>NC_060120.1:964884439-965509439 GCF_021461395.2 Schistocerca americana | reverse complement strand
TTCAGATGGTTATATTATGACAAGACAGAGATTTCGAAACCAGATTTTAAGACTTTTCCGTGGGCAGGTGTGGTCTTCGACCACAATTTATTGGTTATGGACTGAAGATTAAATCTGAATGAACTGCAAAAAGACAGGTATTTAAGGATATGGGATTCGGATAAAGAACCAGAGGTTCTAGAGACGTTCAGAGGGAGCATTAGAGAACTACTGACAAGTAATAGGAAAAGGAATACAGTACAAGACGAATGGGTAGCTTTGAGAGATGAAATACTGCATGTGGCAAAGGATAATGTAAGCTAGATGAAGTCCTTGAGTAACAAAAGAGGTGTTTAATTTAATCAATGAAAGGAGAAAATATAAAAATATAATAAATGAAGGCAAACGTCAAAAAATTAGATCGGCAAGAAGTGCAAAATGGCTAAGCAGGAATGGCTAGAGGACAAATATAAGGTTGTAGAAGCACATATCACTAGGGGTAAGATAGATACTGCCTACAGGAAAACTAAAGAGACCTTTGAAGAAGAGAGAACTATATCAAGAGCTGAGATAGAAAACCAGTCCTAAGCAAAGAAGGGAAAGCATAAAGGTGGAAGGAGTATGTAGAGCGTCTGTACGAGGGAGAGATACTTGAGGGAAATATTACAGAAGTAGAAGAAGATGTTGATGAAGATAAGAAGGAAGATATAATACTGCGTAAAGAATTTGACAAAGCACTGAAAGACTTAAATCAAGACAAGGCCCTGGGACTAGACGACATTCCGTTAGAGCTACTGATAGACTTGGGAGAGCCAGCCACAAGAAAGCTCTTCCATATTGTGAGAAAGATGTATGAAACAGGCGAAATACCTCAGACTTTAAGAAAAATGTAAAAAATCCAGTTCCAAAGCAAGCAGGATATAACGGGTGTGAAAATTACCGAGCTATCAGGTTAATAAGTCACGGCTGCAAAATACTAACACGAGTCCTTTACAGAAGAATGGAAAAACTGGTAGAAGCCGACCTCGATGAAGATCCGTTTGGATTCCGGAGAAACGTAGGAACACAAGCATCAATACTTCCCTACGACTTCTTATAAAGCTAGGCTAAGAGACGGCATTTGTAGCATTTGTAGACTTAGAGAAAGCTTTTGACAATGTTGACAAGAGTACTATCTTTCAAATTATAAAGCAGCAGGGGTAAAATACAGGGAGTGAAAGGTATTGACAACTGATACAGGAACCAGATGGCACTTATGAGAGTCGAGAGCAGGTGACGGAAGCAGTGGTTGAGAAGGGAGTGAGACGGGGTTGTAGCTTATCCCCTATGTTATTCAATGTGTATATTGCACAAGCAGTAAAGGAAACAAAAGAAAAAGCGGAAGTATAAATTAAAGTCCAGGGAAAAGAAATAAAAAGTTTGATTTTGGCCGATGACATTGTAATTGTGTCAGAGACAACAAAGGACTTTGAAGAGCAGATGAATGGGATGGACTTTCTCTTGAAAGGAGGATATGAGATGAACATCAACAACAGCAAAACGAGGCTAGTGAAATGTAGTCTAACTAAATCAAGTGATGCTGAGACAATTAGGTTAGGAAATGAGCCACTTAGCACAGTGGATGAGTTTTGCTATTTGGGAAGCAAGTGATGATGGTCGAAGTAGAGAGGATATAAAATGTAGACTGGCAATGGCAAGGAAAGCATTTCTGAAGAAGAGAAATTTGTTAATATAGAGTGTAGGTTTAAGTGCCCAGTAGTCCTTTCTGAAATTATTTGTATGGAGTTTAACCATGTATGTAAGCGAAGCATGGACGTTAAACAGTTTAGACAGAAAGAGATTAGAAGCATTTGAAATGTGATGCTACAGAAGAATGCTGGAATTTAGATGGGTAGATCACGGAACTAATGAGGAGGCACTGAAAAGAAGTGGGAAGAAGAGAAATTTGTGGTATAACCCGACTAGTAGAAGGGTTCGGTTGGTAGAACACATTCTGAGGCGTCAAAGGGTCGCCAATTTAGAGCTGGAGGGAATCGTGTGTGGTAAAAATCGAATAGGGAGACCAAGAGATGACTACAGTAAGCAGCTTCGAAAGGATGTAGATCGCAGTAATTACTTGTAGATGAATAGGCTTGCATAGGATAGAGTAGCATGGAGAGCTGCATCAAACCAGTCTTTGGACTGAAGACCACAACAACATCAACAACAACACAGCTTGTGTGGGATTTCATGGGAAAACGTATACTTTCACATCAACCTCCAGTCAGTAATCTTCATGAACTGCCATGGCGTATGATTCACTTATGGTAAGAAATTTTTCAAGACACCATTTGCATCCAGTAACACAACGACTAAAAAAAGAGTATTGGTACCCGAGGTCACAACTTACGTTAATGGTGGACGTGAGTTTCGAATGGAATCACAGTTTAATCATTTAATACCCTTCTTGTGATGAACATCTCTGCAAACTATTACAAGTATTGGACTCGCGTTTTGTGGTGTAACGCTTTCCGTTTCCGTCTTTATATGTAGCAACTTACCTTCTAGTGTTTCTTTAACATTTACACGACTACACCGATAAAAAACTAGAAGAGCAACTAATCACATAGCGTCAGAATGGATGCTAATAATAGTCAAAATTATGACTCCCCATGCTAATAACATGTTATTATGTTTTGTCCCTAGACCATGGTTCCAAACGCTATCACGTTCCAGGCGTCCTTAAATATACATCATAATTTTTCCACCTCGCTCCCAACTCGAAACGCTGACATCTTCTAACGCAGTTGAAGCGCACAGTTGATGTGGATAGGTGAGTTTAAATAATAGTAAATGAAATATGTATTTTAAGATCAAGAAACATCTATCGAACAGATTTATGTTTAATACAAGCTGCATACCAGACACTGCTCCGGTATGTATTTCTGTTAGTCCATCTACTCCTCCACCCTCTCTCTGTCCTCCAGCTTCTCTGCCCCTCTCCCCTGTCTGTCCATCTTCTTCTCCTTCTTCTCTCTGTTCACCTCCTCCACACCCCACCCGCCCTCTCTGTCAATTGCATCCTGTCCCTGCTCATTAGCTACTCCTCCCTCTTTCTACCAATCTCCTTCTCCCACTCTCTCTCTCTCTCTCTCTCTCTCTCTCTCTCTCTCTCTCTCTATCTACTCCTCTTTCCTTTCTATTCCCATCTCCTCTTATCCCCTTCTTTCTGTCATCCCCTTCTCGTGCCTTTCTCTGTCCAACTCCCTCCTTCCTGGTCATACATCCTGAACTATGCGTCGTGTGTAGATATAATTTTGCAGGTATATGTTTGAACACTGTGTGCAAAAGTGTCGCGAAAAGAATTTTTAGGAAATAAGAAGAAATTAAAACATCATGCTTGATGGGAAAGTGAACGGTGAAAAAGTAGTAAGATACATATTTTTTTCTTTCATCATTATATGGCGCATGTCGGTAATAAGGATTTTCGTATTGGTTTCCAATTATGTCCGGCAGTAGTAGCCGACCGAGACAGACGCAGCAACAGGGAAGTAGCCGCTTTTGTGACATTTACGTGTTCCTAACTGGAAAAACTGGTTCAAATGGCTCTGAGGACTATGGGACAACATCTGAGGTCATCAGTCCCCTAGAACTTAGAACTACTTAAACCTAACTAACCTAAGGACGTCACACACATCCATGCCCGAGGCAGGATTCGAACTTGCGACCGTAGCTGTCGCGCGGATCTAGACTGAAGCGCCTAGAACCGCTCGGCCACACCGGCCGGCTCCTAACAGGAGCGAATTTTATTATACCATCTGTGGGCTTTGATAGTCTAGTTTCTAGTTTCTGCTTGTAAATTTAATATCTAATAGCCACGGTTTTCGCGTTTTCGTTTGCGTCGGAAAGTAAACCGATTTTATGACATATTACAAATTCCTAATCAGGGGCGAATTATTTAGTTTCACCTGATTGCTTCGGTAGTTAGGTTTTCGAATATCTGCGTATTATCAGACACAGATCTTGCGTTTCCGTCAGGGTCTACAGTAGAGTTGAGCAGCACGTCGCGATAGTCCGTTTATCTGCATAGTTTAGTTTTCGACGGTCTTTAGTATGGACAGGGGCTGCGATTGTTATGTGCGGATGCGAGTCTAGTAGGTGACACTTCGCTCTCAGCTTCAGGCTGTGATGGCTTCTGTTACACAGCCTGAGGCTGCAGTGGATGAGCGCCACAGTTGTGGGCCGGCCGTGGGGATCCAACGGACGTCCAGCACGTCCCAGTCCTCCGATCGGTCCTCACCGGTGGCCAACCCAGTTACTGCTCACACTGACGCTGACCCCTCACCTGTGATCGAGTGGAAGCGAAGCAGCAGGCCAAAGATTTTCCAGGCGGCCGCACGTAAGGCCTTCCCGGTTTGTCTGACAAACAGGTTCCAGGTGCTGTCTGTGGCTGACACTGTCGCTGAGCCAGATGCTATCGCCTGTCCAGTTTCAGAGGAAAGCACTCAGCCTGCAAGATCCGGGCAATCACAGAGGGAGGGATTGTTGGTAGTTGGGAGCTCCAACATTAGGCCCGTTATGGGGCCCCTTAGGGCCTTGGCTGACAAGAAGGGTAAGAAAACCAATGTGTACTCCGTGTGCATACCGGGTGGAGTCATTCCATATGTGGAAAGGGTGCTCCCAGATGTCATGAATAGCATGGTGTGCAGCCAACTGCAGGTGGTTGCTCACGTCGGTACCAATGATGTGTGTCACTTTGGATCAGAAGAGATTCTCTCTGGTTTCGAGCGGCTAACTGAAGTGGTAAAGGCTGCCAGTCTTGCTTGCAAGATGAAAGCACAGCTGACCATTTGCAGTATAGTCGACAGGACCGTTGCGGGCCTCTGGTACAGAGCCGAGTGGAGGGTCTGAATCAGAGGCCCAGACGGTTCTGCGACCGTGTAGGCTGCAGATTCCTCGACTTGCGTCAAAGGGTGGTTGGGTTTCGGGTTCCGCTGAATAGTCACAAAGGGTGCAGGCTGAACACAGGAAGAACATAGACACGGGAACCATTGGCATAACAGTTGTAAATTGTCGTAGCTGTGTTGAAAAAGTACCAGAGCTCCAATCGCTAATAGAAAGCACTGATGCTCTAATCGTTATAGGCACTGAAAGCTGGCTAAAGCCAGATATAAGCTCAGCCGAAATTTTTGCGAAGAACCTAACGGTGTTCCGAAAAGATAGGCTAAACGCGGTTGGCGGTGGCGTGTATGTTGCTGTTAGAAGTAGCTTAACTTGTAGTGAAATTGAAGTAGATACTTCCTGTGAATTAGTATGGACAGAGGTCATTGTTGGCAACCGGAATAAAATAATAATTGGATCCTTTCACCGACCTCCCAGTTCAGATGATGCAGTTGCTGAAAGGTTCAAAGAAAACTTGAATTTGATTTCAAACACGTTCCCGACTCACACGATAATAATTGGTGGGGACTTTAATTGACCCTCGATATGTTGGCCAAAATACATGTTCAATTCCGGAGGTACGCATAAAATATCATCCGAAATTGTGCTAAACGCATTCTTTGAAAATTATTTCGAGCACTTAGTTCAAGAGTCCACGCGAATAGTAAACGGTTTTGAAAACACACTTGACCTCTTAGCAACAAATAATCCTGAGTTTATAACGAGCATCAAAACCGATTCAGAGGTTAGTGAACACCGGGTTGTTGTAATATTGTAGTATTGTAATCACCAAATCCTCGAAAAATAAGCGAAAAATATACCTATTCAAAAAAGCACATAAAACTTCACTTGACGCCTTTCTGAGAGACAATCTCCACTCATTACAAATTAATAATGTAAGTGTAGACCAGATGTGGCTTGGATTCAGAGAAGTAGTATCGGCAGCAATTGAGAGATTTATACCAAATAAATTAACAAACGACGGAGCTGATCCTCCTTGGTACACAAAACGGGTTAGAACACTGTTGCAGAAACAACGAAACAAACATGACAAATTTAAACAGGCGCAAAATACCAAAGATTGGGGATCTTCTACAGAAGCTCGAAATTTAAATCGGACGTCAATGCGAGATGGTTATAACAGTTTCCGCAACGAAAATTTGTCTAGAAAACCTGGCAGAAAATTAAGAGATTCTGTTTGTATGTGAAGTATGTTAGCGGCAAGAAACAATCAATGCCTTCTCTGCGCGATAGCAATGGAGATACTATCGAAGACAGAGCTGCCAAAGCAGAGTTACTAAACACAGCTTTCCGAAATGGCTTCAGAAAAGAAGACGAAGTAAATATTCTAGAATTCGAATCGAGAACAGCTGCCAACGTGAGTAACGTAGAAGCTCAAATGGTTCAAATGGCTCTGAGCACTATGGGACTTAACTTCTGTGGTCATCAGTCCCCTAGAACTTAGAACTACTTAAAGCTAAGTAACCTAAGGACATCACACACATCCATGCCCGAGGCAGGATTCGAACCTGTGACCGTAGCGGTCGCGCGGTCCCAGACTGTAGCGCCTAGAACTGCTTGACCACCCCGGCCGGCAACGTAGAAGTAAATACACTCGGAGTAGTGAAGCAACTTAAATCACTTGCTTTTATTAAGTGATCCAGACTGTATACCAATTAGGTTTTTTTCGGAGTATACTGATGCATTAGCTTCCCAAACAACGGTTCGCTCGACGAAAGATCCGTAACCAAAGACTGGAAAGTTGCAGAGGTCACACCAATATTCAAGAAAGGTAGTAGGAGTAATCCACTAAATTACATTCTCATGTAGATAACGTCGATATGCAGCAGGAAGTTGGAACATATATTGTTTTCGAACATTATGAATTACCTCGAAGAAACCGATCTATTGACACACAGTCAACATGGGTTTAGAAAACATCTTTCCCGTGAAACACAACTAGCTCTTTATTCACATGAAGTGTTAAGTGCTATTGACAAGGGGTTTTACATCGATTCCGTATTTCTGGATTTCCGGATGGCTTTTGACACTGTGCCACAGAAGCGGCTCGTAGTGAAATGGCGTTCTTATGGAATATCGTCTCAGTTATGTGACTGGATTTGTGATTTCCTGTCAGTGAGGTCACAGTTCGTAGTAATTGACGGGAAATCATCGAGTAAAACAGAAGTGATTTCTGTCGTTTCCCAAGGTAGTGTTATACCCCCTTTGCTGTTGCTTATCTATATAAACGATTTGGGAGACAGTCTGAGCAGCCGTCTTCGGTTGTTTGCAGATGAGGCTGTCGTATATCGACTAATAAAGTCATCAGAAGATCAAAACAAACTGAAAAAAGGTTTAGAAAAGAGTCTGAATGGTGTGAAAAGTGGCAGTTGAAACTAAACAACGAAACGTGTGAGGTCATCCACGTGAGTGCTAAAAGGAACTCGTTAAACTTCGGTTACACGATAAATGAGTCTGCTCTAAAAACCGTAAATTCATCTAAATACCTAGGTATTACAATTACGAGCAACTTAAATAGGAAGGAACACATAGAAAACGTTGTGGGGAAGGCCAATCAAATACTGCGTTTTATTGGCAGGACTCTTAGAAAATGTAACAGACCTATTACGGAGACTATCTACACTACGCTTGTCCATCCTCTTTTAGAATGCTGCTGAGCGGTGTGGGATCCTTACCAGATAGGACTGACGGAGTACATCGAAAAAGTTCAAAGAAAGTCAACACGTTTTGTATTATCACGAAATATGGGAGATAGTGTCACAGAAATGATACAGGATTTGGGCTGGCCATCGTTAAAAGAAAGGCATTTTCCGTTGCGACGGAATATTCTCACGAAATTCCAATCACCAACTTTCTCCTCCGAATGCGAAAATATTTTGTTTGCACCGACCTACATATGGAGGAACGATCACCACGATAAAATAAGGGAAATCAGAGCTCGTACGGAAAGATATAGGTGTTCATTCTTTCCGCGCGCTATACTAGGTTGGAACAGTAGAGAATTGTGAAGGTGGTTCAATGAACCCTCAGCCAGGCACTTAAATGTGATTTACAGAGTATCCAAGTAGATGTAGGTGTGTAATGTTTGTTGCAAGTCACTAAGTGCTCTCATTCTCAGATACTCTCTCAATAAAATCTGGGTATTCCCTGGTCACGGTCTACATACCTTTTGCGCCTTCACTCGTATACCTTTGATAGATTGTTCTTACCCCCACGGCGATTCTTTCCAGAAACCACGTTTGGTTGAACTCAGTCCAGCAGTGGTTTCGGCGATGTGGGACATATACAGGTACATACATTCTTATGATATGTATGAATATCTTTTTCTTTTCGTGATGAAATATAGCCTATACATTGAAGTTACCAGTGGAAAGTCATATAAATCTGTCTACTTATTTGGGAGATTAACGTGTTTAAAAACAGACAGTCACGACAGTTTTACAGATTTATTTTTAGTATAGACAATTAATGGGTTGGGTGAACAAGTTAACTACACAACTTCTCAAATCTCGGAATGAAGGTCGGTGTAGCTACCATCATTTCTTGTTCCATGTTAATCCGACATGTATTTCACGTATCTGATAACGGATCGCGAACAAAAGACAATGGAATTATTTCTTCCTCTCTCTATCCACGACAGTTGTAGAAGGTATCTAGTGCTGTAATATTTTCTTGGTGCACGTAGCACACATCTAGAATTAGTTATCTTGACAATGAGAAAATACCTAAAAGTAATTGCTCATGGGGAAAGGTTTTGATTTTTGTTGCTAATGTAATACTGAACTTTCTCCTGTTAGCCCTTAATATACGAGTAAGCTATCATCTTGTGCTAACGTTTCGACCTCTAGTAGTCTGATAACTTTTATGCGCACGTGTCTTGATCGCACTTGAGGGACACGGGCAGTTTAATCGTTTCGAAAATTACTTGTAATCATCACATCTGAAAATCCAGAAAAGAGACATTGTAAAATTTTTATACAATATAAAGAATTATAAAAATACGAAAAGTCCAACGAAAAAAGAAAAAAAATTATTTTTTTTAGAAAAGTAACACATCAAACAGTAGTCAAGCGCCCATTGTTGCCATTTAAAATCAGCTGTCGTGCCTGTTCATACTTCTTGCTTACGAGCTGGAACGATTATGTTCATGGAGGCTTGGTTTTAATGTGCTAGAATTACAACTTAAAAAAATACTTTAAATGTCTATGAACACTATTATCATTTGTTGAAAAGTCGTCTATATGATGTGTGGTCCCCGTTTATCTAAACTCTGGTGTACTATATTCCAGAATAATTCGCATTCCGGATCCGATATAATCTCACCAGATATAACAGAGCTATAAACGGAATAACGTGTCATTGCGATATATATTCCAGTCCTAATTTGCATTTTAATAGTCCTCAAAATATTTAAATACACTTTCGTCAGTGACGCAACAGCTTTCAAGTATATCTAGTGGTACGTGAGGAAAGGGTTTTGCCCTCTAGAAACTCCACGGACAATATATTGCTGTTTCTCTAGTGAAGGAAGAGGTGTGAACACCGCACTTCAAACTTCCATGAGAAAAAAAAAAAAGATTATTCGTTTCTTTTTTACTTCTATGCACGAAGTGCTATATCTATTTCTTTCCGCTTTAATTGTAATTGACGCCACATGGCGTTATCTTGTGTCTCAGAACATCCGTAGGTTTATCATGGGGACATGCGACAGCTTCTATCCATCAATGGGTATGGCCGTAAATGGACATGAAGATTTGTCTCATGGCTTCCTAAACTCGTTTATTCGGAAAGATTAATACGTAACACCGATGAACAATAAATGAATACCGCTTTTGCGTTTTCCTTCAGTTGGCATATTTGTGTATATTCTGCGTAATCACGAACGGAACTACTCCCAGCAATGGAGTTTGCTTTCAAATTACGAATTCAGAGAGTAATCTCCGGCAGGACGGATCCCCGTTATGCAAGTTAATAATACATTCAGAAGAAATCCGGAAAGGCAAAAAATTTTAATAAACGACATAAAATTCACAAATATCGTTATTAACTGCATTCATAAATGTTAAATATTAAGTCTTCACGTGTATACAGGGTGCCAGCTTGTCCCAGCGCACATCTGAGAATTACGAAATGATATTAAAGCTACTTCCTTTTGTTGAACCCGTGAATATTCAAAAAAGTATTTGTTCACATACCTAACTCACACATTTATAGAGCAGAACTACCAATTTCAGGTGTCACAGTAACTGTCGTCACACCTCTGAAGAAAATAATCTTAACAATTGTCATATAATTTAGATACAAGCATATTGTAAAAGTAGTGCTCACTAAAAATCTTACATTGTGTAAATCAATGTACGGAATGTTAAATCCAACTGGGTATGCTGAAAAATTACTGAAAAATAATGAACTGCCGATACGATTACCAGCTTTGACCCACTCACGACGTCAAACAAACGATGAGTCTTAACCATTCTTGATGTTGTAACACGTCGTGCTATGTAATAGCTGAATCACACTCTCGATGGTATCAAAATATTAGTAGCATCATATGATGACACACTAGAAAATAAGGACCCATTTCTGGGTGTAATTGTAAAACTGAATGGAGTGTGTAGTGTTGGCAGAAGAGCCAACACTGTGTTTCTAGAGGAGGCCGAAATGCACGCGTTTAATTACACGCTGACTGGCGTGAGGTCTGGGACAGGACAATATCTTGAGAATTGCAAATAAAGTACGTAGATGATGTAATACTTAACTTTAATCCACAATTGTAGAACATCTTTCTTGATGATACATGCTTCATAATATTAATTATCAACTGCTATGGCGCCTTGCTAGGTCGTAGCAAATGACGTAGCTGAAGGCTATGCTAACTATCGTCTCGGCAAATGAGAGCGTATCGGTCAGTGTAGCTTCGCTAGCAAAGTCGGTTGTACAACTGGGGCGAGTGCTAGTAAGTCTCTCTAGACCTGCCGTGTGGTGGCGCTCGGTCTGCTATCACTGACAGTGGCGACACGCGGGTCCGACGTATACTAATGGACCGCGGCCGATTTAAAGGCTACCACCTAGCAAGTGTGGTGTCTGGCGGTGACACCACAGAGTGTATATCGGGAAAGCGGTAACTTTAAATGTTCCAGGAAACGGCACGCTCCTAATAAAAAAAAAAAAAAATGGTTCAAATGGCTCTGAGCACTATGGGACTTAACTGCTACGGTCATCAGTCCCCTAGAACTTAGAACTACTTAAACCTTACTAACCTAAGGACATCACACAACACCCAGTCATCACGAGGCAGAGAAAATCCCTGACCCCGCCGGGAATCGAACCCGGGAACCCGGGCGCGGGAAGCGAGAACGCTACCGCGCGACCACGAGCTGCGGACAACGCTTGTAATTCTATAATTATATACTACACGATTCATTTTCGGTTTTGCAGATGCTGAAAGATACATTATTTAAGTAATTTTTTGGGTAAATACTTCCGAATATGATGCCAAATTTCTGATCGTGCGGATACATACGGCCACAGTTAAGTTAGCTGCTCGGGGTCAGATATGTGATTGTTTCATTCCAGTGCCCACTAAAATACTATGCTGTGAGTCTTTCATTTTTATACAACGATGTTATTCGCTGGAGTGGGTAGCAAATGGGGGACTGGAAAAGTGGAGGGAAGAGGAGAATGCGTGGCTTGTCAACCGATAATAATGAGTGCAATGACGAAGCTGATCCAGTCATTGGTAAGAGTCACTGATAAGGAGGGCGATGCTTGTGGCATCATGGATAAAATTCTGACCTCCTCTCATAAAGTTAACATTGTAAACAAAGAGGTCTAGCTTTCCCATAGATACAGTGCTCGTATGGGCTGTAAGTTTATTTTATTCTATGAATCTTTGAAACTGCCCCTTTAGTTGTTCATTTTCATTTTCAGCTGCGCTATGTATCACGACGAAAGAGCCTATATACCTCTGTAGCTCACTTTCTGTTTCTATTACGATGCTGATGTTTACCTGTTTCTTTGACAGTGTTTGGTTGAGTCCAATCTCCTTAATACCTTGTCCGCCTCTTATGATCCGTGTTATTACTTGAAGGCTTTCATCTATTCCCCATCGATGTCCACTACCATTGCCTGTTCGTCGATGATTTGATCAATCCGCTTTACCACTGACTGTCAGTGGTTTCGGTATCCCTCGCCCTGTTACAGGCGCTGCACAGGGTATGGACAGTGATGGGACTGTCACCTCAAAGTTACCACTACACCTTCTCTGTATGTATATTGGGGAAACTGAATGGTCTCTTACGTTGAGTAGGGACAAATCCTACGTTACCTCTTGAGCCTTGGGGGATACGGGACAGCAGCCGATCAAATGTTTAGCAAAGAATAATCGGCAATCAAGCGTATGCTTTCACTAGTTATTTTATTTAGACAACCAGTTTCAGAACCTCATTTATGCCACCTTCAAACCCCTATGCAATCCACATATCCATAGTTGTATATAGCGGTACTTGCATAACTGGACTTCAGTTGTTGTCAAGTCTTCGAAATGAACACTCCAAAAACGAGTCCTGATACCGATGGCTCCAGTTATGCAAGTATCGACATATCTGACTGTCTATACGAGGAGTCCATAGCGGCCTGAAGATTACATTAATGAGATTCCTAAACGGATGCTCCAGATAAAAATAACATTTGAAAACATACGGCTGTTTGGCGGTTTTTCTTCGGTAAACATTAAACGTCAGTTTATTTATGTTATATAAACAGCGATGAAAAAGTTTCCGTTTGATGGCGCAGTGTGATTCCGATGCGGGTATATAAGTACCGACACGTAAGCAAGGGATTGGTGTGGCATTAGTGTTCTTTCAACAAGCGTGTGGTGAATGCGACAATGTGAGCTTTGGCGACGTTATTACCAAACGTGTCCAGACAGGACCAAGTTGAAGCTGTTCCTTTCTTGGATGCCGAAGTCATCCACTGAGAACGAAGCAATCACCGTTGCGGAACGGTGCCACCAGTTCCGTGCTTATTCACGATAATGCCCGACCCCACATCGCAAATCTCGTAACGCAGAAGTTACGCGAACTACATTGGGAAGCACTCGAGCACGCGTCCCACAGGTCTTATCACTTCCGAAGCGATTATAATGCCCTCTGTCCCTTAAAAGAGGCCTCGACGGGCCGACGATTCCTGTCGGATGGGGATGTGCAGTAGACAGTTATGGACGTCACCCTGATGCCTCAGTGGGATGATTGTCTGAATGATTTTGTCTGATTCGCATACTGATTCTGGACTGTGCGGCCTTCGATCGGAAACTTTTTCATGGCTCCTTACATATTCGGTGTCTAGTGTAAAATGTCTTGTTTATCAGTCAACGGTTGATAGTTAACCAATGCTAGCAGGAGTTGCGAACTGAAAGCCAACAGTTGTCTTGCCAATGAAACGAGTCGAGGTGAAACCAGACGCGTTTCTCACTTAGCAACGTCTTTCATAACCACAGGATAAAGGAACAAAATGTTCACCAACATCTTTCGTTTGAAAAACCTGTATTTGCTTCTGAGGAGGTCTCCCTTAATTCTTTAGTATTCTTTTGTGCAAAGCTTCTCTTGTTACTGGGATGCTATAATGTTGACACTTTGAACTGACCTGTGGCTCTGCACCAGACGGACATTTTGCATTTTTTGTTTATTTTTCTCTAGACAGGGCGACACCTATCGGTTAAAGTAATGATTTCGGAGTCAGGGAATTTTCAGCCAAACACCATACAAGTTAGTAGTGGATCACAGGAAGTGCTAGTTAAGTGTACTTGAGATGGATTGCCTTACATCCTACACAAATCTCCCGAAAACAGTGATGCGAAACGGGGATGGGAGCTATTTTTATTTAATTTCGAAACGATACGTTTGTCAAAAATGTGGATGCCCAATATAAGTGAAAAAGTACTTGTTTCTTTAACGAACAAAATGTAATTCACAACTTGGTCGAAATGTACAGTTTACCTATGTCGCTATCGATCATAGGTGGTGGATGTCTCCCTGACATTGGGAGACCGATTGTTATTCAGACACGCTGGAGTATGCGCTGTGCGATAAGTTCTCGATAAATATGAACTAGGGGAAGTTCCTGTTCCGCAGTTGACTCAATGTAAAGTCTACATTACAGGCTGCTGAAACTGCAAAATCCGCAAGGAGAGAAAATAAAGGAATCTTATTTATTATGTGTGTAACGTACAGTAGGAGCAATAAATGACTGTAGGTGATTTGTTGGCGTACAGGGTGCAAAATTGTATGCATACAGCTGACACTTCCGCCAACACCATCACCTATGCCACGGCTGTGCTTAAAGTCGAACTGGACTTGGCTGACAGGTGGGGGCATGACTTTCCATACTGCTTCATCTCTACGTTGTGATTCAGTCGTAGATGCCATGGCGCGCCAGTCTTTGTACAAAACATGAGGAAAATGTTTTCCGTGTGTCACCGTGATGGAAGTGTAGCAAGAGGATGGCGCAGATGGCTCTGAGCACTCTGGGACTTAACATCTGAGGTCATCAGTCGCCTCGACTTCGAACTACTTAAACCTAACTAACCTAAGGACATCACACACTTCCATGCCCGCGGCAGGATTCGAACAGTAGCAGCGCGGTTCCAGACTGAAGCGCCTAGAAGCGCTCGGTCACAGCGACCGGCCGTAGAAAGAGGAGGTGGAGGGAGTTAGACTTGCACTGTGAGTTGTTGTGAATCCGGAGCCGCCATGATAGTAGGCTCTTGAGGATTGCTCCTTGTTCTTAATTTCTGTTGTTTCAACACAATAATTGTTTTATCTGGTAAATATCACAGTGCTTTCGTGAGTGTCACAGTTTCAGGGAGGTGTTTGCAGACATTTTTCTTCTCTTAAAGACGTATTTAATCGAGTAATACGACGCAGGTGGCTTCGTTAATATAGTTTCCTAAATGATATAGCGAGGAAGTGAACTATGTTATGTGAAAAGACTGCTTTCGCCATCAAGAATTTTTCTTAATACAGAGTGACGCAACTCTATGTAATCTCGAAGATGTTAAGGACATGTTGTGATATGTCTGCACGGTTTGCAATATTTTCTTCTCGCAGCCTTCAACCAGAGCGCTCTTAGAGTTGTACTGATACGAAATCTAAAGTGAAACTACGGAAATTAAACTGCTACAGTAAAAGCAACAAGCGCAACTTACGTTCTGGTATATAAAAGAATATATCGCTTGGCCGATTCCACTTACGGAAGAGATGTGATTCCTTTGTACCTTAGATTATAATCAGAACTACTATACACATGTACATGATGCAAGCTGGCATTTTTTATACCTCTATGGTGAGATAGGAGAATATGTTGGGCAGGAAATCAGTCGAGCACCCTGTTCATCGAAGTAGGTCAGGACAGCAGGAAAAACATCGGCCTTACTATATCTTGTTTAATATTAATGTTACGGAGACCTCGAAGAGAGGGCAGAGTTATCGAGCGTAACATGTAAGATATGTAACACCTACAGTCCAAATTACCAAGTGTGAGAGCCAGGGGTGACCGTGCATCAAACGGCACCCCATACCGTCACGCAAGGTTTCGGACCCGTATGGCGATAACGAACAGGAAGGCAGGAAGTGTGCTCCCCAGACCTTCCATACACGGTTACACCCACCGCGGTGCTGTACGCACAACTACGACTTCTCTCCAAGGACGACGTAGCGCCTTCCCTGTGGCCAGAGACATCGATGGCAACAGCCATGTCGGCGCGAGTGCGCATACTGCCGCGTCAAGGGATGACGCAACAGTCGTCGCCGACGTTATACTTCCTGCTGCTACGCGACGTCTGCGAAGATGTCTTGCTGGAAAAAAAAAGTTTTGACTGAAAGTACGTAACACGACTGTGCGACTGTACAAGGACGAGTGTAAAATACACTCCTGGAAATGGAAAAAAGAACATTGACACCGGTGTGTCAGACCCACCATACTTGCTCCGGACACTGCGAGAGGGCTGTACAAGCAATGATCACACGCACGGCACAGCGGACACACCAGGAACCGCGGTGTTGGACGCCGCCGTCAGTGTCAGCCAGTTTGCCGTGGCATACGGAGCTCCATCGCAGTCTTTAACACTGGTAGCATGTCGCGACAGCGTGGACGTGAACCGCATGTGCAGTTGACGGACTTTGAGCGAGGGCGTATAGTGGGCATGCGGGAGGCAGGGTGGACGTACCGCCGAATTGCTCAACACGTGGGGCGTGAGGTCTCCACAGTACATCGATGTTGTCGCCAGTGGTCGGCGGAAGGTGCACGTGCCCGTCGACCTGGGACCGGACCGCAGCGACGCACGGATGCACGCCAAGACCGTAGGATCCTACGTAGTGCCGTAGGAGACCGCACCGCCACTTCCCAGCAAATTAGGGATACTGTTGCTCCTGGGGTATCGGCGAGGACCATTCGCAACCGTCTCCATGAAGCTGGGCAACGGTCCCGCACACCGTTAGGCCGTCTTCCGCTCACGCCCCAACATCGTGCAGCCCGCCTCCAGTGGTGTCGCGACAGGCGTGAATGGAGGGACGAATGGAGACGTGTCGTCTTCAGCGATGAGAGTCGCTTCTGCCTTGGTGCCAATGATGATCGTATGCGTGTTTGGCGCCGTGCAGGTGAGCGCCACAATCAGGACTGCATACGACCGAGGCACACAGGGCCAACACCCGGCATCATGGTGTGGGGAGCGATCTCCTACACTGGCCGTACACCACTGGTGATCGTCGAGGGGACACTGAATAGTGCACGGTACATCCAAACCGTCATCGAACCCATCGTTCTACCATTCCTAGACCGGCAAGGGAACTTGCTGTTCCAACAGGACAATGCACGTCTGCATGTATCCTGTGCCACCCAACGTGCTCTAGATGGTGTAAGTCAACTACCCTGGCCAGCAAGATCTCCGGATCTGTCCCCCATTGAGCATGTTTGTGACTGGATGAAGCGTCGTCTCACGCGGTCTGCACGTCCAGCACGAACGCTGGTCCAACTGAGGCGCCAGGTGGAAATGGCATGGCAAGCCGTTCCACAGGACTGCATCCAGCATCTCTACGATCGTCTCCATGGGAGAATAGCAGCCTGCATTGCTGCGAAAGGTGGATATACACTGTACTAGTGCCGACATTGTGCATGCTCTGTTGCCTGTGTCTATGTGCCTGTGGTTCTGTCAGTGTGATCATGTGATGTATCTGACCCCAGGAATGTGTCAATAAAGTTTCCCCTTCCTGGGACAATGAATTCACGGTGTTCTTATTTCAATTTCCAGGAGTGTATGTCAGTACTCTAGCAAGGTAGCCTCTCGGCAGTCTTTCCTTATTCACATCAGAATCATTGGAACCCGACCAAACCGAGCAGGAATATCGCGGAACAGTATACTGCGTAGTCTTCAGAAGACCACGAGCCTGCCTCTGTCAGATTGCCATACGTGGTATTACAAGCCCTACACACAGGAGGCATGTTGAGGTCCTCTCACAAACAATCGACGTTCTAATGTGATTTCTGAATGAGAAACTCGCTGCATAAAATTTCACTATGTACAGCATGTAGCTTGTGTTACTCCTACTCCGAAGCACTTACGTATTGACTCATGTAGTAGCGAAAAGGTGTCCACAATAGCTAGTGCAAGCATAACTACATTTCAATTTGTGAGTCCCTACAGTGTTGCAGTCGTATAGCAACTTCCTTCAAGGAATCATTCGAAACAATGTCAGTTACGGATAATCGTTTGAAGAAGGAAGGGTACCATATTGTCTCGCTGTCATAAGTTATATGCTTTTCAGAACTTCTAATCCAAGATAATTTCTCACTTCATATAATTACCACAAAGTCACTTGTTTATCAATGGCATTCTCAACTAACATCTACCATTTGATCGAATTTTCTTCATTTTGAGAGTACTGGATGTGCACTGTTCAACGGCGCTTCACAGTTTGGTGTGAGGTTTAATATAAAATTAAAAAGTTTCATAACAGATGATTTTTAAGATGTGAAGACCCCAGCAAAGTCTGGTAAACCGGTTGCCTTAAATGAAGAAATATTTTATGCGATGTAGGCTGTTGAATGATTTTTGGTAACATTTACCACTGTGGAATGGCGTTCAGGTGGGTACAATTGCCAGTGGTTAACATGCCAACCTCTCCAGCCAATATATGCGTCCTGAACTAAAACATTTCGTCTTTCCGTTTTCACTGTCACTTATTATAAGACTTGTTTGGTGTAATATAACTGGCTCGGTAGTAGCGTGGGTGGTGGTGTTTTTACATGGGCATAGTTCCAAGTAATCATTTTTTAATGAACATAAAACAAGTATCACCATACTACACATGGAGCAAAGAGCGATTTTAAAACATCAGTCACAACCCAATTCTATATGTATTTGCATTTGCTCACATTAGCCGACAAGTTAAACAAATATTTCATCTTTCCAACAATTAAAAATAATTTCAGCTTAGTTCTCCATACCTTTAAAAAACTATTTGGCATAAATATTCAGAAACACATAGGAAGACATATAGCAAACTATTTCACACATCTTCAAATAGCCCTAGTGCAAGAAGCATCCTGAACCTTAACACACTCGAATGGTTGCAAAAACAATTATGTGGTGACCATAAAGTTAAACTTTCAATCACGATATCTGTCCCACTGTCCCATATACGTGACATTATGTATACACTGTCGGCACTAGCTGCGGCTAAACCATTAAAAGGAAAAGGAAAAACTTGGGGACTACATCCATAACTCAAGAAATATCTTATTTTCTTACATCAATTACATACATAATTACAAAAGGGTCGCAAAACTTAATTTTATACTAAAATAGGGAACGTACAAGGAAAAATCTTGTCATCGTAAACTGACCCTATACTTGGGCTACCTACACTTATACAATACGAATATGCAGTAGCAACGCAATACTGCACACAATCATCTCAAAAAGAAACCACTGAGAAGGACAACGCCAAATAGACGACAACACAACGTAAAACAATGTCTCTCGTACACCGACGAACCGATATGCCTCTCAAGCAAAGTAATTCAAAACTGAACGACACAATGGCTACCGCACAACATCGTTGAAACATTGTTAATCCACACTCTTGGTATACATCACACTGCTGTAAGAGCCCGCAGCAGTAAGAAGAAAAACAAATAGCCTTTACCAGAAGAGATTGCTCAATGAACCACAATAAACAGCCCATGACTTTTGTTGTACCGATGCCAAGGTATCCCCTGAGAGCCGGCAACCCATATTACACCACAGAGGACGAGCTTCTCTAAGTCCAAGGCGTACCAAAAGCCCCATGGAAAACACAGAATACATTAGTTGGCAGGACCTGCGGACCATCCATCCGGACGCCATATTGCATACACTGTGACAGGCAAATGACAGAGGGCGTGTACCCACTTCAGTCGTGGCCCATCAGTGGCTTCGTACATAGACTGGCTGCTCATCAAAGCAATCCCGCCGACAGTGTGTTGTCTTCCCCGTCCGCAGGCAGGCTGTCAATGTGTGGCTGCTCCACTCGCACCCACAGACGATACCAGCCACACAGCATTCGCAGGATGCCCCTCTGAAAAAGATGGTACAGTTGTTCCCAGAACGGCTCATAGCAAACGTTTAATAATTACACAGAGTAATAATAATATTAACAATAATTATTACCTAATAACAATAAATAATAATGTGTAATAAATTATGCAAGTTGTTTATTTTTCCCATACAGCTTTCGTGTTAGCCCATAAGCAGAGAGGAGGCAATCATGGTATCCATGTGACATGGAGAGCTCAATAGAAAGTATTATGAAACTGAAGTTGGGGACGGGGGGGGGGGGGGGGGGGAGGAAAGGGGAGCTACTATCTATTGATGTCAGCTGCATCAGGACTTTATGTGGAATCAGTGGCGCCGAGGGAAAATGTGTGCAGACAGGGACTCGTACCAAGGATCTCCTGCCCACTAAGCAGTTACGTTAACCACTCTGATATTTTGACATAGTTTTTATTGCACGGACTACCTCCGCATGCCTCCTGGTCGACCCACATTCCCACCAAGAGTAACCTCTCCATAGTGTGTGTCCCCCCCCGCACATCACCCCCCCCCAACCCCCACTGTCCCCCAAGCTTCCTACTCTGAGATTCCCACAGGAGGTCAAAAGTAAATATACATCCGGACTGATGCTGGTGGATTCATTGCCCACCAGGGAAAAGGGTCGCGTACGAAAGAACAGACATCACTCATTCACATAAGTAATTCGCCTCAGTGGGCAGTGAATTCACCATCTTCAGTGCAGCTGCAAAATTACGTTGGACCTCGTGTGGGAATCTCAAAGTAGCGATCATGGAGGAATTGGACGGGGACTGTGGATAGGTGGCTCTGGGTTGGAATATGAGTTGGCCGCAGTTGCGCCAAACACTGCGTTCGGATGGCGCAGTGGTTAATTCAACTGCCCAGTACGCAGGAGACCCCAGGTTCGAATGCGGGTGCGGATCACTTCTTCACTCGTCGCCGCTTCTTCTGCATAAAGTTCCAACCAAACTGACGCCAATAGTCCATTCCCATTTCTTCCTTCAACCTCCACCTACGATTTACACAACAAGCTGTGTGGAGAGTTGCAGTCAAAAGAGAAAATTAAATTTATGATTATATTCTGTTGTAGGAGACAACATTTTTCGCAATGACAGTTAAGGATCTGGGATTCGCAGCACGTGAACTGTCAGAGAAGAATAATCTTCCACATAATTTTAATAATGAGACAAGAATGGCTAGAAAGTTGTGTATTGCCAGTTTCCGGAAACGTTTACAAAATTGGGCCCTTAGTCAACCTGATAGTATCTACAGCGTGTACCAACAAACAGTGTATGGTTATTGGCGGGAAAAAGAATGCTGCTCTTAAAATATTTTCATTCACTTTACGTTTCACGGAGTGTAATAAAGAATTATCTCTTGAAACACAATGATCATTTTAATATGTAATTAATTTTTTTCATCTCAAAATATAACGTGTGTTCTACATAAGTATATTTTTTCTGTCCATACACTTTTTCAAAGAAAAGCTGATTTTCTCAGTTTATTTAGATCTTTGCAGCTATTTGACCCTAACAACCCTACCCTGTCGAGCAAATGACCACCTGGGTACTTGTATTTTTCGGATTATTGATTATTTACATGTTTTCCTTTTGCCCAATGAGAATGAAACGAATCTGGCAGGCATGCGGACAGTCTGAATGTACAGACTGTGATTTAGAGTTTCTAGATCGATTGTGAACTTTTAAAGAAATCGTCAGATGTTAGGGGCGCCGTTATACCAGCCCTTCTACACTTTATGGCAATTTGATGTTCGTTCCTTGATACCTTCAAACTGTTGCTATTTTATTGATCAACAGTGTAACAGGGATGTCGTCTGGACGTGAAACGCCGTTCAAACCAAGTTGTTTGAATGATCAAAAGATTATCTAAAGCACTGATTTCAACACATAATCAATTTAATATGACATATATTTCCTCCCTCCAGACGTAGTTTAATTTTACACGCTATTTTTCATCAGCTCTCTCGTTTCATATTTTAATGGCCTTCTCTATTCGTAATAATTATATGTAATAAGCCATTTCCAACCTCTTGCTCCATAAACAGAGCAATCGCTTCTTATTCTTTATTTGTCTTCTTACTTTTCTAGAGCAACATGGTTTTTCTCCATTTCTGCATAGATTAACGTCCTTGCCTCCCTTTCGTTATTGCTATTCGCTAAATTCCGCGGCAAAGTGGTTATTTCTCATGACTGTCTTTCGCTTCCATTCCCGCTTACTCACTTTTCACCTTTTCTATTGAGCGGAGAGAGCAAGCAGTATGAATTATGAAATGACTTATTTCATCCTGTGCAGCTTTCTTGCTCTTAGATATCTACATCTAAGTCTACATGGATACTCTGCAAATCACACTTAAGCGCCTGGCAAAGGCTTCATCGAAATTCTTCACATCAGTTCTCTATTATTCCAATCTCTAACAGCGCGCCGTAAAGACGAACACCTGTATCTCTCTGTGCGAGGTCGGATTTCCAGTGTTTTATTATAATAATCGTTTCTCTCCATGCAGTCGGCGTCAACTAAATATTTTCGCATTCTGAGGAGAAAGTTGGTGATTGAAATTTCGTGAGAAGATGCCGCAGCAACGAAAAACGCCTTTGTTTTAATGATGTCCACCCCAAACCCTGCATCATTCCAGTGATACTCTCTCTCCGTATTTTGAGGTAATACAAAACGTGTTGCCCTTCTTTGAACATTCTCGATTCACATCTTTAATTCTATCTGGTAACAATCCTACACCGCTCAGCAGTACTCCAAAAGAGGACGGGCAAGCGAAGTGTAGATAGTTTCTTTAGTAGATCTGTTACACCTTCTAAGAGCTCTGCCAATAAATCGCAGCATTTGTTTGCCTCCCTCACAACATTTTATGTGTGTTCTTTCCAAGTTAAGTTGCTTCTAATTGTAATTCCTAAGTATTTTGTTGAATTTACTGCCTTCAGCTTTGACTCATTTATCGTGTAACCGAAGTTTAACGGATTCCTTTTAGCGCTCATGTGGCTGACCTCACACTTTTCATTACTTAGTGTCAAATGCCAATTTTTGCACCATTCAGATACCTTATCTAAATGGTATTGCAATTTTTTTTGTATTCTGTTGGCTTTACTAGACGATAAACAGCCTACGAGGGCTGCTCAGATTGTCTCGTAAATCGTTTGTATAGATAAGGAACAGTAGTTGGCCTATAACACTAGGTTGTGGAACGGCAGAACTCACGTTTTACTCGATGACTTTCCGTCATTCACTACGAACTGTGACCTCTGACAGGAAATCACGAATCCAGTCACTTAACTGAGACGATATTCCATTAGCACTAGAAGCCGTTTGTGTGGTGCAGTGTTAAAAGCCTTCTGCAAATCTAGAAATACGGCATCATTTTGAAATCCTTTGTCAACAGCACTGAACACTTCTTGTAAGTAAAGAACTAGTTGTGTTTCACAATAATGATGATTACTAAATCACTGTTGACTGTGTCAATAGACCGTTCTCTTCAAGGAATTTCACAATGTTAGGACACAATATATGTCCCAAAATCCTGCTGCATATCAACGTTAATGATATGGGCTTATGATGTGGATTAGTCCTACCACCTTTCTTGAATATTGGTGTGACCTGCGTAACTGTCCAGTCTTTGGGTACGGATCTTTCGTCTAGCGAGCGGCTGTATGCAGTTGTGCAGTGTGGAGCTATTGCATCAGCTTACTCTGACAGAAACCGAATTGGTATAGAGTCTGGATCAGAAGCCTTGCTTTTACTAAGTCGTTTAAGTTGCTTCACTACTCTGAGGATATCTACTTCTAAGTTACTCGTGGTGGCAGCTGTTCTTGATTCCAATTCTGGGATATTTAGTTGGTCTTGTTTTGTGGAGGAACGCCGGAAGGCTATGTCTAGCAACTCTGCTTTAGCAGCACTGTCGTCGTATTTCCATTGCTGAGGCGTAGAGAAGGCTTCGATTGTGTCTTGCCACTAGCATACTTTACATACGACCCTCTTTGGATTTTCTGCTAGATCTCGAAACAAAGTTTCGCTGTGGAAACTATTATAAGCATCTCGCTGGGACTCATTGTGCGCACAGTGACACACAATCACCGTCACCACCGAACTTCTGCGCCTCCTCTGGTTCCAGGTACTGCAGCATCTCACCCATTCTCAAAGCCTGACTGCCAGAGTTTCCTGTCTCTGCTTACTGTTTAAGAAGCACTCACTCATTTGGTAGACGGGTGACTAGCGATACAATCGTTCAGCAGCACTTTGTTTACGCCTTGGGTACTGATTAGACAGGATATTTGGACAAGCGCTCTCTGACTGCATTCCTAAGCAGCGCTGTACTGTACTCTGTATAAGCCTGTTACTATTATTTCCAGATCATTGCCGTAATCGAAAATTTGTGGTCCTGTAGTTCCCATTTTATACTTAAAGTCTGAAGTTTAGTGCTAAGAGATTAGCTATTATAGCTAAATTTTCTAAACTTTTCCGAGAACTGTTATTTCTAGCGGATCGCATGATGCCTAAGTTTGGAGGTAACATTCCTGAATAATATTTGTGCCGTTTCGTGGGTTGGATAGATTTTATTTGCGGTAGAAAATACTTGTTCGCTTCGTTACACATATAGGATAACTCATCGTATAGAGAAAACAGTGGTCTCGGTTGAACTGGAGCATTGCCACAGCATGAAGCGTAAGCATGGAGGTAACGTCCTGAACAATATTTGCGCCGTTTCGTGGGACAGATATTTTTTGCGGTTGAAAATACTCATTTACTTCATTACACGTAAAGAAGAACTCATTTATAGAGAAAATAGTGGCCTTGGTTGGGCTGCAGCACTGAAAAGTGGAAAACAATCACAATAGTCACCATTACCCATAATATAAAGACGCAGGAATGTTGCACAGAGTGCGTTATTTTTCTAGACATCGATGTAGAACGAAAATTTGATTTTACAAGCTTGTTACAGACTAATAACCAATTTCCAACTAAACTTTTATTCATAAAACTGAGCGCAGATACAGTTCACAAAATAACATTCCACATCATAACTGTGGGTGTCATAGCTAACGAAAGGACAGATATTCTGATAACACAGGGGTCAATCTCTCGATTTTTTGCCTTCGTGAAACATCAGACCTGTAGCAGATATATGTATATGGGACGTGAAGAAAAATTCTGAATCCGAAGAGTATAGCTGACAGAGCTGCAGAATAAACCACCGAAGTCAATCAACTATATCTTATTGGAACAACTCGGCCACTACAAAATTTAGCCCTCTGGCAGCATTATAGATGCCATAGTGTCATGGCCAGATCCAAGGAAATCGAACATTTTTCTTGTGGCTTCGCAAGGAAGTCTCGGTACTCGATCTGAATGTGCACCGTAGGGAGGATGTAGTATGCAGCCTTACAAATATTCCCCTGTTGCCCATAATTTTACCAAGCTTTATTACTAGAAATGGTTAAAACCGTTTGACAGAAAATAAATGAAAAGGGTTTTTTTCTGCCTCCAAAATGCTTATTGCCTAATTTTGTGCCACTGGAGGCGTTTGCACCACAATGTCAATGTTTTTCATTAGGGGCTTGCGATATATCGGAAGAAAAAATGAGGGAATAACTCGGAAACGGGTTACGTTATTAATACACACAAATATATTCATTGTTAGTAAGTGAATATTTCTAATCTCTAGTAACTTTAGCGGCCTTTAATTCTCAGTCCATACAACCACTTTTATCAAGCAGTTAGAACAAATATCACCTCCTTTTTTTATTACTGGTTTACCAATCATATTTCACTTATTTATAAATCATAATGCAGAATTATTTTATTTCTTTTATTTTTTGATATTTATGTACTTTTTACGATAACTTGTGATATCGAATGTTGTTGAAAACGAGGTGCTGCTTCGACATTTTACGGGAAAAACAGCAACGAATATCGTAATAAACCACAAAACTGCGTTATTTCAGCGCTGGGCATCGTGATTTTGACCTCCATTGCAGAAGCGTTGAAGGAAGGGATGAAATGTGGATAGTAGGGGCGTGTCGATCTTCACATCGCGTGACACGTCTACGGTGGCATAGGACGGGATTTCGGTGCGAATGTGTCATCATTAACTCACGCATCAGATAAGCTTCTGAGCTCTGGCTGTTTTCTCACTTGTGAGGACACCTTGCTGCTTGAAGAGACGCCGATCACAAGGGTGAATCTTGTAGGCACCTTTGAGCCAAATTTCGAACCTGTGTCTCGTAATGGGAGACAATTAGGGCGTTTCGGAAAAAGTGATCCTTTAATTGTGTTGACCAGTGTAGTCCACAAACAGTCGCATTTGTATTCAAAAATAAATACAAGTCCGAAGCGAAGGAGTCAACACACTCCTGTAATAGTGTCTAATGGAGTGCGAACAGCTTTCCGACCGCGCTGGGTGCTCATTCGAGAAACGAAGGCCACCACGGCGACATGGTTGCGGCTTCCTTGGTTGCGAGAGCAGAAGGACGCTCGCCGAGAATGGTGCGTCTAGCAGCAACATTGGACACTGCTATGGCAGTATGTACTCTTTTCAGACGAGTCCGATTGTGTGTCCAGCCTCATGATGGCCGTATTCATGCGTGGAGGAGAACGAAAATTGTGAGAATACATTCGGGTTCGACATAGCTACCCATCAGGTGAGATTATGGTATGGGGCTCATTTGGTGTACAACACCATCATTCTAGTAACACCATCATTGTCTAGCGTGGATCAGTGTGCCTGCATTATCTGTCTGCATTTTCTCTTGTTCATCAGTTATATTTTTACTCGTCTTCGAACAGGCTGTAGTTGCTTTAGTTTTGGACTCTGTGTCCTTAACTAGAGCCTTACTACTTTATTATTATTCTCACACTTTCAAGCTTGTATAGTTATCACTGATATGGCTGTCTATTGTCCATTGTTTATGCTTAACTTGTTATTGTAAACTTTTAAAGGGCAATTTTTGCCGTTTGACATGTTACGCTGAATATTGAGTTCAGGTAAATTTGTGGACTGAGTGCTTGTCATTTGCCTACTGTTTTACTTTTACTCAAGCACTCTAAGTTACTGAATTCAGTTGTTAATAAACCTTTAAATCTGGTCACGTACTTACGTTCGCACAACACTCAGTCTCTTCCCATTCTCATAGTTTCCTGCACCACAAATAGAAAACTGAAAATTTGTTAGACGAAAATTTAAAGGCATTGCAGGGCACTTCTCACATTTCAATTGATGATGATAGCACGGCTTTACTAAAATAATAAAAGATTCGTACGATCTGTCGTGGTAGAAAAACTATTTGATATTATAAAATGCTGACATATGTGCTAAATTCTCAAAAAATAGGTGTTAGCTATAGTGAAAGACAGGTAATATACAATATGTAGAAGAATCAAGAGGGAAAAGTAAGAATAAAGAACGATATTCCCTCACTAGAAACGGAGCACAGCACAATGACGGAAATAAGTGAAAAGTTCAGGAGAGGGGCTTGAAGTATCGGCTTTAATTATATCAGTGATAAGATTCGCTAATGCCACTGCGAAAATGTGGAAAGATTTGGAGGACCTATTTCTAGATGTGAAGAGTCATATTACCAGACACTATGGATTGAGAATAAAGTGAAGAAAGACAAAATTCGTTAGATGAAGCAGACATGATATAAACTATAAACTGAACATCAAAAGTATGAACAACGAAGTAAAGGAATTCTCCTAGCATGGAAGCAAAATAACACACGATGGGATGATCCTGAAGGACATAAGGAGCAGAATAGCGCAATGAAAAGGCCGTTAGTGACCAAAAGATGTCTATTACGAATACATACTGAATATCAAAGAATGCCAGGCAGCTTGTGGCCGAGGTGCAACTGTGTCACTTTAAACAAGCATGACTTAAATCTTTGTTGGCGTTTTTTTCAAATGTATTTGACTTTAGTGCAGTAGTCAGGTCATACGCCCACTAAATTACAGAAATTTTACATGACTAGTTTCAATGACGCTCAGTCACCATTATCATTTGTAAGAAGTATGAAAGAAGTCTCCTATTTTATGAGAACCTGAAATATAAACGATATCTAACCACAAAACCCTTGTCACAGGAAACAATACTGTGAATTTATCATCTTATATTAAACCTCGTTATGTTTTGCCTTTATCTATACATAAGTTGGATTAGGATCAGTGTTGTCCAACTACTTGCATAACGAAGGTGTCTTTTTAATCTTAGCAATTCTGCTGTTATTCTGAAACATATATCGCTTAAGTATGAAGTGGAACCATTAACGGAAATATCAGAACACCCCTTAATGAAGTTAATGAAACATCCCCATCCATCCATGAATGCTGTATATTATTATCTCTTTGCATTGTCTCCAAATCAAGTGGTTATTTATGAGACAAAATCTCTACATCTCAACGTCTTTAAGTTCAAAATACGTAGCTTGTACCCTTGAACACAGCACTCAATAGAACTGTGTCCAAGAAACACTTGTTATGCCCCAGGGAACCATAATAGGAACGTTCCTATTTTCTACACTCATAAATGAATCTGGCAGACAAGATGACCAGCAATGTGGTTGTTCGCTTATGATGTTGTGGTGTGCAGGAAGATGTCGAATGTAAGTGACTTTTGGTTCATACGAGATCACGTAGACAAAATTGCTAGTTGGTTTGATGATGGGCAGCTGGCTTTTAATGTAGAAAACTGTAAGTTAATGCGGATAAGTAAAAAGCAAACTTGTAATTTTCGGATACAATATTAGTAGTGTCCTGCTTGACACAGTCACGTCATTTAAATAACTTCGCATAACGCTGCGAAGCGATGTGAAATGGGTCGAAGCTGTGAGGATTGGGTACGGAAGGCGAATGGTCGACTTCGGTTTATTGGGTAACTTTAGGAAACTGTGACTCATCTGCAAAGGAGGCCGCCTGTAGAACGTTAGTGCGACCTACTCTTGATTACTGCTCGAGTGTTAGGAACTCGTAACAGGTCGGACTGAAAGAAGACATCGAAGCAACTCAGAGGCGGGCTGCTATGTTTGTTACCTATTCGATCACGTTGCAGGTGTTACGGATATACTTCCGGAGGTCAAGTGCGAATCCTTGGACGGGCGAAGACATTCATTTCGAAGAATACTACTGAGGAAGTTTAGAGAACCGTTACTTGAAGATGACTGCAGAACGATCCCACTGCCGCCAACAGACATTTCATGTAGGAACCACGAAGATAAAATACAAGATATTAGGGCTCATACGGTGGCATATAGCCTGCCGTTTTTCCCTCGCTCTATCGGCTAGTGGAACAGGAGAGGATACGACTACTTGTGTTACAGGGTACTCTCCACCAAGCACCGTATGGTGGTTTTCGGGGTATATGTAGATGTAGGCTCTTAATCAGTTTTACTCGCGCAAAACCGCTGATGTGTTCGACTGCCGACCCCTGTCAAACATACGCCACTCACCGGCCTCTCTCTTAGATTCAACCACCTCAGCAGCCCATCACACGCGCCTCCGCAAATCGTCGCCCGTAGCCTGCCAATTCCCTGCCGATAAAGAGGTCAGTGAGATCAAACCACAAGGCTAACTCATCAGAGATCCCATAGCCTCCTAAAAGCTCCACTGTGTCAGCTAAGTAAAAGCGTCTTGAAAATCAATGCGATATTTTATACACATTTCCTGATTTTAATAAACTGATGTTCGACATTAATATCTCTATTCACTGCTATGCTATTCAAGTGTGTTGCCAACATCTAGGACTAAGTCTTATTTCAGTATAGTGACGTTCGCTTTGAGTGATGTTCAAGCCGGCGCCCAGCATAAAGGGAATTAATTAATTCTACACTTTTCAGTGCCATTTAAGTTTATCATGACTGGTATCAAACATAGGCCTTAATTAGGGGAAGAAATTTCTGAGAATGTACGTTTGGACCAAAGACTGTATAGAAGTGAATCAAGGAGTAAGGGAAGACCATAAAAGAAGGTAATTGAAGCGATTGAGATGTGTTAAAAGATGATGAAAGTTAGGTGGACTGATAAGAAATGAGGAGGTTCTCCACACGAATGAAGGAAGAGATTAACACGTGGAAGACACTGACTGGCACAGCATGACAGGGCGTATTTGAGGACTTCAAGGAATAACTTCCACGGCACCTGAGAGAGCTTTACATGATAAAACTGTAGGGGAACACAGAGATTTTGTTGTTGTTGTGAGGATCTCGTCACAGTATATTTCGTCATTATTTTTTAGAGATATAAGGCAAAATGTCTTGTGAACTGTCTATAGACGCCATTGTGTTAACATGTTCTTCTGTAGGGCTGTGTAACAGAAGGCTGCCGGCCGAAGTGGCCGTGCGGTTAAAGGCGCTGCAGTCTGGAACCGCAAGACCGCTACGGTCGCAGGTTCGAATCCTGCCTCGGGCATGGATGTTTGTGATGTCCTTAGGTTAGTTAGGTTTCACTAGTTCTAAGTTCTAGGGGACTAATGACCTCAGCAGTTGAGTCCCATAGTGCTCAGAGCCATTTGAACCATTTTTGAACAGAAGGCTTATATCATACCTCAAGCCTCTGCTTTTCGGATTCTAGACGTCGAAATGACAAGGCAGCTAATCTACTAAAATTAGTTCACGTATGGTTAGACAATTGATGTAGTTCAGATTATTCTATAACTAGATATTATAAGCTGGTGTTAAAAAGCACATTCATTTTACACGCAGTTTTGTTTTCTTTAAATCGCTAAATAATCTTTACAAACATTTCACAAAGATATCCTGTTATCGGTATCGATAGGTCATGCAAACACTTTGAGCTACCTATTTGCGGAGCTTTGCTATTGCTGACTGTTACCCCTTTGGCGGTTCCCGTTCAGCTCCAGCCAGTAAGGGGTTAAGTGGCTTACTTGGACCAAACGGCCGACTACTTCCACACTTGCGTTGGCGACTTGGTGGCATGTGTTTATGCTGATCAGAGGTGGCGATCGCAGTTGGAGATTTGATGAGACCGTTAAAATTATTGCAGTGTGTATTAATAAGCAAAGTGTAGGACATTTCTGTCGTAAGGTATTACTTGGTACACAACTTAATTGCTATAATTTCACTTGTTGAATTGTTGATGAATTGCGAGTGTGGTCTCATATTTGTTCACGTGGTGTTACGGATCTCATTGATCGGTTACTTTTCGTAAGTATGAAGCTGATTATAGAACCATGTCGTGGTTATTCCACGCATGCTTTATGTACACAGTTTCACCATACTCTCCTGCATTTCAGGTTATTTAATGTACTGCTGGAAGACGTCTGTCTATAAGAGAGTTTTATTTCTGTGATTTCTAGGAATTCGATTCATATCCAAACACGTTGTAAGACTCACATGAAGTATACCTCTACTGTTTGATTATTTTAAGGTTAACACAGATCATCAGTTGACTTTTATGGTTACTCATTTATCCTCTCCTCAACAATTTATTGAATTTTATTGGGCACAGCTTCAACAAACATCTTCCTTTTTCAATTCAACGATTCAGTCACCTACAGTTTCTCCCACGAATTAGTAAAATATGACGCTATTTGCACATACGGCTTTTCATATTGTGAGAGGAAAGATTTGTTGGTGACACTGATCAGAGATTTTTTGTGGCTAATTTTTGCAGTATATTCATTGATATCTTCATGCAATAGTTGCTGCAGAAGATTTTAGTGATACCTTCAACTGTTATAAAATTACATGTAGATTTCATTCTTGAGACGCAACATACTAAATGACTTTGGTGAGTTGTCTTCTATGCTAGACCTTTTTCAAATAAAAGTATTGTAATAGTAGTCGAAGGAAATAATCCTATAGCATCGTATATAGCTTAAAGCTAACCACATACACACTCCGCAAGAGAATTTCAAGAGTGATTGCACACTGGCGTTCAGTTACACAAGCTATGCACATACAATGACGGAAAAGTAGTTGAGCAACATAAGCGAAAGTTGGTAGGCGTGTTTCAAGATCTGAAAGTTGATGTCTACTCAAATTTCGCGTCAGTTGTAAAAGAGCAGGGCTAATAGCTTCACTGTGAAGATGCAAATCACGTTTGCCTTAAATGCTTGCTGTAACAGTCGTGAGCGTCAGTTATCTTTGAAACTGGTCATGGTGAATTGAAATTAGTCAATAACGAATTTACGACGAAAAGGCGGCAGTATCAGCATCTCACTGCGTTTGAACGAGGTCATATATTAGGGCTAGGAGAAGCTGGATGTTTCTTCTGCTATACTGTAGAAAGACGTGACAGGAATGAAACCACTGTGCACGATTTCTGGCAGGGGTGGTTACGATAATTTACGGCTGCAAGAAGACCCAGCTCTGGACGGCCACGTGGTGCCACGGAGAGGGATCATCGTGTTCGGTGTATGGCTCTGGGACATCGTACTGTATCTGCAGCAGCAATTTAAACAACAGTTGGCACCACTTTGACACAACGAACTGTTACACACCTGTAACTTCAAGGACAGTTCCGAACCAGACGCCTTTCCACTGCCCGCAAACCATCGCCATTTGTGACCTCAGTGGTGTCAAGCGAGATCTTTTTGGAGGGCAGGATGGAGCCCCGTTGTGTTTTCTGTCGAAAGATGGTTCCGCCTCGGAGCCAGTGATGGGCGTGTGTTGGTTAGATGGAGGGCAGTTGAGGGCCTGCAGCCAACCTGTCTGACTGCTAGACGCACTGGAAACACACCTTGAGTTACGGTCTGGGGAGCGATTTCGTATGACAGTAGAAGCACCCCGACCTCAAATTTGAGAGTCAGTCTGGTGATTCGACAAGTTGTGCTGCCGTTCGTAAACAATATTCCAGGGCGTTTTTTCCAACAGGATACCGTTCGACCACAAACCGCTACTGTAACCCAGCACGCTCTACAGTGAATCGACTTGTCCCTTGGCCTGCTCGATCAACAGATCCGTCTCCAATCGAGCACATGTGGGATATCATCTGATGGCAACTCTAGCGTCAGCCGCAAACAGCGTTAACTGTCCCTGTATTGACCGATCAAGTACAACAGGGGTGGAACTCTTTCCCACAACCTAACGTCCGGCGCCTGTACAACACAATGCTCGGATTTTTGCATGTCTGCATTCAACATTCTGGCGGCTACACCTGTTATTAATATACCGGTATTTTACACATTCAGTGGTTTGTCTCGCGCTTACATTAACATGTAATCTTGAAATGTTAATCACTTAAATATGTTACCTAAACAAACGTATTCCAGAAATTTCATTACTCACCTTTTCTTTCCTTTTCTTTTTTCCGTCAGTGTTTTACTTCATTATGGGCGACGAATTCTTTTGCTTACTCGTAGTCAGATAGCATTAAAATTGGTTATTTGGTCTTGAACATCCACGTAACAAAGCGTAGCTTCAATAAATCAGGACTTGTTAGCGAAACTGGTCATGATAGTAGACTAGTTCTTATCAAAACAGTCAACTTATAATAGACAATTTGCGCGACACTGCACGCCATATGATGGAACATACCATTGAAAAACGGTCCCGTACCCACAAAGCATTTTCTTACTGTCCTCAATACAAAATAAATGAATCTGTAGATAATATTGTGAAAAGGTAAAAAGAAGAGATACACGAAGAGTAGGTGGGATATACATTAACCAACCAGAACATTATGAGCACCGACCTACCATCGATATAAACCCGCCCAGGTGATGCCAGCGTCACGTGGAGAGGAATGACTCCTAGACACACTCGAAGTATCAGTGAGCGTGCTGTCTGTGTGTAGAATGGGGAAGGCGCGCGATCTGTGTGTGTTTGACCGAGGGCAGTTTGTAACGACCCAGAGGCTCGGCATGAGCATTTGGGGAATTGTAGGACTTGTCGGGTGTTCGAGGAGTGCTATGGTGAGTGTCTTCAACACGTAGCGAAACCGGAGTGATACTGTATCCAGACGTCGTCGGGCTGGACGGTCACCCCTTGTTACAGATGTCGGACGTCTTAGGCTGGGCCGACTGGTAAAACAGGACAGGCTGCAAACTGTGGTGGAACTAACATCAGATTTTAGTGTTGGGCATAGTACAAGTGTGTAGGCGCAGTGGCAGAGTGTTGCATGGTGTGATGAATCTCGATGCCTTCTCCATCACGCCGATGGGATGGCGCGAATCTGTCCCTGGAAATAGCTCCTTGACACCCATACTACGGGATGGTGACAAGCTGGTGGCGGCTCCATTATGCTTTGAGGACATCCACGTGGGCGTCCAGGTGTCCAGTGGAGCTCGTGTAACGTATCATGACTGCCAAGGCTTATGGTTCAAGGGTGTAGACCACCTACACCCCTTCATGACGATCATGTTTCCCGACAGCTGTGGCATTTTTCAGCAAGATAATGCACCATGTCAAAAGGCCAGAGGTGTGATTCAGTGATTCGAGGAACACTCTGGCAAGTTCCATTTGATGTGGTGGCCAACGAACTCTCCAAATCTGAAGCCGAAAGAACACATCTGGCTGTGATTGTACGTGGCGTGAGATCTCACCCCCTCCCCGCCCTCTCCGGAATTTACGGTAATTAGAGGACTTGTGTGCCATGGCTTACTAAAGGGAGAAAAATATCTTGTAAACAGAAAAGAGAAATGTATCTTACAGCTACAAGGAGTAATGATCCAGGACAGTGTAATATTATAAAAACTACTGCACTGTATTAACAAAGAATTTAAAAAGTCCAGAAGGATATGAATTATGTCTGAGATTAGCACCTCCGGCAATAAAATTGAAACAATTTGGAATATTGTTAAAAGGGAAGCAGGGAGTCTGAGAGCACCAAAACATTCTATTTCTATCAATCTGTATAAAATGTCAGAAGAAGAAAACATTTAATAACCATTTTTGTAGTCTTCTGGAGGAAATAGGATCCAGCCATTCATTAGAAAATGCAAGGCATTATATGGAAGATGTAATGCTTATGCAATCTGATAAAACTGAAAACTGACCCACCCTTCCTATTGAAATTAAACTTGTCTCCAACAGATAACTAGGATTCTCAGCCACATGTGTAGTAGCTCACTGAAAAAGGCATTTTTCCAGATAGAATGAAATATGCTATTGTTTAACCATTGCGTAAAGAAGGGTAAAGGTCAGATAGTAAAAGCTACTGCCCAGTATCACTTCTGACAACTTTATTCAAAATTCTTGAAAAAGTAATGTATTCAAAAGGAGCTTCACATATTTGTAAAAATGAAATGCTGACAAAATGTCAGTTCGGTTTTCAGAAAGTCTTTCTGCAGAATATTCTATGTAAGCTGTTTTTCATCACATATTAAATGCTCTGAACAACTGAACATCACCCACTGTGATATTTTGTGAGCTCTCAAAGGCATTTGACTGAGGCAATCATGAAATTCTTCCAGATGAGCTTAAGTACTGTAGTATGGGTGGGACAGTGCACAAGTGGTTTAATTGATATTTAACTGGAAGAATGCAGCAAGTTGAAATTAACAGTACAGATAGTCTGCAAAATTCAGCAGAGTTCTTACACTGGGGAGGTACCAAGAATGGTGTCCTACAGGGTTCATTCTTGGTCCCTTATTGTTCTTAATATTTGTTAATAATTTAGCATTCTATATTCATGAATATGCAAAGTTAGTCTTTTCGCTGAAGATACAAGTACAGTACTCACACCCAACAAACAAGAATCAAGTAGGGAAATTTTGAAAAATATATTTCAGAAAGTTATTAAGTGATTCTCAGCAAATGGATCTCAATAAATTTTGACAGTGTGACAGTGCGCAAATGGCTTTCTTCGTATTTAAGTGGGAGGATGGAACAGGTTGAAATTAACAGTACAGACAATCTGCAAAAATCACCAGTTCCCTAAGTGATGGGGGGGGGGGGGGGAGGGGTGGGTAATATCAAGAATAGTGTCCCACAGTGTTCAGTGTTGTGTTCCTTACTGTTCTTAATATATATTAATGATTTGCGACTCTATATTCATGAAGACACAAAACTAGTTCTTTTTGCTGAAGATATAAGTACAGTAATCATATCCAACGAACAAGAAAAAGCTGAGAAAAATGTACAAAAAAGTTTTCAGGAAGTTATTAAGTGGTTCTCTACGAATTAAATCTCACTAAATATTGAGAAAATACAGTACATGCAGTCCTGTAGAAAAAATGGCATAACACCATTGATAAATATTGACTTTGAATAGAAATCTGCTGCTAAGGCAGAATATTCAAAATTCCTGGATGTGTGCATTGACGGGCAATTGAATTGGAAGGAATACATTGATCATTTGCTGAAATGTTTACGTTCAGCTACTTATGCTGAAACGTCCCCCTTGAACAAGTATACATGACTGTGCTTAAACTGACACACAATATTTTTAGCGCAACGTAATCTGACTGTCAAAAATCCCTACAAAAGAATCTCCCTGACTAACAGTAACCTATACGTTTCACAAATCACTTACCTCATAAAAATTTTCGCTACTCGAACTACTGCAATACAGCGAGCGCCACTACTGCCAGCTAAACAAAAGATTCAAACTACTGAAGGCACTAACTACTGATAGGCACAGTTAGGAAAAGAAAGATTTTGATAGAGAACAAACAATGTATTTACCTTAATATTGTTCAAAAGTCATATTATATATATCAGTTCATGACATCCAGTCTTACAAATTTACTCTTTCTTAATGAGACACGTCCAGATCGTCCGCTCTCAAAATTCCGCCATCTCTCTCCCCGCATCCACCACTGCTGGCGGCTCACCTCCAACTGCGCAACACTATGCGCTGTTAACATCCAGCTGCCCAACACTACAATGGCAGACAACAATGCAAAACCAGCCACAGACTGCACACAGAACAGCCAGTGATTTTCATACAGAGCACTACGTGGCGTTACCAATAAGAAAACCTAAACAGCCTACTTACAATGCTATTAAGGTTTTTGCAAATTTTGGTGATAAACATTTCAGTACATTATCCTACTATCCCTATTTTCATTCACTGCTTTTATAATGAATCATATTTTCGGGTAATTCATTATTAACAGAAAAAAGTATTCATTGCACAAAAGTGTGTAATCAGAAAAATAGCTGGAGCCCACTCAAGATCATCTTGCAGACGTTTATTAAAGAAACTTTCGATATTCACAATTCCTTCGCAATCACATATTCACTCATGAAATTTGTTATTAATACCCCATCTCAATTTAAAAATTGTAGCAAAGTGCATAACTACTGCACTAGGAGAAAGGATGACCTTCAATATTCTGGGTTAAATCTGACTTCGGCACAGAAAGGGCTGAATTATGCTGCCAAAAAGTCTTTGGTCATTTGATAAATAACATTAAAAGTCTGACAGACATCCAACCAAGATTTAAAAGTAAATTATAAAATTACTGAATGACAACTCCTTGTTTTCAATAGATGAATTTTTAAATATGAAATAGGAACTGTAATACACACATATGTATATAAATAAAGAACACTTACATTAAACTGCCACGTTCCACATCATTATGAAATGTCGTATCCACAGTTGTAAGTAGGCTGTTTATGTTTTCTCTATGTAAGTAGGCTGTTTATGTTTTCTTATTGGCAACGTTACATAGCACTCAATATGAAAATCACTGGCTGTGCTGTGTGCAGTCTGTGGCTAGTTTGCATTGTTGTCTGCCATTGTAGTGTTGGGCAGCGGCAGCTGGCTGTGAACAGCGCGTAGCGTTGCGCAGTTGGAGGTGAGCTGCCAGCAGTGGTGGATGTGGGGAGAGAGATGGCGGAGATTTGTAATGAACTGATATATATATTATGACTTGTGATGATATTAAGGTAAATACATTGTTTGTTCTCTATTAATATCTTTCATTTGCTAACTATCCCTATCAGTAGTTAGTGCCTTCCATAGTTTGAATCTTTTATTTAGCTGGCAGTAGTGGCGCTCGCTGTATTGCAGTAGCTTGAGCAGCGAAGATTTTTGTGAGGTAAGTGATTTAGTGATTTGTGAAAGGTATAGTTTAATGTTAGTCAGGGCCATTCTTTTGTAGGGAATTTTGAAAGCCAGATTGCGTTGCGCTAAAAATATTGTATGTCAGTTTAAGCACAGTCTTGTAAAAATTGTTCAAAGGGGACGTTGCATATGTCGACCCTTAGCCTAGGATACCTCACTGGAATCTTCTGATTTTTCTTGTAGTTTGTGTATTTAGTGTAGCTTTTGTTTATTGCTAGCGCGTAATTGTAGAGAGAATCTCCTTTGTAGTTGTAGCCTTTCATTGTTGTACAGTAAAACAGTTGTGGCATGCATATAGATTTGCACCAAGTATTTCGCAGCTGTAATTAACTAGGTATTATTTTCAGTGTTATGTTAATGTGTTCTCTTATTTTTGCTCTTCAAATTGTGTTTTTCTGTGTTGTCGTGTGAAATACTGTGACAATAATGGCGTGTGAAAAACGTAATACTAGGCTCCAAAGTAAACTGAGAAATGACAGTGAAAATGAGAGCAGTGTGTTAGCGCCACCGAGTAATGAATTAACTGATGTTCAAAGTAGTAATTTGGTAATTGTGCATAGGGAAATGGAGCGGGCGGCAAACAATGGCGTGGACAGTGAAACAATTAGTGAAGAGGGAAGCATTATCGATCGATCGGTCGGCAACAGCTCGCCTCAGGAATCCGAAATGACAGGACACAATTTCGCAAATACTGTAGATTCAGGTTTTGGGTCATCACCGTTTTCTCAAATAAGTCAAGACACATTTTCTGCTTGTCAAAATGTGAATGTTGTCGGTGCAAATGCACTGCCGAAAAGCGTAGAGAAACAGATTCCAGACACTAATACATTGTTATTGCAATTAATGCAACAAATGGAACAAAATCAGAGACAAACACAGCAACAGTTAGACACAGTGGAACAAAATCTCAAAAAGTTAGACACAGTGGAACAAAATCTCAAAAAGTTAGACACAATGGAACAAAATCTTCAAAAGTTAGACACCACACTTGAACAAACACGTGAAGATTTAACTAGTGAGTTACATAACATTGAATCGAAATGTCAAAAAGTCTGTAATGACGTAAAATCACAAATTTGTGAGCATTTCCAACCTATTTTTTCGCGGCATGAAAATGCATTACAGAATCATGAAGCAGCCATAAAAGAACTGCAAACTATTTTTCATGAAAATCACAACACCTTGCAAGCTAAAATTGACTCAGTTGCATCTACCGATTCGGTTACGCAACTTGCAAAAACTCAGGAAAACTTAAAGGTCACAGTAGACACGATTGCAACACAAATGGACACTCTGAAACTTGGTTCAGAAAAACATACAGAGGAAATGATTTCACTATCGGATAAAGTAGCCGAACTTTCAGATCAGTTCACTAACTTATCTACAAAGGTAGATGATGATCTGAATGACACAACACCTGTAGCCTTCACTGACACAGAAGAGTATGAACAAATTAGAAAATTCAAACAAAATCAAAATCAAATCAATACACAGTACAAAAGAGAAATCCGGGAAGTGCAAGATCAGTTGGCACAAGTAGTACAAGAATTACGTATTTCAGAGGACACTCGCGCCCCAATACGGGAAGAGGGACATACAAATACGGAACAGACACAAAATAACAACACAGGGCACTTCGGAAATTGTGAAAGAAGTTGGCAAGGTACGCTGAATTTTGAGATGGAACCGCCGAAACGACGTAACTATGACCGAGATGCTACTCGCCGACACGATGATTTTGACTATAAGCTGTTCATTACTACACGTAAATTCAAAACGTTTAAGAATTCTGCCAACGACATTCATCCACAAGCATGGCTCCATCAATTCTCTCATTGTTTTCCTCCCAACTGGTCGTTGGAACACAGATTAGAATTTATGTGTGGCTACTTAGAGAATGAACCAGCTGTAAGAATGCGATCGGTAATTCACGATTGCCACAGTGAAGGAGAATTTTACCATGCCTTCCTCTCAGCATATTGGTCTCAAGCTACACAAGACCGTGTAAAACATGGCATCATAATGATGAAACATTTCGAACAATCTGAATTCTCCAGTCTTGTGAAATATTTTGAAGACATGTTGCATAAGAATCAATATCTTTCAAACCCATACAGCCCCTCAGAACTTATCCGCATTTGCTTAATCAAATTGCCTGAACATTTACGACACATTATTTTGGCAGGACGTTGCAAAGACGACATTGAAGCTTTTCAGGGACTTTTACAAGAATTAGAAATTGACACTGACAATCGCGGAACGCGAAACCAGGAACACAACAATTACAGGTCACATCCGTCGCAATTCCGCGATGAAAGAAACGATAACTGGACGCGACAAGGCTATTCTCACAACACAAATCGTGACCGAAACAGACACCACCCGTATTACAACCGTTGGCAGAGTAGTAATAATTACAGTGAAAGATCACCTCTCCGCGGTAATGACTATCACAGAGACAATCAGAGAAACAGACAATATGGGAACCAAAACAATTATTATTACGGGAGACAGAATAACTTGAGACGCAACGGTCCAGCACGCAGTTACGATTCAGGGAGAAATTCTCCACCACTTAACCGACAAGAAAGAAACTACATGAACTACCGACATGACGACAGATGATGTGATCGTAACGACAGACCTGAATTGCATCAGAACTAGCGGGATTCAAACAGAGCAGGGCCCTCTCGTCACGGTGAATTTGTAGAAGTTAGGTCTCCTAATCCCAATAACGGCGCGCGCCAACAAAGAGACAGACAACGACTCGCACAGCAGGCAGCCACCTGCGCCGGCTGGCTTAGAGAAAAATAACACAGACGCTAACCTTGAGAAAAGATTTAACATTCTTTACTGACGTATACTGCATGATAATTGCGTTCAAGCTGAAATTCTGAGTACTTTGAAGAGTAAAAGATTGTACCACATTTCACATGTAAAACCGTTTATTGAAAGATAATCTGCTTTTTAACTTAGTCTTTGTCATAAAATGTTTCGCTTCACATTACTAATATGCTTTGTCAGACTTAGAATCTGTTAACATACAACAATGTTAGAAGTTAAATATCCAATCAAGAACCAAGAGAACTTACTTAAACAGAAATGACGAATGCATTGTTATAGTGAACAGACGTCACAGTGTTATTGTGTGTGTACATTCTTGCTTGTTAGTTGCACGATTATGGAACGACTATAAGGCTTACATACTTAGAACATTTACCAGTACTGCTAATGAGATTTTAATGCAACATTTTGGTTTACTTGAAAATATATTCTGGATTTAAAGTACTTTCAGTGAGATACCAGATGGCACAGTGGTTAGTTTATGTGACAGCTACACGATTTTATCACGACGCTACTAATGAGTGACAATTTACAATGTTGCTTTTGCAGTGTTTCTGTTTTATATCTGCACAGTTTTTCTGAATTCTTCTGGAAAGTAAAACATGTTTTAGTAGTAACTTTTGTGGTATAGCTACAATGAGATTGCCTTTTCCGTAGCGCAACAATACGTTACAGCACAGTACTTTCCTCATCACGGCAATAAGTGTAATAACTAAGACATTTATACACAAAGCATTTCACTTTTGTGTATTATGAGGTAAGTACATTGACTTTAGCAGAACTTTGCTTACAGAGGACGATAACTACGACAGTTCCACAGAATTATCTTACAGCAAGACGCGCATTTAGCGCTACAGGACACGCATTTGAGTGATTAATCTTATACTTAAAACACTTATTTTCAAAGATTTTTTGAATTACAAAGAAAGTTTTCCGTGATATATTTCATTCCATTGGTGTAATCTGTAACACCTGAGGGTATAATTACATTTATCCTCAGGGGGGTACACGCTTACTTTGTGTACCATGTGTGTGGCAACCACAAGGAACCCTAGCTAATATGGTATTTGCTTATACAACTTTACACATCGGTACCATATTTTTCTAATACACAAATTACACAGCTATCTGATTATTTAACTGAGAGAGACAAACATTTATTTTACTACATCAGTGACACATGTTTACGCAATCCACAGTTGGGTAACTTCACACTTATGAAACTGTATTTTGTCTGTACTTTGTAAACTGTTCATATTTTTCGGAATCATTGTGATACTATGAGAGCTTTGAATGATGTATTTGGTATGGATTCATGATTTTTAAAGTACGTTTGAGGTAGATGACACTATTGAAATGAGCAGAGAATTTTTTTTAGGTTTTGAAATTATTGGAGGAAGCTACGACGATTTTGAGATTTGACTGAGGTGTTATGATGTTATTTTTACGACGACGATGTGTATTATGCTGCTGAGGTATGTTTACGATTAATAGGCTGAGGCTATATGAGTTATTTGATTATGCTTCATATTTATAATGACGAAATATTGACGAGTGTCGATGGATACGTATATGTGTAATGAGGTAAGGAATAATGAGTAGTGTTTAGGGACTCTGATTTATGAAAAGGATGTTGGAAACCAAGAAACGTACTTTAAGAGTTATGAAATGTGTGTGTATATTCGTGAATGTATTACAATGCAGACGAAAATTTTTTTTTGGACACTGTTATATCAATAGCATTTTGTTTCTACAGATTTGTAACGCAAATTCTTGACCTGTGAAATATTTTTATATGCGACTGTCTCTGTAGCGGAAACTGCTGTCGTAAATATTTCCGTAAGAAAGTTAACGGACCACCTACACATAATGCGTCGTGGGCACCCAGCTGTGTCAGATGCCTGGAGAAAAAGCCATTAGCGCGTGCCTTTCAGAGCACAGGAAAACACCTGGAGAACAAGCCATTAGGGTGTGCCTTTCATCGCTAATGCGACACCCTCGTTACTTGAAAACATATGATTACTTGCACTTTGTGCTAATTGCTGAAATGCTTATGAATTGATGGGAAATATTCGTACATCTGCACACCTGATTATGACAAGTGTCTTTCTATGAGAGTTGAGAGCTACTGACTTACGAAATGCCACATGACTATTGAATGATGTTTTTATGCTTTGGTTTGCGTAATTGCTTATTTCACTTGATATCTGGTTTCCAGCTGTGTTGCAGCATTGCTTTTATAAAATAAAATGCATTTGCTAATGTGAACACTTTCTGTCAACAGATCTATTAAATAATTATTTTATGATCCACATTCTTTAAAAAAAAAGGAGCACTTGGAAAGGAAAGAACAATAAGAAGAAACTAGTAACTGCATTCATAATTTTCTTTTCAAGTAATTGGTAACTTTTTGGTAGAATAACTTCTTGTGGTGCACCACTTTAATTACTTAGACATTAAGATGTGATTATACATTTCCCTTATCTGTATTGTTGTTTTTACTGTAATATTTTTTCTGCTTGCGCTATGTCATGTTTAGGTATAAGTTACTGCTGTTTGCCAGGCGTAGTGTTACTGAATTTGACTTAGTGTTACTCTGCTAAGCCAATTTTACTACTCATTTATTTTTCATGTTGCTGCACATTGGCTCATATTAGTTGTAATTTTGCATTTTATCTGTTAATTTAGATTTGCTGCTGCTTGCTTTGCAAATTGGCATTGTTTTTGTCATTGCTGTTTGTGATAATTTGTTATGTGATGCTGCATTGCCTCGTCCCTTAGTTTAGCATCTGAGCTCAGTAGATTTAAGTTAGCTTAAGAGGGGTAGACTATATAAGAAACTAACTATGATGAATTGGAAGAAATGCATTTAGACGCTATAAGAAAATGGTTTAGCCAAAAAAAAAAAAGTATTTTAGGTAGGATTTTCTTGGAAATAAATGATGAGGTAAGATAATGGAAAATAAAAATGAGGTAAGAAATGTGTGAACATATAAATACAGAAAGCATGCTTAGATAGAATTTTTTTGGTGGAAACAAAGGATGAAATAAGAGGAAAGATATATGAAGTTTTGGGTTGGACTGCAGTACCAAATGTTACACTGAAAACGAACCCTGTCCTTTCCTATTGGTGTTATCCCACTATGTGTTTGTGTACCCTTGAGTATTTGTTTTCTTCCTGTCTCTGTGTAGTTTCATAGAATTTTTTCTTCTATTAATATTAAGCTACATTCACTATGATGAGGAATACTGTTATCCTCAAATATAATTGGCATTCATAATATGTTATTTACCTTATAAATATGCTTACACATTATTTATTCTGTTTAATGCTCATGTGTGAAGTTAATGTTTCAAAAGTTATTGTGATCTTTTATGTATGTACTCATGTCATAATTCCACTGATGTATATGTTAGTTCGATTCTTTTGTAAAGCCTGTACTACAGATGTTATCTGTATTGTTATGTTTTTAATAATGTATTCTGTACCTTTGTTATTGTATTCTCATGTTATAAAATTGTAATTGTTACCAGTTCTTCAAATTAAGTAACATTTCACTGCACACGTTTCTGTTGGTCATAGTACATGGACAATATGTGAGAAGTAGGGACTGATAGTGTTTGCACGCGTGTTAATGATTCAGCAAGGGACTGGATAACAGCATTGCTGGATCTAAGGACAATTCCAAAAACTTTGTGAGTGCACAAGTGGTGGTTTATGGACTTGCTATATTCTCCGCAAGACTCTTCAATGGTGAATGTGCACCTGCACAATCGCAACAGATGGCTGCTGGCCATCTCTACAAGGACTACAGTGGGTCTGCACCTCTGGTGGCCCACCAATACCATTATCTCTACAAGGACTACAGTGGGTCTACATCTTTGATGATCCATCAATACCATTATTTCTACAAGGACTGCAGTGGGTCTGCACCTCTGGTGGCCCACCAATATCGTAATCTCTACCAGGACTACGGTGGGTCTGCTCTGTGATGACCTACCTACCAATATTCGTCAGAACTTCGAATGACTCTGCTGTGGGTTTGCTCTGTGGTGGCCCATTACCTGTCAGCATGTCGAGAGTCAGCACTGTCTTTCCGTTGGAAGGACAACACTACTTCTTCAAGACTGCATGGAAATCCACTACTTCTGTGTGCAATTTCTTTTACTAATGAGACTTTGTGAAAAAAAACCTGTGATTACCCTAATGAATGATCAGGACTGTCTTTATAAACTGTGAGAAAATTTTAGCTTTTGACCAACATTGTATCAATAAGTGTGTGCATTTGATTTCTTTGTTATTGTAATTATGAAAAATTTTTTTCAAATCTGTATTGGCCACTGCCCAATCCAATTTGTAAAAATTTTTGTGGGGAGCATGGGGGCTATGTAAGTAGGCTGTTTATGTTTTCTCTATGTAAGTAGGCTGTTTATGTTTTCTTATTGGCAACGTTACATAGCACTCAATATGAAAATCACTGGCTGTGCTGTGTGCAGTCTGTGGCTAGTTTGCATTGTTGTCTGCCATTGTAGTGTTGGGCAGCGGCAGCTGGCTGTGAACAGCGCGTAGCGTTGCGCAGTTGGAGGTGAGCTGCCAGCAGTGGTGGATGTGGGGAGAGAGATGGCGGAGATTTGTAATGAACTGATATATATATTATGACTTGTGATGATATTAAGGTAAATACATTGTTTGTTCTCTATTAATATCTTTCATTTGCTAACTATCCCTATCAGTAGTTAGTGCCTTCCATAGTTTGAATCTTTTATTTAGCTGGCAGTAGTGGCGCTCGCTGTATTGCAGTAGCTTGAGCAGCGAAGATTTTTGTAAGTGATTTAGTGATTTGTGAAAGGTATAGTTTAATGTTAGTCAGGGCCATTCTTTTGTAGGGAATTTTGAAAGCCAGATTGCGTTGCGCTAAAAATATTGTATGTCAGTTTAAGCACAGTCTTGTAAAAATTGTTCAAAGGGGACGTTTCACAGTCTACAGAACAAGTGTGCAGATGTGGCGCGAGCGCCCTCTACCGACCTATGAAAGCCTTATTGCTTCCATGCAACAACGTCTTCTTAATGTTGTGAATGATCACCGTATGACACTGCTAGAGATATTTGCAGACCATTGAATGTTATGAGTCGAAATAAGGCATCTGGGGAAAACGATAACACCACAGAAATATTTAGATCCTTGGGAGAACATACAGTGACAAAACTATTCTGTCTTGTTTGTAAGACATAAGAGACACCCGAAAAGTCCTGAGACATCAAGTAAAATTTACTTATTCTAAATCCAAAGAAGGCATTGCAAACCGGTGCGAATACTACAAAAAAGTTTAATAAGACATATTTGCAAAAAAATGACATGAATTACTTATCGACCCTGATAGAAGCCGACCTCGGAAAAAATATTTCTTCGTTCTGGAGAACTGGTGGAACACGTGAGACAATACTGACCATAACACCTATCTTAGAAGGTAAAGAAAGATAAAGATCCTTTAACAGTGCTTGTAGATTTAGAGAAAGCTTCTGATAATGTTAATGGGAATCTACTCTTAGACATTCCGAAGTTCACAAGTGCAAAATACAAGGACAGAAGTGTACTTGTACAGAAACAAGATTGGAGTTGTAACGTCGAAGAACATGAAAGGGAAGTAGTACTTGAGGAGAAAGTGTGGCAAGGTTGTAGCGTCTTGAGGATGTTATTCAGTCTGTGGCTTAAGCAAGGTGTGAAGGAAACAAAGAAGAAATTTAGAAACGGAGAAGAAATAATTTTAAAGCTTCCTGATTAAATTGTAATTATGGCAGAGACGTCAATGATGCTAAGGGGCAGTTGAACGGAGTGGACGTTGTCTTGGGAAGGGGTTGAAAATGACCACCAACAAAACTAAGGAAAGGGCGGAGATATGGAATACTGCTGCAATGAATCAAATGTTCAGATGTATGTGAAATCTTATGGGACTTAATTGCTAAGGTCATCAGTTCCTAAGCCTACACACTACTTAACCCAAATTATCCTAAGGACAAACACACACATCCATGCCCGATGGAGGACTCGAACCTCCGCCGGGACCAGCCGCACAGCCCATGACTGCAGCGCCTTAGACAGCTCGGCTAACCCCGCGCGGCTGCAGTCAATCAGGTAATGCTGAATAAATTAGCAAATGACGCACTACAACCGCACGCCGGTGGAACATGTGAATCAGGATGCAATCATCAGGAGCAGCATTTCTGTTATAGGCGTTGAAGAAATTCAGGGAAACAGTACTGGTACTGTATCGTATCTATAAACTTTATGAGAGACTTTCCATCAAAACTTAAATGGCAATCATTTCCAGAAATGCAACGCTGTTCTCTCGGCTAGATGGCTCTTGTTAATTGGATAGCAAAACGACTTTTAGTGACTCAATTAGAGCAGATGTACAGACTGTAAATACAAAAAGAAGTATTTCTGAAAAAGGAAATTTTGTTAACATTTCATATAAATTTCAGTATTACCAAATCCTTGCTGAGTGTATTTGTCTGTAGTGTAACCTAAAACGTAAGCAAAACATGGGCTATAAGCAATTTACACGATAGTAAAATAGGTTTCGAAATTTGGCGCTACAGGAGAACACCGAAAATTATTTTGAGTGATAGCACGATTAATAAAGACGTACTTAGACGAAATGTGGAGAAAAGATATTTGTGGCACAAGTCGATTACAAGGGGGAATCGCTTGATAGGATATCCTGAGTCATCAGAGAGTGGTTAGGTCGGTAATGAACACAAATGTCGGTGTGAGTATATATGGAGGGGGAGGGGGCAGATAATGGTTGTAGAATGACATTCAGGCTTGTTTATCACACACAGGGTCAAATGTTTGTATACTACAGACGTTATCCAGAGATGAAGAGACTTACAAAAATAGACTAGCGCGAAGAGTTACGTCAAACCACTTTCAATTCTTACGATATAGAGGTCTTGCACAACCTACCTCGAATAACGAATCCCTGATATTACAAAACTCAATGCCGAGAGAACAGGGTTGCTTTTCTGGCAATGATTTCCATTTAAGTTTTGATGGATTGTGCCTCATAAGCTTCATCGATATCATACAGTACCAGTACCGTTTCCCTGAATTTCTTCGACACCTATAACAGAAATGCTGCTCTTGATGATTGCACGCTGATTCACATGTTGCACCGGCGTGCGGATATAATGTTACTCCTCTTTGCTGTTCACTTGATATGAAATAATAAAATATTCTTTTTTTTTAAAATATTACAAGGAGTCAGTGAAAAACTGGGATGCATTGTGTGTGTGTGTGTGTGTGTGTGTGTGTGTGTGTGTGTGTGTGTGTGTGTGTGTGTTTGTGTGTCACTTTAGCTCCATCTCCATCCCTGCGCTCTGTGTATGTGGAACTGTGAGTTTGTGTTTGTTATGTATTGCACAGCTACAGGTACAAATCGAGGGAGAACGTTATGCGAGAAAGTGCTTTTTTCTGAGTACTGAAATTATTCAGAGTTCGTGGGGCGTGTGACATTCCAATATCACAGTGTCCTCGCTTTGTAAATTGAACCGATTTCAAAATAGCAACACTCCACATATTACCAAACACTGCAGAGGTGAATTCATCCAACTCTGTAGTGTTTGGTATTACGCGGACTGTTGCTATGACAAAATCGGTAGAGGCATAAGCCTCTGGTGTTTCGAAAAACGCATATGCCAGTGAAATATGTTCCAACGACAGGCCGAATAGCAGCTAACTACACTGAAGCGCCAAATAAACTGGTATCGGCATGCGTATCCAAATACAGAGATATGTACACAGGCAGAATACGGTGCTGCGGTCGGCAACGACTATATAAGACAACAACTGTCTGGTGCTGCTACAATGCAAGATTATCAAGATTTAAGTGAGTTTGAACGTGGTTTTATAGTCGGCGCACGAGCGATGGAACACAGCATCTCCGAGGTGGCGATGAAATGGGGATTTTTCGGTACGACCACTTCACAAGTCTACCGTGAATATCAGGTATCCGGTAAAACATCAAATCTCCGATATCACTGTGGCCGGAAAAAGATCCTGCAAGAAAGGGGCCAACGACGACTGAAGAGAATCGTTCAACGAGACGAAGCCAAACCCTTCCGCAGATTGCTGCAGAATTCAATGCTGGACCGTCAACAAGTTTCAGAGTGTGAACAATTTAATGAAACATCATCGACATGGGCTTTCGGAAGCGAAGGGCCTCTCATGTACTCTTGATGATTGCACGACAGAAAGCTTTACGCCTCGCCTGGGCCCTTCAATACCGACATTGAACTGCTGATGACTGGAAACATGTTGCCCATTCGGACGAGTCTCGCTTAAAATTGCATCGAACGGATGGACGTGTACAGGTACGGAGACAACCTCATGAAGCCATGGACCAAGCATGGGACTGTTCAAGCTGGTGGAGGCTCTGTAATGGTGTGGGGCGTGTGCAGTTGGAGTGATATGGGATCCTTGATGCGCCGAGATACGACTGTGGCAGGTGACACGCACGTTATCATCCTGTCTGATCACCTGCATCCATTCATGTCCATTGTGCATTCCGACGGACTTGGGCTGTTCCAGCAGGACAATGCACACCCCACACGTTCAGAATTGCTACAGAGTGGCTGCAGGAACACTAACACGTCCAGCTAACTCCCCAGACATGGTCATTATTGAACATATCTGAGATGCTTTGCAACGTGCTGTTCAGAAGATATCCCCATCCTCTGGTTCTCTTGCGGATTTATGGAATGCAATGTGTCAATTGCCTCTAGCACTACTTCTGACATTAGTAGAGTCTACACCACGTCGACTTGCGGCACTTCTGCTTTCTCGAGTGGATCCTATACAATATTTGGCAGGTATACCAGTTTCTTTGGCTCTTCAGTGTGTATAGCACTGAAGCAGGCAAACACTAGTGAATATCGTGGAGAGCCACATATAAGGCATATTGCGATATGCATCTGCTTTGAGTTATAAATGTGATCACTATGGTTCTATGCTGTCACAATGAGAAGACCGAGATCTTACGCGTTAACCAAATGCTGTCGCAGCTGAGAATATTCGTATTAGGAATCACGTTACATGTGGCGCAATGGTATTGCTAAGCGACAGATATGTGAGAGATATACCACATTAACTCTTTTCGCAGTGGGCAAGTAATCGATGTCTGCCATATACTACACATACAGCAACATATTCACCGAGTAGAAGTACATATTTGTGTTGTTTCACTGACTCCGAAGGCTCATGAATGTGAGTGTCCATAAAAGATTATAATATATTCACTTGGGTGTGGTCAGTAAATTAACATTACAACACTTAATATAAGCATTAATGTTACCAAAGGGTTAAAGGGGAAGAGTTAGAGTGTAACATTGTGTCGGTACCCTCTGACGTAAGGAAGATTTCAAAAACGTTCGGTCGATTGTTTCAGCAGCGTTGTTATAGGCTGTGGTTGGCGGGAACGTGCAGGGAAGAGAACAAACGCTGATGCTCTGCTTTCACTGAAACAAGTTTTCAGCTTTTCATTGCGAGCAGCAGGAAAAAAGTAGGGAAACCGTTCGGAGTGGATGAAACGGACTGTATGGTGAATGCTGAGAGAAATCGCCTACGGGTATCAGTTGAAGTGAGAGGAGCTGACAGATTGTCCCAGCGATGTCTAGCAGATAAGAACAGACATGTTGTAGTAGCAGGAGCGCATTATCACGTGATGAGATGTCTTCATCATTTAAAGCCGAAATCGTAAAGAGGAGACAGCTTCAGAGGAGGAAGTTCCGTTATATTTTACGTCCATTCAGTTCTAATGATGTTGGAGAATGGAGAGGCAGCACTACCAACCACATCCAGAGAAAACATTGCACCAGATCTCCTCGAGAGAATTTGCAATAGTCATACTATTCTTTGATAATCACTGAATGTGGAAGGTTAGAAAACTACACCCAAACGTGCTCAAGTAATCTCCACTGATTCATTAATTGCTCAGCTCCACCCTCCTCCGACAGGACGATTCAAAGAAATTACACCTTTAAAGAAGAGTGGATCCTCAGTGGACGAGAACCAGTGGGCACCTATTTCGACTCGCCATTCAGTGCTCGCGAGATCTCCCAAGCTTCAATTGAGGCAGCCACAGGATTCATTCAGTGAATTCAACAAGACGCACGTGAGACACACCGACTACTGTAATAGCAGTCTTATCAAGTCTACATCTAAATCTACAGCCATACTCTCCAAGCCACCATGAGGTGTGTGGCGGAAACTAGCTTGAACCATCGTTCATTCCATTTCCTGTTCCACTCGCAAGTGGAGTGAGGGAAAAACCGATGTTCGTATGCTTCTGTACAAGCCCTGACTTCCCTATTCTTGTCATCACGGCCTTGCGCAAGAAGTATGTTGGTGGACGTAGAATCGTTCTGCAGTCTGTCGCAAATGCCCGTTGTCTAATCTTTGTGTTTCGCCTAAACAGCGTCTTCTTCCTTCGAGTGATTCCCATTTGGGTTCGCGGAGCATTTCCGGAGTACTAACGCGTTGGTCGAACCTGGTGGTGATAAATTTAGCAGCTTGCCTGTGAAGTGCTTGATGTCTTCCAAAGACGTACCAAGGATATGAGCAAGGGGCGAGGGGAGGGGTTACGGATGTTAATGGGGGCGGGGCAGCTCATAATAGTCTCGAGGAATACGAGGCAGAAACAACAGACATTATTTATTAATAGAGCAGACAGAAAACTATTAGAAAACTGATTTTAACAAACATTTTATTAAACATAAAAATGCACTTGAAAAACAATACAACCTTTTAATTTAGTAATAGTTTTCTCGGATTTTCTGCAAATTCGTCTGTTACTTTCTATTCTTGTGCCTCACATTTTTCTTTTGCGTAATTTCTGTGTACGTTCATCAAGCACAACTCAGTAAATCTTTCTTTTCCCATAGCCACATTTTCTTCTCTTCGAGCTTACTGAAGGTTCACATGGAATAGTGCTCAAAACTTTTAGTGCTTCTCTCGAGTTATAGAGGAAGGGTTGACTTTGTGAAACATGTTAACCACATCTATGTCCCTTAATTAAGTTTCAGATATATTCCTTTTCCCTTCATAAACTGTATCACAAGTCTAGTTCTCTGGTAATACCACGCAAATCCGAAAACGTTTTAAAATAATTCTGTATTTTTGTGAAACTCTGTTGTACTAGTTTTGCTCATATTCAAGGAATGTGGCTTATTTAGAGCAAAATATGGAGTATTTTCCTGTAAAACCTAATAGTTAATCTATGGGAAATGTAGAGAAAACAGTGTGATGTATTAATTTTGGGTGGTTATTATTTAAGTGCAGCTGCTCACAGAGACACAGTGTGGGCTGTAATTGTCGTATGCAGCCGAATTTGGCGGATATTCTGCTGGCTTAAGGGGAATTAGACCGAAAAAAAAAATTTCACGTTTTCGGATTTTTATCTCCTTATAAAATTTGCAATTCTCCAAATAAAATGATATATATTTCAATCATAAACTAATATGAGTAGTATTTTATTATAAACTCACATGGTTAGTATTTTATTTTATTTTATTTTTTTAAATATTATCTACACTGGTTGAAAATGTTAAAATTTTTATCTGCATTACTTGAAGATCTAATAAAATCGGTAGTTTTTTATATAGAAGGCTATGGATTGCTGTGTTATAAAGATGGGCACCAGGCTGAGGAAGTTGAAAGATATTTTGAGAGACATGATGGTAAAACCATAAGAGGTAGGCTGACAGACAAAATGATTGATGAACGCAGCAGTATTATGGGATGGCCATTAGAAATAACACTGGAGATTTGTTGAAAATGAAGCAGGCAGTATGGGCTTCATTCTTCCACAGACTGTTAACTGATGAAAAACCAGTACACCACCTTTGCCCTCCTGGACCTGATTCATGGTGCAATTACTGCAATGCCCAGTTCATACAGCCATAAACATTCCATCCCAGCAGTACTCATGGATATCATAAAAACCTATTTACAGAGACCTGACAAATCCTAAATTACTGAAGAAGTGTTTTCACGGTCAGACTCAAAATCCCAATGAGTCGTTCAGTAATCTCATATGGACTCGCTTAGCAAAAATTGTTTTTGTTGGAATGAAGACACTAAAGTGAGGGGTCAGTGATGATGTTATTGCTTTTAATGATGGCAACTTTGGTAGGATGAAGGTGCTACAGCATATGGGAATTCATCCTAGAGCAAACTGCTTCAGAAAACTTGAACGGATGGGTAAGGTTCGCATTGATAAAGCAGAGTATGCAGCACCGTTGGTCACTAAGGAGTCCAGAAAGAGGAAAAAACTCGGAAAGAGCTGAGTAGGATGATATAAAGTATGGTTCAGGGTGTTTCTGAGCGATTTAAAATAAAAAATGAAGCATACATTGAGTGAGTTACAATCTTTTCATACTTTAGAAGCTGTTCCTGAAAATTTACATTTTCTGTTGCATTTTTCCCTAGATCTCAGAAACCGCTTAGAGCAGAGTATTCAAAGTTTCAGGGAGTAATAACATACATATCCTGAGTCTACTGAATTAAGAAGAACGTAATGTTATATATAATGAAAAGTATTTAGGATAACCTACAAAAAAGTACACAACATTTTAACTGTGTAATTAAAAAACTGTATTTCCTAAAACAGTGGTTGAAATGCAATTATTGTTATTCACAGACTCAGAACATACAGTGTAATGTCCTGTAAAAGTTTCACGTCGATGGCTACGGTGGTTCCTGAAACACAGGGAAGCCAAGTCACTAAATTTAACATCGTCGTGAAAGGGTCTTCCATCTCCCCTTAAGTGGAAACGATTTACGCTGGAAAAAAGTAGTTCCAATCTTGGCCATCAGGTGCTAATCTGGCTTGTCAATGCAAGAAAGACGTATAGAAATTTTTCCATATGTGATGGTTAGGAACGGGACGTGGGGAGAAGAGTCAAACAAGTGAGAAACGCATAACACTGATTTTATTAGTAGCCGCCCCTTACACAATCTGTTGAAAATGAGTAACATATATATCGACCACGGGTGGCCCTAATTGGATCCATTGTCTTCGAAGCGTGAATCGGTTCCACGTTAACCCATTTGCATATCTACCGAGATCTGCCGCTTGTCAATGCAAGAAAGACGTATAGAAATTTTTCCATATGTGATGGTTACGAACGGGACGTGGGAAGAAGAGTCAAACAAGTAAGAAACGCATAACACTGATTTTATTAATAGCCGCCCCTTACACAATCTGTTGAAAATGAGTAACATATATATCGACCACGGGTGGCCCTAATTGGATCCATTGTCTTCGAAGCGTGAATCGGTTCCACGTTAACCCATTTGCATATCTACCGAGATCTGCCGCCATAGGGACCGATGACCTATGCAGTTTGGTCCCTTTAATCTTCAAACCAACCAGCCAACCAATCTGCTGCCATATTATAACTACGTGCGTAGAATGGACGCACTTTAATCAATGTATCTCCTCTCACAACATATGGTAAACTACGAGCATACCACTCAAATACGGTCGCTTCCTTAGCATCTAAGGGAATCCACTTAGTAACTTTTTTTTTTTTTTTTTTTTTTGTAGTCCGGGGTGATATGTTACAATACAGCGTCAGTAACTTTTTTTTTTTTTTTTTTGTAGTCCGGGGTGATATGTTACAATACAGCGTCACCGGTCTAACTGTGTTGGTGAGGCAGTAGGTTTCCACAGGGCAGTGACTACGTCACTGCAATTCGCTTAGGAGGTGTGGCGGTGGGACTTGTGGTCCCGTACCACCCTCTGACGGTGATACTGCTGCATGAGTCACGCAGAAAGAATTAGCCAAACATGGGCAGGTGAAGGTGTGGCGGTGGGACTTGTGGACCCGAACGCCAGGGCAGGGGTGGGGCGCGGACTTCGTAACGTGTAACGCCCTACGTAATGTAATATGATTGTAACATTCCAGCTGCGAGTACCAGCAATGATGCAATGCCGTAATTGAGACAACGAACTTTGCTGAGACGACAACGCCCTTTGCTGTGAAAAAAAAGGCATCTAGGTTTTTCTTGTAATTGTTGGACATAAGAAATGCCGATTGGACATTGCGCCCTTTTGAGGTCAGATAAGTTTGCATTCAGAAGTAATTTGAAGTGCACCGTTCAACTTGTAATCGCAATTATCAAGAATAAAAATATTTAATTTATGAAACAGAAGGTAAATGTCGTTTGCGAACTTTTATTCGATGTTGGATCCCCGGACCTTCATGAAAACTGTTAGTGTCTTTAGATATACAGTGCATAGTGATTTCTTCGCGAATTAACCATTCTGGACGAATCTGCTACTATTATGGTCCGAACGACGCCGTCAGCTTATATGTTCAAGACGTTCACTAAGCGACCAGTTTGTTAGTCAGAAGATACCACACTGCCACTGATGTTCAACATTCTCATTCTGAAAATGTTTCCAAAAAATTTTACGGAGACTGTGAGTATTTTTGTGGCCAAGAGAGAGACGGAGTCTTCATCACGAGTTGTAGCAGTTTTCTCTGACGTTGCCTGGCGTTCCCTGAGAACGGAGAAGCGGAAACCTCCGACCGCCTACTCGTCTTGTACCTGACCCGTTCTCTCCTTACAGCAGCCACAAAGAAGACATCCATCTGTAGTCAATTTCTTTAACAGATTTTTTATCATAGACAGATAAAAATTTGTAGAGTATATGTATCTAGGAAAAAATCAAAAGAGAGTTTAAATCCAGTACCTATCTGATTTGTGTCAAAGGTCAAGTTAGTTAATTGATTAATTTTTTTTCTTTACTACGTAGCAGGATCATTTCAAGTGGCAAACAGTATTCCTTATTCCCGGAACTGTTTGCATCGTTCACCATAAGGTTGAGTTTTTGGCTCGAGCAGTGACTGTATGAGGCTCGATAATATTTCTTTGTTAAAATGGCTTGTACACCGCTCTCTCTGCCAGCCATTGTAGAACAGCCGTGGAAGCCAAAACATCTGCTGGAACATTGCTATTGATCGAGAAATTCTTTATTGTGTTGGCGATTAATGGGACATTTTACGACTTCAGTCCTATAACGCCTGTACTTTCCCTTTGCTTACGTCCTGAGACCGAACGCTTAGTGATAAGTGTTCTTTCCTAGCTACATCCGCTGTTTTATTAGCCAAGTCTGCGTACAACATTCCTTTTTTAAGTTAGTGGCTATATATTCCATAGCAAGATTGCCACACAAATTTATTAATGCATTTCGTATTTTCGGTGTTGCTTAAACAGCATTCCGGCGAATTTTTACAGATGATTCCTTAACGTGTAGTCGCCGGAAACGGTTCTTAAATTCGGTACATACCAGTATAACAGAACACCTTCTTCTGCCTTTTTTTCTGGAAGAGGCATATCATTTGTGCCGCAGAAACCTATACATGAAAATATCGATGACAGTATTTGCCCGTTTTCATTGACCACTTTTTGATGTATGTTATGCAGCTGGTCGGCCACAGTCACACGTTCAAGAAAAGTCCTCGCTGGAGCTGACATAGACAGTGAAGAGGGGTTTTATCATGTTTTCAACAGTCTTTATGCATATTAATGAATTTTGTGAGTGGTCTAATGATAACTGATACCAAGAGTGGCAGTAATAGAATGGAATAAAACACAGTGCTTGCATAGGTCACCTGTTAGTAGCGTGGAGTGTGCTAGCGACGATGCGTATTGGTTTAACCGAGCGTCACCAAATTTTCTCTGCAAATAGGAATTCCTTGAAATGATCCAAGGACTTAGTCAAGACTCTTTCTTTCTAATCGAAACCTGCGTACTTAATCCGATACAAACACCCAGATTATTTTCATTGTAGTCACATTTCATTACAATTTCCGAATCGTTTTTGGACACACAAGTTAGTTGGAATGTTGTGTGATAATATTGAACTGGGACTGCTACAGTTACAAGCCCTTTGCTGTTGACTTTGATTGCTGTCCAGTGTCATCTTTAGATGGTGATCGTGGCACTAAGTTTTTTATGATTACAATTGCTTCCACTGCTACTATTTTTACTATCTTTTTTTTCACTAGCAGCAGACCGTAGAAAGTAGATAAACTTAATTTATTTTCCTATTATTTAACCTTTGAATGAAAACATAATTAAGATAAGTGTAAAGTAGGTAGTCTTCGGAGAATTATAATTTCCACCAGGCCGTGAGTCATAATTATTACTATTATTTGCGAAATTATTAACATAACCATATCACCTAAACTCCCTGATTTTTTGGTAAATTCAGTGCAAAGCACATAGGATCTGTAATTCAGCCAACAATAAATGTACGAATCGAACATTTACCTCTCGAGTTGCATGTTTTCTCTCGAGGTACTTCCAGTCACATTTAACTATGTGATATACATTGCACATTTCAGTACAAGTCTTCCATCATAAATAGCATGAATTTATTTATGAACCTTATCGCGCGTTATGTCACTTTATGCAAAGAACATCAAAATATTAGTAAATATACTGCCTTTAAAGAAATTAACAAAGAAGCAAGTAACGTAATTAAGCTCATTTAAAAAAGAAGAAACCTTGAAAAAGAAATTGACATCAGTAACAACAAGGGCGATACAGTACATTTACATAATTGACATTGTTTATATTGACGTGAGTAGAAAAATTAAATGTCGCCTAATCACTCGCTTTTGTTAGTTCCTGCAAACATTTGCTCTGTTCGTAAACGGTGACAATTTCAAAATTTACTGGTTCCATCATTAGACCAAAAATTCTATGACAGTGAAAAAAATCTAATGTTGCTATTGCTAACAATAATAGTTGGCTGTCTGTCTGCACGCTCTGTAGGAAACTTCTGCTCATGATGTCGGCTTAAGTTTCTACATCTACATCTACATCCACTTCTACGTCTACATCTAAATCTACGTGATTACTCTGCAATTCACACTTACGTGCCTGGCAGAGGGTTCATCGCACCATTTTCATACATCTCTACCATTTCGCTCTCGAATGGCGCATGGGAAATGGAACACTTAAATCTTTCCGTTTGAGCTCTGATCTCTCTTATTTTATTATGATGATCATTTCTCCGTACGTAGGTGGGTGTCAACAAAATAACTTCGCATACGGAACAGATAGTTGGTAATGTAAATTTCGTAAATAGATCTCGCCGCAAAGAAAATCGTCTTTGTTTCAGTGACTGCCACCCAAACTCGCGTATCATTAGATAGATTAGATTAGATTAGTACTTGTTCCATAGATCATGAATACGACACTTCGTAATGATGTGGAACGTCTCAGGTTAATAAAAGGTGTCTATACAAGATATTACATTAGATAAAATATTACATGACACTCAATAATTTTTATTTTTATTAATTAATTAATTTATTTATTTATTTTTCTGGAGGTTGGGTAATTACCCACTTACTATATCCAAAAATTCATCTAATGAGTAGAAGGAGTTGCCATTAAGATATTCTTTTAATTTCCTTTTAAATGCTGTATGGCTATCTGTCAGAGTTTTGATGCTATTAGGTAAATGTCCAAAGACTTTTGTGGCAGCATAATTTACCCCCTTCTGAGCCAAAGTTAGATTTAACCTTGAGTAGTGAAGATCATCCTTTCTCCAGGTGTTGTAGCCATGTACACTGCTGTTACTTTTGAATTCGTACGGATTGTTAATAACAAATTTCACAAGTGAATATATATATTTTGAGGCTACAGTGAAGATTTCTAGCTCTTTAAATAAGTGTCTGCAGAATGATCTTGGATGACAGTGACAATCTTACCCCTATTGCCCTATAACACGAAACAAGCTACCCTTCTTTGCACGTTTTCGATGTCTTCCGTCAGTCCTACCTGATAAGGCTCTCACATCATGCAGCAATATTACAGCAGAGGACGGACAAGTGCAATGTAGACTGACCTTTAGTGGGTTTGTCGCATCTTCTAAGTGTTCTGCCAACAAAGGGCAGTCTTTGTTTCGCCTTTCCCACAATATTATCTGTGTGGTCTTTCCAATTTACGTTGCTCGTAATTGTAATTCCTAGGCATTTAGTCGAATTGACAGTCCTTAGATTGTGCGATTTGTCGTAAACCCAAAATTTGTCGGAGTTCATTGAGTACCTATGTGGATGACCTCGCACTTTTCTTTGTTTAGTGACAATTGCCACCATACAGAAATTCTCTCTAGATCATTTTGTAATTGGAATTGATCGTCTGATCATTTTACTAGACGGTAAATCACAGCGTCATCTGCAAACAATCTAAGGGGGCTGTTCAGATTATCACCTAGATCATTTACGTAAATCAGGAACAGAAGAGGGCCTATGACACTACCTTGCGGAACGTTACATATCACTTCTGTTCTACTCGATGATTTACCATCTATCACTATTAACTGTGACCTCTCTGAGGGGAAATCACGAATCCAGTCAGACATCTGAGACGATACTCCATATACATGCCATTTGATTAATAGTCGCTTGTGAGGAACTGGATCAAAAGCCTTCTGGAAATCTAGGAATATGGAATCGATCTGAGATCCCTTGTTGATTGCAGTTTTACTCTCATCTGGTTCTACTGCAAGATCTTTTCCTTAATGTTCGTATAAAAATGTCGCCACAGCAGTATGTCCAAATTACCATCTGGATGCAGTTATAGATTCTTCTGTCATGTGCCATATACAATGTGTCCCAGGAGGAATGATCAATATTTATGCATCAAACAGGAACGGTCATTCGGAGTGAAACAGTCTAGTAAACATGGGCTCTAAAACGCATGTCTCAAAACCTATGAGCACTTTATCTACGATGCTGTAAAACCAATCTCATCTACTGCCAGCTCTTTGCTTTCCATATTTTGAGAGGAGGCAGTATGGATCAAAAAAAGAAACAAATGTGCAATAAATATGGACTCTAAAGCGGACACCTTAAAAGCTATGAACACTTTTTTATCTTCACTACTGAGAAATACATCTCTTCAACTGAACACATGATACTGGGCACTTTTTTCTTGTTTTGGTTCATACTATCTCCTCTCAAAATATGGAAAGAATAGTAGTAGAGTAGATGTACAAGAGATTTGTTTCAGAGTTTCGAAGATGAAGAAATCGTCATAACTATGAAGGTATATTTTTATAGCAGATGTTTACTAGGCTTTTTTTTCGAATGATCGTTCCTGTTATATCTCTGTGTACTGACCATTCCTACATGATAGGGTGGCAACGCCACAGTAGTTTCTAACGACGCCTCTGAGACGGAATTTTCTCTTAAGCTGGCTATATGCTTCGTGTATTATGCATGACAAACTCAAAGTCTACTGCGTTAACGAGTACCAAAGGTACCACAATAGTTGCATACTGGGAGCTGTCGTGAGATACCAGTTGTGCCTGAATGGCGTCTGCAGCGTTTGTAAGGCGAAGGGATAGCGTGTAGTAAAAAAAAGCTTCGAGTCGATCTTTGACATTTGACACGTATAGAAATGTTAATTGACTATTCGTGGATGAGATACTCGGGTTAAAGTCCCGGATGGCATACAGTTCTAATCTGAAATAACTAGACGTTAAAAAACAATCCTCATCTCGCCATCTATTTTCCTGAACTAATTGAGGTGAATATTGAGATGATTCCTTGCAAACGATACGACCAATTTCCTTGAATGTTCCTATCCTATTGTCCCGTCCTATACAGACTTTAAGTTGTCTCTACTCTAATATTCGTCAGTAACGTTCATTTTTTAGAGTAAATCTAATAAAAGTCCAATAATTTGTCTTGATTTTGTCTTTTGTGTATAGCAACAGTAATGACTTGAGTGAAATTTTAGGGGAATTGCTGGATGTCAGAAATTCGCTGCCACGATATTCGTCGCAGAGACTTACGGCCATCTTCGGGTGTATACTGGTGAAATTAGACTTACGCCTGCTAAACTGTACTAACACACGTCTGGTGTACCCAGTTGACACTGCGCGTGCGTTATATCAGCGTAGGTTCTTCAGTTGCGAGTCAGTGGGTTACTCCGAGCCCCTAGTGTGGTGAATGCTCGCATTATCGATATTTGATCGATCGCCTGCACACTGTAAAATAGGAGAACGACGCCGACTACACCGAATACTAATTTTTTGTGTGACATTAGTCCACAGAGTATCTAATGGGAAACTGCCGTCCCGACAATGAAGTCTCCCAGTGATTCCACTGATTCATTATTAAGTGGAGTCAAATATATCTGTTTCATTGTATTTCATAGTATGACCAGTAGAAATACGGTGTTCGGCGATGGTGAGGTTCTTGACTTGGATGAGGTTAGACTGCCTCTGGTGTTCTAGACGCCCTTCTGAACAGCACGCGTTGTTTGCCTTACATACACGATCCAGTCACATTGATGTCACCGCCTTCTTTAGTCGTCGTTATGCTGAAACTGAGCGATTTTTCTTACGGCTAAAACGGCACAATCAATTCGCTTTCGGACCAAGGGTGGAAGATTTTCCGAAATGGCTGAGTTTTTAACAGGTCGCGTGCCTCCGTGCTTAAACTATACATACCATGCATGGCAAAATCGTGCCATCCCAAACCGGCTCACAAGTAAGTGAGTAGCACGCCAGACCATAAACGACAGGAGTGAACGGCGGCCGCTGAGATGTGTATGGGCGAACTGACGTGCAGCTCTTAAGCAACTGACAGTCCAGATGAACCAAGGGGCGACCAACGGCGTCTCCTCAACGACCGACCGTCCAGCGAACGTTACTGTTTATGGGCCTCTGCGGCCGGAGTCTGGTTCTTCCACCCATCGCTGGCTAACGTTCAATGACGACGAAGACTGGCATTTACACGCCAATGCCGCAACCGAACATCCACTGAGTGGTGACAGGTGGCGTTTCCAGATGAATTACATTTTGTACTCCAAAAGACATATGGCCGTTGAAGTGTACAAAGTGAAACGTCTGAAAGCAAACACCGTACAACAATCGTCGGAACGGTCCTGCCTGCATGAGGGAATGTTTCCGAGGAACTCCCTCGGTGATCTCGTTATCCCCTGGCCACCAGATTCTCCCGATTTAAGCCTAATCCGATAACCTATGAGACCCCATCGTTCGAATCGTTCGCTCCATGGATCCCCAACCAAGAATCCTAGCGGAGCTGGTCTCGCCATTGGAGTCAGTATTGATCCACATTCCTGTCGATACCTTCTAGAATCTCATGGACTCTGTTGGTGCACTTCTCACTGTGGTCCGTGCTGTAATTGAAGGCTTTCTGGCAAAAACAACCATTGTCAAAAAGTTTTAAAAATGAGACTGTTAGTAGAATGGTGATATCAGATGCTCTTTTCTCTATCGGGGTACGTCACATGTTGTAGAAAATCAGCCGTAGTCACTGGGTTATAGGGCAAGAAATATTGGTAATTCAGTAGAAACAACCAATGTCAGTTGACTTTCCCACATAGTCTAAGAGTCAAACTATGTAAGACGTTTTTGCTTGTAATCTATGGCAGGTGCCGCCATCTTATGTTCCGGCCATCGGCTGTTACCGTTGCATTAGTCTGAAGGTGAGGGGGATCCTGAGTGCAGTGTAGCAAGGCCACAAGAACAAGAAGAAATACGCCAAGATAAAAGGAACGAAGGGAGTGTGTCATCAAAGCAACAAAGGAGTTTCAATTCCTTAAAAACAATGGGAGATGACTGCAGGTATGTTGCTTGTTAACTTTAAGGTTATTTGTGCTCGTTTACAGCGTTTATAATTTGTAATATTGGTAATTTTCACCTCACAAACATTAGTATACGTTCAATAATAAACGCCCGATGGCCTGAAGTTATCAAACAATTGTAAGGGAAAAAAAATGAACCATCGTATAGCATCAACAGAATCTATTATTTTTATCTTTGCCGCTCCTGCGCGGCGCCTGTAAATCTCTATGTACACGTATCGATGAATGATATGAAAAGAATTCTGTTGTTTCAAGACAAATGAGGCCTTGAGCGCTTCACCTTTTACTATTTCTATTCCATGAAAGGCGAATGCGGACTTGCTTCGTTCCGCGATCTGTATTTTATAATTTGTGGCCGGCCGGTGTGGCCGAGCGGTTCTAGGCGCTTCAGTCTGGAACCGCGCGACCGCTACCGTGGCAGGTTCGAATCCTCCCTTGGGCATGGATGTGTGTGATGTCCTTAGGTTAGTTAGGTTTAAGTAGTTCTAAGTTCTAGGGGACTGATGACCTCAGCTGTTAAGTCCCATAGTGCTCAGAGCCATTTGAACCATATAATTTGTGCAAAACAATCCGTAAATGTGCTAATAGCCTTCTCCATCAGAAAACATATAGTTTTATGTAATCAATTACGAGCAGGCACCATCAAGAGGACATTAATCTCAAGTATTGCCTGTGATGTGCACATCTTTTGTTAATACGCACCAGCTATTGTAACTGTAAAATAAAAGGGTACGTAGAATTAAAAAACGTCTGTTATATATGAAGTGTGCTTATTAGACAAATTATCCTTAAGTATCTCCCTCTCCTCATTGCCTGAATGTTAATCATTTTGTAACAGTTTATCTCCAGATATTACGACCACTCTGATGGACCGAACGCACCATTGAGGCATGAGCAACATTATCGGTTTCCTAACATTTCTGAAACAATCTTTTTCAATTGTGTAGTGCTGATTCTTTTAAAGTCAGTAAATCTCCTTGTCCCTTAGTGTCAATCAGAGTATGACTGCATCGCGGTCATGAAAACGCGCGGAAATGATGATGTTTCTTCCTACCAATCTCAAATAAATTAATCTGCTGCTCCATGTCCGAAGAACGTCAGGTATCTCGTGACTTGTTACTATAAGATAATTCAATCAGTCTCTGAATCTGTCGCCAAGCTACACACAAAACATCATTATATATATAACACTACAGATTCATTACTGAGCGACTGCTTTTGGGTATTCATTTATCAGTAATCATTGCGTTTCACATACGGTAAAGTAATATGATAGTTAATAAAATTCTTCTGGGTTTGAGGCTGCATTGTCATCTGTAAAATTCCGACATTTCGGCGACTGTTGCAAGGCGCCTCCCTCAGAGTGCAGTGCTTTTACAGATGACAATGCGGCCTCAATCTCAGAAGAATTTTATTGACTGTGACAACGGCCGCGGAAGCCTACGTTTACATTTAATATGACAGTTATTATTAATGATGATGATACATTATCAGGTGAAAGAGACTAAAATGCTTTTCGGGTATAGGACTTGAGCACCATAAAGCAGTCCTGGCATGATTCAGTAGTATGTCATCTAAGAACGAACAGGATTGTTACCTCGCAGGATCATTTTCCGACGTAAAACAGAAAAGATGTCGGTGCAAAGGGAAAATCGACCTTGCTTATAACCATGACATCAAATACTGTGACTGCTCTAGTTGGAATAACTACAGCAAGATTAAGAAGGATCCAGCATTCCTTAAAGGTAACGGGCGTCTCACAGAAAGACATGAGGCCTAAGCAGCATTCGACACCAACCAATGCTCCTGATGCAGCTCTTGCGCTTATTAGAAAGCACGTAAGGTCGTTTAAGATCAGAGAATCCCACTATTACTGTCGTATGCTAACCTGAATGTCTGAACGTGAGCCTTATGCACAAAATGTTCCTTGAAGTTGGATTGAACGTGGCAAAAAAAATTTTAATATTGTGTTTTCAATGAATTTAACATTAAATTCGGTACTGTCAGAAAAATACTTGTTGCTTATGTGATGCATCACAATTACAAAACATAAAATGCATCAGATCGTGAAGAAAAGAGCGTGTTAATGCAGAAGAAAGAATTGCATCTGAGGAGGACAGATAATTTTTTTGAAATGAAGAGAGCGTACAAAGAAGCTACTGGAGGAGGGATTTGCATCATAATTTCATTTGATGTAATGCATAGCCTGCCATTGCCTCATCTAGGTACCAGTCATGTTTCTGCAGGCAACTCTGGTATTATGTGTTTGGTGTGTACGATTTGGCAGATGGCAGTGCTACCATGTACGTTTACACATTAATAGTTGGAAGAAAGGGGAGCAAATAAAGTAACCCCTGTGTTTCCTACATTATTTTAACAGCAAAGCCATCACTGCTGATCATTTAATTCTGCTGTTGGTGGGTGCTCTGTACAGAATAAAAATCATACAATAGTCTATTTCCAATACATATTAGTACACTGCCTCCATCTCTTCAAGAAAATATCTCACGTTTTCCGATGAGGGGCCATTCCTTCCTTACCAATGATCAAAATTTTGTACTAGTTGAGAAGAAACAGGGAAATGCTTCACCAGAAGTATCATATGACTGGAATGAAATAAAAAGTAGTTGCCGCGGCAGACCATCTGCATTTGATGTCGTTACTGTGACCCAGGACATGCTTTATGATGTGAAACTTTTAGCAGCTCCTTGATTCTTACAAACGCCAAGACCATTTTTGACCTTAAGAAATCTTGGCATGATGGAAATATCAGATAACTACCCCCTTTGTTTTCAAACGTGATGCGTGGGACAAGTGCAATATTCCCAGTAAAGTTGTCCTCTCTCAAAGCGTAGAAATAGCCCCACTGTATAGAGGTCTCATTCGTCCTCCAGCACAAAGTTGCAGGACTTAAAACTATTGCTTGCATTTTTTTCAAAGTCCAGAAAGTAGGCTCTTTTACACAGCTGGAAGAGAACCCAGAATATATTGCCGATGGGGATGTTAATGTAAATGAAGACAGTGATGCGTTTGCCGGGTAAAATCATTGTAGTGAACCGTGACATTACTGTGTTATTTTCTTAATCCGTTGTCTGTACCACGTGATATAAGGAAAATAACTAAGAAAACCTTTAAAAAAATCTGTAACACGTCACGTTTCGTTGAATAAATTCTGATAATCTTGCCAGTGAATTATATGCAACTTAATGACAAATTCTGCAGCATTAAAAGGTGAAAGAGCGGAGTGGCCGCGTGGTTTGAGGCGCCATGCGCTGACTGCGCGGCCCCTCCCGCTGGAGGTTCGAGTCCCTCCGCTGGCATGGGTGTGAGTGTTGTTCTTAGCATACTTAGTTTAAGTAGTTTGTAAGTCTAGGGACCGATGAGCTCAGCAGTTTGGTCCCTTAGGAATTCACACACATTTGAACAAAAGGTGAAAGTAAGGAATATTACACTTTTTGTGACAATTTCAGGCAAACCAATTTCAGTACATTTTTGATTTTTAAGAGGACTGTTTTAAACTTTCAACTTCAAAAACTTCAATAAAGTCTTTCTTTCCTATGAGCAAATGTGTAAAATAATTTCCAGGTTTCGGTGTAACGCGGAATCACATTTAGACAGTTTATAACTTCTCCTGAACATTTCATTTTATTGACATTATTTGTTTTTGCCAGCCAGGATTGTGGGTACTCAGGTTTTGACAGTTGGTGACACTAACAAGTCTGGACAGCGTAACATTTGCCAGTCCCACCGAATTCTCCAAACACCTGCCATGTAAAACTCTAAGTCGTCTTTGATCGATTGCAGAAACACCGATTGCAGAAACACGAGACATTACGTTAACCTTAGGTTTTCTTTACAACAATGCCTATTTTCACGAAAATATTTCGAGTGTGAAGCAGTTAAGATCTTTCGTCTTGAAGGATTCATCCTGTTTCTTGTTCTGGCACTCTCTGCATCTGCTATGTTGAATACCTGTTTTAGTACAGTAAGAAAGAGTGTACCTTAATTTCTTGCTCGTTGTTGAAATGACTGTCTCGTGAGACGTCTCTATCAGCAACCATTAATTCCTCCCCATTAATATTTCATAGGAATGAAGGGAGATTAATGTTTAACATCCAGCTGACGACGATGTGATAAGTTGTGGATGTTGTTGTATTTATGTTTTAAAATAAGCTGCGGAATCCATCTGGTCAATGTCTGCTTCGTACTACTCGAGGAACTGACCACACCTGCACCTTCACTTTTGTACCCTGTCGGCCGACAGATACACCTAATACTCCACATACAACAGGTACATCAACGTCAGCAGGAACCAATCGACACGACAAGTTCGCTCCAGGTTACCAATCCGGGATAAATAAAGCTAAGTCAGATTAAAACACTTTTAATACAACATTGTCTCACCCCTAACGACAATATACTTCCAGTAACATACCGAAAGTTCTGTTTCTGTCATATGATAGCTAAATGAAGTAAAACGGCTACGTCACAAATTGTTCCAAGATGAGGAAAAGCAACCTCAAACGATCAAGTTAACTGACCCACAACATGCTACAAATGTAGTCCAGTAATAAAGTAAAACCTATCCCTCATGTCACTAGTGTCGAAGAAGTCTTTCGCGTTCGATGTTCAAGAGTATCCAGGACGAAGGGGTTTTATCGTTATGTATAGTCTGCAGATTGGCTCCAGCAAGGACGTTTTTCTTCAGCCAGTCAGGGACCGGTCCCTTCTGTCACACAAATTTAGATTTAATGCCATTTTATACTAACTGCGGCTGTGAAAAATATGAATCTTTGCAGATGACTTGGTGGAGACCGAACTACTTTGCCTTTATCTCTTGAATTCTCGAATTAGTTTTTGTTTTAAATAAGACGTACACAATTGAAATGCAGGGTTGCGATTGTTGGCTCCGTTTTTGGGCGTACGCCTTGTACATTTTAGGCATAGAAGGCCGCATGGGCCGTTGACTCCCAACTCAGGACGGTCAACGTTACGTAATCACATTCCACAGGTCCATTCTCAAAACACTAAAGGGCACTAAAGGGCTTTCAATAGTAATTTCTTGATATCGTTTCCCAAGATTTTCTAGAGATAGGGATGGTCGCAGGTATCCGCTGGATTCCTTGCTCCGTAACGTCTCCCTTTAATTGAAGAAGACATCAGGAAACTAAATGCTGAGGGTAATGAAGTTCCAGCCCACTTTAGTTGTTCCCTACAGGCACCGCAATTGCATCGCCTGATACAATACTGAATACAGCCAATATTCGCTGTATGAGAAGACATAAGAATCCTGAGACATAGTGGAAATTGTCTAGGTTTTTTAGGAATGCAGACTCTCATGGCAGTCGCATTTGATAAACTGTTTCGCGGCTTCCAGTGGCGTCAACTGCTTAATATAGCAATAACTTTCGACAAGGACCTCTTTGGGCATTGTGTAGTGGAAAGACTGTTAACGGGCTGCTGGTATGCCCTTACGTAATCTAGCTGCCGCCTGCTGCTCACGCCGTATACACTAATCAGCCACTACACTATGATCACCTACCTAATAGCCGGGATGTCCACATTCGGCACGAATAAACACCAGCGACTCGTTGTGGCATAGTCAATGAGGCCTTCGTAGATCCCTCGAGGACGTTGGCACCACATCTACACACACGTCACCTAATTCCCGTAAATTAGGGGAACGGGGTCAATGAGACCTGAAACGACGTTCAGATGTCTTCGATGGGTTTCAGATGGGGCTTGTTGGGCGGCCATCACACTCGCTAATACGTTCCTCGGACCACTCCATCACTCCTGGCTTTGGGACATGGCGAATTATCTTATTGAAAAACGCCATGCCGTCGGGAAACATGATCGTCATGAAGGGGTGTACGTAGTCTTCAACCAATGCACGACACTCCTTGGAGGTCATGGTGCCTTGCACGACCTCCACTGGCCCTCGTGAATGATCCCCAGAGTGTAACGAGACGGCTGCCAGCTTGTCTTCGCCTCGCAGTACATGTCTCAAGGAGCTGTTCCCAGGATGAGGAAGCATTCACAACCTCCCATCGACATGATGAAGGTATCACGATCCATCAGACCATGCAATGCTCTGCTTCTGCGCCAATGTCCTCTGCTGTTTGGTCGCTTGTCCATTTCAGTCGTAGTTGCCGATATCGTGATGTTAACATTGGCACATGTATGAGCCGTAGGCTGCGGAGGCCTATTGTTAAGAGTTTTCGGTGCATTATGTGTTCAGACACACTTGTACTCTGCCCACCATCAAAATCTCTGATGTTTTAACCGCCACAGTTCGCCGCCTGTCCTCTTTTAGCAGTAAGCCCAGCCTACGACGTCTGTAATCAGGGGTGGGCGCCCAACTCCACGGCGTCTGGATGTAGTTTAAGCTTGGTTTCGCCACATGTTGAAGACACTCACCACGGTACCTCTCGAACATCGGACAAGTCTTAAAGTTTCCGAAATGCTGGTATCGAACCTCCTGGCCCTCACAATCTGCCCGTCCTCAAACTCAGATACATCGCGTGCCATTCGCATTCTTCATACGTACAGCACGCTCACTGATACTAATGCACCGTGTGTGTCTCTGAATGGCAGTAATTCCTTGGTTGCATCGCCTGCGTGTGTTTGTACCGATAGTAGGTCGGTGGTTCAAATGGCTCTGAGCACTATGGTACTTCTGTGGTCATCAGTCCCCTAGAACTTAGAACTACTTAAACCTAACTAACCTAAGGACATCACACACATCCATGCCCGAGGCAGGATTCGAACCTGCGACCGTAGCAGTCGCGCAGTTCCGGACGGAGCGCCTTAACCGCGAGACCACCGCGGCCGGCTAGGTCGGTGGTCATAATGTTCTGTCTGATCAGTGTATGCAGACACGTTCCTCTTTCGATGCGCCTACTTCAGTCTCACTATCGCTGGGTGCCACGCCGCCATAAGTTTTAGGCCACTGTCTTTATTAATATTATTCTCAGTGAGTTTTAGTTCAATGTCTTCTTTGACTACACTATCGCAGAAGCGTTTAGTCCGAACCGCGACACAGGTATCACATTGCGGTGAAAGTTATGCAGAGCTTGCTCAGCATGGTTGGAAGCGCGCGTATATTTTATGCCTAGGTTTCTTTTTAGTTGATCATAGAAAAATATTTATTGTGGGATAAAATGAGACTCGCCGATGAACTAGGGGGAAATTTAAAGTTTTAACTAACACTCACGTCTTCCATTTCACGTGGAATAAGCTACTACTTCTACCAATGGCACAAACACCGGCATCCCAGAATGTCCAGAGGAGTAGAAACCAAACAGCTGAAGAGGAGTACACACACAATAAATTATCTATCTTTGTTGTAGCTCTCCGTTGACGTGCAGATCTTCCGTCAGCTTGTCATTTGAAATAGACACTTGCTTCAGCCGTCACTGAGAATTTCTCCAGCTGACTTGCAACCATGCTCTGTGGAAACGAACTTCGTTAACACATCGAGCTGGCGGCCATTCATTGTCTGATAACCTTCCGGTTGGCAACACCGGTTAGATCGTCGACAATGAAGGATGCCTGTCATCACGACGAATGACAGACGTCCAGTTTTCACCATAGTTGGCACCTCACTTGCTGCTCGATGAACATCTGTAATGCGTTAAAATAACTGCAGTCATGGACACTGACATGTAATTTATATTATATCTAGGCAAAGCTCCGTGAGATACAAGAATCATTCTTTAGATATTCTTTTTTTCGTTTAAAGAATAATTTAATAATGCCTTTATTTGTTCGAATGCGAATACCAGAACATTCCTTACCTCCCAACTTCTGACAACAATGTATATCACTGCGACCTATGTTGAAATAATTTCAGTAATAATTCAGTAATGACATTCTGCGCTACACGTTTCAGGACATATCCTCATCAGCACGCTAATCAAGACATAGATCAGCAAGTAAACGCAGTAATGAGACCGTGGTCCTGAAATGGGTAGCCAAGAAAACTGTTATTTCCCTAATACTAGGCAGAACTTTGTTGATATTGTAGTCGTCTTGTATACCACATAGTTGCACACTCACAAAATTACAACTACTGAAGAAGGGTAAAGCATATTGTAATTCCACTATGTGCTTCATATAAATGAACCTCGAGTAAACCACCAGACTGATGGAGACAATCTGTTACAAAATACGTGGTGGCGATATGAGCGTTTGTTTACCGTATCAGCGACTGATTAGCTAGTTTGCAGTTGTTTGTAAGACTTACTGATTTCTCTCATGCTGCTGTCCTAGAGAAGAATCGCCCGGCCTCGGCCCGTCTCTGGTTGCAGTGGCGAGCGCTGTTAAGTCAGCTCCCAGCTAACTGGATTAACTAATGAACTCAGTTCGTCGTTCGCGCGAGAACTGATTTCGGCGGAGAGATTAAACGAGCTCGGCGGAAGCCAATTAAAAGTGAAAAGTCCATGTCGGCCGAGCGGTTCACTTTGCTGCACCGTAGTCCAGTGATGACGACCGAGGTTTGCGTCCCTCTCACTGCAGCGGAATGTTGCAGTGATTACATGTTTATACACTGCCGCATAGTTACCTAGTTATCATCCGTCATTAAACTACTACAACTTGCACAATGATAGTTTCAAAAAAGAACAGAAAAGGCGGCAATTTATATCGATTGTTGAAAGAATTTCATGTGAAATCAGGTTACGTGGATGTATGTAATGCACTGGTCTCACGGAACCAGTAACAATAAATCAGTGCCTCCACCGTATAAGTAGAATGGAGAATAAATACTTGTGTCCAGGGGTGTAATATTAACATCGTGCAACACCTGTTCTCTCTTGTTAATGGCCCCATTTCCGCAAGGAATAGGGCCCTCAAGTCATATCAAGGAAATTACATAAGAGGAAAGGGACGAGAAAACAAAATCCATGAGGTTGAAAAGAAATTACAAGTCAGAAAGGCGGGAAACTGTGCTGATTGATGACCATGTGGTTTGAGAAGCAGACGTTTTCTATATCTGGGCTCGGAGGTGGTAACACAAATGATGAGAAACAATAAAAAGAAGTGAGGATAAAAACGGTATCCAGAGCATCATATTTACCCAAGAAACTACTATCATCCGAAAGTTTATCAAGAGGAACCAAATTAATGGTATATAAAACCATTATCATACCTGTATTACTATATGGGCCAGGAATATAGAGCGTACGTAAGAATACAGAAAGAAAGATAAAATCCTGTAGAAAATATTTAGAGCAATTTGTGAGAGAGAAGAATGGTGAAAAAGAAAGACTGTGAGTTCAGGGAGGTATATAAACAACCAGATATTGTTGCGGAACCCAAGACAAGGAGGCTGAGATAGGCCAGGCACGTCCATGGAAGAGATGAAAGATCAAGACTGAGACATGGAGCCGGCCGCGGCGGCCGTGCGGCTCTAGGCGCTTCAATGCGGAACCGCGGGACTGCTACGGTTGTAGGTTCGAATCCTGCCTCGGGTATGGATGTATGTGATGTCTTTAGGTTAGTTAGGTTTAAGTAGTCCTAAGTTCTAGGGGACTGATGACATGAGATGTTAAGTCCCATAATGCTCAGAGCCATTTGAACCATTCTTGAGACATGGGTTAGAGAAGAAACCCGAGTGACGAAGATCTTTAGACCGAAAATAAGATGTAAATAACAGATAGGCACAGGTCTTCAGATACTATAAACCGTTTATCAGAAGAATAAACCTGATGTAAACATTGCAATACGTATTCTACTGCGTTTGATGGAACCTCATTGGATTTACGTTTCATGTGGGACTGCAGCCAAGCTGTATTGAGCACTTTCAAGTGTGATAATAAGGGTACGTTTTGTGCTGTGCGTTACTTAGCGATAATACGGGACAACAGGTTTACTGGTGCATTTAAATTAGACAGCACTGGCCGGTCAGTTGGTACAGCTAGCCTGCAGTGACGTGGCCGGCTGCAGTTCGCACGTGAAAAGGGAGGAGCAGAGGAGCAACAGAGCTTCGAATGTCATTTAATTTTTAAGCAGAATGAAATAATACACTGCGAACCTCCCACAATACGCTCCTTAGACGACTGAACGGAAACCGCAACACGTCACCGTTTTTAGCTAACGTACTATTGTAATTAAAAACAAGAATGATGAAAATCCCTGACTTAACCGCAGGGTAATTTTTCTGCATAAGCTGTATGTAACGTCAGAGAGTATTGAAGGATTTCGCCGTATAGTTAAACATTGAAGCCACTCAAGGTACTACTTACAGTCAGTCGTCTAGTAATCTCTTAACTTCTTCCTTATCCGAATCCGAGGAGTACATTTCAGTTCTGGAAGTGGCACCTGCTGCGTTCATAGCGAGCCTATCAACAACAGAATCTACGAAGCCAACCAGGCGCAGCATTTTCTCTCCTTCATTTATGACGAGCCATGGTATATATCCCGCCAGCGTTCGGCAGTGCCGTGTGGGAAAGCTGCGTGCGTTAGTTCCATTACGTCTCGCAGCTTAACAGTCTTGTTACTTCTAGGGGCAAATTCCACAGCTTGGCTCCAGATCAGTTCTGTTGGGTTCATATTGTAATGGTACAGTAGCAAATGTAAATATGCAGCATTTGTATGATGTGCTCGATGCTGTGAAAATGTTTGTTTTTCATGCTTCTACGATACTTCTCTACCTCTTTGGTATAAAACGATGGACATAGTCCAAACAAAAAGGATTTGGTTTTTAATTTTTGCCTTAAAAATTATATTCTTGTGTTTTCTTAATTTAAACAACTATTATGAACAGTCTTTCAATAAAACATCGAAATTTAAGAATTTGTTTTTGAAATAAATAGGAAATTCGCGTCCAATATTTAATTAGAAACAAGAATACGTGCATTATTTATAATTTAGAGAAGTAGGTATTTCAAACGGAACGAGAAAAAAATTGTGCTGGGGAGATTTGAACCAACGCACGAATAACCGCATGTGATTGATGCGCCATTGCTCCACTAACTGCCCTACACGTTCCATGTAGTTTCACAAACCATTAGGTTATATACAAAGCTGGGAAAACTTCAAAGCCGATTAACTCCGTAAATTTATGAAAAACATTAAGAACAGCCTATTCCTTGGTACTGTTTAACTATGTTCCACGCGCGTTTCACTACGGAACGGAAAGCAGCGTCAGACATTCTTACACTGCGCATTTACAGTGAGACAGAGCACAACGCTGCAAAGGCTGTCTCTGTAGACGATTTTTGCAATAAAAACTACGTAGCTAAAGCGTGATGAAGAAAAATGTTGATGGCTGTTAATACATTTGAATTTCTTAAATTTTCATTTAACGTAACTTAGTAATAAGATATCTAGTACATAAGGACCTATTTCCAATAGCGCAACAACACCAGTGTATATGTGCTACGGCTTCTAACCAATCATCGCGTTTGTGTTTGTTTACATCAGGTTTATTCTTAGGATGAAAGGATTATAGGACCAAGGGAAGAAGATACCAACGACAGACGACTGTGGAGGACGCTGCTTGATGAGGCCAAAAACTGACTGTAGGATGTGGGGCCAGGAAAATAAGAGCAAGAGAAAGTAAATATGTCATATTTGGCTGAAGCCACTCGTTGCTAATGATATCCTGTAGAGCTACAAAATATAGGGGATGCAGACTACTGTGTTTCACCTGCTGCTGGAAATAGTCCCAAACATTTTCCATAGGACTGGAATCAAGTGACTTATCTGACCTGTCAATGTGCTACTATCAGGAAAGTATATGTACATCACCGTAAACCCAGCTGTCATCAGAGGGTGGGAGCGACCACGTCATACTCATAATCAAAATTTAGAAGAAACAAAAACAATTGGACACTGACGATGTTGAAATAAGCATACTGATTCATGGTCACGGTAACCTCAACTCATGGTACGAAAAGTACGCGCAAACCACATGTACTCACTTTGGCCTGAAATATGAGGTGTGTCAAAAAAAATAGTGAAACTGACAGCATTGCGAGCAATCTGACAACCCTGTGTTGTTGTAATTGGGTAGACCGGTGTGTTCAATCCTTCCAAATGTTCTGTCCAAATTTCAGCTCCATATAGCCATAATGTAATTTTTGTGTACACTAACGATGAATTTGTGTTTTTGTTGTGTTAGGGCAATGGAATAGTGGAATTTACAGCAGCGTTATATCATGAAGCATAGTATTAAACCTGAGGAATCTGCGAGCGTGACCTTTGAAAAGTTGAACCATGGCTGTGGGGAACATTCCTTGTCAAGAACACCAGATTCTCGCTGGCACGAATCATTTTTGGAAGGCCGAGAAAACGTTGAAGAGGAAACTCTCCCAGAAAGACGTTCAAAAACCGAAGGAAATGTCGAACGTGTGCGTGGTCTTTCGAGAACAGACTGACATTTGACACTTTCATCATGCGTCAAATTTTGACGGAAGTTTTGTACATGCGAAAGGTTTGTGCCAAAATGGAGCTGAAAAACCTCACGACTGAGCTGAAGGAAAATCCAAGAATCGTGTGCGATGATCTTCTTGGGACGATTGCCAATGACGACGGATGGTCCAGTCGTGTGATCATAGATGATGAATCCTGGATTTTTTAGTGCGATTCTCAGACATATGGGACTGGCACATTCAGACATCTCTTGTATCCGAAAGAGCTCGAATCGAACGTCAAAATAATGGGGATTTGCTTTTCTGACATTAGCAGTATCGTGTGTCATGAATTTATTCCTCTCGGACAAACTGTAAACTGATTGCCTTACAGAGATATCCTTCAAAGGCCCAGGAGAAAGGTGAATCGAGTGAGACCGGACATTGTAGACTAATAGGTGCTGCATCATGACAACGCCCTATGTCACACGACCACTTCCATCACTGAATTTTTGACCTCAAAAGGCATTCCTGTTGATTCACAGCCCACCTGTTCACCTGACCTGAGTCCTTGGGACATTTTTGTTTCTCCGAAATTGAAAAGCATCTTAAAGGGACGTCATTTTGGGACTCTGGAAAACATTCAAAAGAATGTGAAAGACATGGTTAAGGCTCTACCAGAGGAAGCCTTTCAGCGATTCTACCAAGACTGGCAACAACGACTCTGCCGTGTCCAGCTGCTAAAGGGAAATTCTTCCAAGGGGACAGTAACGTTGTCCGAAGCAAAAAAAAAAAAAGAAAAGCATTTTTTCACACACCTTATACACCCTCCACACACTGCAAGTTAAACGCCTGGATGACCTTTCATCTTTTGAAAAGAGGCCAAATCATGACACATCAGACCACACCACGGGCCTCCAGTCACCTACCATCCAGTATGTTTTTTGTTTGGTCCATTAATGATGTGCACCTTTGTGCCGTTTGAGTAATGTCTTGTTGCAAGATAATCCCAGTTCTCTTCGCGATTGTGTTGTACACACATGATATCCTTGCTAGTATCGATCGTATTTGCGCTAGGTATCAAAATGGTTCAAATAGCTCTGAGCACTATGGGACTTAACATCTGTGTTACGTCTGCCACAGGCGGCCCCTGCCGGGCAGACTACACTCAAGACACCCCTGTGTACCATATAAAAAACACAAGCACTGGCAGGCGCAACCAAGAGGAAAACAATTGTTCAAAATAAACAGAACTTGCTAGAGACTAATGCGAACCTTTTTCAGCAGAGGTCGCCTCACAGACACAGGGAAAGTTGGAGTACTCCGCCGGCTTTATAAGGCCAGCGCAGCAGCAGTACAGCCAGTTCCTCGCCGAGCTAGGACCAGCTCCGATGGACCTCACCGACGCCATACAAGTTATTTGTTTTGTGTGTATATAGTGATTGTTCGAGAAGTCTAGTTCAGTTTCAATAAACGAAATTATACTGAGTGTTCTACAATACTGAGTATTCTTCAATCTGAGGCCATCAATCCCCTAGAACTTAGAACTACTTAGACCTAACTAACCTAAGGACATAACACACATACATGCCCGAGGCAGGATTCGAACCTGCGGCCGCAGCGGTCGCGTGGTTACAGACTGGAGCGCTTAGAACCGCTCGGCCACAGCGGCCGGTGCGCTAGGTTTGTCCGGGGCCCGTTGTTGGGAGACCAGAGGACGCTTGGCGTCAAGACTGCAAGCGTGAGCAGGTGATGACGGGATATATGCCCGTCCTCGGCTTGCTATAGTGAAGTGACTGGCTACCAGAAGTGGTGATTATAAACCCGCGTTTAACATGGACGTGTGAATGCTCTGTTTTGGCCAAACATTGCTGGAAGGCGGTCGCCTCATCTGTTGACTGTTCTCGATGTCGTCAAGCCGGGTGGGAATTTAACTGGCAGCTGCTCACTGATGAAGGAAGCCTGCCTATATTGTAAACTATGGACAGATTAGTCACTGTTCAATGAACCGTGTGTCAGCGATTTCAATGTGACAGTCAACAGTTTTCTAATAGGACTGTTACAAGGTATCTATTTTGGTAAGGCGGCTGGCCAGCTGATTGCATGAAACCTTTATTACTTGCCATTTACTACCTTGTCGAACCAGCCGCCTGTATGATATTGTTAGTAGTGCCTATGTTTATCTTGCATCCCACTGGGCCTTGCTCATTCTGTTTATTTATTTGGTCAGCTACTGTTGTTTTTGTTTCCTTGCCGTCTCGAGGTTGGGGGTTTACCTTTCTTGAAATTTTTCAGTTACATAAATTGTGTGAGATTATATGAAAACGTTTTTTCGTCAAATGTTTAAGTAGATCTAAGAAATGATGTTTAGAAGCAATCTGTATTATGCTTTCAGCCTATTGTTTCCTTGGCCATTGTACTGTAAACCTCACAGTCTAGTTAACTATCGGATTGCCTGCATTTTGGGCGAATTTCAGGAAAACCTTGATGCGGCTTCGCTGGTTGCAATACTTGTTTGCATTAATAAAGTTAACCGGACATTTCGCTTGAACATGTTTAGTATGTTTTATTTCGCCATATGCTCTTTGTTGAAGGTGCCATACATAATCATTGCTTTCAGCATTGATGTTCTTAATCGTAATTGTTCTTCGTAATTGCATACCCAATTATGATACTCTTTTCACATTGGGACTTAAGCCGTTGGCGCAGTCTAAGAGTGATTTTGAATTTGCCTTGTAAATTGTACGGTGTTGTAGCTGCTTGTAATTTCATTTATTCTGGCTTACCGATGAAACATACCCTTAATTTAGCCTCACGGAAATTTGGCAGTAACTAAGTTGCTGTCTGATTTTTTAGTTAGTTGTTAGGTGTGTAATTTTTACCAGTTCCCCTTTTCTTTCGAAATTATCGAAAGATATTCTCGCAAAAACAGCTACTGTCAGGCGATTCATCAAGTTGCAGTGGTAAATAACTGCAGCGATCAAAGTCAGTCTTAAGTTGTGAAGTGACAACAGAATTCACAACCTGCATCATTAATGTGTTAGTAAAAAGCTTTACTTATCTAATAGCAGACGTTATCTCAGCTTTATTTTGGATACTATCAGCTAACGAATCTGCAGTTTCAGGAAATGCAGTTTTGTCTAATTCACTATCTTTGTACGTTTCTTATTCTGTGTACATAATTGTTTAAGCTTGAAATGACGCCTCAGTTGCTCATATATTTTTGTCTAATGGTTCAAGAAAAGTTGAATGTTGAGCACTGAGTTTGGATTTTACCTGCCATACCTTTTCTTTCGTTGGAGTAGAAAACAGTTGAAATTCCTTTCCAGTCCCAGAGTGCACGGTTCTTAGTGATGTTCGATGCTCCTTTTCCTCCAAACCGTTACATTTTCACGGCACAGTAAACAAACAAATTTGAACTTTACTTTGATATATTCACTTCGAATGAAAGTGATAAGCATTTTGCTCGAACACGCCATTATTAGAGCAAATCTAGGTGTCACGTGAATTAAGCCAGCCACGTATACTAATATCTGTATATGAGCGTGGTTGTGTACGAGGCATGTTCAGAAATTAATCATACTGGATGTTTTTATTTTTTTTAAACGAGTTTATATGAAAAATTACTGTATATTGTTGATACACTTGTTGACTATTTCCCCACATAATCGCCACCCCGTTCAACGCATACGTCGAGTCGTGGCATAGGCTACTTTATGCCCATCTCGAAGAACTTCCCGCCAGCTCCTTCCCCCACTTCAGAACCTCTTTCTGCACCTGATCGTGGTTGGAAATTTAATTCCACTAATCTGTGCCTTCAGGGAGATGAAAAAATGATAACCTGAAGGCGCCAAGGAAGGGGAATCCGGGGGGTTGTTTAAAACATCGCAACCAATTGAGTCCAAGAGTGCCTCGTTTGCCAAGGCTGTGTGAGGAAGGGCGTTGCCGTGCAACAATAATACATATTTCGTCAGCATTTCTCTCTTTTTGAATGTCCCTTTTGAGGTTTTTATGGGGGCACAATATTGTTGTGCATTTATGGTCTCCCCTTGAAGAGAAATTCGACCAAAATGGTGCCTTGTCGGTCCCAAAATACTAAGACCATAATTTTTTTTGCCCGAAGATGTACTTTTGAATTTTTTGGACGATGGGTAACTGAGCTGACGCAGCTCGTCTCAGGTACATAATGAGCCACCCACGTTTCATCTCCACGTTCGCAGTAGAGCTCAGAAAATCCGTACCTTGTAATTCACATCGCTCAAGAAACTGGCGGGCGCTTTCGAGCCAATTTCTCTTTGGCTGCTTTTTCAGTTGTTCTGATCTTGCGTACTGTTTCCGATATCCTGGGGTTTCTGTGAGTATCTCACATAAGTGAATTCTCAATAGTTGTGGAAACATTGCAGAAATTTCATCCACTGTCAACAGCGGTATTCATGAACAGTTTCCCCGCTTTTTTTGCATCAACCCGTCAATCAGAATGGAAAGTGTTCCACTCCTGTAATGGACATGAACATTTGTTCTGCCTCCATTAAACTCTTTACAGCACTTAAAATCACTCGTTCTGTTCACAACACTTTCGCAGTAAACCGGTTTTATTTGTGGCAAAATTTCGGTAGGTGTTGTGAGCGAGCAGGAGGGGGATCACAGTGTGTGGCTCGTACTTGCACGGATTTCTTACCGACATTTTTCACGCATCTGGACACTACAACGTGAGTTTACGTACTACCGTGTTCCTGTGACGCTCACTATGGTAATAGGGTCGCCCTTCTACCACTAAAAACCAAAGAACCGTTGTCCGTTTTGGTCACAGTGCACTTACTTTCTGAACATGCCTCGTACAGACTGATAATGCAGTATTCTTCACTGACAGACGGCACTCACGACAACGACAGTTTTTTGTTATTTTTCTCTTTTTCTTTACGGAACAGCCTTTGAGCTCAGTGGAAAAACGCAGGTTATCCAACCTAGCGTTACTGCGATGTACCGCAAATGTCCCCACGAGCTACAAATAGCTCGCGATTCACTGTTTGGGGACCACTGATGTAGGCAAACCTCTCCCTCCCCAAGGACCATGGATCTTGCAGAGGTAGGTGACACGATTTTGTTTTTGGTAATAAGGTTGGCACCACTCTTGATCTTTGTATCGCTGGGGCGAAACGGTGTTAGCTACCTCTGACGGAGACGAGGGTATTTCGTGAATCCGGAGTGGATGAGGGGACTTGGCTGTGAATGGAGTCGACTTGTTTACTGGGCGTGGAGAGCGCGAGGCGAGGGCGACAGCAGCTAAGGCAGCCCCCTACCCTATCGGACGGACGATTTTCCATCAGATGCAGTAAGCTGGCATTTTCCCGCTGCTACCCTTGCTTAGCCGCAGTGACTGAACGATTTTCTTCTCTGGGACCTTGTAACTTGTTGTGAGATACATTGCCCGTTAGTAATGAGCTTACGAGCCAAAGTGACTGACGTTGTCTTTGAATATGAATGTGTACAGCCTGTAGAACCAGTCGTTTTAATGAATTTAAAGTCTTTCATGAAAGTGTTGTCAATGGCCAATGGATACCGGTTTGATCTATGACATGTTGTTATCGCTTGTCTCTAATACAGAACAGTGTCAGATAACCTGTCGGGTAATGGCTAATTTAATGTCGTGATTTACTGTTTAGATAAAGTATGAAGTAAACACGCCACATGGAACAGTAGCAGCAACATTGTCCAGGATGCAAAGGTGGAAATAGCGAAGTTCGTTATGAAAGGAAAGCATGTAAACCTTAGATTTTTAAATTGTGAAGTTCTGCAAGGTTTGATTTTAACGTCATTAACCTGTATTTTTGAAAACGGTCAGGTAAGCGTGATCTTGTAAGCTGATGTTGATCTCCTGCTGTTTGTGAATATTTTTTTTTTCAGTTATTCATCCCGTTAATGAGGTTTGTGTTTACCTGAGATCAAGTGAAAAGTGTTTCTTGTGATTCTCTACGGTGCGACCTATAGTGATTTTTATGTATTTTTTCTTACTTGTGATTTGATAAATGTCCAAAATTTGTTACTGGTACCTTAATCGACCGCATCCTTTAATCCTACTTCCCAGTTCCACCACATTGCTGTAGATGCAACCATATAGGAGACGTATCGGTGTGGAGGCTAGAGAAAGGTATTGTTCCTATAGAGGGGCAGCAGCCTTCTCAGTAGTTGTAGGGGCAACAGTCTGGACGACTGACAGGTCTGGTCTTGTAACGTTAGCCGCCATGGGCTTGCTGTACTGGTACGGTGAAGGCTGAAAGCAATGCGAGACTATAGCCGTTACTTTCTCTGAAGATATACACTCTACTGTATGTTGAAAATGGCTAAAATATTCCAGTCGGATATCCAGGTGGAGACTACGTAGTAGTAAATCATCATCAGGAAAAATAAAACTGACGTTGTAGAGCGTGGACTGTTGGATCCTTAAATCTGTTAGGGAGGTCAGACAATCTAGAAATGGAAATGAAGAAGTTGAAGTTAGGTACAGCGGGAAATAGTGTAATCGGGTGGCATAAAGAATAGGACTCCTAGTCAAGCGAGAGCAAGTTTTTAAATACGAAATCAAATAGGATTAGCGCAAGAGTAGGTTTAATACAGAATAACACAACAAGAATGGACATAAGCTACTACAAACTACAAAGTGAAGGTACTATCGTAACCATGATAGATACGAAACTAGCATGTACCACAGTAGTATAAAGTTATATGGCAATGAGCTCCACAGATTGAAAGATCGTATCATGAGCCAAAAGAAATTATTCAGATAGGCAAGGGGAAGAAAATTTGTGATGAAGGACTGAAATAAAGTGGTAAAATCTTTTACAGAGCGTAATTTAATGATTTATGTCTCTTGAAACTTCCTGGCACATTAAAAATGTGTACGGGACGGAGACTCGAACTCGGAACGTTTGCATTTCGTTGGCTAGTGCTCTACCGTCTGAGCTACCCAAACACGACTCATGCCCGGTCCTCACAGCTTTACTTCCGTCAGTACCTCGTCTCCTTTCTAACTCTTCTAACTTTCGGTTTAAGAATCATGTAAGAATTTGTATACGTGGAAGAGATCGGGACATAATGGAAGGTTTCTAAATGACTATGTGATGGTAAGAAATTCCGAAACTAGATTTTAAACTGTAAAACATTTCCTGTGGTATACATTGGTTAAGAACAGCAAGTTAAATCTCAAGATATTTCGAAAAGGTGGAAAATTAAGGAGGCGAGTTTCAGAGGAAGTATTAGGTGATATTTGATTGCGAAAAGGTGGAAAATTAAGGAGGCGAGTTTCAGAGGAAGTATTAGGCGATATTTGACTAAAACATAGTAGCGAATACGGTAGAAGACGAATAGGTAGCTTTGAGAGATAAATAATGTAGTCAGCAGAGGATTAAATAGGTAAATTTCCAAAGTATATATTAAATGCGTGAATAACAAAGGAACTAATTAATTTGAATAAACGAATAAAAGTGGAAATCACAAATGAAACAAGCAAAAGGGAATAAAGCCTTCTAAAATATTGGCAAAACAGCTTAGCAAAACTGGATAGAGAAAAAATGAAAGGCTGTAGAAGCATGTACAACTGAGGGAGATACAGCTATATCCTTTCTGAAGATTACACAGACTGGAGGAAAGAGAAGCAACTGTATGAGTATCAGGAGCTTAGACGGTAAGCAAGTGCTCAGTAAAGAAGAGAAAACTTGGAAAGCGGAAGGTATATATAGAGACGCTCTACGAAGGAAACGACCCAGATAACGATATTATAGAAAGGAAAGTGGAAGTAGATGGAGGTGGGAGATACCATACTGTGAGGAGGTAAGATATATGGAAGTGTAAAAATAATTTAACAGACCACTGAAAGATCTACATCAAAACAAGGCCTTTGGAATAGACGATAGCCCCAGAGAATTGTTAAGGTGCTTGTGAGAGCCAGCTGTGACAAAGCTACGCCACTTGATGTACAACATATATAAGAAAGAAAATATCCTTAGAACTCAAGAAGAATTTAATAAAACAGGTGAAGACTACTGCCGAGCTATCAGTTTAATAACTCATGATCCCGAAAGTATTGACACTAATTACTTACAGTAATACTGAAACACTGGCAGAAGTCGACATCAGACAAGATTAGTTTGAGCTCCAGAGAAATGTAGGGACACAGGAGGCAAAACTAACACTTAACCTTGAAGATAGATCGAAGAAAGTCAAATCCACATTTATTGCACTTATAAACACAGATGAAGGTTTTGAGAATGTGGAGCGGAACAGACTTTTTGAAATACTGAAGATAGCAGGGATAAAATACGGGGAACAAAAGGTTATGTATACCTCTTAGAAAACCAAACCACAGTTATAAGAGTCAAAGGGCATGGAAGTATTAGTTGAGAAACGTGGTAGACAGAGTTGTATGCTATCACCAATGTTATTCGGTTTGTAGATTGATCAACCAGTAAAAGAAACTAAAGAAAGATTTGGAGAAGTAATTGATCAACAAAAGAAGAAAATACAAAAACGTTCGGGCAAAGACATGCACACTAATATGTAAATCAATTAGAACTCAAATAAACAGGAAGTGCAACGTAGCCAAGGCGAAACGGCTGCAGGAAAAATGTGAAGAAATAGAATAAGAAATGATTGTCGGAAGAATTGATTCAGCATATAAAAAAGTCAAAACGACCTTTGGTGAAATGAAAAGCAAGGGAGGAAACATTGTGAGTCTGTGGAAATTCCACTGCTAAACGCAGAGAAAGTAAACGATACACGGAAAGAGTAACCTGTAGGTCTGTGCGAGGGAGAGTAATGCTTTGATGACGTGATACAAGACAAAATTGTTGGATAACGTATCTCTTTCGTATCTACATTATTATTATTAGAGTCTCAATTTAAAAGAATTTTGGAAGACTTGAGACCAAGTAAGGTATAAACGATAGATAGCATTCCATAGGGATTTCTAAAACAGCTAAATAGTTAAAGTAACTGTGGGAAGTGGCAACAAAACAACGATTGATTTGGTCTGCAGAATATTTAACACTAGCGATATATCATCAGAATTTCGGAAAATCATCATCCACACAATTCCGTAGATTGCAAGGACGAAAAATGCGAGATTTATGGCACAATGAGCTTAACAGCTCTTGCCTCAAGGCTGCTGACAACAATAGTATGCAAATGAATGGAATAGAAAATGGAGGATATGCTAGATGACGAACAGTTTGGCTTCAGGAAAGGTAAAGAAACCAAAGAGGCTGTTCTGTCATCGCTGTTGGTAATGACATAACAATGGAGCAAAATCAAGCACGTTCACGGGATTTGTATGTCTGGAAAAAGCGTTCAACAATGTAAAATGTTGCAAGATGTTCCAATCCCTATGAGACGTCAGCGTAAGCTATAGCGGACGACGTGTAATGTACAATATGTGCAAGAACCAAGAGGGAACAATATTACTGAAACACCAAGTACGAAGTTCTAGGATTAAGAAGAGTGAAAGTGATGGAGACTTTCGCACCTACTGTTAAATGTAAACATGGAAAAAGCAGTGATGGAAATGAAAGAAACGTTGAAAAATGAGATTAAAATTCAGTGTGAAATTATATCAACGATAACGATCTCAGTGAAAGTGATGAAGAATCACCGAATTTGTTGAATGGGATAAATTGTCTAACGAGCACAGATAATGGATGGAGGGTGGACCGAAGAAAGTTAATAGTAATGAGAAGTAGCAGAAATGAGATTAGCAGTAACCATCGGAAAATAACCCAAGGGCTACGAAGGAAGGAGAACATAAAAAGCAGAATATCACAGGCAAAGAAGTCGTCACTGGCCAAAACAAATCTATTAGTATTAAACATAGATCTCAATCTGAGATATAAATTTCTGAGAACGTGTGTTTGAAGAGCAGGAGTGTATAGTCGTGAATCAGCGGCTGTGGGAAAACCGGAACGGACGAGAATCGAAGCTTTTGGATGTTAGAGGTTAGGTGAATTGGTAAAGTAAGAGATGATGAGGTTTTCTGCAGAATCAGCGAAGAAAGGAAAACATGGAAAGCACTGACAAGAAGAATGGTCAGGATTATAGATCTTCCCTTAAGACACCAGCGAATAATTTCTACTGAGGTGGAGGGGACTATAGATGGTAAAACTGGAGAGGAAGGAAGAGATTAAAATACAGTCAACAAATAATTTAGGACGTAGGTTGCTAGTGTTACTCTAAGGTGAGAAGGTTCTGCACTGGAGAGGAATTCGTGGCGGATCTTATGTGTAAAAGGAGAAAAAAAGAAAGATCAGGCAACAGAAGTGTCATGGGAAAGTAAGTAAGTAACAAGCTGCTCATAATATCAGTCACGCTACTGCGATTGTGACACATATTCACAAAAATCAACTAGCGCGCACCGATCAGCATCAGATATCGGCGGGGGGACAAATCTCCCAGAATCTTAATTCAAAATCCTGAGCTGCTCACTTTCAAGAAAAGAACTCCTGAAAGAATTAACGACTCAATTTTGTTGCCAATGTGACGTGTGACAATACCGCTTCTTTTTTCTTAAGCAGTGGAATGCACGAGAAACTTCCAAATCTTGGTACACAAAACGCATATTAAGAGAGATAAGGTCGGTATTCTTCTTGTGCACTGTCTACTCGACTGGTCAGGCTCTTCATGACAGACACAGTGGTGGGGATCACTAACTGGACTGGATACACCAAAGTTTTGGAGGGAAAGCAACCGATTTTTTCATGCTGATTGGACAGCGCCATGGCAGCCCCATGTACAGAAAAGGCAAAAATATCGTGTGGAATTATTCTCTGGGGATGGTAGTGGCAGCATGGTTTAATATACCCTGAGATTGGACAGTGGCGGTTCTGCCAACAAAAGCACCTATCAGGCCGCGGTATGACGCATTCGCCCATCGTAAAGGCCGGCTCCCACTAGAGCGCGGCAGCATGGTGTGCGACAATGGCAGCGGCAAGCATTTCCGCTTTGACGAGGTGGCTCGCGGAAATCGTGTTCCCATCTGGAAGCGGCAGACGCCAGTGGTAGCCAATGACAAGACCGCCACTGAAGTACGGGGCTGGACCCACTGAAACGCCCGGTGCGCTTGAATAACTATGTCGTGCACCTACATGAAGGAAAGGCGAAGTTTGGTGAAGACATACCAATTTTTCATTTTCTGCACAATGTGCTCTTTCACATTTAATTATGCATTTTTTCTCGTTTCACCGTGAACAGATTTCATGACTACCGTTCATGATTTTTCGCTGTCTCATAACACATTGAAACAAAGTACGATAAAAGACATTATTCAGATATTTGAGGGAGACAAAAATGTAAAAGTAAGAGCACAAAAGCTTGAGGGAAGGGATGAAAGGGGAAGCCACCTGATAGAATTTCGAACAGAGCATAATGTAATTATCGCCAACACCTTTCTTGAGAATCATACATATATGGAACACACTTTTCGAGACCAGATTTGAAATTTTAAGACATCTCCCTGTGTAGACGCAAACCGACAATAATTTGTTGGTTACGAGCTGCAGTTTACAACTAAAGAGACAGTAAACGGTTGCAAATTAAATAGATGGAACTTGAATAAGTCAAGACCCACAGTCTTTCGATATTCAGGTACCGTAAGGCAACGACTGACTGAAACAGATGAAGGTATCCACTACAATACGGATGGATACATTTGAGAGAAAAAGTGGTGGATGCAGCAGAGAATGTGAATGAGAAAAAGGTACAGTAGAAATCGTTGGATAAAACGTGATATATTAAATTTAATTGACAAGAGGGAAAAATATAAAAATTCAGCAAATAAAGTAGGCCATGGGAAATGGAAATGTCTAAAAATGACACTGAGAGAGAGAGTAAAAAAATCGCAACGCGGATTAGCATTTGGAAATCATAGGAGGATGAAAATGAGGAAGAAGAAAGAAAACTTTGCTCAAAAAGGAGTAGCAACTGTTAAGAACTCATTTGGAAAGGCAGAACTAAGCAAATAAGAGAAGGATAGAAAGTGGAAGGAATATGTAGAGAGGAGAGGGGGAGGGATTATACAAACTAACAAGAGCACAATGTTAGATTCCTGTGAAACGTCTGAACACGCAAGGCAATACTGATTCTACCACTTAGCTATGTAGACGCACTGAAGATCACCAAAACTGTGTTTATAGCATCTGCATGCTTAGAGAGAGGTTTTGACACTCTTAATTGAAAAACATTTTTGAAGCTCTGGAGGTATCATCGATAAAACACAGAGATACAAGATTATCTACAACTTGTACAGAAACCAAACTGCATTTCTAAGACTTCAGTGACTTGAAAGGGAAGCAGTAATTGAGAAGGCAGTAGTAGAGATGATATAAAATGAAGACTGTCAATGGCAAGAAAAGCGTTTCTGAAAAAGAAAATTTGTTCACGCCGAATATAAATTGTAATGATTGGGTAGTATTTTACAAAGGTACTTGTGTGTAATGTAGCCTTGTATGTAAGTGAAACGTGGACAATGAACAGTTCTGTCAAGAAGACAATGGACGCTTTCAAAACGTGAAGATAAATAAGAATGCTGAAGATCAGATACGAGGATTGTATAACTAAGGAAGAGGTACTGAATTAAATAGAGAAAGGAAGGGTAAATTATGACACAACTTGACTACAAGAGGAGTTAGTTGACAGGGCTTACGAGGCATCAAGGAATCGTCAGTTTGGTAATGGAGGATAAATGGTAGAGTGAGGCCAAAGCTTGCCAACGGTAGGCGGATTAGAATGGATGTAGGATGCAGTAGTTATGTAGAGATGAAGAGGCCTACAGAGGATAGACTAGTGTGGGAAACTGTATCAACACACAGACGAATTGTATTTCTTGTTAATGCAGCCCACAGCAAATAACATAAGCTTTCATTAAGTAGGTCAGTTGCGTATTTATTGCGTTAATATTTGTTAAATATAGCCTCTAACACATATATTTGTAATGTATTTGTGTATACATCCCTATTAGTGTCTGCAAACAGCCTTTTATTGGGGGAAAGCTACAACTTGAATGCAGTTTTCTTATAGCGAATGCCAGCAAATGATGAAGTTTAATTACAGTTATGGCCCCTCTGACATTTGTAGCATTTTCCATAAGACATGTATTCCTTCATGAAACAATAACCAATGAATGGTTACTTATTATGCATGATTTTCGAATGCACTAGCAGTTCTCAAACTGTGTAGAAGTCATCAGTGTCAAATTTATCGTAGTGCACTTTCACATATGCTGCCATACGTTTTTTGTGCAGTGGAAGCTTTTCCGCTGACTTCAGACGTAATGTGACCATTCTCAGGCATACTAATGGATGCACGAACGTCCTATGAAACTATTTTTAATTACCGTTTTCTTCGGGGAAAGCAGGTTACCCAAAAACGTGTACGGTATTTTGGCAACCAATCGGGAACGGGATTATAACGCCTAAAGTCGTAACGGTGAAAGCAATTATTATGACTGGTCCTTCATAACTACTTGCAAGACTGTGATCAGTGAGACTTTTTGCATATTGAAAACGATTCACATATTTGGTACTTCATGCCACAGTGTTTGACACAAAGATTCGATAAGGATGTAAAATCTTTCGGTAAAAAAATCGATTTATCAAAGGCTATACATCCCGACTGTAAGGACTGTTTTAGCGATGCTGGAAAGAGTAATTGGCAATCTGGTTTTACACGTAATTACTCTAAACTTTGCAAATAAACAACATATCTTAAAGCAAAACAAAATAAAAAATAAGAAATTTGTTTACGTGGCCATCACCTGCAGCAAGCACAGAAAGATTCGTTTTGTAAATAACAAACACCATTTTTTTCCTGTGACGTACTTTGTTTGTTACATGCGCTTTTCGCCTTTTCCTTTAAGGCGCTTGCAGTGTAATCTTTGTGATGTTTGTAGATTATGAAACAGTTAAGGTCTTATTTTTTTACGTGAATAAGTGATTACTTACAGTTAATCGAAATTTCGCTTGGCATCTGCGTTTCCTCTTATTTGATCAGAGGCTGCAGATCGCACTATAAAATCACTTACGAGAAGTAAGTACTTTTTCACGTTGCAAACTTTTTCCTTCACAAATTTTATGTTCTTTGCTTTAATTGGTGTGGAGCACAATTATTCTCCTATCACTTCATCACTTCATCTCAGAGTAGCACTTGCAACCTACGTCCTCAATTATTTGCTTGACGTACTCCAATCTCTGTCTTCCTCTACAGTTTTTGCCCTCTACAACTCCCTCTAGTACCATGGAAGTCATTCCCTCATGTCTTAGCAGATGTCCTATCATCCTGTCCCTCTCCTTATCAGTGTTTTCCACATATTCCTTTCCTCTCCGATTCTGCGTAGAACCTCCTCATTCCTTACCTTATCAGTCCACCTAATTTTCAACATTCGTCTACAGCACCACATCTCAAATGCTTCGATTCTCTTCTGTTCCGGTTTTCCGACAGTCCATGTTTCACGACCATACAATGCTGTACTCCAGACGTACATCCTCAGAAATTTCTTCCTCAAATTAAGGCCGGTATTTAATATTAGTGGACCTCTCTTGGCCAGAAATGCCTTTTTTTGCCATAGCGAGTCTGCTTTTGATGTCCTCCTTGCTCCCTCCGTCATTGGTTATTTTACTGCCAAGGTAGTAGAATTCCTTAACTTCACTGACTTCGTGACCATCAATCCTGATGTTACGTTTCTCGCTGTTCTCATTTCTACTACTTCTCATCACCTTCGTCTTTCTCCGATTTACTCTCAAACCATACTGTGTACTCATTAGACTGTTCATTCCATTCAGCAGATCATTTAATTCTACTTCACTTTCACTCAGGATAGCAATGTCATCCGCGAATCGTATCATTGACATCCATTCACCTTGTATTTTAATTCCACTCCTGAACCTTTCTTTTATTTCCATCATTGCTTCCTCGATGTACAGATTGAAGAGTAGGGGCGAAAGGCTACAGCTTTGTCTTACACCCTTCTTAATAGGAGCACTTCGTTCTTGATCGTGCACTCTTATTATTCCCTCTTGGTGGTTGTACATATTGTATATGACACGTCTCTCCCTATAGCTTACCCCTACTTTTTTCAGAATCTCGAACAGCTTGCACCATTTTATATTGTCGAACGCTTTTTCCAGGTCGACAAATCCTATGAAAGTGTCTTGATTTTTCTTTAGCCTTGCTTCCATTATTAGCCGTAACGTCAGAATTGCCTCTCTCGTCCTTTTACTTTTCCTAAAGCCAAACTGATCGCCACCTAGCGCATTCTCAATTTTCTTTTCCATTCTTCTGTATATTATTCTTGTAAGCAGCTTCGATGCCTGAGCTGTTAAGCTGATTGTGCGATAATTATCGCACTTGTCAGCTCTTGCCGTCTTCGGAATTTTGTGGATGATGCTTCTCGGAAAGTCAGATGGTATGTCGCCAGACTCATATATTCTACACACCAACGTGAATAGTCGTTTTGTTGACACTTCCCCCAATGATTTTAGAAATTATGATGGAATGTTATCTATCCCTTCTGCCTTATTTGACCGTAAGTCTTCCAAAGCTCTTTTAAATTCCGATTCTAATACCGGATCCCCTATCTCTTCTAAATCGACTCCTGTTTCTTATTCTATCACATCCGACAAATCTTCACCCTCATAGAGGCTTTCAATGTATTCTTTCCACCTATCTGCTCTCTCCTCTGCATTTAACAGTGGAATTCCCGTTGCACTCTTAATGTTACCACCGTTGCTTTTTTTAATGTCGCCAAAGGTTGTTTTGACTTCCTTGTATGCTGACTCTGTCCTTCCGACAATCATATCTTTTTCGATGTCTTCACATTTATCCTGCAGCCATTTCGTCTTAGCTTCCCTGCACTTCCTATTTATTTCATCTCTCAGCGACTTGTATTTCTGTATTCCTGATTTTCCCGGAACATGTTTGTACTTCCTCCTTTCATCAATCAACTGAAGTATTTCTTCTGTTACCCATGGTTTCTTCGCAGCTACCTTCTTTGTACCTATATTTTCCTTCCCAGCTTCTGTGATGGCCCTTTTTAGAGACGTCCATTCCTCTTCAACTGTACTGCCTACTGAGCTAGTCCTTATTGCTGTATCTATAGCGTTAGAGAACTTCAAACGTATCTCGTCATTCCTTAGTACTTCCGTATCCCACTTCTTTGCGTATTGATTTTTCCTGACTAATGTCTTGAACTTCAGCCTACTCTTCATCACTACTATATTGTGATCTGAGTCTATATCTGCTCCTGGGTACGCCTTACAATCCAGTATCTGATTTCGGAATCTCTGTCTGACGATGATGTAATCTAATTGAAATCTTCCCGCATCTCCCGGCCTTTTCCAAGTATACCTCCTCCTCTTGTGATTCTTGAACAGGGTATTCGCTATTACTAGCTGCGAATATTTTACCAAAAACTGATTTAGAGTCGTAACTACTGTGTGTTCAATTTATGTCTCTTCTTGTTTCGTTTGTTTATGTACACGTTGCCAACCCAACTAAGTATATGCTGAAAAATGAAGTCTGTTCATTCTGTTTTCTTTATATTTGCTTACGTTGTGCGTGTAGTTAGTCAGGCTGAGTTGTAGAAATTGAATGTGAATTTAATATATGCCAGAGTGTTGTTGAATGTTTTCGTGTTCAACTCGTTAGAGTTTTGTGTTAAATTTCTTGTGGAGGAGTTCATGTAAGAGTAAGGACAAAGGGGTTCGGCGCTAGTATTCTGATGATAATCACCTGTTGAAATGTTATTCTACTATTTTTATCTATTAATGTAAGCAGTGAGTTTACACTTACATGAACTTATCCACAAAACATTTAAAACCTAAACTGAAATCAGCTGGACACCAAACCTTTCAACCACTGTCTGACATATACTGCATTCACTTTCAACTTTCTGTAACTATCACTGACTAGCCACATACACATACAGGTATAAGGAGAACAGAAATAAACAAACGTTGTTTTTGAGCATATAATTCCTTAAGTTGCCAACATGCACATAAAAAAACCAAACAGGAAGAGACATGAGGTGAACACACTGTAGTTACGAATTTAAATCAGAATTTTCGGTAAAATGTCTACAGCTAGTGACAGAAGAAAAATGAGCGAAAGTGAAAATGTGCTCATGTTCCATAAGCTACGTTTTAGTTCAACCTCCAGCACGTGACCAAGTGAGGGGAATCGCTGATGTCCAACAAAAACTCGATTAAGTAATCACTTATTCACGCGAAAAAATGAACTCTTTTATAATCTGCAAGTATCACATATCAAAACAAAATTGAATCATTATAGATTTCATCGAAGATGCCTTAAAGTAAAAGGCGAAACGCGTCTTGAACAAACAAAGTACACTAGAGCAAGAAAAAGGCGTTTGTTACTTACCAAAGGAAATAACCAATAGCTGTACATACTTATCAAATGACATCTTATGACACACCAGCAAATTAGTTTCGGTTCAACTTCCCTAGGTCTACACAGGGTGTTACAAAAGGTACGGCCAAACTTTCAGGAAACATTCCTCAAACACAAAGAAAGAAAATATGTTATGTGGACATGTGTCCGGAAACGCTTACTTTCCATGTTAGAGCTCATTTTATTTCTTCTCTTCAAATCACGTTAATCATGGAATGGAAACACACAGCAACAGAACGTACCAGCGTGACTTAAAACACTTTGTTACAGGAAATGTTCAAAATGTCCTCCGTTAGCGAGGATACATGCATCCACCCTCCGTCGTATGGAATCCCTGATGCGCTGATGCAGCCCTGGAGAATGGCATATTGTATCACAGCCAGCCACAATACGAGCATGAAGAGTCTCTACATTTGGTACCGGGGTTGCGTAGACAAGAGCTTTCAAATGTCCCCATAAATGAAAGTCAAGAGGGTTGAGGTCAGGAGAGCGTGGAGGCCATGGAATTGGTCCGTCTCTACCAATCCATCGGTCACCGAATCTGTTGTTGAGAAGCGTACAAACACTTAGACTGAAATGTGCAGGAGATCCATCGTGCATGAACCACTTGTTGTGTCGTACTTGTAAAGGCACATGTTCTAGCAGCACAGGTAGAGTATCCCGTATGAAATCGTGATGACGTGCTCTATTGAGCGTAGGGGGAAGAACATTGAGCCCAATCAAGACATCACCAACAATGCCTGCCCAAACGTTCACAGAAAATCTGTGTTGATGACGTGATTGCACAATTGCGTGCGGATTCTCGTCAGCCCACACATGTTGATTGTGAAAATTTACAATTTGATCACGTTGGACTGACGAAACTAAAATGAGCTCTAATGTGGAAATTATGCGTTTCCGGACACATGTCCACATAACATCTTTTCTTTGTGTGTGAGGAATGTTTACTGAAAGTTTGGCCGTACCTTTTTGTAACACCCTGTATAGAATATACCAACATGTTCTATGTCACTGTAATTCCCATTTCACGTGCTATTAAATGCCATTTAAAAAATTCATCGATCCATTTTGAAGAATTGTAGTTACTTTCATATATCGGTACACAAATAGAATTTGAATTTTATCATGTGGCGAAATATATGGCTCCTTACAAACTATCATCTGCAAAAAAAAAAGAAAGAAGTTTCGATTTCTTGAACTGTTTACAAATTTTGGGTCTGTTACAACCACATGTCCCGGGTTCGATTCCAGGCGGGGTCAGGGATTTTCTCTGCCTCGTGATGACTGAGTGTTGTGTGATGTCCTTAGGTTAGTTAGGTTTAAGTAGGTCTAAGTTCTAGGGGGCTTATGACCATAGATGTTAAGTCCCATAGTGCTCAGAGCCATTTGAACCATTTGAACAACCACATGGTTTACGACGAGCAGGACGAAGGATCGGTCGCATCGCGAGTGACCCGCGCGCAATCACCGCACAGCCCGTCCGCCGACATATCATTCAATACCTCGAGAACAGTGATAGCTATCGTTCTGCTCTCAGCTTTAAAAACAATTTCGATTTGCTGACTAAATTTCAATGTATTACTTAAAATGAACTATTTGCAAAGTCCATGCAATGCGTTTTTTCCTTTGCACACACATTAAAATTTCGTGTAATGGTTTACGTAAATGTGATATAGCAAGTAACCACGACGAATAACGAAAAGAAATTCGGTCCTTTATGGAGAGAAGATATCAGGCTGTAACATGGAGAAATTTTCTAGCGAGTAGTCTCCTTGAAATCGGATGATAAACATTTCATAGCTGCCGCCGCGGCCGCGCCAGCGGTTCGGCGAAACTTCGTGTGGCCTGCGGTTCCGTACCTGACGTCACACTCAGCGCGTTCTGTGATTGGCGGTGCGACCTGCAGCGCGGCACGCGGTTGAAGCAGTGGTTCGACATGGGCAAACCAAGACGCAGAGGCCGCTATGCCGCGCCATCGACGGCGTTTCCATGGCAACCAAGGGACTGCAACGCGTTTTGCCACCCGGCAACCCTAGTGGCAACCGGCCTTAAGCCGACTCACTCGCTGCCTCCTGCCGAAAACGGAAGCGAGACCATACTGAAAGAGCACCCTCCTAACGAGAAAAGTTCAAAACTTCCCACCCAGGCACGTATATCCAGTACACTCAATGAAACAAGCACAAAATAATGATAGAAAATGATACAATATAGCATAGCAATATGTCACAATCATGTCCAGTACTCTATGTATTTCAGATTGCTTCATGGGCTTTTTTTTCTGTACAGAAGTACTGTGATGTTGCTTATTAAACAAAGTCATTACTGGCAGTAAAGGAGATACAGAAAGTTGCAAGTCATGCATTTCATAAAAGACATCATATTAATTTGGCGTCTGACGGTTTGTAGCATTACTGTCTATTGTGTTGTACGCTTTGGTGATTACATATTAAAGATTTTCTGGGTGTTGTAAAAGTATTTTCATAGAAACACGAATACATGAATATTCTTTAGTGAGCCACTGGGTAAAGTCTGCACAGGCTGCAGTGGCCAATGCACAGTGACCAGTTTTCGTCCAAAGCACAGGGCGAGACCACTTACTTATTCAGAAGGGAAGCCCATCTAACGCATGACTTTCCGGATGGGGAAGAAGCTCCTGGTCCTCAGCAAGAATCGGCCTGGCGGACTTGTGTCGAGGTCTGGTCAGCTGGCCAGCCTGCGAATGGTTTTTAGGCGGTTTTCCATTTGCCTCGGCGAATGTGGGCTGGTTCCCCTTATTGCGCCTAAGTTACACTATGTCGGCGATTGCTGCGCAAACAAGTTCCCCATGTACGCATGCACCAACATTACTCTACAATGCAAACATAGGGGATACACTCGTCTGGAGTGAGATGTTCCCTGGAGTTCCTGGTTCGGTGTGGGGTGGCGGACGGATGAAGTGGACTGCAGTAATCTTTGTGGGTTTGTGGACCACTGCAGCTGCGGTGGGGACAGAGCCTCTCCGTCGTTTCTAGGCCCCTGGTTAACATACAATGCAATACAATAGAATGGCTTTAATTATATCTTTATATGTCAGGTTCATGGTGATGTCCACATCATTTTGTTAATGGTCATAGCTATTGTGATATTTATGTGGATGAAAGAGACTGCACGAAATTCGAAGAAATTTGCAATGAAAAATAGGGGTCTGCATGATTTTGCATTGGTTGCACATTAAATAATTTGTTTCTGTGTACGAAACTTAGCTAGAATATTGAATCTTTCTTTAGACTTGGGTGGAAGTTTCCATCTGTCACTAATCTTGAGAAAACTGATCTGACATGGCACACTCATTAGCGATAGCGTCGCACCAGCCACAAAGCCAGACTGAAATATCGACAATTTTCCTCATATTTCATAAATGGTTTGACATATCGAAATGAGAGTCTAGCAAATTATATCACGCAAAAAGCATTTTGCCGTATGGTTATTATGCAAAACTTCATTATCTACCGTGTTATTCCACTAACTACATACTTTTTCGACGAAAGTACGCAATTTTTAAGGATTGTCGATAGCTAGTGAAACGAAAAGTGCAATAGTTTTGGAACAACATAAGTGAAGACTTTACACATATTTTGTAACGAGGATGTGCTTTGTCATAAGCCACTGACCTTACCTTTCCTCGGTTCTTCACTTATTAAATTTAATAAACCATTGTTTCAGAATTACCTAGCAGTTTTGTCTGCGCGAAATATTGGTGAAGTAACGCCGTGTAAACTCCTCTGTGTTTTGTCAAACGATGCAAATTTTAACATGGCAACGAATGTGTAGGTTTGACTCAAACTTCGCGACTCATGACACTTCTCTGAAAGTTACTAATGGTTAAAAACCAATGCAAATTTAAAAAATCACTGCTTTTTTGGCTGAATTCATCTTAGATACTAACTAAAGCGGAGGCGACAGATCTTTTTGAATGGTCACCATGCAAGCATGGGGGTGGGGCGGCCTCAAATAATATCTACAAGAAATGTGAGTATAGGTTTCACTTTAGAACGGCACTTCCCCTCCAGCGCACGGCATTTCCCCTACAGCGCCTGCCAGCAGCCTCCACCACTATCGCTGTCCCCATGTCTGTCCTGCTGTATGAGCATCTAGAGGCCATGGTATACTGCATGGGCTCTGCCAAGGGCCTGTTGTACCAAAGTACTCAGAAACACGCGTGAACAGCCTCTGAAATTTCTTCATTTTGAGTTTGGGTTCACCATATATGCTGAGATAGAAATAAATAAGTTTTGCTGAACATGGTAAGGTGGAGCTGAGACTGGGTGAGGCAAACTGACAGTCTAGGCTTTGTTCCCAGGTATGTTACACAGGATTGGCCTGTGTGCCTTAAGGGTAGACGTGTTAGTCTGGTGTTTCAGAAACTTGCTTCCGTGCTACCAATGTGAACTGGATGTAAAATAAATATCAGCGTTTATCCATCACATACCTTGCATAAGTTACTGCAGTAGGTTTGACCAATAGACCCATATCACCAGTTCTTGAAAGAGTTGAACTCCCACGTATAAAACAGTTTCACACATTTTATTAAATATGTATTAATGTATTAAATATTTAACGACAAACACATAAACCACAGAAAGGTTTAAAATTATATTTAAAGTTTCTAGGCGGTCTCATTCTCAAAGACTGGATGAACTTAGTGAGCGTACCATGCCCCTATGAATTACACTGCCTCAAGATAGATGCACAATTTCGAAATGTAAAACTTGCGTTAAACCTTTAACATATGAATACGTTAACCTTTAACATATGGCTACATCTGTTAATGAGTAGAGTATGACAGCAGTTAAAATTTTTGAATTCTGTCAGTAATTATATGAAACACCGTAGACTGTGACATCTTAGTGTAAGTCTAGAAGAAGTTAGCCAGGCAACCCGCAACTGGAATCGACCACTGTGAACGGGGTTAGCCGTTTAGTACGCTACTGGTCAATAAAATTGCTGCACTATGAAGATGAAGTGCTACAGACCCTAAATTTAACCGACAGGAAGAAGATGCAGTGATATGCAAATGATTAGCTTTTCAAAGCATTCACATAAGGTTGGCGCCGGTAACGACACCTACAACGTGATGACATGAGGAGAGTTTCCAATCGATTTCTCATACGCAAACAGCAGTTGACCGGCGTTGCCTGGTGAAACGTTCTTGTGATGCCTCGTGTAAGGAGGAGAAATGCGTACCATCACGTTTCCGACTTTGATAAAGGTCGGATTGTAGCCTATCGCGAATGCGGTTTATCGTATCGCGACATTGCTGCTCGCGTTGGTCGAGATCCAATGACTGTTAGCTGCATATGGAATCGGTGGGTTCATGAGGGTAAAACGGAACGCCGTGCTGGATCCCAACGGCCTCGTATCACTAGCAGTCGAGATGATAGTCATCTTATCCGCATGACTGTAACGGATCGTGCAGCAACGTCTCGATCCCTGAGTCACCAGATGGGGACGTTTGCAAGATAACAACCACCTGCACGAAAAGTTCGACGACGTTTGCAGCAGCATTTACTATTAGCTCGAAGACCATGGCTGCTGTTACCCTTGACGCTGCATCACAGACAGGAGCGCCTACGATGGTGTACTCAACGACGAACCTGGGTGCACGAATGTCAAAACGTCATGTTTTCGGATGAATCCAGGTTCTGTTTACAGCATCATGATGGTCGCATCCGTGTTTGGCGACATAGCGGTGAACGCACATGGGAGGCGTGTATTCGTCATCGCCATACTGACGTATCACCCGGCGTGATGGTATGGGGTGCCACTGGTTACACGTCTCGGTCACCTCTTGTTCGCATTGACGGCACTTTGAACAGTGTAGCAGTTCAGATGTGTTACGACCCGTCTCTCTACCCTTCATTCGATCCCTGCGAAACCCTACATTTCAGCAGGATAATGCACGACCGCATGTTTCAGTTCCTGTACTGGCCTTTCTGCATACAGAAAATGTTCGACTGCTGCCCTGGCCAGCACCAACTGAAAACTTCAGGTCAATGGCGGCCGAGCAACTGTCTCGTCACTATACGACAGCACTACTCTTGATGAACTGTGGTATCATATTGAAGCTGCATGGGCAGCTGTACCTGTACACGCCATCCCAGCTCTGTTTGACTCAATGCCAAGGCGTATCAAGGCCGTTATTACGGCCAGAGGTGGTTGTTTTGGGTACTGATTTCTCAGGATCTATGCACCCAAATTGCGTGAAAATGTAATCACATGTCAGTTCTAGTATAATATATTTGTCCAATGAATACCCGTTTATCATCTGCATTTCTTCTTGGTGTAGCAATTTTAATGGGCAGTAGTGTAATATAGAGGAAGAGTACGACAATGAAATTTATTTGTTGATGCATGCCACACACCACCAACATAACAGAAATGGAAACGCAGCTGAACGTAGTCGAAACGGTTCGCAAAAGAGCGCAAAATCTCGATGCTGAGAAACCAAATTTTTCTTTGTAAAAGTCCACATGCTCAAATAAAAAAACCTATAGTATAAAGATTAAAAATTTAGAAAGACACGCAAGTCTGAAAAATGTAATGAAGTCAGACTGTCCTGTAGAGACTGTGTCAAAACAACAAAGAAAGAAACATAACATAGCTTCGAAACAGCAGTAAAGCCGCTAGTGAGAACTTTACACTGATAACATTTTAGACCAGCGTGATACATGTGTAGGAAGTGGGAAAGACTGGAAAAGAATCTTAGGACGGAATCTGGATAAAGAATAAAGAAAACGATGAGGAACGTGGTGAAGAGCAGGTAAGACGACTAGCGCCGACCGCATGGTCGCGCCTGGCCGATAGTCAGTCGCGAACAGCGCTAGTGAAGGCGTGGCCTGTGGAGGCAGAGGAGGAGGAGCGAGGCTTACGATAGGTAAGGAGCAGACACCTGCTTGTAACGTGGAGGCCGAGTTCTGTTGACAACGGCAGCAGGCATCATAGAGTCAGCAGTTGATCGGAGCTGTAACTGCTGCAGTTTTCTCAGTGTTACGGTCACCCAGGCTATTCCCGCTAACTGTGTGCTCAAAGCTGCGTCGAGAATACAATAACGTAATGCCAAATAAAGAGATTGGTGAACATGAAATGCAGACAGGGGAAGGAAAGGGAGGGGCAGGTGGGAACGAGTGACGGCTAGCCGTACAGGACATTGTGGTAATGCAATGGCGAAAGTAGAAGATTTATCCGAAGTGGGTCTCGAACCCGGATTTACCGCGTTCCATCAGCGGACACGGTACCAGACTGATTCAAGTTTCCAAGTTACCTCATTTCGGAATGCAGCGTTACCCATCCATTAAACTCACTACTCATAAATCCTGATTCCCATAGCAGTTCGGACAATATTACTGTATTCGCACTGAAACAAATGTCGAGGAGACTTCCCCCTCTTTTTCCAGAAATATATATATCTGAGCGGTCCCAACGCTTCCCCACTACGAGTTCCAAAACAAATCGGCGCAAATTTGCGATCTAAGGCAGCTTCACGAATCGGTTGTTGGATGCGTATCAGTGTGACTTGTTCAGCTTGTGTCTGATTGTACTACTGCCTCAGTTTTTATTGCGTCTGATGGTGTCTTCAGTACGCGAAGGCGAAAATTTTTGAATTAAAGCTGTAAGAATTTCCATTATCCTGCATATGAGTACCAAAAGCATCCGTCAAATTTCGGTTATACAATAAATCACACTGTTTAAAGGTTGTCGATTCACATAAATATTAGGGAGTACAACTGCGAACAGCTTAAGCTGGAATGGTCACATAGAAAATCCTGTGCGACGGCCGCTGTGGTCGAGCGGTTCTAGGCGCTTCAGTATGGAACCGCGCGACCGCTGCGGTCGCAGGTTCGAATCCTGCCTCGGGCATGGATGTGTGTGATGTCCTTAGGTTAGTTAGGTTTAAATAGTTTTAAGTTCTAGGGGACTTATGACCTCAGATGTTAAGTCCCATAGTGCTCACAGCCATTTGAACCATTTTAAAATCCTGTGCGGTAGGCGTTTTAGTGGGAGAACACTTCTTTTTCCTTTTTCTGCCTCACTATTCTGGTCTCAGACGGGTCAATAGTGATCGAATGATTGTTTGACTTCCTCACTCTATGGCGTATTCGGACATGGTTTGGAGTGACGTGACGTCAGCACGCGGCTCTCCCGGCCGTTGTCGGCTTTGCACACAGTGGAGCCGCTACTCCAGTTCCAGTTGTTCCTCAGCTGGCATCACAAGGATGAGTTGATACCACTCCAGTCCACCCACCAAGGAAGCATCGCTATCAGTACCGGGGATTGAACCCTGATCTTCCGCGCGGCAGTCAGTCACGCTGATAGCACAACGATGGAGGCGGATCAGAAATTTTACAAGATACAATAAACAATCTACAAAGCTTGTCCGTCTCCTTCTGGAGTATTGCTACGCGTTATGTGATCCTAGATCCTTATCAGATAGGACTACGGAGTACATCGAAAAAATCGAAAGAAAAGCAGCTCGTTTTGTATTGTCACTAAATAGTGGAACGAGTGTTAAGAATGTGATAGGAGAGTTGGAATGACAGTCATTAAAGGAAGCATGTCTTTCACTGCTGCCAGGCTTTTTAAGGGAATACCAGTCACCAGTTTTCTATTCCGAATGAGAAAATATTTTGTTGACTCCCACCTACATAGGGTGAAACGACAATTCTAAATCAGAATTCCCAAGGAAAGTATTATATGTTCATTCATCACGTGTGCTATTCGACAGTCTGAAAGTGGTGCTATCAACTCTCTGCCAAGCACTTATGTGTGAATTGCAGAGTAGTTTTACTTTATTTCATTTTATTTTACGCGTCTAGTTCCGTAGGACGAAATTAAACAAATCTTCAAGGTCATGGAACGTCTCAGTGCATGAAATTACAACATAAGAAAAATAAGAAATAAAATAAAATATTTATGAAGCCAAAAAAGACAAGCCATAAGTTTTAGTAAACTTAATCAACAGTGTAATACACGAATCAGCTTACTTTATAAAGGAAGTCCTCGACAGAATAGAAGGAGAGACCCACGAGGTCACTTTAAAATATCTATTTGAAAGCTCGTGGATTACTGCTAAGATATTTGAATTCTTGTGGTAGCTTATTGAAAATGGATGCAGCAGCGTAATGCACACTTTTCTGGTCAAGATTCAAGGAAGTGTGATCAAAATGCAGATTGGATTTTTGCAAAGTATTAACTGAGTGGAAGTTGCTTCTTCTTGGGAATATGTTGATGTAGTTAACAAGAGTCGACAGTATAGAATATATATGATAAGAGGCCAATGTCAGAATACCGAGACTAGTGAACAGGGGCCGACAAGTGGTTCGCAAACTTACACCACTTATTTGCCCGAAGTGTCCGTTTTTGAGCCATAAAATATCCTATGACAATGGGAAGAATACCCAAAAATAGATGACATACGACATAAGCGAACGAAAATAAACAAAGTAGTGTACTTTTGGTGTCGAAAAATCACTTACTTGAGATACCGTCCGAATAGGAAAAATGGCAGCATTAAGTCTTTCAACAAGATCCTGAACGTATGCTTTCCACAACAGTTTACTATATATCTGAACGCCTATAAATTTGAACTGTTCAGTTTCACTAATCATAAGCCCATTATGTGAAATTAAAACGTCAGGTTCTGTTGAAGTGTGTTAGAAACTCTAAAAACTGAGTCTTACTGTGGTTTAGCGTTAGTTTATTGTCTACAAGCCATGAACTGTACTATTTGAAACAGAACCAATGTTGCAGACAAACGTTTACTACCAAGCTAGTGTCAGCAGCAAACATGAATATTTAAGAATTACCTGTAATACTGGGGGCACATCATTCATATAAATAAGGAACAAGAGTGGTCCCAACACTGACCCCTGGAGCACCTCCCACTTGGCCTTGTCCCTCTCACACCTCACATCCCAGCCATTCTCAACACTGTGAACAATGGCTTTTGCTCTCTGTTGTCACAGTAAGAGGTGAACCATTTGTGAGCTACACCCCGTATTCCTTAATGGTCCAAGTTCTGGAGCAATATTTTGTGGTCATCACAATCAAACACCCTAGTTAAACAAAAGAAGATGCATAGCGTCGAAAGCCAGAATAAGATTTTCACTCTGCAGCGGAGTGTGCGCTGATATGAAACTTCCTGGCAGATTAAAACTGTGTGCCCGACCGAGACTCGAACTCGGGACCTTTGCCTTTCGCGGGCAAGTGCTCTACCATCTGAGCTACCGAAGCACGACTCACGCCCGGTACTCACAGCTTTACTTCTGCCAGTATCTCGTCTCCTACCTTCCAAACTTTACAGAAACTCTCCTGCGAACCTTGCAGAACTAGCACTCCTGAAAGAAAGGATATTGCAGAGACATGGCTTAGCCATTTCCATGAGAGTCGTTAGTCTTCAGTGATTTAATTATTGACTGAATCTCCCCCTTGTCAGTATCACAGAGTAGTGTTTCAGACATCATTCTCAGAAAGGCACTTTCCAAGACAGTTATATGATTCCCTGTAGAAACAAATTTTTTATATAATTCACCAATAATGTTCAGAAAATGAGTGTTAAGTACTGTACATTTATCTGACTTATCTGTAACAGAAATATTTTTACTACTAACTAACTTTATATCGTTGATCTTTTTCAACTGACCATACACTTCCTTCACAACCCACCATATGATTTTAATTTTATCCTGTCAATTAGCTATTCTATTTGCATGCCACATACTCATTGACTTGCTAATAACATTTTAAGCACCTAAGTATACTGTTTGTAATGGGCTACTGTAGCTCGTTTGTAACTACTTCTAACATTTTGATATAAGTCCCACTTTGTTCTACATGGTATTCTTATCCCACTAGTCAGCCACTCAGGCCATCTTTTTTACTGCTAGTACCCTGTGTAGAGCGTTCTAATGAAAAGCAGCTCTCAAAGAGCATGAGAAATGTGTTAAGGAAAACATTATACTTGTCGTCTATGTCATCGGCACTATAAACATCCTGCCACTCCTGTTCCCTAACGATGTTTAAAAACCTCTCTGTCGCCGTTGGATTGGCTTTTCTACGTATTTCGAAATTATATATAACATTTCTTTGAGTACAGAAGCCTTTTTAGTGTTAAAATTTGTAAATCATGCTCTGAAAGGCCGTTCACCCTTTCATTAACAGAATGCCCATCTAGTAATGAAGAATGAAAAAAAATTGTCTATGGGTGTGCTACTGTTCTCCTGCACCCTGGTGGAAAACCACACACGCTGCATCAGATCATATGAGTTTAGATCTTCCAGCATCCTTTCTCTTGCACAATCACATAAAAAATTAATGCTGAAGTCACTACATAAATTTTGGTACTTCCTAGGAAGTGAACCAAGAACCCTCTCCAGCTTGAGCAGAAATGCTCTGAAGTCAGTTAGCGGACCTATAAAAACAATTAGAAGTTGAGTTTCACTAAATTCGACAGCCTTTGCACAACATTCAAATAATCTGTTCAGTGGAGTGCAGTGATATGCCTGCAGACTCAAATGGAATATAGATGTAAACCGCAATGAGTGTCAAACCGAAACGATCAAAATATGTTACTGTCACTGTTTGATCTATGAAACTCTACGACATACTCACGATTCAGTTACGAACATGTTCATGGAGGATGATTCTAAAGCACACTAAAGTGGCAAAAGTCGTGGGATAGCGATATGCACATATACACATGGCGGCAGTACCGTGTACACAGGTTATAAAATGGCAGTGCATGAGCGGAGTAATCATTTGCACTCAGGTGATATATTTGGAAGGGTTTCCAACATGATTGTGGCCGCACGACCAGAATTAGCAGACTTAGAACGCGGAATGATAATTGGAGCTACAAGCATGGGACATTCAATTCGGGACGTAGTTAGGGAATTAAATATTTCGAGAGCCACAGTGTCGAGAGTACGCTGGGAATACAAAATTTCAGGCATTACGTCTCAGCACGGACATCGCAATGGCCGACGGCCTTCACTTAACCACCGAGAGTAGCGGCTTTTGCACTGAGCTGTCAGTGCTAGCAGCCAAGCGACAATACGTGAAATAATCGCATAAATCAATGTGGGACGTGTGACTAATGTATCTATGAGGACACTGCGACAAAGTCTGGCGTTAAAGCCCTGTGGCAGCAGACGATCGACGCGAGTGCCTTTGTGAACAGCACGACATCGCCTGCAGCGCTTGTCCTGGGATCCGGCTCACATCGTTCCCACCCTAGAGGACTGGAAAACCGTGGCCTGTTCGTATGAGTCCTGACGTTCAGTTGGTAAGAGGTGATGGTAGGTGCGGACCCGATGAAGCCATGGACCTAAGTTGTCAACAAGACACTGTGCAAGCTCGTGATGGCTCCATAATGGTGTGGGCTGTATATAGTAGATCGAATATACTGGGCCCTCTCGTGGAAATAGCTGTGTTCGGCCACTTGGAGACCATTTTCAGCTGTTTATGAACGTCACGTTTTCAAACAACAATGTAGTTTTTATGGATGACAATGCGCCATGTCACCAGGCCTTAATTGTGCGCGGTTGGTTTGAAGAACATTCTGGAGAATTCGAGCGTAAGATTTGTGCCACCCAGATCGCGCGATATGAATCCTATCGAACATTTATGGGACATAATCGAGAGATCAGTTCGTGCAAAAAATCCTGCACCGGCAACAAATGGCTCTGAGCACTATGGGACCTAACTGATGAGGTCATCAGTTCCCTAGAAGTTAGAACTATTTAAACCTAACTAACCTACGGACATCATACACGTTCATGCCCGAGGCAGGATTCGAACCTGCGACAGTGGCGGGTGCGCGTTTCCTGACTGTAGCACCTAGAACCGCTCGGCCACTCTAGCCGGCGCACTGGCAACACTTTCGCAGTTATAAACGGCTATAGAGGCAGAAAAGCTCGATATTTCGACTTAATTTCATTCCATGTCGAAATGCTACACTACGCCAGGTGAAAGTAGGTTCAACATTAATATTGGGAGATATCTCATGACTTTCTTCACCTCAGTGTATTATTCTTAATGGATGATGACACAGAAAAATCCATTGTAATAAGTGTTCTTAACAAACATAAGTTACAGAAATGAAATCAAGAAGTAGAGTTCTGAAACTGCACTTTAGCATAACATCAGTCAAAAATGAACTTTGACGAAATTTATGCGGTAAATCTATGATGCTATGGATGCTAAAAAATCAAAATGAAAATGTGGTAGGAAGAGTATAACACGGAAAGAGGCAAAAGGGTACACGAATTTTTATTGGAACGTTAACTCACGTATTACTAACATGTGTATGTTATACGGAAACAGACGCAGCATGTTTCCTTCATCAAACTGTGCCAGCTGTCACCACACAACGGGTTATCATCATACATACATTCCCAGTAGCTAATACGAACAACCATCAGCTATATAAGGGAATGTCGACATTGAAAATTTGTGCCGGGCTGGCACTCAAACCGGATTTCCCGCTTTGTGCTTTCATATGTAGTTGTTACTGAGACACAACCTCTATCCGCGCACATATTATGTGATTTCCGTACAGGGGATGACATCAGCGAATAACTACAATATTGCAGTGCCTGTGTTGTTAATAAGAACGATGCATTGTTCCTTCGGACATGCATGAATGACCGAAGGAAAATTACATCATTCTTCTTAAAAACATAGGAAATGCAGTATTCTGTCAGGTTTTTGTGAGTTGACTGTTGGCTGTGCAGCTGTATGGAATTCATACATGACACCAAATCATATTCTTCTTAAAAACAGAGGAAATGCAGTATTCTGTCAGGTTTTTGTGAGCTGACTGTTGGCTGTGCAGCTGTATGGAATTCATACATGACACCAAATCACATTGTCTCATGGGAAATGCAGTCCCCAACGTTACGTTTATCTGTTTGGCTTGATTAGTGAACAGAGTATAAATATTCGTAATACACCCTCGGGTATTGAATAAATCAGAATGTCCACTACATTTCCCAGAGTTATTGACGGAGCTTTGTACACTGGTCACACGGTGAAAATGTTTCATGAATCGGAGCCGATTACAGGGAGTCTTAAAAGTGTGGGCTGTTCTCAGTGATGAAGAATAGTACACTTGTTAATGCTAGAAGTATTTATTCCCCTTTTGGTCAAATTCACATTCTGGTAAACAATGTGTGCAGCTGTATCGTAGTTTCTCAGTGTGATAGTTTAGTTGAATCCTTATCGTGCTTTGTGGAACTCCAACATTGCCTTTACTTAAAAAATCAACTGCTTTTTGTTATTTATTTAGTTTCCTGTCTTAGTTTCATATACATTCCTTAATGGTGACTATTTTCGAACAACTCCGTTCATTTTCGAACCATTCCTTGCGTCTATATCATTGAATGTGTTTGGAGGGACATCTTTCGCAGTACCTGTTGTTTGCTATTTTTTACGCTTCACTGTATTGCAGCTTAAGAGTGTGATGCAGTACACGCATACGGCTTTCATTTACGAAAGCATTATCAGTGGTGGTTCTATAAGTATAGAATACAGTACAGCTTACATTTGATACAATTATGAATGTGGTGTTCAGCTTACTTACGTTGTTTATTATTACTGTTTTGGCATATTTTCAAGGCGACGGGTTTTTCCTTCGTTGCTAATAGTGGTTGTTACAGAAAAAAACTTGGTTGTACAACACTCATAAGGAAAAATTATGTTAATAATTATTTGTGGTTTTTAGCCCGAAGCCTCAACCCTGATCTACCCTATGCAAGCCTATTCACTTCTACATAGCTACTGCAACGCACACTAGTCTCAATCTGATCACTGCATTCATGCCTCCTTGTCTTCCTCTCTAATTTTCACTCCCCTTACTTCCCTCTGTTTTCAAACTAATTTCTGATGCCTCGAATGTGTGCTACCAACCGTTGTCTTCCTTTAGTCAAGTTGTGCCCTAAATTTCTTTTATACAGGAATCGTATCAGTATCCCTTCATTAGTTGCTCGAGCTACCCATCTAATCCTGAATATTGTTCTACAGCCCGACATTTCAAAGGCTTATATATTCTCTTGTTGCCTGAATTCCTCATCGTACACGTTTCACGTTCGTGCAAGGCTACATTTTATTTACCCTCATTAAAGACGACCTAACACTCAAACTTGCATTAGATGTCAACGAATTCCGATTTTCCAGAAATCCTTTTCTGGGTGTAACCAGTCTGCAATTTACATCTCCCCAAGTTCTTCCGTCATCAGTTATTTTGCAGCCAAAACAACAAAACTCACCTACTATTTTTTTTGTCGCATTTCCTAAACTAATATCCTCAGAATCGCTTAGTTTAATTCGGCTACATTCTTGTTTTACGTATGCTGATTTTCATTTTTAGCGTTTGGAAAACACTATTCATTCCGTTCAATAGTTCTTCCCCCAACATAATTACACTGTCATCGGCTAACCTCAAAGTTCTGATTCCTTCACCACGGTCTTTAATTCCCTTTTTACATTTCTTCTTTGTTTCCCTTATTGTTTGCTCAATATACAGATTAACGGTCTCACTCTAACCTCAACTACTGCTTTCCTTTCACGTCGTTCCTGTCTCGTAAGTGCAATTTCACTTGTACGGGTTGTAGATATACTTTCATTCCCTACTTCTTCAGAATTTCAGAGTGTCTATTCCATTCAACACTGACAATGGTTTTCTGTACATCTGCAAGTGCTGTTAACATAGATTTCATTTCTTCGGTCTATCTTCTTAGATAAGTCTTAGGCTGCGTATGGCCTGTGTTCCTTCATTTCTCCGGGACCAAAACCGATCTTCCGAGAGCTCGTTCCCTACTAGTTTATAATGTGCGATGATGACTTACTAAACACATATTCACTTACATAACTCGTATTCACAGTTGACAGCAGAATTATTGCATTCCCGCTTTGGGACTATGTGTATGGCACATGAGCCCTTAGTTACGTGCAACATTCGTTAAACTTCCTTGTGTCAGGACTCTCCTTTACTCTATCGTATCAGGTTCCCTTGGCTTAGTTTTGGTTTTCCCCACACCGACGGTATAAGCTTCCGAATTAGTATTTTCTACTGTTATCAAGCTTGCTAGGATGCCTAAACTGGCCAGCCCCACCAACTATTTTCCCTGGCTACAGGTCGGTAACTTGTAAGAGAGAAATAAATCACTTACTCACCACAACCAAAGTAATGATAGTCTGGCTGACACTAATGTGACGACCAGCCTGTGAAAAGGACCAAAAGTAATCTGAGTAATTAACTACGGAAGACAGCCATGGAATATAAGTGTTTCTACAGAGAAGGACAAGAATTTAATCAAGAACTACTGAAGGCAGTAATAACTGAATCACAAACCAAACAAAGAGGGTCAGTTTAGTGAAACGATCATGTTCTGATTGACAGCTGCCTGGATATGAGCAAAACATCAAGTGCTGCTGTTGACAACACTGTAATAACGGCTTTGAAAAAAGACGTACGTCAGACGTACAGAACATTAACATCATGGGCATATACACACTCGAAGAACACAGAAATGAGAACACACGCGAGTTTCATCAGTCCCTTCATTCTGTGATAGATAAGCTTCCTATTCATGAAAACAGTTTAATCACTGAGGGTTTTAATGCAAGATTATAAAATACGTCTTTAGAACTGACACGTGGAGCTAACTGAGAAGATTACAAGAACCGGAACGGTGAACAGCTAGGATATTTTGCAACATTAAAAAATTGAGACTATCAAAATTACATGGTGTGGAGGAGATAGCAGGTCAGTGACTCAGTATATCCCCACAACTGAGAATACGGCACATTTAGTACGATATACCAGAATACGAAGAGGGTACGATGCAGATTCGGATCACTCTCCGATGTACCTAGAATAAAATTGCCACATTGCGCTGAAGTCTTCATAATTCATCTTCTGCAGGATTCCAGCGTGAGACATTTATGTAAGTAAAGAAAGAACGAAATGTTAAAAGATACATTTATGTAAGTAAAGAAAGAGTGAAATGTTAAAATATCCAAAACTGAACCTAAACATAAATTAAGAATGTAGCGAAATTGGTGATATAATAAAATCAACTGAAAATGCTGCAGGAGAGAGGGAGAAATATAAGAGCGAGAGAAGGATTGAAGACCAAGGAAAGACTCTTAGGAGAAAGAAAGATGCTTATTTAAAATATCTCAATGCAAGAAGCGTACAAGATTACACTGAATGTAAAAGACAAATAGCGTTACTTAAAAAAAGAAACGAGAAGAATGAAATAGAAGACTTTGGAGAAATTCCTTGGATATTTAGAATACGATATCTATGGAAAACCAATAAAAATTTATAAAATAATAAACCCTCTCAATAAATAGGGAAAATGCTTTACAATAAAATAACATCTCCGATGAAATATGGCTAGAATATTTCAAAAACCAATGGACAGGGAAAGAAGAGAATATTTTAACAGCTCAATCAGATGTCAGTGTAGAACCAACGTCCTAGGAAGAAACGGAAGATGTGAAAATGCTCCTGAAAAGTACAAAGTGTCCAAGAGAAGACAAAACACATTCGGAACCTATTAAACATGCCCACGGAAATCTTAAGATTAGCCTTATAAATTTTATAAATCGTTCGAAGAATGGCCATTATCCGGAAGGTTGACAAGCTCAGCAGCCCTAACTAAATTTAAAAAAGAAATCTGGAAATACGACAACAAATGTAAAGGTATAAGCTTGCTAAACTGTTGGGATGAGATAGACGCCAAGATAATAAACAAAAAATTAAATTCTTTAAGAGTAACTATTCTAATACAAGAACAAAAAATGGCCTCATCATGTACTATGTTTGAATCAAAGCTTAATACCAAAGCAAACCCACGACTACAGACCCAGTGGCAGGAGAAGGACAGGAGTACTACGAAGAAGCTGGTGTGATCAGCTGTAAATTGATTGGTGAAGATGTCAGTAAATGAACATGATGATGACACACTTCTTTCGGACTCGGAGGGCATTCTCCGTGACTGATATATCTCGCATACAAGGTGGAACAGTTTTACCATGGCTGACTGTCCCGACATTTTCAATAACTCTGAGGCAGTGTCGTGTATTCCCGGGGCCTTGTTTCTAATTCGGTCTTTCAGTGTTCTGTCGGACCCTTGTATCAGTATCATATCTCTCATATTCACCTACTTTTACCTCCCACATTTATCCTGAAGACATTCCTGGTTAGCTATTTGGCACTTTAGAATTTAAAGCATGAAAATGTTGAAAAGTATTGTGTAAGATGAGTACAGAAGAGAAAGTAAAAGTGCAAAAGATTTGGCTATGAGTTACGCGCTATCTTTGGACTAAGATGTACCTTACTTCTGCCAAACTTATACAAGTCTATCCAATCTTTCTTTTATACTGGTAAGTTGTTACTTAGGCCAACAGCCTTGCCACAGTGGTAACACCAGATCCTGTCAGATCACCAAAGTTACGCGCTCTCGGACTGAGCTATCACTTGGATGGGGGCTCACCCGGTTTGCCGAGCACTGTTTGCAAGCAGGGAGCACTCAGCCCTCGTGAGGTAAACTGAGGAGCTACTTGATCGAGAAGTAGCTTCTCCGGTCTTGTAGACTGACATACGGCCGGAAGAGCGGTGTGCTGACCGCATGCTCCTCCATATCCGCATCCAGTAACGTCTGTGAGCTGACGATGATACGGCGGGCGGTTCGGACAGAGTTCAGTATGGATTAAGTTGTTACTTCCATACCTCTCATTTTTATATACAGGGTGGTCCACTGATAGTGACCGGGCCAAATATCTCACCAAATAAGCATCAAACGACAAACTACAAAGAACGAAACTCGTCTAGCTCGAAGGGGAAAACCATATGGCGCAATGGTTGGCCTGCTAGATGGCGCTGCCATGGATCAAACGGATATCAAGCGTTTATTTTTAAATAGAAACCCCCATTTTATATTACATATTCGAGTAGTACGTAACTAAATATCAATGTTTTAGTTGGACCACTTTTTTCGGTTTGTGATAGATGGCATCACAAATGTAGAAGTACGTGGTATTTGCTTCGTGATACATTACCCGTGTTAAAATGGGCCGTTTACCAATTGCGGGAAAGGACGATATCCTGTTGATGTATGGCTATTCTGATCAAAATGCCCAACGGGCCTGTGCTATGTATGCTGCTCGGTATTGTGGACGACATCATTCAAGTGTCCGGACCGTTCGCCGATAGTTACGTTATTTAAAGAAACAGGAAGCGTTCAGGCACATATGAAACATCAACCACGCCCTGCAACAAATGATGTTGCCCAAGTAGTTGTTTTAGTTGCTGTCGCGGCTAATCAGCACATCAGTAGCAGACAAATTGCGTGAGATCGGGAATCTCAAAAACGTCGGTCTTGAGAATGCTACATCAACATCGATTGCACCCGTACCATATTTCTGTACGCCAGGAACTGTATGGCGACGACTTTGAACGTCGTGTACAGTTCTGCCACTGGACGCAAGAGAAATTACGGCATGATGACAGATTTTCTGCACGCGTGCTATTTAGTTCCTTGAGAAAGCAGAAAGGTGGAAGGAGTATATAGAGGGTCTATACAAGGGCGATGTACTTGAGTACAATATTATGGAAATGGAAGAGGATGTAGATGAAGATGAAATGGGAGATATGATACTGCGTGAAGAGTTTGACAGAGCACTGAAAGACCTGAGTCGAAACAAGGCCCCGGGAGTAGACAACATTCCATTAGAACTACTGACAGCCTTGGAAGAGCCAGTCCTGACAAAACTGTAGCATCTGGTGAGCAAGATGTATGAGACAGGCGAAATACCCTCAGACTTCAAGACGAATATAATAATCCCAATCCCAAAGAAAGCAGGTGTTGACAGATGTGAAAATTACCGAACTATCAGTTTAATAAGTCACGGCTGCAAAATACTAACGCGAATTCTTTACAGGCGAATGGAAAAACTAGCAGAAGCCGATCTTGGGGAAGATCAGTTTGGATTCCGTAGAAATATTGGAACACGTGAGGCAATACTGACCCTGCAACTTATCTTAGAAGCTAGACTAAGGAAAGGCAATGTTGACTGGAATACTCTCTTTCAAATTCTGAAGGTGGCAGGGGTAAAATATAGGGAGCGAAAGGCTATTTACAATTTCTATAGAAACAAAATGGCAGTTATAAGAGTCGAGGGGCATGAAAGGGAAGCCGTGGTTGGGAAGGGAGTGAGACAGGGTTGTAGCCTCTCCCCGATGTTATTCAATCTGTATATTGAGCAAGCAGTGAAGGAAACAAAAGAAAAATTTGGAGTAGCAGTTAAAATCCATGGAGAAGAAATAAAAACTTTGAAGTTTGCTGATGACATTGTAATTCTGTCAGAGACAGCAAAGGACCTGCAAGAACAGTTGACCGTAATGGACAGTGTCTTGAAAGGAGGATATAAGATGAGCATCATCAAAAGCAAAACGAGGATAATGGAATATACACTGTAAGTAAATCAGGTGATGCTGAGGGAATTAGATTAGGAACTGAGACACTTAAGGATGTAGACGAGTTGTGCTATTTGGGGAGCAAAATAACTGATGATGGTCGAAGTAGAGAGGATATAAAATGTAGACTGGCAATGGGAAGGAAAGCGTTTCTGAAGAAGAGAAATTTGTTAACATCGAGCATTGATTTAAGTGTTAGGAAGTCGTTTCTGAAAGTATTTGTATGGAGTGTAGCCATGTATGGAAGGGAAACGTGGACGATAAATAGCTTAGACAAGAAGAGAATAGAAGCTTTCGAAATGTGGTGCTACAGAAGAATGCTGAAGATTAGATGGGTAGATCACATAACTAATGAGGAGGTGTTGAATAGGATTGGGGAGAAGAGAAGTTTGTGGCACAACTTGACTAGAAGAAGGGATCGGTTGGTAGGACATGTTTTGAGGCGTCAAGGGATCACCAATTTAGTATTGGAGGGCAGCGTGGACGGTAAAAATCGTAGAGGGAAACCAAGAGATGAATACATCAAGCAGATTCAGAAGGATGTAGGATGCAGTAGGTACTGGGAGATGAAGAAGCTTGCACAGGATAGAGTAGCATGGAGAGCTTCATCAAACCAGTCTCAGGACTGAAGACCACAACAACAACATGTATGTGTCTAATAGAGCGCCATCTATCACAAAACGAAGAAAGTGGACCAGCTAAAACATTCATATTTATATACTTACTACACGAATATGTAATAAAAAGTAAAGGTTCCTATTTAAAAAAAACGCTGTTGATATCCGTCTGACCTATGGTAGCGCCATCTAGCGGGGCAGTCATAGCGCCATCTGGTTTCCCCCTTCAAACTAGACAAGTTTCGTTCTCTATAGTTTTTTCGTTTGACGCTTATTTCGTGAGATAATTGGCCCTGTCACGATCAATGGACCGCGGTGTATATTGTTAATTTCGCTGTTTCCGATGGTGAAACACACTTTTAAGGCAACGTTTCTGAATCATTCGTGGAAGATGAAGAAAGTAAAAAGCAACCAAAATCTGTATGACTACATCGCTAATTACCCGAAGAAAGAATGGAGACACTTGCATAAGTGTGGCTGAAGGAAGGTGTATCTTAGTCTCAAAATAACCTCTAATTGCTGGTCAATCCTCACTTGCACTATTTGCAGTATAATTCAGTTTGATGACGGTCGCCCAAAGCTGTGAGAGGCACATGAAATGATCGTATGGCATTGATGACCGGGAGGCCCCACGAACTTAGAAAGATTTCCTGGTAAAGACGTAGTGCAGGTTGCATAAGGCCATACCGGTAGGCGCAGGTGAACCACACTGTGTATGCTATGTTTCAAGAGCGAAAACTAGCGACGCTTTGTAAATCAGTGAAATCAACCCTCTCTCATACTACGGTACTCTTCAAACATAAAGAAATAACAAATCCTCATTCATTCGTAGTGTGATTTTCGCTTGAATTAATTCCGGTTCAGAGGAAAGTGCGAGTACACAGGGGTCGGTGAAAAACGTGCGGCCCGCCTGCGCTTGTTAGCACGGAGCGACGTCCCGCTGTCGCGTCTATTTCCGTCGAGTTCCACCTGCCGCTACCGCCGCCGCCGCTGCCGCTGCCGGGGCGCTGAGTGGGATTTCCGGGTTGCCGTTGGTGGCTGCCAGTCGCCGTGGGTGGCCGACTCTCTGGTGACGTGGCGGGGACGACGGGTCACCGAGAGATACACGAGCGGCGTTGCGTGGCGAGGCCTGCGAGCTGTCCGCCGACACAGCTCCCGCCGTGGTCTCTTTTCCTGTGCCAGGGGCCTGCGTCGAAGGAGACCTTAGACTGCCTCAGGTGATGTCGCAGCTCGAGTGCTACGGCATTAGCAGTTCACGGTGGTGTTCTCATTTTGAAATGTTGGTGCAAAAGTGTAATTCGTCCCAGATTGTGCATTTCACAGAGATTGCATTACGCTGTAAAGCTACTCAGAGGTGGAAATAATTATAGACACTGCTCAGCAATATTACTTTAAACGAAAGTTACCCCTCAGGTGAATAACTGGTACACCTCTAAGCTCTCCTCAAATGTGCGACCTTATAAGTTGAGCTAAAAGTTTTTATAATACGTGGTAAAAACGAACATTGAGGAGGGAAAACTGGTATGGAAATAGCATACGGTTCTTCTGAAATGTGACTTTTTTTTTTAATGTATCTTCTCTCTGTATTTGTTTACTAGGCAGTTGTTACTCAATTCAGAATAATTTTTATGAAAATATATCCTCATGTACGATGTTTTTCGAAATGATTCCTTTAATATGTTTCATATAGACAAGGTTCAGGAGTGGAATTTAAATTCAAGATGAAATGATATCAGTGGTACTATTCGCTAATGACATTGCTATCCTCAGTGAAAGTGAACGAGAACTACAGGGTGCGCTGAGCGGAATGAACGGTCTGATGAGTACAGAATATGGACTGAGAGTAAATCGAAGAAAGACGAAAGTAATGACAAGGAGCAGAAATAAGAACAGTGAGAAACTTAACATCAGGATTGATGGTCACGAAGTAGATCAACACAAGGAATTGCACTACCCAGGCAGCAAAATAACCAATGACCGAAGGAGCAAGGAGGACATCAAAAGAAGGCTAGGACTGGCAAAAAGGACATTCCTGGCCATGAGAAGTCTACTAGTATTAAAAATGGGCCTTAATCTAAGGAAAGGCAACGGCCTTGCCGCAGTGGATACACCGGTTCCCGTGAGATCACCGAAGTTAAGCGTTGTCGGGTGTGGTCGGCACTTGGATTGGTGACCATCCAGGCCGCCATTCGCTGTTGCCATTTTTCTGGGTGCACTCCGCCTCGTGATGCCAATTGAGACGCTACTCGACCGAATAGTAGCAGCTTCAGTAGAGAATGCCATCTTACGACCGGGAGAGCGGTGTGGTGACCCCACACCCCTCCTATCCTCATCCACCACCGAGGATGACACGGCGGTCGGATAGTCCCGGTAGGTCACTCATGGCCTGAAGACGGAGTGCTTTTAATGTGAGGAAGAAATATCTGAGAATGTACGTTTGGAGCACATCATTGTACGCTACTGAAACATGGACTGTGGGCAAACCCGAACAGCAGAGAATCGAAGCATTTGAGATGTGACGCTACAGACGAATGTTGGAAATTAGGTGGACTGATAAGCTAAGGAATGAGGAGGTTTTTCGCAGAATCGGAGGGGAAAAGAATATGTGCAAAACACTGACTAGAGGAAGGGACAGGATCACAGGACATCGTGTGTTAAGACACCAGGAAACGATTTCTATGGTACTAGAGGGAGCTGTAGGGGTCAAAATCTGTAGAGGAAGACATAAATTGGAATACATTCAGGAAATAAATCATGACGTTGGTTGCAAGTGCTACTCTGAAATGAAGAGTTTAGCACAGGAGGGTAATTCCTTTCGGGCCGCGTCAAACCAGTCAGAAGACTGACGACTCAAACAAAAAATCTAGTCTACTCATAATTTCCTATGGATTTATGATTTGCACTGCTTAGGAATGATCTCTCTGAGTCCTTGGATATAAATCTTTCAAATAATTGATACCCTTCGACAGGAAACTGAAACATTATATCAGATGCTTGCTTCAGTCCTAGCTGCTCTTTTCTTTGTCACTTTGTTTCGAGCAGAAAGGTGCACAGCCATTTAAGATGTTGTGCAGGAAACAAACAAGGTACAATATCCAGTTTCCGGATTTCCCTACGAACTACTAACACAGAACAACCTGCTCATCTCATTTTACCACGTGCAATAATTTGCTTCTTGGAGAAATGTTTAGTTCAAACAACAGCATTGTTTCCAGGTGAGTAATCTGGATGATCAATGCTCGCTACCACTTAGCGTGGATGTCATCTTTTGCTAATGAAAACAATGGAATAGACCTGTCCTTGTTCGTCTTGTAATTTACAGTACAGTCGGGTACACAACTGACACACTTTATTTCGCTCATAGAACAACAAACATATCAACGCACCCTTTCCGAAAGCAAGAAAAGTGCCTGCTATGGGCTATTCAACAATAGTTGCTTGTACATAGTCTTACGTGCTGGTGTTTCTAGCAGTTTGTGCGCGTTTATTTTATTTTTTAACGAAGACCCACAAATCCAGAAAAAAGACTTCACTAACAAAGCTCTGACACAGCAGATGGTCCTCGAACAAACTTCAAATACTTTTGGAAAGACTCGACCCCGGAACCACAGCTTATGGTATTAGGGCTCGGACATTATCTTCTGGATTCCCGAACGTGTTATTCTTCCTGGCACGGCACCAGCATCGTGTGGACTTGTAAACCGTTGATGAAAATAATATAAGAAATATCAGAAAAAAAAATGAGACAAATGAACGAAGAGAAGTTTATCAGAAAAGCAATTTCGATATTTCTCTTAGTAATGGAAGGGCGACTGAAGATAAATCGTGATTCCTTTGTAGCATTCGTGTACCTAGAGAAAGCCTTCGAAAATGCAACATGAAAAAATTAATCGAAACATAGGCTAAAGTACTATGGAGCAGCAGACGTGAAATTAGGTATTAAATTAACATCGAAGTTGATGACCAGATGCTACACTGTGTGGAAGAATTCTGCTAACTTGGAAATAAAATAATGGGTAGGATATAAAAAGCAGTCTAGGACGGGCAGTAACATTCCTTTGTGTAAGGAATTTACTTTGAGGCAGAAATTTGTGAGAATGTAGGTGTGGTGCATAGAATTCTATGGAAGTGTGTCATGCTTTATCCTAGAGTGTCGAGGGGTTTGAGATGTCATGCTACAGAAAAAACCTGAAAATTAAGTGGACTGGTAAGACAAAATGAGGAGCTTTCCTGCAGATTTGGAGAAATTGGGAATTTGTGAAAAACACCGACTACAAGAAGGGTCAGGAATACAGGATATGTGTTAAAACATCAGGAGCTGTAAACGGCAAAAACATTGTGCAATTGGTAGACTCACGATACCTCCGGGATTAGCCTGGCCAGTGCAGGACTTTCAGTGCTATCTGGGGTAATGTCTGGGGGTGCAAAAATGTCAAGGGTTTGAGAATTTTGTCACTGCCGAGGTTTCATTTAAAAAAAAGTTTTAGAAACATATGTTCGACATCACTTTTTTAAACTTTCTCGTATGGCTTTGGCTGTCTCAGACGATCTTGAAATAAGAGCTGGCGTCAATATGGGGCCATCATTAGCGGTTCCGCTACAACTTTTCACTCTCTGTCAGTCGTTTGGCAACACAACAACGGCAATGCATTTACGTTGCTTTCGCGTGGAAATAACTCGTCTACAAGTTTTTGATCATTTGATCTTTCTTTGTTTTTTGAATCATCGTTTAGCTATGGGCAAACTAAAGGATATATATACATATATATATATATATATATATATATATATATATATATATATATTTATATAAAAATGAGAGTAAAGAGAACCTTGACATTGAAGACCACGTGAAAGAACATGGACTATAGTTGTAATACAGGCTCTGAAAAAGAATTGGACACTACTGAATACAATAGGAAAGCTATTTTAAAGGTGTTTCAAAAGGCTGATATTTCGTTCTGTACTATTTCTAAAATATTCCAAAGCCCTTGCCGCATTGGTAACACTGGTTCCCACCAGATCACTGATGTTAAGCGCCATCGGGCTGGGTCAACACTTGGATGGGTGACCATACGGTCTGCCGAGCGCTGTTGGCAGGGGTGCAATCAGCCCTTGTGATGCAAACTGAGGGGCTGCCTGATTGCGAAATAGCGACTCCTGTCTCGGAAACTAACATAGGTCGGAAGAACGGTGCGCTGACCACATGCCCCTCCATATCCGCATCCAGTGACGCCTGTAGGCTGAGGACGACACGGTGACCTGTCGGTATCGTTGGGCCTTCATGGCCTATTCGGGTGGAGTTTAGTTTTTAATGTTTCTAAAGTAGTTGAGTTTACGATTCCTCTGCTCCACTTGAGAAACTTTTTTCAGTTACGAGGAACACTTGGTCTCCCGAAAGGAGTGGACTTTCAGTATCTCTTGTTAAATATTTGTTAGATGTGAAAATTAATCGTGAACAACATTTTCGTCGAGAATTTTGGGATGTAATCAAACAAACCATTTCTGAAAAAAGTCGTATCTCATTAATACTATACTGAATAAAGTTTAATGTATCATTAAACGCTTAAGAATTTTAAGTAATTTCAAAAATAACTCCTGAGTTGGAGCCAAAACCGGCCGAAGTGGCTGCGCGGTTCTGGCGCTGCAGTCTGGAACCGCGAGACCGCTACGGTCGCTGGTTCGAATCCTGCCTCGGGCATGGATGTGTGTGCTGTCCTTAGGTTAGTTAGGTTTAACTAGTTCTAAGTTCTAGGGGACTAATGACCTCAGCAGTTGAGTCCCATAGTGCTCAGAGCCATTTGAACCATTTTTTTTTTTTGGAGCCAAAAAATATGGTAAGCATAATTATTGGATGTAATGCTACTCTCAGATAAGAATGCTAAGACAGGATAGGAAGCTGGAGTGGAAATGAGAAATTAGAAGGAAGGCGGTTAAAAAGTTTTCACGCACCAAACTTAAAGTAATAAATGGTTCCCACTGTCAACAAAGAGAAGCTGCTGTTGAGAACTGTGTCAGTCAGTTTTTTGTAGCTTATCAACAACGTTGTTCTACTTGTATGTCGAAGAAGTGACGATGGAATGATAGGAAATTTAGGAAGAGGAATCGAAAGGGTAAGACTACTTCAATGAACTCTGACACAAGCCCAAACAACCTAGGACTGACGTACTACAACATGCATAGATAGTATGAAATAGTGAATTGATAATGGCTAGCCACTGGCCGAAATCAACATTTGCTTAGTGAAGCCAGAAAGAAATGGACGACGGATTGTTGTGCTTCATCATTTTGAAAGACATATCAGTCGTTGAGTGCATCTACATTCCAAATGGAAGGTACCAGGATATTTGATAGCTAATGTCTGTCACTTGCCTCTAGAGTTTTCCGACGTTCTCTGCCAGCTACAGGTCGGTCATGGGTGAGATACAAAACACGAATCACTTCCTTAACGCCGGCAGCGGTGGCCGTGCGGTTCTAGGCGCTTCAGTCCGGAACCGCGGGACTGCTACGGTCGCAGGTTCGAATCCTGCCTCGGGCATGGATGTGTGTGATGTCCTTAGGTTAGTTAGGTTTAAGTAGTTCTAAGGTCTAGGGGACTGATGACCACAGATTTTAAGTCCCATAGTGCTCGGAGCCATTTGAACCATTTTTGAACTTCCTAAACGCTGTTAAAATGGCTCTGAGTACTATGGGATTTTACATCTGAGGTCATCAGTCCCCTAGAATTTAGAACTACTTAAACGTAGCTAACCTAAGGACATCACACACATCCATGCCCGAGGCAGGATTCGAACCTCTGACCGTTGCGATCGCGCTGTTCCAGACTGAAGAGCCTAGAACCGCTCGGCCACACAGATCGACATAAACGCTGTTAATGTGTAACGTGGGGCATTGTTGGAAGCGGTCACCACGACGTATAGCGAAAATGGTAGACGCTTTGTCGGCAGCTGATTTTAAGTCAACAGTGACAGAACTGCTGCAGTCGATACCTTCTTTTAGCCCTGAATTTAAACTGATGGCCTAACCCAACAACAACCTTGTGATGTTCAGTGTATCAGAGCGAACAGGGATCAGTAATGTGCGGAAGAACCAAAATCACGATCGCTTTGCTCACGGAATTAAGGCTAACGTCTACGTCTAAACGCAGTGCAGAAATATTTCATAAAACGTTTATTTGCACAGCCATCTTACGCAACAAGATTTCAGTTTCAGCGGCAAAAGCAGACTGTAATTTTTTGGTGTCATCAGTCCCCTGAGACTATCCTCACACTGGCTACACAAGGTGTCACAATGCCAACCGATATTCAGTCCTGTTTGACAGTTGATTGATGGTTACAGGCGACACAAGCAGATTCAAAACGAGAAAAGAATGATAGGAAGAAAAACAATACCGAATAAAAAAGTCGGAACGATGATGAAAATGGTGTGGAAAAGTAATAGAACTAGAAAAATTAAATTTAAACCATTTAACTGAATAAAAATGATAATCAAATAATTTGATCAGATGATCAAATACACTCATGCTCATAAATTAAGGGTAATGCTGATACATGGTGAAACAAGGGTCTGGTAGGTGGTTTGCGAGTTTAAATCACCTCGGAGTATGACCATGCGGTGCATTTGACCTGCGGTCGTCGCATGGTGGCGCTGGCAGCAGTCCATACACTCAGAGGTGTGTTGGTGCACGTCAGAGTACAGTGTAGGGAGTAAGTGTGCAAACGTTTTCAGACGTGCTAATGGTGACTGTGTGTTTAAAATGGCTCAAAGAACACATACTGATGACGTTGTGAGGGGTAGAATACTAGGGCGACTGGAGGCTGGTCTAACACAGCAGGTCGTGGCACGGGCCCTCCATGTGCCACAAAGTTTGATCTCAAGATTATGGCAACGATTCCAGCAGACAGGGAACGTGTCCAGGCGCTACAGTACGGGACGGGACGACACAACAAGAAGACCGATATCTCACCATCAGTGCCTGCAGACTGCAACGGAATACTGCAGATAGCTTTACTCGGGACCTTTCCGCAGCCACTGGAACAGTTGTCTCCAGACGCACAGTCTACAGACGACTGAACAGACATGGTTTACTCGCCCCGAGACCCGCAAGGTGGAAGCCACTGACCCCTGATCAGCGCCAGACACAGGAGTCGGAATCGAAACACATCAAGAAAGATAGCTTGACGGGGAGTTGGAAGTGGACTAATTGTTGTGGCCGCTTGGCAAAGGCGATCATTTCGGGAGTGACTCTGAGCGTTCTGATAGGAAGAAACCACCTACGACACGTTAAGTGCCAAGTATCAAGTAATTGTTATCGGAATATATATATAATTTTATAATTTTCATACATTTTCCATATGGCTCTAATGACAATGGCATGCAGAATTTGCACTACAAAGAAAATCTACAGACTGCATTCCAGGATTCATTCTGTAAAAAGTCGCCCAGGTTATGGCTAAGCCATGTCTCCACACTGTGCTTCTTTCAGGAGTGGTAGTTCAGCAAGTCACGCAGGAGAACTTTCGCGTAGTGTGGGCGAGGTACTGGCGGAACTAAACCTGCGTGGATGGCTCACGAGTCGTGCGTGGAGTAGTTCAGTCGGAGGCGACACGGTAGCACTGCGTGTTCGGTCTGAGGGCTGACCAATCTCTATGATACAAAGAAATTTATAAATAAGAAATAAAAAATTGAAAAAAAAATAAAATGAGAAGTTGGCATCGATAGTGTTTGAGAAGTGTCATGCGACATCCGTATAGAGATACTTACGAAAAATGATGAAGAAAAACATAGGCAGAACGAAATGAAAGGGTTGAGCACTTCCCCGCAGAAGCTATAGTTACCGGTTTCGAGTCCCATTCAGGCATACTGTTTTTGTAAGCCAGGATGTTTCACGAACAGAATTCTTTTCATATTCTGAAGTTATACATACAGGAAGAGCGCATGTAGTTCTAGGAGCGGGGGAAGAAGCTTTGTGCACCTTATGACATCTATATACATGCATACTCCCGCTTGATACTTGTATGGCAAGGTATTTTAAGTACACCACATGTATCACACACTGATCAGTGGGTACCGGTCAAATTTTATTTTGTATTTATTTTAAAGTATGCTTCGTTAACTAGAGGAGGAACTATTTTTGAATATCGTGCTTCTCCTGGTTTTCATGTTTTCCATTGTAGTACTGAAGATCTGGTAGAGCTAAAATTTTTGTAATTTGCGTCTGACGCAAAATAAAATTAGGCGTGATCGCTCCCGACTGCAAAAACTTTTCATGAAAGATCTTGTTGAAGCACCTCTAGTCCTCTTCATCTGTATGCCACGTAAGAGAGCACGGCTCTTATACTTGCCGGTAAGGTTGCTGGGGTCGGATGGGGGGATTAGTGAACCAAACACAAAGCTTAGCAGCCAAGTTGGAGACGGCGGCCCATGTTGTCGATATTCGTACTGGGAGAGAAGAACGCTGTGTCTACGGCACGGAGAGCCAATTCCACGTGTGCCACTAACGGTGCTTCGGCATTGCAGATAGAGTACAAAGAGGAGCAGAGCACCGACCCCTTCGGCATCCCTGCACGAATTGTCAATCATAGTGGACGCCCTTGTTCAGTCCATACGTGGAAGATGGTGCCGGGAACATAGGTCTCCTGGAGGACCCAGTGACGCTGGAACCACTTGTGCAAAGAACTTGTATCGGAGGTTTAACATAGCCTTCAGCTACGTCATTTGCTACAACCTAGCAAGGCGCCATTACCAGTTACCATTGATATTGTGAATCATGTACCGGCAAGACCGACTTTCTTCATTAACGGATTAAAGTTATGTATTCCACCAGTTACGTCCGTTTTTCTAATTCTAATTTCCTTGTCCTGTTCCAGACCTCACGCCAGCCTGCGTGAGCTAAAACGCGTGCCTTTAGGCCTCCTCTAGTAACACGGTGTTGGCTCTCCTGCCAACCAAAACAGGAGGCCATCATGTCACATGGCGTCAGAGGCCCTAGATACGTCCAGGAGCACCACTCCAAGTTACTCAAACGCATCCAGCGCCCTCATGGCACCTTCAGCCAGGCGTTACAGTCAGGTGGCCATTTTTGAAGGCAACCAGCTCGTCAGGCAGGAGGCGTTCCGCGGTGACGTGTACCTGTAGGAGCCAGAGGCAAAGCCCCTCGAGAGGGATGCCAGCCGGAGGTCGTAATTGGCCTTCACGATGGCAACAACTCCCGCACGTTTCCTCGTGGAATGGTAGGCCTCCAAAGGGAGAATGGTTGAAGACGTCGGCCAGATGCTGAAAGACCCCCTGCGGCAGGTTCTTAAGGAGAACGATGACGATCTCATCACTGCTCCCGTCGGTCTGGTGACGAGGGATCGAAGCTACTCGCAACTTCCTCTTTGGGGATCTGGGGGATGACATCGGCACGGGCGGCCAGGAAGGTAAGCAGCCGTTCATTGAGATGCCGGATGTGGTCGTCATCGACAACAACTACTACCGTTGTGAAACTGGGCTGAAGTGCATCTGCCAGTACACTGTTCTTCCTGTCGGGGTCAGAGACGACTTACTGGCCGACCTGCCTAAATAGGCGTCTCGCAGTGTGATATTTCTGTTTGATTGACTCAAACTTGTTTCGGCGTAAGTAGGAAATAGTTCGGCCTAAGCACGTTGATCAGCGTTGTGCGCGCGCCTTGGTCTGCTAGCGAGCTGGCCGATTTGAAACTTCGAATTTCCGCCCCACACGGACTGGAGTGCCGCCGCCAAGGTGTCTGCATTGCGGGTAGCTGTCTACTCCTGTTGCACTTCGGTCTGTAGCAAGTGTTTATTTGTTTGAATATAATGCTGTGGCATTCAAAATTTTTTAAGGCTCAGCAACCGTGTAGTTTTTGTTAATAACGCACTGCGGAATTTTTTTAATGCGAGACGTTGGCATAATTTCTTCGGCGTAAAAGGTACAGCCAAGGGCGAGTTTGATGTTAGTAAAACACCGTGGAAATGGTTTAAGTTGAGACAACGACGTAAATTGATACATATTGAGCTGGTATAATTGTGTCATATCGTATTTAAACGTATCTTAGGATGGATACGGTATGTAAATAGCAATTAATTATTGGACGAAGGTGTTAATTGCACTTTATTGTGCTAAGGGAGGGGATGTGTGATGGATGGTGTGTCATACTTCAAGGTGATACTTTCACTATGACGTACAGATCTCAGCTGACGCATCCCATGCACAGCCTCTTCTTATAAGGGGAGATCGGCCTTGAATCTAGTTGTTTCAGGATTGTGGGTGTTGTGTCTAGACAAGACAGCCTAGACACAATGAGAGGAAGGCGAAAGGCACGCGCCACGCTCACGCAGATGGGCGTGAGGTCTGAAACAGGATACGTAATGAATGCTATAAAGAAAAGTACGTAGCTTCTGGAATACTTAACTTTAATCCATCCTTTTTGGTACATCTGGTGATTGTGGCGATACAAGTGAGACTCTTTAGATACATGCAATGTTACTAATGGCGCCTTGCTAGGTCGTAGCCATTGACTTAGCTGAAGGCTATTCTAACTATCTGCTCTGCAAATAAGCGAGGCTTCGTCAGTGTGCACCGCTAGCTATGTCGTCCGTACAACTGGGGCGACTGCTAGTCCGTATCTCGAGACCTGCCTTGTGGTGGCACTCGGTCTGCGATCACATAGTGGCGACACGCGGGTCCGACATGTACTAATGGACCGCGGCCGATTTAAAGCTACCACCTAGCAAGTGTGGTGTCTGGCGGTGACACCACATTCCTCCCCCGCAAATCGGCGAACGGTCGTGTTATAAGGCTTCCGCCCGCCGTGGGGAGGACCCCATGTTGACGTATGCGATGAGGTGGGGAGCCTAACAACAGGCGAGGCTGTGCCACCCGCACCCGGCCATCCGGTCCGAGGGGATCTAGGAAACGCCTGAAAACCTAGTCCAGGGTGCACGTCAACATGCGGTGTATGCGCCCGTAAAGAGACAGGAGGGGCCGAAGGGTCGACCTCCATTGCGTCGGGGAATCCGACGCGCGATGACGTCATGTGGTCCGGAGCGGGCAAGAGTTCCATGGCGGAGGACAGCTGGTCACGGGAAGCGATCGGCGGCGCGTGACCAAGGGAGGCGCTTGGCGGCTGCAGCGAAGCGTCCACTGCGGGCGGCGCCGGCAGGAGAACAGGTGGCGGCGGCGGCGGCGCGATGCCATGGGGCAAAATGGAAGGCAGCGTCGTTAACACCTGGGGCTGAGGCGGAGATGGGTCCCCAGGGCGCTGACCGGACGGCACCGCCGCTGAAAGCAGACGGGTAGCGGCAGAACCCGTGCGACGACAAAGGCGCAGCTGATTGAGATGCCGACGCACCTCACCAGAGGCCCCCAAAACCAAATACATCGCGCGGCCGAGGCAGCGAAGAATGCGCCCTGGGAGCCAACGCCGTGAACCTCGATAGTTGCGATAGAATACAACGTCGCCTGGGGCAAAAGCAGGAGTCTGCCGCTGCACAGGAACCTGATGCGGCGGATGCAGCAAAGACATCAAGGTTCGATAAGGACGACCGTGGAGCAACTCAGCCGGCGAGCGACCATCTCGGGGCTTACAGCGATACGATGACAAAAAGAGCAACTACGCGTCCTCCCCAGAATGCGACTCTTTCAATTTCAACATCTGTGACTTGAAAGTCCGGACCAATCGTTCAGCGGCACCGTTTGACTGAGGCGAAAACGGCGCGGATGTCAGATGTTGAATACCATTGGCCTGGCAGAATGACTGAAATTCTGCGGACATGAATTGTGGGCCATTGTCGGAAACAATAGTCTGCGGAAGACCTTCAGTGCAAAAGATAGCAGACAACGCTTGGATGGTGGCAGTTGACGTCGTGGAAGGCATCTGGACAACAAAAGGAAAATTACTGAAGGCATCTACCAGAACCAACCATCGAGCATTCCAGAATGGACCAGCAAAATCTATGTGCAATCGTTGCCAAGGGGAAGTGGGTTTTGGCCATGCAAAGACTTTCCGCGGCGGCGCGGATTGTTGTTTGGCACACGCCATGCAAGAAGAGCACATATTCGTAATCGCAGCATCGATTCCGAACCATGTACAGTGCTGACGAGCAAGTTGTTTCCTTCTCACTATACCCCAATGTCCTTGGTGAAGAAGATTTAAGACAGAGGACTGTAACGAACGTGGTACCACGACTCTGGACTGATCATTATCAGAATGCAACAACAAAACACCACGTCGAACAAAAAGTCTCTCCCTGTGAGCAAAAAATCGGCGAACCAACGGATCCTCGAACCGAGACTTTGACAAAGGCCATTGCGTAGCAAGAAAACGCAAAACGGTAGCAAGGACAGGGTCAGCAGCTGTGGCTGTAGCTACACGACGAAAATCAATCGGAAACCATTCGACCACTTCATCGGTTTCCGAATCAATGAACATGCAAGCAAGTTCGGAAGAATCGAATGCTCTATCCTCAGCAACAGGCAAACGGGACAACGCATCGGCGTTTCCGTGCTTAGCAGTGGACCGATACAAGATATCGTAGCGGTACTGCGAGAGGAAAATAGACCAGCGAATGAATTTCTGCGCTGTACGCGGAGGTACAGGCTTGTTCGGATGAAAAAGCGACGGCAAAGGTTTGTGGTCTGTGATGATGGTAAAGTGACGACCATACAAGAAATCATGAAACTGTAACACCAAAGACGAGAGCCAAAGCTTCTTTCTCTATCTGCGAGTAATTTCTTTGTGCAGACGAGAGCAATTTTGACGCAAAGGCAATAGGGCGATCATGCGGTCCATCTTTTGTGCGCAAACACAGCACCGATCCCGAAATCCGATGCATCTACCATCAACAAAAGGGGTTTCTGGGGATCGAATGGCGTAAGGCAAGTATTTGAAAGCAACGCCGATTTCAACTGGCGAAAGGCGCGTTCGCATTCCGTCATCCAGACGAACGGAACACCTGGCTGGCTTAAGCGATGAAGCGGAGCTGAAAGGGAAGAGGCATTGCGCACATTCAGTCACACTTTGTGATTCGAAATCGTTTAATGTTTTGCGACCTCATCACGCAATGCGTTATGAACATTGCGCGCTCTGAAAAATTTCGGTTGCGCGTTGACTTTCAGTTCCAAATGTACTTCATAGTTCTTAGCGCAACCAAGGCCCAGTGCAAAAATGTCTGCAAATTCGTCACACAGACGAGAAACACTGTCCGAAGGCACAGTCTGATTCACTGATAGGACCTGATTTACTATAGGCATGTTAAACAATTGAAATAAATCCAAACATAACAAGTTCACTGCAGAAGAAGAACGAAGAACGTAAACTGACACAAGTTTTGATTGTCCCTTGTATGTTGCAAGAAGAGTGCACTGTCCTAACACAGGGATATTCTGACCTGAATAACTATTTAACTTAACATTTGCGGCACGCAACGGAGGTTTGCCCAGTTGTTTGTACGTGTCGTGAGTGATCAATGAAACTGCAGCTCCGGTATCGAGCTGGAATGGGATCACTTTGCCTTCAAAGTCCAAGTCTACAAAAAGTGTATTGTCCTGATGACGACAAGAGCGACTGTCTCGTGCAATTTGAACTGATACAGGTACAGCATCACTTGCTAATTGACGTGATTTCCGGCGACGTCGACACACACTTTTTGTGGGACGAACACAGTCACTGTTAGAGAAAGTGGCACTGGACAGAGTGGAATTAACTACATGAATGTCCATGGGTGAAGGTTCACGAGCCTGAGTGTCCTTGGTTCGATTCCGGCGAGAAGCAAAGGGCCTGGAATGGTAGTGATTGTCTGATCTGAGCTGTTTCTGGCAAACACTTTGAACATGTCCTTTTTTATTACAGTAAAAACAAATAGCTTGGCGTGACGGGCAATTGTGACGCGAATGTCTAGTAGCACACCGCGGGAATGATTTCACTGCATTTGCCCGCTTACACGGCACACGTGGAGAGCTAGGCGGCAGCTGCGCGGACGAGCGCGAGGGCTGTTTATCGGTCCGTGCAGCGCGCCCGGCGGGCCGGTTAATGTGACGCACGGCTGGCGAAGTTTCAAAAGATTCCTGTGCAAAGTCAAGTGTGTCTTGCCTATCTAATATGTCTATCACTTGTTGAAGGGAGGGATTAAGTAGTTTCAAAATTTGTTCCCGTATACGAACATCAGAAACGTTCTGTGCTATTGCATCATGTACCATTGTATCTGAATAAGGGAGTCCACATTCACACTCAAAAGCACAATCCCTTGTAAGGCCTTGCAAAGTTGCAACCCACTCCCGATTAGTTTGACCGGCCGTACGTGTTGTACGAAAGAACGTATACCTTTTTGCAACTACATTAACTGTTTCTTTGAAATAGGCATCTAAAGCAGACAAAATTTCTTCGTAGGACAGAGTTGCTACGTCGCGTCGGGGAAACAATTTCACTATCACACGGTACGTTTGCACCCCTACACACGCCAATAAATGAGGCTGCCGCTCGTTACCTTGAATTCTGTAGGCGGCGAGATGAAATCCAAATTGGCGTGACCACTCCGTCCATGTTTCCACGTCTGCGTGAAAGTTACGGAATGGGGGTGCAACTGCATGTTGTGGCTGCGGTAGCGATGAAGCGGCGGCGGCCGCATCGTTTTGCAGTGCACGTTGAGCCTGGACGAGCTGTCCAAGGGCATCCAATAACGCCTGCGTCTGCTGATTCTGCAAGCGATAAAATTCGGACAGTACATCTGGCGAAGCCATGACACAAGTAAATGTAAGCAATTAGAAAGAACAAGACCCTTTCCGTTGACTCGTCGTCAAAAATGTTGTGTATAGACAAGACAGCCTAGACACAATGAGAGGAAGCCGAAAGGCACGCGCTACGCTCATGCAGATGGGCGTGAGGTCTGAAACAGGGTACGTAATGAATGCTATAAAGAAAAGTACGTAGCTTCTGGAATACTTAACTTTAATCCATCCTTTTTGGTACATCTGGAGATTGTGGCGATACAAGTGAGACTCTTTAGATACATGCAATGTTACTAATGGCGCCTTGCTAGGTCGTAGCCATTGACTTAGCTGAAGGCTATTCTAACTATCTGCTCTGCAAATAAGCGAGGCTTCGTCAGTGTGCATCGCTAGCTACGTCGTCCGTACAACTGGGGCGACTGCTAGTCCGTATCTCGAGACCTGCCTTGTGGTGGCGCTCGGTCTGCGATCACATAGTGGCGACACGCGGGTCCGACATGTACTAATGGACCGCGGCCGATTTAAAGCTACCACCTAGCAAGTGTGGTGTCTGGCGGAGACACCACAGTGGGGGAGGGGGGGAAGGGGAGAAGGGGACGGCGGGGAGAGGAGGTTCAAATGGCTTTGAGCACTATGGGACTTAACATCTATGGTCATCAGTCCCCTAGAACTTAGAACTACTTAAACCTAACTAACCTAAGGACAGCACACAACACCCAGCCATCACGAGGCAGAGAAAATCCCTGACCCCGCCGGGAATCGAACCCGGGAACCGGAGAGGAGGTGACCTTGAATGTACGATATACCAGTGTGCAAGCAGGATTGCTGAAAGTCTTATCTGAGTATCCAACCACTACTAACCACTTTGGTGCCTGATCAGGCAGTGCCTCAAGTAGATGGGCAGGACTGTGAGCAAGAACGTGGGTGGACCAAAGGGGTGGGCGGTGACCTTCAATATAATTTTCCCAATTGCCTCAGCTGTAACATGATACCCTCTCTCAAGATCAAGTGTAAGCTGACACCAAAAATTCTTATCAGTGACCTTCAGATAAGCCCTCCTATCCAACCCAAGTCACACTGATTTGTTTACTTTTTCCATCAACGTTTTTCGATGCCCAAAGGAATATGCGAAAAAGTCTCTTCTGTCTCATGACGTACTTGGCGAGTGGTGCTGCAGTCTCTGCCATCGCCGATTTCGATAAAATAGCATGAGACTTTATTTATGGCGATTATACAATAAAATAATTATTGACGCTATTGGTGACCAACTGACTTAAATTAAAAAAGCTTTTCTCAAAACTACGAATAGATTCTAATCAGTACATGAAAGAATGTCCTGATGAAATTAATACTTTCAGTTTATTCACATTCTCCGGTTTTCAGTCGTATCTGATCGGAACATCCGATATATCGTTTAATGGGAGCCGCCGTTTTTCAGCAGAAAAGACGCATGTTAAATGTGCTATGCTATGTATCCTTATTCATCTTCCTCACTAACTGCTAGTCTTTGAATTGTTGAAATCTTGCTTTTCATACATACACCGTTCAAAAAATCTCAAACCATTCGTCTCTCTCTACTTACTGTTCGTGAACAGTACATATAATGTTAGAGAATGAGTGCATTTACAATTTTAATTAGTGTTTTTATACTGGTTGCTGGTGAGGAGGAAAGTTAGTTATTAGTATTTTATTAATGATCTCATTCATAAGCAGCCATGTCAGTCATCACAGTCACTCAAGAATGTTATAATTAAGTTTTACTTGTTTAATCACATTGGACTATGACTCTCCTTGTCTGCAAACTGGATGATTCGAAGCGATCTGCAATCCTGTAAAAATAAAATGTCTTGGTTTTCTTGCGTTGCGTAGTCTGTCGGGAAACCCCAGATCAAGCGGAAAGTTTGCTTTGATAGTTTAATCATCCGATGAGATAATGGAGCTCTTGGACCTAATAAATTCAGGTTCGTTTCCAATTCATCGGAAGTTCCCTTCTGATTACCAACGAAATGACACGTCCGTGCAAATTTCCGATTAGAGAATACATATATAATACACACCTTTGATGTAAATGCTCAGTATATATTTTCTTGATTAGCATACAATATATTTCCAATCTCTTTCATCCAGTTATCTCGATAGCACAAATACAATTATTCCATGCGGCTATTCGGCACGGAAAAGATCCTGGAAGTCCTCTCAACACACACCAGAGATAATATGACAAAGAGTAATTATGCCCTCATGGATTAGTAATAATACTGTACTATTTTGCGCATCGATTCTGCGAGTATATACATGGTCAAGTAGGAAACGTAATTCACTCATAGAATTGTACAGAGATAATTAGTAGAATATAAAGTGATATTACAATTGCCCCCCACAGCGAGCAAAGTTAAAGATAATACACTTTGCGAGATAACCGTAAATTTTGTTTGCTCGTTTATTCAAAAGAGAATTATTTCTAAGATTAGTTTTTTAGAAATTTACCATAGTGTATGATGTTAAGACTGTATGTTACCAGAATACCTAGGCTGTGACTTTTACATGTACCGGGGAATATCGGCATCCCGTGTACATAACCAGGGAAGATATAAATCAGTATGATCGCGGAAAAGGTCTGCCCATTTGGGAGCTGGCCTTCACAGGGAAACCCTGGAAAACCCGGAAGAACGGACCCCAGCTCAGGTGTTAAAGACGATAGGAAAGCCTAAACAAAGTGATTTTGAAATGTATAAAACTTGATAGATGAGGTAGATAGAAAAGTGCCTCATAGCCAAAAAAAATCATTACAACAGTGTTTCAAAAAAATTTTTTTTTAATTCCTTCTTTCAAAGGTGTGGATGGAGATCTCGTAGTGGAGCCGATGAAACAGGAACACTGGGTACGGACAGCGGGTAGGCGACGTACAGCATTTAGTGGAGGCGGCACGGAGGACAGGCGATGAGTGGTGGTACAGGACAGAAGCTGGTAATGTGCCGTAGAAACTGCAAGATGGTCTCAGGAACAGATGGTCAGGGACGTGAACATGGAACAAGTTAAAGTGGAATGAGATAAGGTTCTGACTGAATAAATCCCTGGAAGAGAGTGGATTATGGCAATGAAGTCCATAGTTCATCGTTAAATTCAAAGTAGGAATTGATTCACTTATTCTTCCATCTGTTCTAGACTGGAATATCCATCAGTCCTGAAAATCGCGAATTTTATTGTCGTCCTCCATTTTGAAGTTGTTCAGAATCACAACTGCAGATTGTCCGAAGTACTGCAAAAGAAACTGTGTTAATTTAATTTTGCTGTAGCATGTACCAAATGTATTCCCCCCCAAAATTTTCTTAATCTAATCTTCGATTTTATTTAGTTCAGATGGAAGAAAGGCACTGAATCTATCCGAATTTTGTTTTCAAGTACGAAATTATAGATAAAATTGAAGTTCATATATGATGAAAATTTTAAAATATAGGCGTGTGACATCGAATACACATAAAATTATATTCTTCCAGTACAAATATCTGAAAAATTTTAATCTTTGTTACTATCGTTATTTGATCTGCAGATCTACCTTCAATTAAACAGCATTAATGGTGATGTATGCTCATTTAGCTCAGGATCCACTCGTAGGATCTTTGTCATTCTCTCATGAACATTAATGGAAAACGTATTTTCAACAATCATGTCAATAATATGAAAACACAAGAAACCCAACTCTTAAAAATTCAATTAAAACTCTTTAATTCAACTGAAAAAAATGCATAATGAGAACTTTTAAATATAATAAATTTTCTCTCGTGCGACCAGCGAGTCTCTTTAACCGTTCGTAGCGGTGATATTATCAACTGTAGTTTCACTTCACACTTCACTTGTTTTTACCGCGAACAGCGCGCGTCCTGCCTTCAACGTACTTCCATACATAATTACTACGTTTAAAGTTTCACACGCCATGTTCATATGATTGTTATGTCTTGAGAGAATATAGGTGCACATAACCTCGCATTAACACTCCTTATGGCTTTTACTTACAGTCAATACGTACACACACTAGCATATGATACAGTCTGATACCTATTCTAAAGATTATACTAAACTATCACAGGAGTAATCTCACTGTCTCTTAACCTACCAACCATATATATTCGCTCCAATAATAATAAAAATCCTTTCTTGATTCTTCTTTCAGATCGGTGTAGAAGTTCTAAGATCCTTCAAAAATTACTTGATATCATTGTGCAGGAATAAACCCTTTACCCCTTTGAAATCGGGATAGGCCAACAAGTATGATCCCAGATTTGGTATACTGACAATAACATATGGTCCGGTATATATAAGATTCCATTTCTTGGTGTTCTTTCTCAGTTTCGAGGAATGCAGGCGTCGCCTCAATAAAACCTTTTCTCCGAGATGAAACGTCTTAATCCGGTGTATCCTGGGATCATATGTCAACTTCTGTGGTGCTGCCGTTTCAGTCAAACTGACAAGTGCTAGTCGAATCTTTTCCTCCCACGTTAGTTTTTGATCTTCATGCTTTGGCAAATGGTTTAGCCACATGACAAGTGTTAGTCGAATCTTTTCCTCCCACGTTATTTTTTGATCTTCATGCTTTAGCAAATGGTTTAGCCAGAAATTCTGTAGGTTTTCTGTAATTTCTGCCTTCTTGAAGACATCAAAAATCCTTTCCAGAATATGTAAACGCTCTTCCCATGTCTTCGTGGGTATTAATAAATCGTCAACGAATACAGTTATGGGACTTCGCAATTCTGACCCAAGAGCATAATCCGACGCTGAAATGAATATTCCGGCACTGATATTGAGTCCGAACGAGACCATTTTAAATTGGTAACTTCTGCCTGCATAGATGAATGCCGTATATTTCCTAGATTCTTCATTCATGGGGAACTGGCAATAACAATTTCTCAGATGGACACTAGTAAAGTACGAAACACCTTGAAAATTTTGAATTAACTCATCAATATTTTCCGGATGGGTCCTCACAGGTACTATTATTTTATTGATTTCTCTCGCATCAAGAACAAATCTTACGTTGCCTCCAGGTTTTGGAACGACTAACAACGGGGAACAATATGCGCTCGTTGATGGCTCAATCAGGTCCCATTTTAGGATTCCATTTATCTCCTTTTCAACAGATTGTTTTAATCGCCAGCGGATGGGATAGTTCGTGTGACAGTAAGTTTGATGTGGGTTTACTTGCAGGTGGCAAATATACCCCTTGATAATTCCCAGTTTCTCAACAAAAATCTCTTTATAAGCCGCTAACAGATGATGAAGCTGCTGCCTCTGTTCTATGGTCAGCTGATTTGATTCACTGGCTTTAAGTATTGCTGTTTGATTAAAGTCTTCATTCTGCATCGAATTATTTGAAAAATCGTTCCAACGACCGTTTGTAGTATCAATCAATTACTTGAATGGTGGCACCGCGACAATACTTCTTACACACTGTCTCCTTTCTATTTAAGTCCAGTGCTATTTCTCCTCCATTTATTCTAAATTTAACTCTCCATTCCGATAAATCAATCTTAGAATCGTACTCCTGCATGCTCGCAATACCAAGAATACAATCCACTAATAACTTCTCTACTACCAGGAACGTGCATCTTATTGCTACATGTCCTATCTTCATCTCCAATTGGGTTTGTACTTTGACATCGGGAGAGCGTGCTCCTACAGCTCCGATGATTTTAGAGTTTTGTACCGTTAAAATTGGTACCTTCTTCACAATTCTCCTAAAAAGATCTCCTGAGATGACATTGGCGGAAGCGGCGGTGTCTAGTATTACATTCGTTGGATTCTCCTCTATATCGACAAATACCTCCAATACAGAAACACTCGATCTTTCAATCTGACACATTGTTAAATCTTTTGTCCCTTCTTCAGTTGATAGCTCACCGTCATTATATCGTAACATTTGCACTTTTAGTGACTCGCCCCTAACAGATCCCCTGACCGCTCCTCGGGGGCACGATGTGGTCACGATTAATTTGACTGACTTGTATTACGACTGCTATTTGTATCGTCAGTTATTTCAGTAATGATCGGTTGTTGTGGTGAGTCGTGATTCCATTCTGTCTGTTGAGGTGAATTTGGCCGGTATTGCCTCGATTTGTTCGTGTAGTTATTGTTATTATTCTGCGGCTGTTGGCAGAACTGTCTTAAATCAATTAAAATATTTGTTGTTCCTGAAACTGCCCCTCGCGGCACTGTTATTGAAATTTCCATTATAACAATAATTGTTGGTTCCATTTAATCCATTTCTAAGACTTCGCGGATAAGATGGTTGGTCGCGATATTGGTACTGTTACTATTATTGCCTTTTCCGTTCCTGGTGTAGCTCGGATTTGCTTCAATCGGTCTTATTTGATGGAACATTTCTCTTGACCTTTGATCGTCCTCCTCGATTAAATCAATGTGATCAAGAGTGGTCATAAACGAGTCTAAGTCCTTATCATTTATGTACAAAAGCTGATTCCTTATATTCGTGGGTAATCTGGATTTAAGTATTCTGAGTATGTCAGGTAAAGGAATTGGTACGTCCAAGTATAATGATTTGTTAATATATTTCTCAAAATATTTCTTTAGGGGTCTTCTAAAGTGTGAGAAAGGCTCAGGATATAACACTTCTTGCCTTAGTGTTTCTTCTATTCCAGCAGACCAGTATTTTGATAGAAAAACCAGCTCAAATTCTTTATATACTTTACAGGGCGATATTTGCTCAGATGCCCACAATGCTCCTGATCCTTGAATATATCCTGACACAAAACTAATCTTTTGCCATTCTTTCCAAGATCGTGGAAATAGACCTCTAAAGTTTCTAATGAAAACTACAGGATGAACATTCCTTTTATCAGGATTAAAGATTTGGAATTGTCTTTGTTTAATCATGTTTTCTTCTACCGCACTCCGATTCCAAGATCATGCTGTTCAGAATCTTCACGGTGACAATCTGGTCGATCAGCTCTAACCTGTGACGTTATACTTCTGTCTGTGTCTGACCTTGACGTTGACGGAATATCACGCATAGATTGAGAATTCTGTTTCTTGCTTCACGCGGTTTCCAAATCTTCCTGCGAGAGATTTAACGATCTTTCAATATTTTCCTTCCAACGCGAAATTTCCTCACCAAGTTGGTCACGGACTTCCTTCAACCCTTTGTTAAAGAAATTCTCTTCGGAACTAACAGAAATCGACTGCAAAACTACTTTTTCTGTTTCTTCGATCTTATCAGAATAAAAATTCATCCGTTTCTGAAAATTTTCCGGTAAGTACATTGACTCTATGGTCAACATTCGTTTTGTGGCGGTGTTCGTAGCGACAAACAATTCGCGGTAGAAACGGCTTACGAAGTCACCGCCCCACTTTTAATAGCGGGCCGACCGGTCCGCTGGAACAGTGAACAGAAAGATGAAAACCCAAACACTCTGGTTAAATAAAAGTCGGTACTTATCTTTATTGTCGAAGATACAGAAACACAATAGTGAACTCCGTGTCTACAGAGATCTGTCTAGTTCGAGTCGGTGCGGCTAGGTCAGCGTCGGCGGATGACAAACAACAACTCTGCTGCGATGAACACACAACTGACTAGCAAGTACACAATTCGGTGGCGAGTATGCAACTGAGCGACGAATACAGAACTGTCCTAGCGCTCGCGACTCCAGCGCTTAAGAAGCCAGAAGCCAGCGGTGGCGCGCGCAGACTTGCGGCGATTTCCTGTCTCGCTGGCGCTAATTATGCGGACGGCGTCCGGACTTTGATGCTGCCAACCTTTTGGCAGCGGGCTCGGGTGGCATTACTGGCTAGGATATAACAATTCGTCTAGTTTTCCTTGACTTCGTCGAACTGCTTCCTTAGATTGTCTTGTGATTCTATTATTTCAGGTATCATAGCTACGGCACACTGCATGTCCTCTTGTGCTTGTATTAATTGAGGAACAAGTTCCACTTGTTTTTGTATCGTGTCTATCTTGACAGATAGATATTCTGTTAGTCCCGCCTTTAATTTACTGTTAGTTCCTTGACATTGCTGACGGACCTGCTCAATTTGAGCAATGAGGTTTTGTTCGGTTCTTTCTGCCTGTTCTTTTATTTCCTGTCTCTTGGTATTTAACCTGTGTTCTAGTTAATTATTCTCGTAACTGATTCTGTAATTTGGTTTCCCCTTCTGCTGAGAGGGATAGCTGCTGCATAATCACAATTACCTGGTCCACAGCATTTTGATCTGATGTCGAAGGAACATTGTCTGAACCAGCGGGGGTTTCTATGTTGCTACCGCTATCCACAACAGTCTCAGAATTGCTCTCTGTGGCCTCTACTTCGGCGCAAACAGCTGAAGGCTGTTGCACGTCTTGTTGCTAATGCGTGGACGATTTATATGCAGCTCTAGTTAATATCATGAAATAATTATCTATCATAGTTTATATATCATAGAATATTGTATCGAAATTAATGCCTTAACCAAGTTTAACGTTCATATTAATTCACTGAGGTAGTCAAGTTAAATGCTCACACACGAAATAATAATCACACAAAATTAAAATTCTACAAGCTAACGACTCTCTGGAAAACTTCTTTCCAAGATACTTCAAATTCTAACTACAAAATTAAAAATTGGTTTGTTGTGGCTTTTATCTGGAGTCCACTTTTTGTCTAGTAGATGAATCCTTTCCTATCGGCAACCTTTACTGTCAGCACAGGATACCTCTACAGATTAGTTCCAGCTGGTTCTCGTAGTTTATCATGAAACAGAAAATACATATATTATAGAACAATCCGAAAGAGTCCTATCACACTGGTGCCAATAGAATTTTAACTAATTTAGTGTTTTTTATACTGGTTGCTGGTGAGGAGGAAAGTTAGTTATTAGTATTTTATTAATGATCTCATTCATAAGCAGCCATATCAGAGTCATCACAGACGCTCAAGAAAGTTATAATTAAGCTTTACTTGTTTAATCAGAATCGGACGATGACTTCCCTTGTCCGCAGTATCGATGATTCGAAGCGATCTGCTATCCTGTGTAAATAAAATGTCTTGGTTTTCTTGCGTTGTGTAATCAGCCGGGAAACCTCAGATCAAGCGGAAAGTTTGCTTTGTTAGAGTTTAATCATCCGATGAAATAATGGAGCTCTTGGATCTAATAATTGCAGCTTCGTTTCCAATTCATCGGAAGTTCCCTTCTGATTACCAACGAAACGACACGTCCGTGCAAATTTCCAATTAGAGAATACATATATAATACACACCTTTGATGTAAATGCTCAGTATATATTTTCTTGATTAGCATACAATATATTTCCAATCTCTTTCTTCTAGTAATCTCGATGGAACAATTACAATTATTCAATGTCTCTCAACACACACCAGAAAGAATATTACAAAGAGTAATTATGAGCTCATGGAATAGTAATAATACTGTACTACTTTGCGCATCGATTCTGTGAGTTTATAAATGGTCAAGTAGGAAACGTAATTCACTCATAGAATTGTGCAGGGATAATTAGTAGAATATAAAGAGATATTACACATTGCTATGGCAGCTATTCATGTTTAATTATGTAGGTACGATATTTGCACGCTGATCACGATGTCTGTCACCGTTACTACATCGTTTGCTACATTCACAATCACTGTTGACGATAGAAGCAATAACTTTTAAAAATATAGATAAATAACATGTCCTAACCCGTGAAATTTTAAACTGACTTTTTTTCATTTTCACCCGTTTTGTATGCTTTTCTCCATCATTCGACGGCATATCTGGTGCCCTGATGTCGAAATATCTTCGGTCCTGTGCATTTCCGTCGTGTGCTTCCCTCGAGACCACTGAATTCGACTTTCACATTTTCACTGTGTACATTCAGGTTTCGCGATACATGTGCTCCTGAACTAACCAGTTTATGTACCAGCTAATGATGAAATAAAGCGTCCAAAACGCGGAGTAAGTAAAAAGGACTTAAACTTTAGCGATTGCTTACGATACCTATTATTATTATTATTTAAAGTAACAGAATCAGCCTCCCAAGCAAGTGTACGTGTAAACTAATTAGAAGTATTTTGTGGTACGCACAGAACTGCCGAGCTGATAATCACGGGCCACGGATGTCTCTCAACCACAAAATTATTTCGACGAGGCTATGATGGACAACGGCACTTCGCTTGAGAAAATATTTTGCTTGCATGAGTGAGTGGAAGTCTAGAATAATATTTGTCCATTTGAATAATACATCATGAAGCACAGCCACTCATTTGCATGCTTTCGTCTTGGGGAACTCAATGGTAGTTTGATATTTTCTTTAACGCTACTCTGCCCAGAGGCGAGAATTTTTTGGCGCAGAATGCTAGTTCAGGAGGTGGAAGACACTAATATGTCTTACAGACATCTTCTGTATTAAAGGATAATTGGCAAATTTTAATTCAAGTGTCTTAGTGCAAGACTGATAAGAGCTCCCCAAGAGAAACAATGCTTTAACTGCAAATTCGACGCACAGAAGTATTGAGGTTATGCTTTAGCATTTAGTCTTCATCGAGGTTATTAGGCACGAAGCACTAACTCAGAAGGACAGGATAGATAACGTAGACAGCTTAATATTCGCCTGAAGTGAATTGCAGAAACCACTGGTAAATAAGAACGACCAGATTGAGCTATTACCTGTGTTCAAAAAGGTGTCGAATAAAGGTGGTAGTAATTAACAGAACAAGAGAAATGAGTCCAGTTAACATGAGTCTGAAAATGCATACTTTCTGCGACGAACGTGTTTACAGGAGGTGTAAAAAGTGGCGTCCATGAAGACGCTACCCTGTAGAGCATCGTTTATTGGCGTGGCGTAGACCCATTCCTTCAAGTGTCCCCATAACCCATAACCAAAAGTCTAGGAAATTAGAGAGAGGGGGGGGGGAGAGAGAGAGAGAGAGAGAGAGAGAGAGAGAGAGAGAGAGAGAGAGAGAGAGGATTTTTAGGTCCTATTCATTAGAGGACCTAGTTGTTATCAGGCACATATCCCCTGAGTTGCTACTGCAGCAGCGGGGATTCCAGCTGGAAATAGGATTCCAGCTGGAAATATGTGGCATTCATGCTTCACATATCTAGATGGGCGCCATTCCACTAGCTTCCATTACCAGTTGATGATGTCTTGTTATGAAGTAGAAAAGAGTTATGGCACCATTTGTGTGATCACGACTGAAAAATACAGCAAAATAATTTCGATTATAAGACGGTTAGTACGTCACATTAGGCAACGTATATGATTCGTGTGGAAATATTACTTAACAATTACAATCTGACCGTAGTTATTAACTTTTCAATTTTCTCGGCAGAACTGTGCCGTACGACAGCACATTTTTAATTTTTGTATGTGATAACATACTCAACAATGATGGTGTTAATCCTGTTTTAAAACGCTTATCGAACCATGATGTCCGAGCAACTGTAATGGACAACACGAAAACTTAAAAACATGTGTTAACTACGGAAACTATTTTAATCACGTCGCAACACGTACCTCAATACCCGGAGGATATTAGTTGCATTCAGAAGTTACCTCCTTTTTAAGCATATAACTATCAGCTTTTAATAGCTGTTTTCCAATGATTACCTCAAGATATGGCATAAAAGATGTTTCTAAGATATCTTGGCCAATATGTATCGAGCACCAGGAAGAGAGAACCACAGAAAATGGCTAAGATAAACACAAACGTGCCACTGGAATGTTAAAACCAACCTTATGGTTGAAAAAACACTAAAATGTAAACTTTCATGGCCGGAAATATCATGTCCATTATAATTATCCGGGCTGTTATGCCACAGAATTCATCAGCCGACCACGGCATAACAGCCCGGATAATTATAATGGACATGAAAAAACACTACCTCAATTAACAACTACTGCGGTAGACACTGCAATTTGTTTGGTTTCTGTTCATTCTACGTTTCTTAATTTCTTCTGAGGGGAACTAGCATAAAGCCTACCGACTTTTATCTGTTGTAACGATCAGCAGAGTTACGTATTCAGGGGAATGGGCCCACAACTATGTAGAGAGGGTTTTAATCAAACTTAAAGTAACAACTGCTATCCTTCAAAGCTTACACTTCTGCATCTTAACAAAGGGTCACGTTCTTGGAGATAATGTACGAAGGCTACTCGGAAAGTAAGGAATGATAGGTAGCGAAATGGAAACCACAGTGAAAATCAAAACATTTTATTTGCAACAGTTAGCTACAACTTCCAGCTACTTGTCTTCATAGTCTCACTTAGACGTTTGTCGTAGCGTTGTACCAGCTTTCCAATACCTTCGTTATAGAAGGCAGCCGCCTGTGCTTTCCGCCAATTGTTTACGCTGTCCTACAGTTCGTTGTCTGTGCCAAAATGTTGTGTTCATAGCCAGCGGTTCATGTGAGCAGAGATGAAACTCAGAGGGAGACAATTACGGGCTGTATTGTGGATAATCAAACATTTCCAATTGAAAACGATGCAGGAGCATCTTCATTGCCCCTGCAGAACGCGGCTGAGAATTGTCTTGAAGAAGAAAACGCACGACAGTTATGTAATGTTGGCTGCATAGCTTCAGGCGAAATTTCTCACCAGGCCCTCGTACATGGTGGGAGACACTATTGTTCTAGATATCTCTATGTCCTCCCTGTGTGCTCAGAAATAAAAAGAAGGACGTAACGCGTTCTACGGGCATACTAGGGATACTGCCCAACATACCTGTGCAAAACTTCATTGGATTTTCACTGTGGTTTCCATTTCGCGACCGATCGTTCCTTATGTTCCGAATAACCCTAGTAGATAATGCACATCAGATAAAGTCACGCAAAGCCACACCTGTGTGTCATCGGGGATACATGATTAGTTTAAACAGTAGTAAGCTTCGTATGAAGACAGGGTTTCAAGCTCTGCTGTATGATGATCTAGTTACGGTGTCTCTGCTTCCCACAGGCATGGGTCGACCTTGCATTCCAAGTGATCAAAGCGTGCCGGCAAGGGACAGTTGCGTCAACAGATGCGCATGTTTTATATCGTGATGACATGCAGTTCATGTCAGCTGCGCATGTTTTTCTGCACAGCTTGACTGCATAAGCACGCCGCAGGCTGTGCCGCTGTGTGTATCCCACAGCGTGGCAAATACAGCAGCTGCAATACTACTGTGACACACACGTAACCAATATTTTTAATTGTAGAACTGATCTCAACCAAAAAAAAGCTGTACTCTCTATTCAGTCGAAAACAGTTCACAAATCCTCTTCTATACCATGAGGTTCACAGATGAAGCTATTACGATTTTAGGGCAAACTTTTACCTAAATGCCTGCAAAATGAAAAATTTCCGATTTTACGGCCCTGCTTCATGAATGCTTTATTACGAGTGCAAGGTTTTAACACATGTCGTAGGTATCCTAGAACTTACCATTGTTGCCCATTTAACGGGATACAGGCTCTCCTGGTGAAAGAATGTGTCTCCGCAACATACAGAGTGTCCCAGGAGGAATGATCAGTTTTCATAAAAATGACAGGAAACATCATTCGAAGCAAGAAAGTCTAGTAAACATGTGCTCTAAAACGTATGTCTTTGGAGGTACGAGCACTACTTCATTCTCAATACTATGAATCAATCATCTTCTACTGCAAGCTCTTTACTTTCCATATTTTGAGAGGTGGTGATAGTGACCAAACCAAGAAAAACTGTTCTGTAAACATGGACCCTAAACTGCCTACATGAAGGGCTATGAACACTTGTTCATCATCGTTACTGTGAAACACATCTCACTGAACAAGATGATGTTGCTCTTAAGGTATGTATTTTAGAGCCTACTTTTAATTCACTATTTCTTCTTCTTTTGGTCCGTACTGCTTCCTCCTGAAAAACGGAAAGCAAAGATCTTCAGCAGAATATTTTGTGTCACAGTATCTAAGTTGAAGTAGTGCTCACAGCTCTTAAGGTAAGTATTTTAGAGCCGATGTTTGCTCCGAAAGTTCGTTCCTCTCATGTACCTAAATATTAATCATTCCTGCTGCGACATCTTTATTTCTGGTTGTCGATATATTATTTTTACGGTCCGTGTGTTGTCTGTGCAACATATCGTGGTCTACACGGTATCTGGAGTCCGCTCTTGAACATCTGTAGGATATCTACTACCTGACTTGTCGAACTTTTATGTGCAGGTTAACTGCTAAGCGATCAAAGGGATATATATGGATTTGTATCTCATGAATTTAAATACGCTAAGTAGATGCCTCTTGGGTGAAATGTGATAATTTAAAAATTTAGTCAGAGTGTGAAGTCCAGCGTGTCAGTGTATAACTGGGGTACACTTGGAAAACCTGTTAAGATGTATGAATAGTTCGTAATGGGAACCTTATGTCGAGATTTTGTAGTGCTTGGGGTCTGTGGCAGCCCATCTAGTTGATGAGCTGTAATCCTTGTTTGAAAGCTGTAAGGGACTGCGATTCGGCACTCGGTCCTATCAGTTGTGCATTCGAAGGTGTCCGTCATTAGTCATGTGTTAGCGCCCAGTCTCATGGCATAAAGAACATTTACTAATGTATTTAGGCCCACGGAACATCTTTGGTGGTTAACACGTGTTGACATGGAGATAGATGTACTCTGTTTCTTGTTGCTTCATTTCTAATGAGTCTTCATAAGCCTGGAGAAATACAAGTTAAACCAATTTTGTGTTTGCTGTTTTACTTGTTCACTGGTCATTTCTGCTCCTGTCCAGCTTTCCTAGGTCGACAGTTTTCGCATCAGTTTGTAGTCCACCTCTCCCTACTGTCGTGTGCTAAGTAGTACACAAGTCATCCCATTCAACAACACTGTCCAGAGTGTCATATATGCAATGTTCAGTACTGACGTACTTGTTTAGTCATTCAGTGCCCTTTTGCCACTTGTATGTTGTAATTAGAAGATATACCATTAAATAATAGGAATGTCCAATTGCTTGATAGAAAGTTTCTTATAGAACTTTTTTCTCAAGAAATTTTCACACACAGTTATCCTACGCAGTACCGCATTTGTTCCACCTCGCGGACAGCAAAAGAAGAAACAAAAATATTTTGCATCTTTCATAACCATTCGGATCATCTCCTCTTCGTATGCAAACCTTTGGATTCGTAAATGAATACTCGGTGACACCACAGCAAATCTGCTGAAACCAACTCATTTGTGTATGGATGTATCAGTTTCTCAGATTTCAGGTAAATAATGGAGTTCTTAAGGAAGTGGCAAGATTTATCTGGTTCATCATATCTTCTGGTGACTGAGTGTTCTACGCCTAGCACTTGTTGACAAAACAGTGCAATGAACGAACAGCCAGGAACAAATAGGTAAGTTTATGTACATCACCGACACGAAACAACGCTTACAAATACAGGGATTAAATGTCAGCTTCTGTGTAAAATGGAAGCGCAGTGGATAATTCATACTTTCCTAAGTTCAGTAAAAAATGTTCCTTTCACTATTTTCAGATTCCTTTTACTTCCGGCTTTCAAGCATGTTATAGTATCTTAATTTAACAGTTGTTTTCTAGCTATGTAGTACACTTGCGACTGCAGGTCAACTACTAGTTTGTTGCTACTTGCAGATAGCGTCTGTATGTGGGCGCCATCTGTCATGATACTAGCGTGTGTCTGTCTTACCTAAACCATTTGTTACGTAATTTATAACTAATTTTCACATTGAGAAGACTTCCTCTCACAGTCCAGTTTATAGAGTGAATTTTTTAATCTTAAGTTCGCGATTTAAGAGTTGCTAACTTCATACTGTTTCATATTGAACAGTTGCAGCAATAAAAGGGCAGGTACGTTTAAAATGTGATCACCTTTCTTGACCTGAATAACTGGCGAGTTACTGTGTAAAGCATGCAGTTTTGTATAGAGGTGTATGGAAGTTAGTTTGATTTAGCAACATAAATTTTAGAACGGAACTGTGCCCATTCATCATTATTTCTAAATAGACGTGAACTGATGACCTGATAAGAAGTTGGAACAGATAACTAAACTAACTGTATCATCCCAGATAGGATTATAGAATAAAAGAATTTAGTTACAAGAAGCCCACTGCGTCCCATTATGCAGTGTGCCTACACGAAGTACACAGTGTATTACAAAAAATATTCCTTATTGTTAGAGATAGTAATATTGAAAAAAAAACAAGAAAAATCTACAATAAATGAGCACTTGTCCATCTTTAGTACTGAGAAAAGCATCTCTTCTAGTGCAAGCTCTTTTCTATTAGGAACAACTTACAGAATAAAGTCAGCAAATGAGGACGCATTCCTCTATTATAGTCCATGGATACAGCTTGCGGTTAACATATGTTACTGTTTTTACTGTTCATTGTTTCCACAATTCTGGATGAGTGCAGTGCATACATTAGAGGTGATGGAACCAGTTTGTGGTTTGATAATAGTAGGCTTGGTTTATGCTGGTAAGTGCAAAGATAAAACTGCAGTGTAAAATAATTTCACAAATTTATCAAAGCACACACTGGTTCCAGAGACTGGATAGTTTCGAAGTAAATGAACTCCGAAATCTGCTTAATATCGGTTAAATACCACACAGGCGCTGCTGCGTATATTCGTTTCATCTCCTTCGGCAGTCTGCTATTCCATTAAATACATTAATCCCACGAGTTTCCAGTAACCGATGCTAGTAAAAGCAAACGTACACTTTGGTGTACACTAAAATGTGAAGGGTGATGAAACAGCTTGAAAGAAATTTGCCTGTGAAAATTATCTGTGTCTGCTCCAGTTTACTTTCTAGTCGAATTTCATAAGCAGTACGCTATCCCATGGAAGGTACTGTAAACGAAATAGATTAGAACCTGAAATTAATTTTGTAATGGCTGCAAACCAAACACTTCTCTCAGACCATAATTGGATATGCTAGGTCACGGAGTTAGATTCAATGCGCCGAGAGTGCTATTGGCTATTACCAACTCTTAACATAGGGAAGGCTATGTTTTATTATGATGACACAGATTTTCCATATCGACTGCATTCTCATTTCGTTATTTTATTTACTTATTTACTTTCTTCAGCGATAATTTGACAACAGGCTAACTAAGTGTGGAGTGCTGTCTCAGATGCACAAGGCTGCGCACGGACTCGTCTGTGTTTCTGAGCGAAGATACTTGTAATGTTCGCGTGGGGTAAATAAGTGCAGTTATTAAAACACCAAATTATGATGATCCAACTACTACTACACATCTCGCCCACCGATTAGTAATATAATGCTTTAGGACAGCTTTCGTGCAAAGTAGTTGTTTAGAAAATGGCTCTCTCTTTTTAATTCATGTGAATGTCATATATTTTTGTAGATAGCTGTAGGCATGACTTGAGATCTGGATGCAGTTCCACTTATGATCATCTTAAGTCAGTTGGAATCTTATGTGGAGGGTGAATGATGGCATTGTTGATGTAGGTATTGCCATTAGTGCTTTGGAACATAATGTATATAAATAAAAAGTTAATATTCGCTTCTTCAAAATCGTGTGTCTCCGAAAGTTCTTGACCGCCTGCTTTGAAATTTTGACACATGGTTGCAAACTAATAGGTGTCTATAATTTTCAATCGATAGGGTCAACAGCTGCGATGAATTTTTTGAATGATTTCTTGACGCTTTCAGCTGAGATTTCCTTTATTTCCTGTACGATTGTACAATTTAGGCCTTAGGCCATTTCAAGTATCTAAAACGGAAGTTTCATACATTAGATACATTAGTGACACTAGTGATTTTAATATAGGAGCAGGTCATATCTTTAGAAATATTAGGCGCCTTTTAACTTAATTTATGGATAATTTTTTAGTAACAGATTAGGTCATAGACGGCGTTGCTCTGTGACATCATGTTATGCTCATAAATTCCAAACGTGCTCCTACAGTAACAGAACAAATTTTTACCAGTTATTTTAAAGAAATTACATAGTCATATTTACACCAATGATGAACGATAATTATATATAACTGAGAGCAAAAGCATATGCAAGCTAAGTAGCAAAATTCTGTAAAATAATTGTAATCTTCCTAGTGTTAAGTACGTTATATATATGAGCTTAGCAAAATCTGCTCGAAAGTAACGTACTCCTAAAATAGCATGAACACTAAATTATGAGCATAACATGGTGTCATAGGAGCAAAGAGGTATATGTCATAATCTGTTACTAAAATATCTTCCATACAGTAAGTTATAATGCCCTTAGTACATCTAAAGATATAACCTGTTCCTACATCAAAATCACAAATGTCACTAATGTATCCAATGTATGAAACTTCCGTTTCAGATACTTGAAAATGGCCTAAGACCGAAATTGTACAAACGTAAAGGAAATAAAGAAAATAGCTTTAAGAAGTCATTAGAAAATAATACAGGCATGTTTTAGACACACACAGTATGTGTGTGTAGCTTTTTGGGATTCTTTTGTAAGAACAGTTATCTATTAGTAAATTTATAAAGACACACGTGTAATCCAATGCAACGTTCTGTTACAATTTCAAAGTATTCAGTCAAAAACTTTCGGAGATTTGCGATGAAGAACATTTAGAGTTTCTATATAAGTACAAATGTAGATGTTCGTTTCTTCTAAATCTCAAATCTCTGGAAGTTCTACATGAATTGTTTTGTAATTTAGACACAACGTTGCGCTCAAATACTCACGTGTTTTATATACCTACTAGAACGCCATATTATGTATATGTAATGTGTATGTGGTAAAAATGGAAACATTATAAAAATGTAAATGTCGCTTTCTTCAAAATCGTTATTCTCCGAATGTTTCACACAACGTTGATCTCTAATACAGGTGTGTGTCTGGTTACATGTTTGTGTGTGTGTGTGTGTGTGTGTGTGTGTGTAATGTCGTCGGCCAACAGGAAAGGTGTATTTAGGGCTTAATGGATTATAATTACAATAATTCTACAGATCTGTATTGCAATATCAGTAAATAAGGCTCAGTCAGACAGGGGGGAAAGAGGAGGTGGGCAGAGGGGTTTGGGATAATGGACTTAAAAACAGGAAGGAGAAGATGTACAGAGTGAGGGGGCAGGAAGAGATGAAGAGACAAGGGGGTGAGAAGATGGACAGAGATATGGGAGAGGAGGTGATGGACTGAGAGAGGGGGATGAGAGGGGTCAGGAGGAGATGGAGAGGGGGGAGAAGATGGACACAGATAGGGAGGCGATGACGGACAGAGAGAGAGGTAAGTAGGTAGATATGGACTTAAATCTAATTCCCATACATATTAGGAAACTCTGCTTTTTCTTTTATTTCTTTTCCATTTAAGCAGACTGAGCCACAGCAAAACATGATCGGATACAGCTAGCACACAATAAACTGGGAAACTAGGGATAGCTTATAGTAAATATCACAGCTACAGAGACGTGAGAGATGTAGCGGACTGCTCTTCACACCATGTCGGCCAAGTCTTTAAGAGCAAACAGTATGAAGTATGCAAATGAGTGCGTGTAAACCTAAGTACAACAGACACAATAACTATGCCTGCAGATGGTATGAAAGTAACAGTTTGGAAGGAACAATTGCGTCACCGAAAAGAAAAGCTTTCGTTTTTACTCCCTCTCCCTCCCCCCACCCCCATCCCATCCTCACCGAGAATACGGACATTCTATAGCTCCTATTTTATGTTACTTAAACAGACTTAGTAACAATACTGCATAAAAAAATCTGGAAAATTTTGCAGCAAGTACTAGTAACAGTAGTTGTCACAATAGTGAGTCTCACACAGATTTGTACAGAAATCTATATTTTCCACGTGGATGTAGAAATATACAGAAATGTATTAACTCTAAGGTAACACTTAAAAGTATAATACATTACATAAAGATGAGAGTTATCTGTTGATACTCCCTTTTGACCATATTTTTTTTGTAATAGATTTGCTGTTAAGAATATATCTGTAAAGACGAGTCTATCGCCCTCAGCCTGAGCTCACAGTTGGGGGAGTGTCGTACTAGGAACACTTTTCGGGCTGCTGCCTCTAGCCAGCCTTGTAGGTGAGGTTTAATTATTTTCCTATTCCTTTCTGAAATGTGTGATGCAGCATTTTTCTTAAATTACAAAAGTTACTCCAGAAAACTAAGATTTCCCCAAATGTCAAAAACCGTTCCAAGGGGTGACATGGTCATATAGCTACGAACAAATATTCTATTCAAATTTAAAACTGTTGTAGTCGGGAATGTCTTCTCAGTTCTGTGTTTAAGTGTGTATATTGGTATTACTCTATTCTGAAAGGTTCAAATGAGTGCGACTAAGCCCAAGTACAATAGACACAGTAACTATGTTTGCAGATGATTCAAAGTAACAGTTTGAATTGACCAATTGCGTCACAGAAAAGAAAAGCTTTTGTTTCTATTCCCTCTCGCTCCCCCCCCCCCCCCCCGCCCACACACACACATACACACACACACACACACACGCCAAGAAATTTACGTTCTATACCTCTTATTTTACATAGCCTAAGTACATTCCATGGTAGACGATTTCTTCCGTTTCAGACTACATAATGGGAACCTACCGAAGAAACCCATACTTGATGTTCAAATGGCTCTGAGCACTATGCGACTTAACTTCTGAGGTCATCAGTCGCCTAGAACTTAGAACTAATTAAACCTAACTAACCTAAGTACACCACCATGCCCGAGGCAGGATTCGAACCTGCGACCGTAGCGGTCGGTCGGTTCCAGACTGTAGCGTCCAGAAGCGCCCGGCCACTCCGGCCGGCACACTTGATGTAACTAGTTTTAAAACTTCATGTGTTCCTAGATACACTGTGCTCGAGGTACAACACTGTCTCCTACACGATTCCTTCACATTACCCACAGTTCGTTCATTGCAATCATCCTTCGCGGGATTCGTGAAAAGTTAGTATAGCGTTCGAGAACTGGTTCATTCCTGTTCACAAACTACTGGCTATTAAAATTGCTGCATCACGAAGATGAAGTGCTACAGACGCGAAATTTAACCGACAGGAAGAAGATGCTGTGATATGCAAATGATTAGCTTTTCAGAGCATTCACACAAGGTTGGCGGCGGTGGCGACACCTACAACGTGCTGACATGAGGAAAGTTTCCAACCGATTTCTGATACACAATCAGCAGCTGACCGGCGTTGCCTGGTGAAACGTTGTTCTGATGTCTCGTGTAATGAGAAGAAATGCGTACCATCACGTTTCCGACTTTGATAAGGGTCGGATTGTAAACTATCGTGATTGCGGTTTATCGTATCGCGACATTGCTGCTCGCATTGGTCGACATCCAATGACTGTTAGCAGAATATGGAATCGATAGATTCAGGAGGGTAATACGGATCGCCGTGCTAGATCCCAACGGCCTCGTATCAATATCAGTCGAGATGACAGGCATCTTATCCGCATGGCTGTAACGGATCGTGCAGCCACATCTCGATCCCTGAGTCAACAGATAGGGACGTTTGCAAGACTACAACCATCTGCACGAACAGTTCGACGACGTTTGCAGCAGCATGGACTATCAGCTCGGAGACCATGGCTGCGGTTACCCATGACGCCGCATCTCAGACAGGAGCGCCTGCAATGGTGTGCTCAACGACGAACCTAGATGCACTAATGGCAAAACGTAATTTTTTCGGAATAATCCAGGTTCTGTTTACAGCATCATGATGGTCGCATCCGTGTTTAGCGACATCGCATTGAACGCACATTGGAAGCGTGTATTCGTCGTCGCCATACTGGCGTATCACCCGGAGTGATGGTATGGAGTGCCATTGGCTACACGTCTCGCTCACCTCTTGTTCGCATTGACGGCACTTTGAACAGTAGACGCTACGTTTCAGATGTGTTACGACCTGTGACTCTACCATTCATTCGATCCCTGCAAAACCCTACATTTCAGCAGGATAATGCACGACCGCATGTTGCAGGTCCTGTACGGGCCTTTGTGGATACAGAAAATGTTCGACTTTTGTGCTGGCCAGCACATTCTCCAGATCTCTCACCAATTGAAAATGTCTGGTCAATGGTGACCGAGAAATTGGCTCCTCTCAATACGCCAGTCACTAATCTTGATGAACTGTGGTATCGTGTTGAAGCTGCATGGGCAGCTGTACCTGTACACGCCATCCAAGCGTGTTTGACTCAATGCCCAGGTGTATCAAGGCCGTTATTATGGCCAGAGGTGGTTGTTATGGGTACTGATTTCTCAGGATCTATGCACCCAAACTTGGTGAAAATGTAATCACATGTCAGTTCTAGTACAATATATTTGTCCAATGAATACCCGTTTATCATCTGCATTTCTTCTTGGTGTAGCAATTTTAATGGCCAGTAGTGTATTTCGCAGGGAACAGTACAGGACTCATACTCAAACAATATCTCGAGCGAGATTCCAAGAAAAACTGACACCAGAACAGCTTACAAGTTCGGCAACTTCGCAGTAACCTTCCCATTAAGGCCGAAATGAGAGTCTAGTACACACTGAGCGAGGTGGCACATTGCTTAGTCCACTGGACTCGCAGTCGGGAGGACGACGGTTCAAACTCGCGTCCGGCCATCCTGATTTAGGCTTTCCGTGATTTCCTTAAATCGCTTCAGGCAAATGTCAGGATGGTTCCTTTGAATGGGAACGGCCGACTCCCTTCCCCATCCTTCCCTAATCCGATGGGACCGATGACCTCACTGTTTGGTCCCCTCCCTGAATCAACCAACGAATCAGAGTCCAGAACAGCGGTATCAGTGTGGTTTCTATCATGTAGGCAAAATTACGAGATGATCATCTGAAACTGTTCATGAATACTCGTCACGTACACTTGTAATGAATTACTATTATGGAAACTAATGGAGCATTAATTGTATGAAAACACGTACTGGAACTGCCGCCAAAAGCCGGATGTACCAGCAATGATGAATGGCATGTCTATCCAGAGAAAACCGCTGTATTAAAGACACATCACGTGTATCCACTGGACGTGCTGCTTGTAGGTGTGAGAGGTGGCATGATCCCCCTCTCATATTTCTATCTTACGATTTTCCTCTCTAATTGCATGCAGTGAAAAGTCGCTATTCCTTCCCACGCGGACTTCCCACGCAGCGTCTCTCGTCACCCGGGTGGTCCGGTGACAGGCGGGCACTGCTGATCTGGAAAGGGTTAAGCCGACGGGTGTGAGGAAGTCGAGTGAATGAATGCTTTGCAGACGCCGACATTTTCAAAAGACACGCCCGGAGGGCTCTGAAGTAGCGGCTGGGCTAGAGGTTCCGTTACTTCGCAGAAACAGCGAAAACATTTTCTGGTGGGCTACCAGCGAGGTGTGGGAATGACTTGTGTACCCAGGCAGTTGTGGCAGGAAAATTCCCGCGCTTTCTGCAAAATAACAACTGCGATTGGCTTGCTCATGGCATAGCTCCGTGACGTAGCAAAGTCAGCGCAGAAATTGGCGCCAAGAATCTCCATTGGTGGAGTGGTAGTGTTCCGGCAATGGAGTGGAATTTTCCGCCGGTTTTCGAGTTGCTGATTGGAACGTTTAACCACGGCCACTGTCGTGGGGGCGGGAATGTTGTGTGTTCGGGCTGTACGGATGCTCTATGTAGTCGGCTCTCGTCTTTCTGTCGAGGACGTCGAACCAACCAACCATCGCCTCCAGTACACCAAATCATGTTCTTGCAGTTAAGAAAGATTGGTAAGGTATGTCCGCAGCACCGGCAGACAGGGATTTTCCTAGGTGATAATCAGAGCTCAGCAGAGCGCGCCTGTTCGTCTTTTTCTTTGTTCTGTCTTGGGTAGCAGCAATTAATGTTGGGTTAGCTATGTGTTTTCTCTTAAGATTTGAGGTGCAAGGAATTGGGTCCACATACCACTTCGTCATAATCCTCACAATCTAGTTTAGGGACAACTTCACATTCACAGCGTTTGTTTGCGTATCCAATTTGAGCCAATTTGATGTATTGTAAATGTTTCATGTGTTTTTGTTTATTATTTTGTTTAGTCTTAATAAATCATATTGTTGTTTTGGACAGAACTTTCATTTTGTTAATCGGTAGAGCAACCCTATCATTCATCACTATGTTAATGAAACCTTCGTTTATTTAACTTATTTATCAAATTAAATTATTGCAGGTGCCAAACTCTCTTCTACTCCACTGGCAGGGTTGATTAGAGTCAGTTCGCGTATTTTTTTAATCCTTGTGCAACAGCAAAAGTCGGAGTTAGAATAGGGGGGGCTTAGAGCATCATTTACATATGTAGATTCTAGAAGAATTTAGTGTTAGATACACTGCTAGCCCCGCACCTCGCAGGTGTCATGATGATTTCTGCATTGGAAAAAGATTCCGGTTCAATCCCCCTTCGGATTTCATGGAGGGGACTGCCAGAAGACTGAATAACCAACGTAACGTATCACGAGTCTGAGGACGGCATGTCTGAAGCCAGAATGTGGCACGGAAATGTATTTTCTACGGGCATACAAATCATATGATGAAATGAGTGGTGGTGGCCCAGAACTACGTTCACTCCGACTTAGAGTTGCAATATTAAAAGTTTTGGCTGGTTTCGTTGTCTAGGGGCTGGTATCGTAGTTGCCGCATTACAAGCCAAATCTACATCTACATCTATACTCCGCGAGCCACCTTACGGTGTGTGGCGTAGGGTACTTATTGTACCACTATCTGATCCCCCCTTCCCTGTTCCATTCACGAATTGTGCGTGGGAAGAACGACTGCTTGTAAGTCTCCGTATTTGCTCTAATTTCTCGGATCTTTTCGTTGTGATCATTACGCGAGATATATGTGGGCGGTAGTAATATGTTGCCCATCTCTTCCCGGAATGTGCTCTCTCGTAATTTCGATAATAAACCTCTCCGTATTGCGTAACGCCTTTCTTGAAGTGTCCGCCACTGGAGCTTGTTCAGCATCTCCGTAACGCTTTCGCGCTGACTAAATGTCCCCATGACGAATCGCGCTGCTTTTCGCTGGATCATGTCTATCTCTTCTATTAATCCAACCTGGTAAGGGTCCCATACTGATGAGCAATACTCAAGAATCGGACGAACAATCGTTTTGTAAGCTACTTCTTTCGTCGATGAGTCACATTTTCTTAGAATTCTTCCTATGAATCTCAACCTGGCGCCTGCTTTTCCCACTATTTGTTTTATGTGATCATTCCACTTCAGATCGCTCCGGATAGTAACTCCTAAGTATTTTACGGTCGTTACCGCTTCCAATGATTTACCACCTATGGCATAATCGTACTGGAATGGATTTCTGCCCCTATGTATGCGCATTATACTACATTTATCTACGTTTAGGGAAAGCTGCCAGCTGTCGCACCATGCATTAATCCTCTGCAGGTCCTCCTGGTGTACGTACGAGTCTTCTGATGTTGCTACTTTCTTGTAGACAACCGTGTCATCTGCAAATAGCCTCACGGAGCTACCGATGTTGTCAACTAAGTCATTTATGTATATTGTAAACAATAAAGGTCCTATCACGCTTCCCTGCGGTACTCCCAAAATTACCTCTACATCTGCAGATTTTGAACCGTTAAGAATGACATGTTGTGTTCTTTCTTCTAGGAAATCCTGAATCCAATCACAAACCTGGTCCGATATTCCGTAAGCTCGTATTTTTTTCACTAAACGTAAGTGCGGAACCGTATCAAATGCCTTCCTGAAGTCCAGGAATACGGCATCAATCTGCTCGCCAGTGTCTACGGCACTGTGAATTTCTTGGGCAAATAGGGCGAGCTGAGTTTCACATGATCTCTGTTTGCGGAATCCATGTTGGTTATGATGAAGGAGATTTGTATTATCTAAGAACGTCATAATACGAGAACACAAAACATGTACCATTATTCTACAACAGATTGACGTAAGCGAAATAGGCCTATAATTATTCGCATCTGATTTATGACCCTTCTTGAAAATGGGAACGACCTGCGCTTTCTTCCAGTCGCTAGGTACTTTACGTTCTTCCAGCGATCTACGATAAATTGCTGATAGAAAGGGGGCAAGTTCTTTAGCATAATCACTGTAGAATCTTAAGGGTATCTCGTCTGGTCCGGATGCTTTTCCGCTACTAAGTGATAGCAGTTGTTTTTCAATTCCGATATCGTTTATTTCAATATTTTCCATTTTGGCGTCCGTGCGACGGCTGAAGTCAGGGACCGTGTTACGATTTTTCGCAGTGAAACAGTTTCGGAACACTGAATTCAGTATTTCTGCCTTTCTTCGGTCGTCCTCTGTTTCGGTGCCATCGTGGTCAACGAGTGACTGAATAGGGGATTTAGATCCGCTTACCGATTTTACATATGACCAAAACTTTTTAGGGTTCTTGTTTAGATTGTTTGCCAATGTTTTATGTTCGAATTCGTTGAATGCTTCTCTCATTGTTCTCTTTGCGCTCTTTTTCGCTTCGTTCAGCTTTTCCTTATCAGCTATGATTCGACTACTCTTAAACCTATGATGAAGCTTTCTTTGTTTCCGTAGTACCTTTCGTACATGATAGTTATACCACGGTGGATCTTTCCCCTCGCTTTGGACCTTAGTCGGTACGAACTTATCTAAGGCGTACTGACGATGTTTCTGATTTTTTTCCATTTTTGTTCCACATCCTCTTCCTCAGAAATGAACGTTTGATGGTGGTCACTCAGATATTCTGCGATTTGTGCCCTATCACTCTTGTTAAGCAAATATATTTTTCCTTCCTTTCTTGGCATTTCTTATTACACTTGTAGTCATTGATGCAACCACTGACTTATGATCACTGATACCCTCTTCTACATTCACGGAGAATACTGCTGAATCTACAGTATACGATAAGAGTTGGGTTCTTTGGGGAAGGAGACCAGACAACGAGGTCATCGGTCTCGTCAGATTAGGGAAGGACGGGGAAGGAAGTCGGCCGTGCCCTTTCAAAGGAACCATCTCGGCATTTGCCTGGAGTGATTTAGGGAAATCACGGAAAACTTAAATCAGGATGGCCGGAGGCGGGATTGAACCGTCGTCCGCCCGAATGCGAGTATACGATAAGAATACACACATGAATCGAATGGTCGAAGGTTTCTATCACTCAGCAAATGCGAATTATGTATGTAACATATAAATTTATAAATGAAAGAATGCAATTAAATAAATCTGCAAGTACTATCTTAACGACTTTATATGATGAGTATGATAGTAGATGTACTTTTGAGAATACGGTATATTTCTGCAAAAAAATCATTGGGGTTGATGGTACAGCAATTAAATAAAACATCAGTTGAGTAACAGGGAAACAATAGAGTCCTACTTCGCATAATTAGTTACGAACACCAACATAGCTCGCGAGATATTCACTTTTGAACGTATACTAAGTTTTCACTGTTTCGGGAGTACCGCAGGGAAGCGTGATAGGACCTTTATTGTTTACAATATACATAAATGACTTAGTTGACAACATCGGTAGCTCCGTGAGGCTATTTGCAGATGACACGGTTGTCTACAAGAAAGTAGCAACATCAGAAGACTCGTACGTACTCCAGGAGGACCTGCAGAGGATTAATGCATGGTGCGACAGCTGGCAGCTTTCCCTAAACGTAGATAAATGTAATATAATGCGCATACATAGGGGCAGAAATCCATTCCAGTACGATTATGCCATAGGTGGTAAATCATTGGAAGCGGTAACGACCGTAAAATACTTAGGAGTTACTACCCGGAGCGATCTGAAGTGGAATGATCACATAAAACAAATAGTGGGAAAAGCAGGCGCCAGTTTAAGATTCATAGGAAGAATTCTAAGAAAATGTGACTCATCGACGAAAGAAGTAGCTTACAAAACGCTTGTCCGTCCGATTCTTGAGTATTGCTCATCAGTATGGGACCCTTACCAGGTTGGATTAATAGAAGAGATAGACATGATCCAGCGAAAAGCAGCGCGATTCGTCATGGGGACATTTAGTCAGCGCGAGAGCGTTACGGAGATGCTGAACAAGCTCCAGTGGCGGACACTTCAAGAAAGGCGTTACCCAATACGGAGAGGTTTATTATCGAAATTACGAGAGAGCACATTCCGGGAAGAGATGGGCAACATATTACTACCGCCCACATATATCTCGCGTAATGATCACAACGAAAAGATCCGAGAAATTAGAGCAAATACGGAGACTTACAAGCAGTCGTTCTTCCCACGCACAATTCGTGAATGGAACAGGGAAGGGGGGATCAGATAGTGGTACAATAAGTACCCTACGCCACACACCGTAAGGTGGCTCGCGGAGTATAGATGTAGATGTAGATGTAGAAGCCACAGAAGTCACACAAGACCACAGGTCGGCACCCCGAAATATTTCTATTCGCTGCGACGACACGCAAAACGCCACACTCTACTAGTCTCTCTCGCGACCGTGCGTCCGTCGCGCCGTCGCGTCCAGCACTCTCCTGTTGTAACCTCCCCACGAAAATTTTACTGGTATTATTTAAAAATGCTAATGGACATTGTGCTAAGTGTAACCTCCCCACCGAAATTTAAAAGACAATATTTAATGGAAATGGAGGCAAGCGTAACCTCCCTAGCAATTAAATTTGATGAGAATAAAAATGAGAATCGCAATCTGACTCGAAGTGTAAGCTGTCACGAAAATACTGAAAAACAATTCAGTGCTAATGAGACTTCAGTGACAATGTAAACTCAATTAAACCGACATATCGGTCTTTGGCCCTGTGCAAAAAATCATAATTAATTTCTTACCTCATTGAAACTGCATGTCAAATTTCTGCTCTTGTTGTTGGCCACGGCTTGGAGGAACTGCATCGCAAGTAATTTTTTTTTTTTTAATTTAACTGAAAATTTTCTTTAAAGGAAATGGAAGGAAATCGTTCATTCAATTAAATAGTTCTTTTGTTAAAAATATTGCTTTGAAATCAAAATTATTATTGGGGCGATTATTGCACAAATTAGTTACAGTTAATTTACATTATTAGCTGAGCGCATTTAAAAATAATATACCTCATCCTGAATCTTGACCAGAGTGCCATGTCGACGCCCGCCGGCCCCTCACACACAACTGCACTGGGCTGCTACTACCGACATACTGCTCGCAACTGTACTGCACGACTACTACTGACAGAGTACCGCACTCGACTCTCGCGCGGTCAAGCGCAGACTAGCCACGATAAATGGCTCTCTGGTCAGAGACTCTGCAATGCCTCGCCATTGCCGCCACACAATATATGTGTTTCATAACCCTCCACTGGGGGGGGGGGGGGGGGGGGGGCAAAAATTTGGCAGCGATGGTGAGTCATTTGGACTTGCCAAGCGCAGCAAAATTTTTTCTTTAATTAATGAACTTTTACAATTTACAGAATATTTAGATGTAGTACATGAATTAAATGTTGTGCACATGCACCGAGTACAAAACATTTCAGACGAAGACAAGATATGAGTACAAAACATATTCGCAGATCAGAAAAATGTATATACAAATTATTTGACAGATAACAAAGTGCACACGCACTGAAAAAATTCTTTAGCATTTTCAGAACAAATAAACAGAATGGCAAAAAATCATGTTGACAAGTGACATAAGTGTACTCGCATTGGAGTTCAGCAAATCGAAAAAAAATGTATAGCCCATGAACATAAATGATGTTAGCAAAAAATGATTTTCACTATGTGACAAGAATTAGGATAGGAAAGGGAAGGATTGCATCATGGTTGTAGCACTTTAGATTGCACACAGCTGTTCTGAAAGTCTATATCTTTCCACAGAAGTACAACACCAAGTGACACAATTTGAAGTTCTTTTCCCATCAGAATTTATCAGCGTAGCCAAGACACTGAACTGTCGTAGTAATATTCCATGTTTTCATTTTGGCAGTACATTAGGTACACCAAACAGTGGGACCATAATAACGTCTTCATCGCTCATGGTGGTGGACAGCATGTCGTGTCAACACCACGCTCTTACAAGGCACACCAACGTAGAGTTAGTGCAAAAACCAAATATAGTGCTCCATGATCACTAGGATAGACAGGACAAAATGGATATAGCAGTAATTCAGGGTAGTTAGCTCATAAGGTGAAGGACATTAATTCACATAATAGGCTTCATTGAGAATTACAGTAGTAGTTTGCGGCATTCATAGCCCAGTTATTGAACATTTCTGTACCAAGTATGTAGTATTACAGAATAATGTTCATAAAATTAAATTATTGACATCATGGGTAATCGTATTACAATAAACAGTGGCAGTCCTTGGCCAGTTACAAAGCATATTTAGTATGACAGAATAATGCTCATCAGAAGTCTTCATTGAAAAAAAAGTCAGTTATTGTCCTAGCATTAACATAATACATTGAGTGATACAAATCATTGGCACTCATTGGCCATTTACCAAAACATGAAAAGTCAACATTGAAAACAAGAGCTAATTAATGGCATAATTAATAACATAATTCTTTTAGTGACATTAATTATTGGCACTCAGTGGCCACTTAGTATTGAATAGTATAAAACATTGTTCATCATTCAGTATTATTCAGAACTCTCTTAAATGAGTAGCATTATTTGAAACTGGTGATACACACCATTAAGAAGTCATGATTAAAAATCAGTTAATTACAGTCATAGCATTAATAATCATGGGCATTATAAGTAGTCTCATTACAATAAACAGTGGCAGTTATTTGCCCATTACAAAGCATTATTTTATATATTTTTTTGTATCATTAAGAAGTCATTACTGAAGTGACATACTATTCAGAGCTGATCACTATTATTCAGAATTCTCTTAAACTAGTAACATTATTTGGGACTGGTAATACATTTTTTTGTTAGCAATGCATTGCTTAAGGTAATTATAGGGGAAAGCAAGAGAAAAGAATTTGCTTCTGGGTTATTGGTATAAATGAAAAATGTGTAACGTCATTCGTCATAAGTCAGCTGTGGCAAGATTATGAAACAAGTAGAGTATATGTAACCACATTCATAGATTTAATGAACAACTGCTTATAGCACATTAATCTCATAAATAATTTCTCCTGCAAAAAATATATAAAAATGGATTATTAAGCTGAAAAGAGAAATGCATTTTATGCTGAAAAGTAGTGAACTTCAAATTAACAGGTAGTGAAATGTGTATAAAAATGTGTTCCATAGCTGTCCTTTCCAAAACCTTCAGTCATTATACTGTGCAATATAACACTTGCTGTCAAAACGAACTGCAACAAATACTTAAATAACTACATAGCCTAAATATAACTTCAACATTATCCTCATCTGCAAAGAAAACTGCATTATCCATATCATCAAAAACTCCATTATCATCATCATCTGTAAAGAAAAACTTCATTATTCATAGTAGCATATTCTTCATCATTATTCATTATCATCTGCAAAAAATCACTTCATTACTCATTACACAACTATTCCTTATCTCTAGCATATTTCATCAATAAAACTAAGATGTGTAGTTCTGTCTGACAGCCTGCATCAATCACCTTGTATTCTGAAAGAAAAAATTAGTTAAGACTGCTATTCTACGATGAGTATAGTATATTCTTGTTAATGCTTGTTAATCCTGATCCATTTACTCTTCCTCATAAAGTTATTGCATCTTCTTTCGTTTATTCCGTAGGTGAAATTCCCATTTCTGTTGAATTTATTTCTTACACGCATCATTTCTTTCTGAAAGTGATGAACAAAGATTGTCTTGCATTTAAATCATATACCCACTGAATAATGACTGGTTTATGGTGACATAATTAACCATACAGCATAACATGACAGAAAACGTAATATGTCAAAGACATTGACAGTGTTCAGATGCAAAAATGTACACAGGATAATACAATGCAGCAGCAAAAAACGTAAAACAGTCACGATCTTGAGATGTCATAAGGAAAAAGAATGTCAAAACCAACTGGTGTGTTATACCTTAACTATTTCACAGTGCATATAAACAAAACATGAAAACAATCGTACATAAAAAGACAAAATGTGACGTTCGTTGTGTTCAGCTTGTATGTAGTGTAGTTAATAGAGGCGAAAATTAAAGACTTTAATGGAGAGAGAATTTGATAAAATTTATACGTCATTACATAGAAGTGCATAATTATTCATAAAATACGTAAGTTCATCTGGAAAAATATGCACGATCTGATGTGTAACGACAAGAAAAGCGACCTGCTAACCTTACCTCGCCGGGCACTTGCCAAGAAAAATACGATAATCATCAATAATTAGTCATGTGAATATAATTGCATTAGTAAATGGCATCATAGTGTGTTGAATCATACAGTGTCTTCATTCAATAAAGGGTTTAATATTTGACCAATGGTGGTTGCCTTTCGATTTTCTGGTTCTCAAAGTTTCGACGTGTACCACATTGGGATGAGGAATGCTGCGAATCCGATATGGACCTGCGTATAGAAGTTCAAATTTACTGCACCTACCTTTTATTTTGTTGGGTAAATAGTGTGTACGTACTAATATCTTCTGTCCAACGTGAAAGTCGCGGCGTGTACAAATCTGTTTTTGCTGTCTTCTCCGGCGCTCTGCGGCACGTTTGATGTTGTTCAGCGCAATGTCAATTATTTCGTGGTGTCTTAGTCGACGACAGGTAGGGAAGTTTACTAACTCTTTAATTTTGTTTGGTGGTTCAACGTTTTTCAGTATAACAGACGGAGATAGCATAGTGGATTCATTTGGAATGGAATTAATTACATCTTGGAATGAGAGTATGTGTGTATCCCAATTAATATGTCATTTGTGGCAGTATATTCTACACAGTTTACCAATTTCTTTCATTAATCTTTCACAGGGGTTCGAAGAAGCATGGTACTTGGATATATAAATCGGAGAAATGTTTCTAGCTCGTAACATACGTGTCCATGTAGCAGAACTAAATTGTGATCCATTGTCAGAAATTACTTTCAACACATGCCCTACGTGAAATAGAAAATGTTTTACAAATGCTTTCGAAACGGCTTTAGCAGTAGCTTTGCGTAACGGAGTGAAAGTAACAAATTTTGAAGTGAGCTCAACACCGACAAAGATGTAGCAAAAACCTCTGTTAGTTCTCGGAATTGGACCAAAAATGTCTACAGCGGCCATATGTCTTAATTTAACAGGTATAATGGGATATAATGGAGGAATATGTGAAGTGGTGTCTGACTTAGCTTTCTGGCAAATTTTACAAGACGCTAAAACTCGTCGTATACGTTTCTCCATGTTGGTAAAATAACAGTTCTGTCTCAGCATAAGAAAACATTTTTGTGCTCCGTAATGTGCGTAACTTAAATGAGTGTACCAGATTAATTTGTCAACCAGTTCGTCAGGAATGCATAATAACCAGTTGTTGCTGTCTGGATGAGAGCGGCGAAACAGAATGTCATTGCGTACAGTGTAATGGTTTCTAATCGTAACATTATTCCTATCTTGCCAAAGGTGTTTAATTTATTTCCACACGTTGTCTTTATTTTGTTCTTGTGCTATGTCCTGTAATGACGATGAAATAAAATTTTCAAATGCAACTTGTTGAGTGTATATGACACCGAGATTTGCTTTGTAGAAGTTGGTTGCTACGTCTTGCTGATTGTTGCTGAGAGAACGCGATAGTGCGTCTGCTATAACATTTTGTGTGCCGGGAATGTGAACTATTGTAAAATTAAATTCCTGTAAATAAAGTTTCCATCTGCTTAATCTGTCGTGAGTGAATTTAGCCGAAAGTAAAAATTGTATCGCTCTGTGGTCTGTGTAGATGGTGGTATGTCTGCCATAAAGAAAGTGCCTAAATCTCGTGAAAGCCCATACAACACATAATGTTTCCAGTTCTGTAACGGAATAATTTCGTTCAGCAGGTGACAAAATGCGACTTGCAAATGCGATGTTTTTAATTACTATTGAACCATCTTCTTCAATTTCCTGAAAAATGTGTACGCCTAAAGCGGTGTTAGAACAGTCGGTGGCAATGGAAAAATTTCTGGTAAGGTCTGGGTGCGATAAAAGTGGAGCATTCAACAAAGTATGTTTCAGGTTCACAAATTCAGAATGTGCTTGCTTATCCCAAGACCAAATAGTGTTTTTACCTGTTAATTGGCATAATCTGGGTGTGTCTAAAGCAAAGTGATGAATAAATTTACGAAAAAAGTGAATTAAGCCGAAAAACTGCGTAATTGCTTTTTTTTGTCGTAGGAATAGTAATGTCACGTAGAGCTTGAAGTTTTTCCGGATCAGGCGCAATGCCTTCTGCTGAAATTACGTGTCCAAGAAATTTTATGGAAGTTTTGCCAAAGTGCGATTTACTGAGGTTAACTGTGAGTCCTTGTGCATGAAAAGTTTGCAACAGTTGTTCTAAAATCACATTGTGTTCAGACCAGTTAGCTTCTGCAATGAAAATGTCGTCTACGTACGTCGTGATTCTGTCTTTAATGCAAACGTGTGTCGGATGGCGTCAAAATTAAAAACATTTTCGTGAACAAAATTCTGCGTGTCTAAATTATTGCTTACGTTACTGGAATATACAACCTGTACTGTGTCTGGTCAAATTCTGTCGTACGTGCTATTATTTACGGGAGGATGCTGTGGCATTTCGACTATTTGAACCGCTCTGTTATTTCTTACTGACGTGTTACGCTATAGATGACACCTATTGCCTGGTTCATTCATGATTATTTGTTGTTGCTAATACTCTTGCTGCTGATAAGATAGACTGTTATTAAATGTACGCTGATAATTGTGCTCATTATTTTTACGTCTGTCGTAATAGTCATTCCTATACGGTGCATTGCGATAGGAATTGAAATACTGTGTTATCTGTACGTAGTTGTTCCTTTGCTGCCGTGCGTTACTATTTGTTGGATGTGGGACTATACGTGCACGCGGCGAAACATTAAAGTTTGGTTGACCTTGTAGACTGCATTGTTGGTTAGGTATGCTAAGCGGCTGACTTTCATGCTATTGTAGTGAAAAACATCTATTGTTACTAAAATGTGGTTGCGACTGCCGAAAATTTTGTACATACTGATGATTACGATTTTATCTGTTATTAAAGTTCTCGTAGTTGTCATCTCTCGAGTGCCTAATGAAAATTGTCACATTCCGTAAAAATTTGTCTTATCGGGTTTTCATTACAACGTTTCTTAATTCTACATAGAGCAATAGTTAAAGAGCTGTTTTGATAGATATAAAGTATAGTAGAAGAGAAGGCAGCAGTGCAGAAAACTAAAGATGAAACAGCACTACTACAGCTCGGGGCCCTATGCACGTTACGGCACATATTCATTAAAGCGTAATGAATCCCCTGAGGTCTATTACGCACTGCAAATAAATTTTAGCTTTTGCGTTGCAAGCAATAGCGGTAAAATTCCAAAACTAAATCGCTGTATTCTTGCTAATTCCAGTTTCTGCATAATAGGTAATGCTGATGAAAATACAATAGCAAATTGTCGCCTCAGGTTCAAAGCTAGTTTCTCCATTACAGGTAATAGCGGTGAAAGTACAAAAATAAATTGTCTTATACAGTGCAAATCGTGTATCTGTGCTCTGTCATTATTAAAATCCTTACATTTTCTTACAAATGCAAATTGCTTGTAATCAACGTTCTCGTCACTGAATTTCATAACACGTTCAGGTTTGTGTGTGAATCTGTTCGTCTGTGTCATTTCGTACTTCAAGTTACGTAGCTTTTTAGATTTTAAGTCGCGTGGCTTTTCGGATTTTAAGTCGCGTAGTCTTTGTAAATTGCACACATTATACGCGCTGCGTGACTCTGATAAATGCTCGCAACGTGGCGGATTCTGTGACGTGTTGGTGACTGAAATAGTTTTTAATTCTGTTACTTTAAAACTTTCGACATTTTGGTTGTTCTGTCGTTCACTTTTATTATTGACTTCCGTATTCGGAGTGTGTGAAACTTCCAGTGACTCTAAATTAAACTCGTCGCGTATCTGTACTGCGTTTTTAGGGCATTGTTCAGTGGCTGCATTAATTTCGTCTTTGTGTGATTCTGTTGTGCCTACACGTGTACTACTTAATTCTTGTGCAACAGTGCCAACTTCTTTATTACTGTTTTTAGCACAAGCCTTAGTATTCACACGTAATGGTTCTTTAATGTCCTGACATTGCACGGTAACAGCTGCACTCTGTTCACTAACTTGTTTATTCCGTTCGTTAAGGTTGTCTTGTTTTTCGTTCGTCAGATTGAAACTTTCTTCAAGTCTTTTGATACTTTGTAGCAACAATGCCAGAATTGGATCCGACACAAAATTAGCATTTATTTTCTCTGTGCTAATTAATGGTGGATCTGGAATTGTCTCGTTTTGTGTACCATTTGGTCATTCTGTAATTTACAAAAAGTTTTATCAGTCGGATGTACACTGTCGGACACTATTTCGGAATTAAATAGATCCGTCGTACTTTCAGTACACTGTTCATTTTCACTAGAAAAATTTGTCTGTACATTATTTGAATTTTCTAAAACAGGTGTGTTAAGCTGGGCAGCGCTCATAACAATAGAGCTCCCCACATCATCAATTGTCGTCAAATTAACACCGGAGACAATTGAGTTCGCTTGTTCATTATTAAGATAAATATCATCATTAGCGGTTGGAATGCACTGATTCTCAGTGAAAGCAGGATTGTCATCACTACACTACGTGTCACAAGTCCTATCGGTAAAGTTGTTTGAGTCGGTGATTTCATTCATAATACCTCGCGATACACTATTCACAGTTTTTCGCGGCATTTTTGCAATAGTCACAAATATTCACAAAACAAATAAGCACAAATACAAAAAGGCAACAAACAAATACAACAGAGCAACGAATTGCCGTTGACCTGTAGAAAGGAAGTCACAAGATTAGTAAAAGCGTTGCGCCAAATCCTAATTATATCTAAGCAAATAAGAGCAGATATCTGACTGTTTTTCAAAAGACTCTCAACGAAATACGATCCTGGACTGGGTGTCGCCAAGTGTAACCTCCCCACGAAATTTAAAAGACAATATTTAATAGAAATGGAGCCAAGCGTAATCTCCCTAGCAATTAAATATGATGAGAATAAAAATGAGAATCGCAATCTGACTCGAAGTGTAAGCTGTCACGAAAATACTGAAAAACAATTCAATGCTAATGAGACTTCAGTGACAATGTAAACTCAATTAAACCGAAATATCGGTCTTTGGCCCTGTGCAAAAAATCATAATTAATTTCTTACCTCATTGAAACTGCATGTCAAATTTCTGCTCTTATTGTTGGCCACGGCTTGGAGGAACTGCATCGCAAGTAATAATTTTTTTTTTTTTTTGAAATTTAACTGAAACTTTTCTTTAAAGGAAATGGAAGGAAATCGTTCGTTCAATTAAATAGTTCTTTTGTTAAAAATATTGCATTGAAATCAAAATTATTATTGGGGCGATTATTGCACAAATTAGTTACAGTTAATTTACATTATTAGCTGAGCGCATTTAAAAATAATATACCTCATCCTGAATCTTGACCAGAGTGCCATGTCGACGCCCGCCGGCCCCTCACACACAACTGCACTGGGCTGCTACTACCGACATACTGCTCGCAACTGTACTGCACGACTACTACTGACAGAGTACCGCACTCGACTCTCGCGCGGTCAAGCGCAGACTAGCCACGATAAATGGCTCTCTGGTCAGAGACTCTGCAATGCCTCGCCATTGACGCCACACAACATACGTGTTTCAATGTCCTCTCCCGTGCTCCTCCCACTTCCATCCAGTCTCCCCATACACGAGCGCTGTGATTGGCGATAGCGCTTCCGTCATGTCCCCAAGCTAACGCACATTCACAGATATAATGTATACATTAGAAATACTGGACTTACATTTAAATAGCTTGAAATTAAATAAATATTCCTGTGGCTGGACCATTAACACGATCCACATAAACAAATTAAATAAACATATACCAACGGATTATCAAGCAAAAGTATGCCAATAGCCTAACGTCTCCGTGCTTTCTAAAACACAATAAATATTTGACCAAATTCTTCATGAATTATATGATATAAACAAAGACATGGATGAATAAATATATTTATAAGCATGCTGCTACCGTTTTTTCGTGTAACTGTGGAGTACTTAAGGCCTGACGCGATCGGTAGTAATCGGCCACGTTGACCTCCAGTAACTCATGTACTATTCAAGTTACATTCCTGTAATTTATACCAATTTAGGTTTACACTAATAGCTTTCCACAGACACGTTGAACGACTGAATTGGATGAGCCGTTTAGATTTTGGAAATTCGTTGCTGGGTGTTACTTGTATAATTTATCGTCAGATACTAAACTTTAAACTAATAAAGATATTGAAAATATGACAACACTATCAGAATCGTCGTATAAACAATGGTAATCTATACGTTTCTTTTTGAGGTATCATGATCCATCTGGCTTCTAATAATACCTGTACGAACTGTCTGCCCTTAATGTTTCGAAGTCCGCCATCTTTGGTACTCCCGGCATGTCTCCTCCATCGACACAGTGTCACCATGGAATTCCCAGCCTTGCAGCTGGACCACGCTCTGAGGATACAATTCTTGCTAAGCTAATTTTCGGCACCACGTGGTTGCTGCCGGGCCACGACCCGCCGGAAGGCCCCAGCGCGGCCACGCTAACTCCAAACTCAGAATATTTTCAGAGTGCCACAACTCGCCCGTTACCTCACATGTCTCAACGTCTCAGACTAGATTTATTGGTTATCAGTGAAATGAAATGGCGAGAGGAGGATTTCAGGTCATTTCAGTAATATGAGTAGGAGTATATGGTGAAATGAAATGAGCGTTTGGCGTCATTGGCTGGGAGGCCCCTTGCAGGGCAAGTCCGTCCACCTTGGTGCAGGTCTTATTACATTCGACGCCAAATTGGGCGACCAGCTCGCCGGATGGGGATGAAATGATGATGGAGACAACACAACACCCAGTCCCTGAGCGGAAAAAAAAATCTGTAACCTAGCCGGGAATCGATCCCGGGCCCGTAGGACGGCAATCCGTCGCGCTGACCACTTTTTTTAACCACTTTTTTTCAATCTCATTTTTTGCGTTTTCGTATGTTTCCGTTAGTTGCATCAGCATTTTTTTTAAATCTCATTTTGTTCGTTTTCGTTCGTTGTATCTGCTCGGGGCGGACGTCGCAAGACACTCGTTTCATTTCTTTGTTTATCAATTAACTCAGTTTTTTTTTTTATTACAGAGGGCAGCTAACCTTCTGACCGAACACGCTGAGCTACCGTGCCGGCATACCTCTAAGCTTCCGGAAGAGACGCAGTACATGGTGAAATAAGAGTAGAATTCTTCATGGATAGGAAGGTAGGTCACAGTGTGGGGTACTTTGGACATGTACTAAGATCATTCCTATCGGAATGAACAATAAACCATCACAACTAACTACACTTTAGGTATACATGCCGAAGTCACAAGCAGAAGAAGAAGAGATAGAGAAAGTGTATGGGGATATTGTAATATTAGTAATTTTCGCCTCACAAACATTAATATACGCTCAATAGTAAACGCCTGATGGCCTAAAGTTATCGAACAATTGTAAAGTAAAAGAAATGAACCATCGCATAGCATCGACAGAAACTATTATTCTTTATCTTTACCGTTCTTGCGCGGTGCCAGTAAATCTCTATGTACATGTATCGATTAATGGTATAAAAAAAGAATTCTGTTGTTTCAAGACAAATGAGGCTTTTGGCGCCTCACCTTTTACTGATTGTATTCCATGAGAGGCGGACGCGGACTTGCTGTGTTCCGCAACTGTATTTTATATTCTATGTGAAAATATTGAGTGAAAATGCTAAATGTTATTTTGTCAATCAGAAAGCATGTAGTTTCTGGTAACTGATTACGAACAGACAGCATCAAGAGGACATTTTGACTGTTATGTATAAAGTATTTAACCACAATGGTCATCTATTGTAATTTAATATGAAAAGGTACGTAGCATTAAAAAAAAAAAACGTGTGTTAAAGATAAGTGTGCTTATTTTCGTAAATTAACCTTGATGAGTCCATCTCCTTATTTACTTAACTTAATTATTTTGTGTTACTTCATCATCAGAAATTACGATCACGCTGATAGGCCGAACGCAGCATGAGGCAGAAGGAACATTATCGTTTTCCTATTATTTCTGAACCAACTCTTTTTTAATTGTGTAGTGTTGCATTTCTTTTAAAGTCTATAAATCTTCTGGTCCCTTAGTGTTGATCCGGGTATGACTACATCGCGACTATAAAAATGCACAGAAATGATAATGTTTCTTCCGAGCGATCTCAAATATATATATATATATATCAATATGCTGCTCTTATTCAGGTATTTAATGGTCAACGTATGTTATTATAATAGTGTAATAAATCCCTGATTCTGTTGCCAAGTGGCCCACCAAAATATTCACTTTTTCGACATTAAAAAAAAGTAACAATTCTTTTTATTTTTTGTCCCCCAAGAGCAACGCTACACTTGGCGCCCGAACAGGGACTTGATCAAAAAATCATTTCATGTATGTGTTTAAAAAATTTTCTTTGCTTGTTCTAATAACTGTTTCATTTTTTCATGTGGATGCAATTCAACCGAGAAAGAGAAGTGGGAAAACCTTTTAATTAATTCAGAAGAACGATTGATGAAATTACCAAAAAACGCGAGTATCCAGCTGTATCATTATCAAGACAGCCATAGTAAGTCAAATTTTTATACGCAGTAGCCAAGCTTTCGTAGTGACGTAGCATCTTTCGAGTTGATCAGAACGTAAACCTGTCTTTCCTTGCCTTGAAACAGCTTTATTTCAATTTGTCCATAGTCCATTCCTATGTAGTTAAATTCAGTGAAAGTGTACCATTGTTGTCAGTGCATAAAAAAAATTACGATATGGCGGATAACTACGCTCAAAACTGGTAAAACGTGTGATATTTCATTTGTTTGTGATTAGTAGGAACCATCTTGTCTTCTTGGCGTAAATGAACGTCAGTTGTTACCCAGAGTTAAAATTTTATCTTAGGTCCCAGTAAGCCATAGCACTACGTCACAGACAAACGACTGACGGCAGTGACAAACAATATCTGTAGCATTTTGACGTTTGACAAATAATTCATGAACATGGCTGACGGTAAACAGCGGACACAAACAAAACCAGACGACAGCGGTGATGCGAATGGACCTCACTATCCATTACGATCACGCGCGATAGGTACACGAGCGGAGGCAGAAGCAGCCTCGACCGAAGTTTTAGAAGCTGGTCCTAGTGTGCAAACTATTCCCGCTTTTGAAAAAAATGACTTGGCTGCAATGATCGAAGCAATAATGGAACGCAAGTTCGAAAGTCAAAGACAGAGAGAGGCGCAAAGACAGGAACGTGAAAAGCAGGAAAAATTAGATGAAAAGGCCCGCGAAGAAAAAGAGAAGGCCGAAAGACGGCATAATAAAAATCAGGTCCTTACAAATCTGTGCAACTCAGTAAAAGAAGACATAAATTCAGTAAAAACAGAAATAAATTCGGTAAAAACAGACATAAATTCAGTAAAAACAGATCTGCAAACGGAGATAAATGACCTAAATACACGGTTAAATTCGGTAAAGGCCGAACTAAAGGCAGACATAACAGCTGATTTAAATACCCTGTTGGGTAATGTCCAAAGCCAAATCAGCAGTCAGATCACGATCATGAGGCTAGAAATTGACACACAAGTAGAGTCAAAAATAGAGGATATTTCAAAACGGTTAGATGAAAAAATCGAAGCAGCCAAGGGGGAGATAAATTCAAAAGTGATAGAATATCAAAAACAAGCTGCGACCTTAAAAGAAGATTATACTGCAATCTCTGATGAGGTCAAAGGAGTTAAAACCGCAGTAGACACGATCGAGAATGTTGTTGATGATCTTTCGAAACAGATTGAGACTCTTAATGTAGAGGACCAAATAAAGAATACTGTTAAGGCACATGCTGAAGCATTGTCTGATCACTACCAAGAGTGGATTAAAAACAAAGACGGATTCATAGAAAACAAGGTCAAGAACGAACTCAGGGAAACTGTCAAAAACATGACCTTTGAAATATTGGCAGCCCCTGGAAAAACAGGAGACACGGTGATGTCAGAATTAGGCCAGATAAGACGAGCGTTAGCTCAAGATTTACCTGAATGGCGTCAACAGATAGTTGATGAAGTTCGTACACTAAAATGTCAAGTTGAAAATTCCCCACCTCCCGTGTCAGGAAACTGGAATAATTCACCACGAAGTAATGAACAACAGCAGGTACATAACCGTTCACCATTTGATAACGCTCAAACTCATAGTTCTATAGAAGCACAAGTTAACCAGACTACCAGCCCATCCATTTTTGTCAGTTTGATGCAGGAGGAAAGCGTGATCAAACATCGTATTTTTCCGACCTTTCACCCACAGAAAAGAGAAATTCATCCTATAGTGTTCCTCCGAAATTTTTCAGGAATTTTCCCGAGTAGCTGGAGTGACCGCCAGCGAATTCAATTTGTTAGTGGATTTATCGTAGGCGATGCTGCCTTATGGGGAACCGAAATGGTCGACTCTTGTAAAAGTTACAAAGAGTTTGAACAGATGTTTTTAGCTAAATTCTGGAGTTCTGGTGTGCAGCAGCGCCTGAGAAAAGAGGTTTACAACGCCGAAGTGTTTAACAGTAAGCGCGGTAGTTTGAGAAGATATTTTGAAAAGTATTTAGCGAAAATCAAGTTCTGGGATTCGCCGATCACCGCCAAAGACGTTATTATGATTCTAAAAACTAAGCTACCGATTGCGATCAGAGAAAAGTTAGTAAACGTGTCTGAGGACGATACGGACACTTTCCTATCTGTGTTAGACTCGTTAGATCTGATTTACGAGGACGCTAGAGTTGATGTTGGCAACGCCCACTTCAGTGCAGGCGGCCAGCACAATACAGAATACGCAGGCAACAATGGTGGCCGAGCGAAAGCGCGTCACAGCGACAGCCAGTACCAACCCCACAACGGTTTCAAAAATAAACACACTACGTACTCCAACAGCAAATACAAAAATAAGTACAATAACGGCCAGAGATACAATCCAATATATAATTCGTCACCACCTCAGTACGAAAATACACATTATAGCACACAGCCCCATCAATACGGAAACACGCAACCGATCAACGGTAATTATCAAAACGATCAGTCTTACGATTCAAATCGTCAGTGGAAAAGAAATAAATGGCATAATCAAGGTGGAGACCAATGTACACCTTTCACTAACGGTTACAATCAACACAAGCCACAGCAAAATACCTTTCAGCCACAAAATATACACTTCACGCAACAAGCGAACGGACCTTCGGGAACTCTGAAGCCTAAACGCCCGCATAATACGCAAATTTATTATGCGCAAGCGAATACGCCAGGACAACAAGATCCGTTTCCAACCGAGTTCGTACCACAAAACCAACACCAGTTCCAGACGGAAGAAACATTAAGAAATATAAATCAGCAGGAAAGTAAGCGTCGAGCGGAAAATTAAAAGCAGCACCTTTGAGCCTCCTAGAGGATGCTGCAGGTTTGAATGGGGGCACCCTGTCCCTTAGTCCACACGAAATTAAAGCAATTAGGTATGACAAAGAGACAAACTTACGGGATGATCTAGTAGCAGACATTGAGACGAAAGACAATGATGACGTATGGGACGAACAAGTTCAAGCTTCCATAAGGGTATCAATTGCCAACATACCAGTAACAGCTATTGTAGATACAGGAGCTAATATAAATGTCTTATCTTTATGTTTATTTAAGCAAATATCCTCTGTATGCAAAGTTTTATCACTTCCAATTCAAGGTTGCACCATATCGGGAGCAATTGGTCCACTAACATAACGTTTAAATCTTCAGACTCAGCTTCAAATCCAGATAGAGTCTATTTCAGTAACGTGCATTTTTCTTATTGTTAAAAACCTATCAGTGCCATGTATCCTGAGTATGGAATTCTTGAGGCAGACGAAAGCTAAAATTGACATCGAGTGTGGAATCTGTACTCTAGTAGCGAGCCAGCAACAAGTAACTGTAAATTTGTTAAGAAGCAAGGTGAAGACAAACTTTGGGGTGCTTCAAACAGCAGTACGGCCATGGACTAAAAGACAACAGTACAGTCAGACAGAAGACATGACAGATCTTGAAAGTGTTAATGACGATGAGTATAAAGACCTAATTCCCGGTCAGAATGAATTATACGGTAAAGCTAGTGAGTCCATTGAATTATCCAAACAACAGAAGAATGAGCTTTACAATTTGTTAACAGATTACGTTCAAGTATTTTCTAAGAAACCTGGACTAATAAAAGGCTTTGAATATCGAATGGATGTCCTGCCCCATTCAACCTACTGTAGAACAAGCTATTCCATTCCATATGCGAGACGCGAAGCTGTCAAGTGCGAGATCAAGAAAATGTTACGCTGGAATGTGATAGAAGTATCTCATTCACCTTATTCGAGTCCTTTATTGTCTGTGCTAAAATCAGATGGTAGCGTAAGGCTAGTCCTAGATGCAAGATTAATCAATAAAATTATAGTACCCATAAGAACGAGACCAGAGGCTCTTGAAGAGCATCTGCAGAAGTTTCATGGAGTTAAGTATTTGAGTACCCTTGATTTGAAAAGCAGTTACTGGCAAGTAAAACTTGCGCAGGAGTCTAGGAAGTACACTGCGTTTATATTTGCAGGTAGATCTTACCATTTCAAAGTTGTACCGTTTGGACTAAATGTGAGTTCCGGAATTTTTATTTCTGCCCTTGACTATGTACTAGGTCCTGAACTTTTAGATGAGGTAACAGTCTATGTGGATGACGTTCTTGTAGCATCGAAAAATTGGGAAGATCATGTGGCCCTTCTGCAAAAGATATTTCAACGATTCAGAGAGTATGGTGTTACAGCAAATCTTAAGAAATCCAAGTTTGGAAAAAGTGAAATTAAATTTTTAGGGCACATCATCACCCCTGAAGGAATTAAACCCGACCCGGAAAAATTATCTGCTATAAAAAACTTTCCAACCCCTGTTACAAAAAGGCAACTGTGAGGATTTATGGGTCTTACGTCATTTTTCAGACGTTTTGTTCCCAATCAGGTATTGAACAATCCCGCTCTTCACAACCTTTTTAAAAAGAATTCACATTGGAATTGGACGCCGGAATGCCAAGACGGATTTAAGAAAATTAAAGACAGTCTGGTTAACAGTAACATTCTCCATCATCCTCAGATGGATAAGGAATTTTGTATTACTGCAGACGCTTCCTTTGTGGGTATCGGCGCTTGTCTTTTCCAGATTCAATTAGTAAATGGACACGAGCAAATCCAAGTGATTAGCTTTGCGAGTCGAGTGTTATCAGAGTGTGAGAAGTCTTATTCGGTTACGGAGTTGGAGGCACTTGCCGTAATATGGGCTTTTAGGCGATTTAACTATTATATCTATGGAAGAAAAATTAAAGTCTATTCAGACCATCAAGCCTTATCATTCCTCCTTACATGCAAGTTGCAACACCCTCGTCTTACTCGATGGTGCTTATTCCTGCAGGAATATGACTTTGACATTGTATACATAAAAGGTAAAGATAATGTTATAGCAGACGCACTTTCTCGCTCACCTGAGGGCTTACTAGAAACCAGCGAACTGGTGGAACAAATGTCTAATTATAAAGTCTTGTTAATGAAAGATCCAATTCACAGAAAGTATTTTCTTCAGTTATGTAGGCAGATTCAGATTCTTCAAAATACAGATCCAAAATGGAAAAAGGTTATACAAATTCTTCACGAAAATCCAGCCCACAAGTTGTCCAAGTTTTATAAAGTTCATAACCAAGTGCTATTTCATAAGACGTCTGAGTCATCTGAGAGGTGGTGTGTTTGCATCCCTCGAAATTTCATTGAACATCTTCTGTGGTACACTCACATTTCATGGGGTCACTACGGACCAGAAAAATGTAAAAAGAAAATCTCGACTTACTGTTATGTTCCGAATCTACACCAGAGAATTCATAAATTATTGAGAAACTGTGTCATCTGTCAAAAGGCAAAATCCTTAAACATTTCCACTTCAATTCCACTAAATCCAATAGTTGCTGAAAGGCCAAACCAGCTTCTTAGTATTGATTTAGCAGGTCCACTACCCACCGGTAGGGGAGGCGCTAAATACTTAGTAGCAATCCTGGACAATTTTTCTAAGCACATAAGACTGTACGCAGTAAAATCTTCTTGTGCAAATTCAATAATTCGTCGCATTGAAAATGATTATTTCCCACGATTCGGGGTTCCAGAATCAATTTTGTCTGATAATGCTTCAAATTTCACATCACGCCCGTGGCGTGCATTTCTTGCTCGCCATAGAATCAAACAAATTTTGATATCCCTGTTTCGACCGCAATCGAATCCGACAGAAAGAATCTTCAAAGAATTTAACAGATTTATAAGGACGTACATTCCGAATAAGCAATCTAAGTGGGTAGACTTCGTAACACCATTCGAACAGATTGTAAACCACCTTCCTCATCTGTCGACCGGATTCACGCCACATGAGTTAATGTCAAGATCAAAAGAGAGGAATGAATGGATAGACCCCCTTCCAAAGTTACAAGACAACGAATTGGACCTAGACGCAAAAATCAGGCAAGCTCTCATATCATTGACAACGTATGCTAACCTCCGAAAAAAGGCATTTGATAAGAAGATAAACAGAGTTATAGATTTCAAAGAAGGAGAAAAGGTATTAGTCAGGACTCACTTTAAACCATCCCTGTTGTTAAAGAAGAATCGTAAGTGGCAACACATTTATGAAGGTCCCTTTGTGATAATGAGGAAACCACACATTGGTAGCTATTTGTTATCTGACCCTGCCACGAATAAAATCAAAGGGTTGTTCCACCATCAGGATTTAAGAAAATTTTATAACGCCAGGAATTAAGTTAATTTAAGCTGTAAGAAAATTCTAAGGTATTGGAGATCAGGATTAACCAATGGGTAACAAGAACGGAACTGAACTGACTACGGACGTTAGCCGGTGCTAAAAGGAAACCTTATGTATCAAAACAACGTGTCTGGAAAATAAAATACAGAATAAGTTGTAGACAAGTATTTACATGAATAATCTTTATGTAAACAGGAGGACATGTCCTAGAGGCGATTTTCAATTTTAGTTATAAGTTAGTATGTAAGGAAAATGATGTACTCGAGAGGTATTAATTAGCCCCGAGGTACTAAAATGAGGAAAGAGGAAGGAGCGAATAATGCACTTCTCTCGCTAAATAGTAATTTGAGAATGAGCAGGAAGGAGCGAATAATGCACTTCTCTCCCTAAATAGTAATATGAAAATGATGATTATATGTGCTTAGTATTAGTAAGTGAAATTTAATCGAGGACAAATTAATGACCTGTTTTAAAAGGAAATACTTAAACGTCCAGACAAAAGAGGAAAGTTGTGAGAAAGATTCGATTCCATGAGGATATTCCCTATTTTCAAAGGTGACGTAAATAAGGCACCACCTGTTAGCGTAAAACAGTCGGTAGATTTAACTTGTAAATTCCAGCACAGTGCTGTGCCAGCGATAAAATAACATCTCTTTGAAGTGAACAGATACCTAGGATTAAGCATGAACAGATTGATAACGCAGTGCAATTGTTCTAAAAAGGCCTGACGTTAACCTTAAGTAAAAGCGTGATGGAATAAAAAGGAAGTTTATTATATAACGCAAAGTAAGATGAGTCCAGACTATAAACAAGCTGAGTAAAAGAACATATGAGTAACATGGTTTATTATGCCAACTTCACGGTACTATTGAGCATTAGCGATACTGCAAATTCACAAGCTAGCAGCACATAGAATAAGGATCTCGCCCAAGCTTCACAGGTAGCGACAGCAGCAAACAACACTCTAGTGAGAGGCTTATATATACAAATGATAATTAATACCTAAATGCGTAATGCATAAACTTGACTTAGTCTAAGAAATGAGCAAAGAGTAGTAAGCAAGCTGCAGCAAGATACATATTAGATATACATGCTTGAAGTGATAGATTTTATTTTAAGTGTGCACTGCAATATTTATTGTTTTCTCTGTGATTATGTGATTATTGAATCCCTTTCCTAAGTGCAAATCCTTTAAGATCCTTGATCCTATCCACTCCTCAGGATCAACTTGTAAAGATGCACGTGTGCTTAGGAAGTGAGGCACTACATATAAAAAATGAGTAGGTTCGCGACGCGCATATTGCTTTTCTCTACAATCCAAGTCTATCATAAATAGTGTATGTGCGACGAAAATAAATGTATAATTAAATGCGACGACGGACAAGGCAATCAATCGACAAGACGATGACAATATAATGAATACTGTCAAAACAGAAAGTTGTGTACCAGTTGTGGTAGTCAAATTACTTTTGCAACGATGGAAAATGAAGTGTGACTCTATTTCCTTATAAATTTTGTAAATATGTGTACTTATAGGCTTAATTTTAAAAATCACCAAGAAAGACTGAATCCATACAAACACTGATAGAAACACACAACAAATTCACAATGATCCACCGTCAGTAATTACAAATTGAAACGTTAATTCTTTTATTATGGAATGAATATGAAATGAGACTTTTAATAACCTGTATGTTACACTCGAAAATTACAAATATTCCAATGTGCATGAGGATGAAAGCAATACCTTCGGTATTCCTTCCCTCCTCATGGGAGGCAGTGTAATATTAGTAATTTTCGCCTCACAAACATTAATATACGCTCAATAGTAAACGCCTGATGGCCTAAAGTTATCGAACAATTGTAAAGTAAAAGAAATGAACCATCGCATAGCATCGACAGAAACTATTATTCTTTATCTTTACCGTTCTTGCGCGGTGCCAGTAAATCTCTATGTACATGTATCGATTAATGGTATAAAAAAAGAATTCTGTTGTTTCAAGACAAATGAGGCTTTTGGCGCCTCACCTTTTACTGATTGTATTCCATGAGAGGCGGACGCGGACTTGCTGTGTTCCGCAACTGTATTTTATATTCTATGTGAAAATATTGAGTGAAAATGCTAAATGTTATTTTGTCAATCAGAAAGCATGTAGTTTCTGGTAACTGATTACGAACAGACAGCATCAAGAGGACATTTTGACTGTTATGTATAAAGTATTTAACCACAATGGTCATCTATTGTAATTTAATATGAAAAGGTACGTAGCATTAAAAAAAAAAACGTGTGTTAAAGATAAGTGTGCTTATTTTCGTAAATTAACCTTGATGAGTCCATCTCCTTATTTACTTAACTTAATTATTTTGTGTTACTTCATCATCAGAAATTACGATCACGCTGATGGGCCGAACGCAGCATGAGGCAGAAGGAACATTATCGTTTTCCTATTATTTCTGAACCAACTCTTTTTTAATTGTGTAGTGTTGCATTTCTTTTAACGTCTATAAATCTTCTGGTCCCTTAGTGTTGATCCGGGTATGACTACATCGCGACTATAAAAATGCACAGAAATGATAATGTTTCTTCCGAGCGATCTCAAATATATATATATATATATCAATATGCTGCTCTTATTCAGGTATTTAATGGTCAACGTATGTTATTATAATAGTGTAATAAATCCCTGATTCTGTTGCCAAGTGGCCCACCAAAATATTCACTTTTTCGACATTAAAAAAAAGTAACAATTCTTTTTATTTTTTGTCCCCCAAGAGCAACGCTACAATATCCAATTTGTAATTGTACGTAAAGGTCGATGGGAGTGTAACAATCATGTGTGATGGAAGGTTACGGTAGGGTAAGGAATAGAAAGTGGAATTATAGCTGAATGCGGGCTCGGCTCTAGGACTGAGAGGGAGGGACGAATAAATAATTTCTGCAATAAATTTCAGATTGAAATAGTGAACACACTGTTAAAAAATTTAAATTTCAGCTGTATTATATTAATATTACACAAAGATTTCGAAACCAGACATTAGAATATATGAAACGATTCGGATCACAGCTTGGTGAAGAGAATCGTCTGGAAGAATCAATATGGAAAGAAGTGAGATACTCAGGTACTGAGAAATGATGAGGTACTTTTGAAGCTTTCTCAGGCTGTAGATACTGGAATAAGAATATCACAGTAAGCAGTTCAGATGGAGAGGATTGGACGTCTCTAAACACGGCAGTCGCAGAAGTTGGAGAAAAATATTCGTCGGTACAAGGAAGGCAACTGCGGAGAAACCATAGGTAAGATAGTTGTTTCAAGTGATCCACGAATGAAGAAGGAACAAAAATGTTCTGGACAAGACAGGAACAGACAAATATAAGTCACCAAATATAAGTCACTTAAGAATGAAATAAGTATGAAGTACAGGAAACCACGGAAAAATGGCTGCAGAAGAAATGTGAAGAAACTGAAGAAGAAACATTCACCTTAAGGAATGTTACAGCACATAGAAAAGCTTCAACAGGGTTCGGTACAGTTAAAAGCGAGAGTGTCAACATTAAGTATGCAAGATAAATTCCGATCACAAGGCTGAGGTGACAGCGGATAGGTAGAAAATTTACAGTGAAGGCCTCTATAAGAGTGAAGACTTCACTGTTGGAGTAGTAGAGGCTCAAGTGAGACGATATGACAAAGGGACTCCAGTATAAGACAGAAAGCATAATTACTTCGGGAAACGTGTCAGATGACAATGAGAGTTGATTTTTCAATCTATGAATCTGGAGCACAGGAATACTACGCCAATTTTGGTGCAATTTGACATCCATATAGGTGCGAAGCGAGGATCGGTGTACTTTCGAATACGCGTCTCCACAATTCTTCAAAGTCACCTGTAACACCTATATTTTCCCTATTTTTTATCTGTATCGATCTGTCAGTCTGTAGTATTACTAATTTATAATCGTATATCTGTCATATAAATTCTCAGAATTTATATACGTATTTCAGTTATGTGAACTTTTGAACGGCATTGTTTAAATTATGCTTGTTGGTTTAAATACTGTAAATAATGGAATTATTGTTATGTAATGTGTTAGATCCTGCCCACTCGTCCCTAATAGGGTGCCTACGAGATGCAGTGTTCTCGGAATGCTTTACAACACTTTCAAACAAACAACATTAGTAGTTTTATTTCCAGAAAGCAAACTGACAACACTTAACTTTCCTTACAGCAGATGTGGCTAGCGAAAGACGACGTGAAAACAGAACACTTCTTGCTATAGACAGAGTGCAAGGAAACATTTGATACTGGCAGCGTAGCACTAATCACGTTGCAGACTCGGGACGATCATGTGCTGCCAAGGCTAGCAGGAGCTGCTTTTATATGTCGCTGTTGTAGGGGGCGCGCCTGCCGCGGTGCGGTCCGATTCCGCGCACCATTCGCCGCCGGTTCTTCACTGCCTTCTCTGGTCTTTCGTTCCGCATCTTCGTTCCGGCGTCTGTGATTACGCCAGAACATTCCTTCCACCTCCCCCCTCCCCAAAGCGACGGACCGACGGACCGTCACGCTGTCCTCTGGACCAGTGTATCTGGGGGGGGGGAGTCATAGTGTACGTGACAGAGGCGGGCGAAGTTGATTTTGTTGGTGGCGCTGCAAACTATCCGCACCTAAAACAAGATACATGCAAGGGCCTAGTCGACGAATGATGTCGCCTCGCGCCCACAGTCTGCTGCCGCTAAAAACCCTGTAAAAGACAATATCACGCGGCGCGAAGCGATAGTTGCGGCCATCCTGCGGCGCCGGATGCTGAGGAGGGTGGAGCAGGTGGAGCACTGTGTGATGGCGGCGGCCATGAAGCAATTCCGCCGGCGATGGTCCATCTCGTGGGTGCGAACAATACGAGACGAGAAAGAGTAACAAGGCTTGATCCACGGTGTGTGCGGAGCGAATTTTGGTCATCTGCTGCTGCAGTGTTCCGATTAAACGTTCCGCTTCGGCGTTTGACTGTGCATGGAGCGGTGCAGTAGTTAGATGCAGTATGCCATAGCGTTCACAGAATGTTGCGTACTCATTTGACGTGAACTGAGGTCCGTTGTCTGACACAACGACTTCACATAAACCTTCGAGGCAAAACGTGGAAGACACCACCTGAACTGTGTTATACTACGTTGTGAGTTCACTGGCACAGCAAAAGGAAACTTGCTATATGAGTTAACACAATCAACCAGCGAGTGTTCCAAAAATGTCCCGAAAAGTCTATGTGCAGACGTTGACGTAGCGATTGCGACTTAGGCCAAGCAGAAAATTTTTGAGGCGCAGCGGACTGATTTTCAGCACCTGCGTGACACTGTGACGTCATTTGTTCTATTTGGGCGTCCATGCCCTGCCAAGTACAGCGTCGACGCGGTAACTGTCTCGTACGAACAATCCCCTTGTATCCTTGGTGAAGTAACTGCTACGCTTCTTTTTGCAAAACTTCAGGGTCAATACACGTGACTGTCCATTGTCAAACTGAACAATAATCACACTTTTGTGTATAGCGAGGCTACGTGGACGTGCAAAAAATGGTTCACATGGCTCTGAGCACTATTGGACTTAACATGTGAGGTCATCATTCCCCTTAAACCTAACTAACCTAAGGACATCACACACATCCGTGCCCGAGGCAGGATTCGAACCTGCGACCGTAGCGGTCGCGCGGTTCCAGACTGAAGGGTCTAGAACCGCTCGGCCACAACGGCCGGCTTGGACGTGCAAAGTATCGGCGCACTATTATCGCAAACTCTGTGCGAAAGAACTGCACCGATTCCATAAGACGAAGGGTAAACTGCACTAGCACTGGTTTGTCAGGATGAAAGTGAACTTAGTAACGATCACTGAGCGTTGCAGCATTAAGTTTTTGAAAAGCTACTTGGCACGCATCTGTCCAAACAAAGGACAGACGTAAGCGATACAATGGAGCTGCCATTTGTGCGGCATTCAGTATCAACAGAATATAATAGTTTATTTTTCCTAAAACTGACTACAATTCTGTGATATTACGAGTAACTGGCAAGTCTCGTATGGCTAACAAATGCGACTGCAAAGGATGCTCACCTTGACTGTTTATGACATAACCAAGTTAATTTCATTAGGTGTACGACCTGCAACTACAATATCGTCCAAATAATTTTAACAGTTTGTAACTTGTGCAGTCAGCTGTTCCAAAAAATACCGTTGCATAATGGCGGTTACGGAAACACTGTCAAAAGGCAAACGCAAATATTTAAAAAAGCCCTAAACAGCAATTACTACACACACTTTTTGAGATTCTTCATCTACCGGTATTTGAAGATACGCGGGGCGCAATTCAGTTTTATAAAAGTAGCGTCCAGAGCCTAATTTGTCCATAAGATCTTATGGGCGTGGTAATGGATAAGTATCAATCACACTCTGTGTGTTGACTGTAGACTTGAAGTCAACACAGACTCAAATGTGAACTGAAGGTTTGGGGAGCAAAACCAGTGGACTTGCCCATGGAGTAGCTGATAAGGGCGCAATAACTCTGCTATCTTATTCTTTGAGGCCGGCCGGAGTGGCCGTGCGGTTCTAGGCGCTACAGTCTGGAGCCGAGCGACCGCTACGGTCGCAGGTTCGAATCCTGCCTCGGGCATGGATGCGTGTGATGTCCTTACGTTAGTTAGGTTTAATTAGTTCTAAGTTCTAGGCGACTCATGACTTCAGAAGTTAAGTCGCATAGTGCTCAGAGCCATTTGAACCAATTCTTTAAGTTCAGCAGCAACTTTGTCCCATGACGCAATGGGAACAATTCTGGCCCGGCAAAATTTCGGCTCAGTCTTGTTTGTTAGCTTGGCCGTATCGTAATATGTGAAATAAAATTGTTAGCTTTGCCTAAGCCTTAAGAAAAGAGTTCTGGGAATTCTTTTAGCAAGGCAGCTACGCTGTCCTTTACATTGAATGCAGACACTGACAACACATTCTCCTGAATGTTAAAACCAAAAAAGTCAAAAGAGTCAAGTCAACATATGTTTATACATGAAGATGGTCTCTGTTCTTTCGGACATGTCCGACATGGGTCTCACGGGAGGCGTGCCAGAGGTAAGTCCCTGCAGTCGCACTATCCTCTGTGTCCTCGATGGCTCAGATGGATAGTGCGTCTGCCATGCAAGCAGGAGATCCCGGGTTCGAGTCCAGGTCGGGGAGCACGTTTTCCAACTGTCCCCGTTGACATATAAACGCCTGTATGCAGCTACGGGTATTCATTTCATTGTAGTTTCAAAATATGTTCTCACACTAGCGTGATTGTAGCACTGTAAAAGTCACTGTTGCGTATGCAAGTGATACATAAAAGGCAAAGTACATGTTCCCAGAGTGAGAATGTCTTGTCGATTATAAGCCGTCAGTTGCGTGCTAGTTTTAGATAGGTGTGGGGAGCCTAACAGTTCATATGTGTGACGTTTTAGCAATGCGATAGAGTTACCCGTGTCCAACTGAAATTTCACATCTTCCCCACAAATAGGTGAATGAACAAAAAGTTTATTTGACTGACTTATCACTGACGTAACTGCACGTTTGCTAGTTGCAGACTTTGAATATACCTCACTGATAACATGGGCCTTACTCAAATGGCTCTGAGCACTATGGGACTTAACTTCTCAGGCCCCTAGAACTTAGTACTACGTAAACCTAACTAACCTAAGGACATCACACACATCCATACCCGAAGAAGGATTCGAACCTGCGACCGCAGCGGTCGCGCGGTTCCAGACTGTAGCGCCTAGAACCGCTCGGCCACCCCGGCCGGCATGGACCTTGTGACGAGTGTTTTGTGAGGGGGCTAAATTCTGATGTTTGTTCAGTTGCAGACATACGGATTGCTCATGTCCTTTCCTACCACAAGCGTAACACTGAGCTTGTCGGGAAGGGCAGTCATGGCATTTGTGCCCTGTATAACAGCGAGGGCAAAAGTTAATTTTGTTCGCCTTCGTAGCCGCCTGTTTAGGAACTGCGTACGTGGCGTGGAAAGCTCTTTATTTGGCGTTGCTAGCGCACACCCTCGGTGCGGAATGGGGTGATCACAGCGAAGGGACCCGACAAACAATTATCTGCTGAAATGTATGAGCCGACAAGGCATCGGAATCGTGCTGGTCTAGTATTTGCACTACTGCTGAAATGATGGATCAGACTGCTGTAAAATCTGTTCTCTTATTCTGAAAACAGGCACATTGTACACGATCGCATCACGCAACATTACATCTGAATATAAAGAACGGCAATGAGCTGTGCGTGGCTCGTGTTCCCGCCAATTACGTGTTTTACACCCTGTTTTTTTAAACGTATTTCTACCTCACTACGTTAATTTAAATTACTACTGTCACTGAGTTGCTGCTTTGCCTGACCGTGAGCGGCGTTAGCAGCGCGTATCGATATATCCCCTCTCGTAGTATCTGTGCTTGACTGCTATTACTTCCCAGTCGTTGTCTGTCGTAGGGAAGTTCACGTCTCGAGTTCGTGTTGGGAGTTCGGGCTGCCAGTGGCTTCGGGATGCGTCGAGAGCGCAGTCCGAACCTGCCAGTCAGGGTGTTGCAATGCGGCACTAAAGTGCGCGTCATATATGTTGGCGGCCGAGTTTAGGTTTGTTCTGCGCATCTGACGTCACAAAACACAGTCAGCCAATGAACAGAGAACGACGTTGCCAGATCTCGACTGCAGAGCAGAGCACGGACGAGTGTCTTCAGTTTTAGAAACGTTCAGTCATAAATAAAGTAATAGAACAAAAGCAATGTCTTGATAGCAGATTTTCTTTTATAGAAAGTTTGGAAAAAGCATTCTTTATACCAATTGCTTCATATTCTATTAATTAATTAAAGCACACAAGCAATAAGCCTTCTAATTCAGGCGATAGCAAGGAAAGGTGTTTGTATCAATCTCACGAACCGCTTTTTCGCAATAAAGAACAGCCGTAATTGTTTATTTCCTATTGTACTTCGACAAAGTGTGAGTAATTCATAATCATACCAACAGTGTTTGTCAGTATTCTGCATGACGTGTTAGCTATCTCGTGGTGTTACATTGTAGGACGAGTTGCGGTAGCGTAACGGTTAAGGCGAGCCAGCACGGTAGCTCAGCATGTTCGGTCAGAGGGTTAGCAGCTCTCTGTAATAAAAAAACTGAGGTAACCGATCAAAGACGAACTTAAACAGATGTGTTACGACGTCCGCCCCGAGCACATACAACGAACTAAAACGAACAAAATGAGAATTAAAAAAAAAAAAAGACGTTAGATTAGTAAGCGAACGGTGTAGAGTTCAAACCTTGTGGGGTGCTTATTATTTTCTTTATTTAAAAACAATATCGAAGCGTCTTACTTCACGAATTTTATTCGTTTGAATGCAATTTTTTGAAATTTCTAGTGCTTTGTCTCTTCATTAACCCTTTCGCTGCTGCAGACACGTGCTCCCCGCATTCCGCGCTGTGCGCGATTTTGTCATCGCTGCACTGCTCGCCTGTGCAGACACATGGTGTTCTCACTGCTTTGACACACTTATCATTCGATTTCACAAAAACTATCTGGCCCAAAAATTAGATTTTTACACATCTTCTTAACTGATACCTTCCCCCCCATAAATGACTTAATTTTGATTCGATGTTCAACCCAGTTATTGTGCAGCATTAAATATAGTAAACCATTGCACGAAATTTTGAACAGTTTGCAGAGGTAAATGTCCATAGAGTATACTTTCCGTATGGTCGATTTTAGTTGCCACAATGTTGAGAATGAAATGTGGACAAGATACCTAAATTTCATATAAAATTTACTGTGTAACAATATCTCATTTAATTTAAGTACCACATAGGTGTCGTATGTAATTGAGAAATATTCCATCTTTCGCGACTGCAACAAAAGTGTGTCTGCACAGGCGAGCAGTGCAGTGACAAAATTACGCACAGCACGGAATGCGGGGAGCACGTCTCTGTAGCAGCGAAAGGCTTAATGCGGCCGTGGTGGCATTACTTCATGAACTGCGCGCTCCCCCCTAAACGTAAGCTTGCGAACTATGCTATACTATGGTGCTGCTTCTCTCGGCGCGTGCGTCGTGTGCAACTGGCAACGCAGCAATCTCCCGCGTCTGTTCGGGCATGCGCGAGCCGCCAAGATAAAAGAATTGAACTATAGTGTAGTCGGGTTGGAGCAGTGAGGTCTGCATCGACATGGCTCGCCCGACCGTTGGTGCCACCCATCACTTGAGCCGGGCCACGGTCTTGGTGGATCGTCGGTCTGTCGTCCAACTGGACGACGCGTTTTGGCTCGCCGATCGTTCATGAGTCGGCTGTGTGTGTGTGTGTGTGTGTGTGTGTGTGTGTGTGCGCGCGCATCGACTCCCAATTTGTCTTCGCGCATGCTTAGCTACTGTTGTGTATCGTTCAGCTCTTCGTGCAAGTGTTTGAAAGGTTGTGTGTGTAGTTGGCGTTATGTCTACTGACGACGATTTTAGATGATGTTCTCATTCTGAGTGGAGTCGGTCGGTTGCTGCGGACGAGGGAAGTTGTCTCCGAGCGGTGCAATCGGCTGGGGCCGCTGGCAGCCACTGCGCAGTGTTGGAGCGTGTGTGGAGCTGTCCGATCGCTACGAGCTTCGTGATTCATTGACCCGGGACGCCAAAGTTCAGTAGTGATTTCAACTAACCAAGCTACATCCATTCGTGTTGTGGTGATTCGTTTCGGTGATTTGCTGTTGGGGGGGGGGGGGGGGGGGGTTGCTGTGGGCAACATCGAGTAGTTCTACTGTTGAGATTTAGCCGCCATGCGGTACAATTAACTATTATGGTCGACTACGATTTGAGAGCACCAGTGGAATTTTCTGTCTTGTGGCCGTTAGTGTTCTGGTTACCTGCCCAGGGCACTGACGTAAATTCAGGAAGTGTTCTTTTGAGCGAGTTAACTACTATCGTGTTTCAAATTCAAGTGTGCCAGCGGAATTTTCTGCCTAGTGGCCGTTAGTGTTCCGGTTACCTACCCTGGCCACAAACGTAATTTCAGGCAGCGTCATTTTCTACCTGTTGTCGCTGCTCAACATTGTGTGTAGTTTTGACAGCTAATGCGTACTCCATTATGGGTTATCACGTTTGTAACATTGCCGGTTAGGGTTCTCATGTACTGATTGAGGGGAAGAAAGTAGTTGTGTCGGTCGGTCCGTGGCTGCCTCCTGGTTGGGTTCCGACGCATCAAGTATAGTTGGGCTCACCACCTGTCTGACCTAAGTGAACGAGGGCATACCTACCTCCTTGGAGGCCTTCTGAGTGCCACCGGTGTTTAATTAGCTGTTGTCAGCTATTTTAAATTTTAGGCTTGTGGTTATTGTTTGTTTCTTAAAATTTTGCAGAATTAATTTTTAAATTTACCTTTCAAGTATAAACATGCTGGCCTTCTGCCTTTAAAGGTCTATGGTAATATATTCTGAAGTTTTGAAATTTAATTTTGGCCCTCAGCCATTTGTGTTGCACCTTGTATGTGTTGCCTTTTGGGTTTTTAATTATTTTATTGCTATCTTAATTGTATTTTCGATTTTTTTAAAGATTTCTTGTTGGCCTTCTGCCTTTAATGGTCTATGGTAATACATTCTAAAATTTTGGAAATTAGTTGTTGCCCTCAGCCATTTGTATTGCACTTAGCGTTTGTTGTTTTTCGAATTATTTTATTGCTATCTTAATTGGATTTTTATCTTGTTAAGATTTCTTGTTGGAGGCCATGAGCCGTGAAAGAGTTGCTAAATTACAATAAATGGCAATCAGAAGCAAAAACTGACTTCAACCCTTGGTCCTTTCCACAATCCTATAACCTGTTCTGCCCAGCAGGTTTAGCGGGGGTTTCAGGCAAGCACATTAAAATTAGCATTTTATTGTCAGACCCTGCAAATCTGTGACTCACTCGCGATATATTACTTCTGACAGTTTTTTTGCAATTGAAGAATTGATACCTAGCTACTGCCACATTCACTTGTTACTCGTAATATGTAGTTAGCGAAGAGATCACCGTTTCTTAGGACTGTTCACTTGGAGTGGCGCGAGAAAAGAGTTCTTGAATGAGGAAGAAGGCTGCACTTCCCACCACTGATAATAGATAGGGAAGTTTCACAGTAGCTGGTACGTTGTGCGCGATAACGTATGCCTCGAACTATGAGAGCCACTTGAGCCATTCCACACCCCGTTCACAAAACTTACGAGAAGGAGGTATACAAACTGTAGTCGGCGGAGCTGGTTCTGTCGGGCGCACAGCGTTCGCGAGCAGCTGCTGCACCGTGTTGAGAAGGGTATAAATCTGGGTAAACTGAAACAACTGCATTAGCTGTGTGGCATCTAACGCCTCCAGCTGCAGCGTCTGAGCAAGGGGCGTGAAAGGTGGGGTGGCCGTATTGGAAGACACAAATGAAAAATTGGTACAAGGCAAGAATTCTAAATAACGAGAAAATGAAAGAAATGTTCTTCAACGCCCACCTGGAAACTCTGATTAGCAAAAACGACAAGAAACGGGAAAAGGAAATCGAGCGTCCCTACAAAGAAAAGACAAGAGAGAGGTAAGGCGCCTGCCAAAATATGGCCGTGGCTGATGGCACTTAATCCGGTTGTAGACTCGTCGCCAGATGTATGGTCCACTCGTCGCTAATAGAGTGCGTACGGGATGCAGCGTTCCCGGAATGCTGTACAATAATTTCAAACAAACAACATTATTAGTTTTATTTCCAAAAAGCAAAGTGACAATACTTATCTTTTTTTACATCAAATGTCGCTAGCGAGAGGCGAAGTGAAAACGGAACCGTTCTAACTATATACAGATTCCAAGGAAACACTTGATACTGGCAGCGCAGCACTAATCGCGTTGCAGACTCGGGCCGATCATAGCAGGAACTGCGTTTATATGAAGCTGTTGTAGGGGGCGCACCTGCTGCGGTGCGGTCCGATTCCTTGCACCATTGGCAGCCGATTCTTCACTGCCTTCTCTGATCTCTCGTTTCACATCTTCATTCCCGAGATTGTGGTTACGCCAGATAATGTACTGTACATGATGTTGTCCGTAGTTAGGGAACATAGGGTGGAATAAATGATGTGGGGAAGCCACGCAGTTACGATGTAGCCTGACGGAGTAGAAATGCTGTGGCTGGCGAGCAAGTGGCAGCCCATCCTTTGTGACGGGTAAGGAGTCCGTGGTTAACACCTCGCTAGCAGTAGTGGATCATTGTGACTCATGTTCCTGGAGTTTTGAGGCCAGAAGTGCTTAAGGGCAGAATTTATGACCCTCGGATGCTGCATACCGTGATACCATTATAATGGCATGGTTTCTGGCCTATGAATATAATTACCACGCCAAGAAGATACGTAACAGGGCGAGCCAAGATTACTGCTATGATTGCATCGCTGCCAGTTTAATAGCCACTGCAAATTGCGCCACCACTATCACCAGCCTTCCACTAAATTGTTTATATTTGGCGCCCTGTAAATGGACCAGGTGTTTGTGAAACTTGGTTGACTTTAATAACAATCGTGGTGTTACTAACAGCTATATCTTACACCCGTGACTATCGCAAATAACAAATATGGACAGGAATTCTATCCTAGTGAATTTAATTCCGAGTATCCTAATGTATTATGAGCAAGTGGTTTAACTTGAGTATAATGTTTTGTTGTCATTTGCACAGCCAATTATATTTTTGAATAGGTCAAAAGACTGCTTATGAAAGCACATTTGTTATTTAAATCGTTATAGTTTGTTGTGCTTTAATTAATTAATAATTATTGATGACAATACTTACCATTTCTCGTGCATACCGATATAGTTTTGTTAATGAGTATGGTTCTTCAAACGATGACGTTTAAGAGTCCTTATGTACTAGGCCAGTTAGTTATTGAAGCACTACGTTATCTCACGGTCAACTTTTCAAAAATTCCTAGCATCGATAGCCGTTTAAGATGGTCAGTGGTAGCGTTACAACGCAAGTACCCACTATTTGCAACTTTGCAACATCACCAAAGCACACATGTATCTCATTGTAGCCGGCCGGTGTGGCCGAGCGGTTCTAGGCGCTACAGTCTGGAACCGCGTGACAGCTACGGTCGCAGGTTCAAATCCTGCCTCGGGCATGGATGTGTGTGATTATCTCATTGTAAGTATGAGAAGGATTTTTGGTAGACTACAGAAGAAGAAAACTAATATTCACATACAAAATCTTTGTTAATTTATGTACATAAATTTACACTCAGGAAAAATGTACCTGTATTGTTGTTGGTATAGTTTTAATATTATCCAGCTTAATTTTTATCGTACGGCTTAAATTCTTTCCTGGCTAATAATTTGAGAAAACCAAAGAAGGTATATTCTCGAATTCTAATACATATATAACGTTATTCCCATGAACTTAATCTACTATGGCGCTTACAATTAACTTCATTTTTCTACCTGATAATGCTGAGAGATTTTAAATTTGCCTTTTTTTTCCTGAATGACACCTTTTTCAAGGAATTAAAGGATTTCACATATGGTTAAGTGTACATTACCAACTCTTCTGTACCATATTCTTGTAGAATATCCACGTAAAAATTTAATTTTCGCTCATTACTTGCTATTCTGTTAGTTTTAAACTTTTCAATTGATTTTCGTTTGCTAGGTGCACAATGTCCTGTCCACTGCATTTAGGTACACTCCAACTTTCCTTTTCAATTAGATACAAATACACACATCAAAAAAAGTTTTGATCACCCCAGTTCCCAGAACTCCTGAAGATAAACGTCGACTATAGATATTGTATCACAGGCACACTCCCGTTGACTGTTCATAGATGTCACTAAATCCGCCAAAAGATGTAAACAACCATGCATGGGCAGCGCCTATTAGACGGAGGGGATGCGGCAGCCGATCAGTTACAGTCATTTCACCAAGGAGGAGGTACACGGCTCGTGTTGCCTGTGGTTCAACCACGCCTAGACGATCAATACCGCGGTTCCGTCGCATCCGCATTGTTACTTTGTGCCAGGAAAGTTTCTCAAAAAGGGAAGTGTCCAGGCGCCTAGGAGTGAACCAAAGTGATGTTGTTCGGACATGGGGAGGTACAGAGAGACAGGAACTGTCGATGACATGCTTCACTCAGGCCGCAAAAGGGCTACAACTGCAGTGGATGACCACTATCTATAGATCATGGCTCGGAGGAACCATGACAGCAACGGCACCATGTTGAACAATGCTTTTCGTGCAGCCACAGGACGTCGTCTTACGACCCAAACTGTGCGCAATAGGCTGCATGATGCTCAACTTCACTCCCGACATCCATGGCGAGGCCCATCTTTGCAACCACGACACCATATAACGCGGTACGGGTGAACCGCTCAGGATTGGCATAACATTTTTTTCACCGATGAGTGTCGCATATGCCTTCGACAGACAATCGTCAGAGACGTGTTTGGAGGCAACCCGGTGGAGTTGAATGCCTTAGAAACACCGTCCAGCGAGCGCAGCAAGGTGGAGGTTCCCTGCTGTTTTTGGGGTGACATTATGTGGGGCCGACGTACGCCACTGATAGTCATGGAAGGCGCCATAACGGCTGCACGATACATGAATGCCATCCTCCGACCAATAGTGCAACCATATCGGCAGCATATTGGTGAGGCATTCGTCTTCATGGACTAACCATTGTGGACATCTTGTGAATGACTTCTTTCAGGATAACGACATCGCTCGACTAGAGTGGCCAGCATGTTCTCCAGATATGAACCCTATCGAACATGCCTGGGATGGATTGAAAAGGGCTGTTTATGGACGACGTGACCCACCAACCGCTCTGAGGGATATACGCCGAATCGCCATTGAGGAGAGGAACAATCTGGATCAACAGGCCTTGATGAACTTGTGGATAGTATGCCACGACGAATAGAGGCATGCATCAATGCAAAAGAATGTGCTGCTCGATATTAAAGGTAGCGGTGTGTACAGCAGTCTGGACAACCACCTCTGAAGGTCTCTCTGTATGGTGGTACAACATACAATGTGTGTTTTTCATGACCGATAAAAAGGACATAAATGCTGTTTATGTTGATCTGTATTCCAATTTTCTCTACAGGTTTCGGATCTCTCATAACCGAGGTGATGAAAAACTTTTCTTGATGCGTGTAGAAATGGATGCTTTATAAAGAGATTTTTCCTGCGTTCTTTCATGTAGTAAACGTTTCCAAATTCACCATTTTCTGTGAGTAGTGATACACATAGCCACTTTTCATTCATATATACAGTAAATACGTAGATCTTGTATTTCACAGTCGTACTGTACCTTAAGTACCCGCCAGGACTCGGGTAGGGGCGCCGGCGCACCCGGAGGATTAACGACGATTGCCGGTATGCTGGTCGGCCTGGATGTGGTTTTTAGGCTGTTTTCCACATACTTACCACCTCAGTTACACGACTCGCAAACATTTGGCATACACTGTACGCGCACAGCTAGGTTACACGAATTCCGTCCCAGGGGGTTTGGGGTGGTGACAAAAAATGGTACAAAAGGCTCTGAGCACTATGCGACTTAACTTCTGAGGTCATAAACCTAACTAACCTAAGGACATCACACACATCCATGCCCGAGGCAGGATTCGAACATGCGACCGTAGCGGTCGCTCGGCTCCGGACTGTAGCGCCTAGAACCGCACGGCCACTCCGGCCGGCTAGGGGTGGTGACAGGAAAGGCATCCGGCCAACCTCTGCAACTAACACGGCCAAACCAATAGTAACACGGCCGACCCCACGTTGTACTGTTTTTCCTGGGTGGACTTGGGTTTAAAAAAATGTGAACTAAATATTACGTTAAATTTTATAAATAATCGACTACGCCAAAGATGGATAGAACTACAATGGACATTTTATTCAATGGACTCTTGCTCTTCTATGCATGAACTATCTTTCCTTTATCGTTTCTTATTTCACAACACTACGAATATTATTGCAAGTTCGTGAGAAGTCGTGTGCTTATTGCACCAGAGAATAATCGCCAAATCTGTTCGATGTACACTGCTGCAATACGTAACCTAACATCGTGGTTTCAGAACGGCGAGAATCTTAACATCAGGGTCGATGGTCCCGAAGAAGATGAAGTTAGGGATATCTGCTAGCTAGGCAGTAAAATAACTAATGACGGGTGGAGCAAGGAGGACCTCAAAAGCAGACTAGCTATAGCAAAAAAGGCATTCCTGGCCATGAGAAGTCTACTAATATCAAATATCGGCCTCAATTTGAGGAAGAAATTTCTGACAATGTACATCTGGAGTACAGCATGGTAGTGAAACATGGACTGTGGGAAAACCGGAAGAGAAGAGAACCGAAGCATTTGAGATGTGTTGCTACAGACGAATACTGAAAATTAGGTGGACTGATAAGGTACGGAATGAAGAGGTTCTACGCAGAATCGGAGAGGACAGGAATATGTGGAAAACACTGATAAGGAGAAGGGACAGGATGACAGGACATCTGTTAAGGCATGAGGGAATGACTTCCATAGTAGTAGAAGGAGCTGTAGAAGGCAAAGCTGTAGAGGAAGACAGAAATTGGAATACATTCAGGAAATAAATGAGGACGTTTGTTGCAAGTGCTGCTCCGAAATGAAGAGTTTGGCACGGGAGGGTAACTCGTGACGGGCCGCGTCAAACCAGCCAGAAAACTGATGACTCAAAAACAAAGAAATCTAATGTACTCACCATTTCCTATGGCTTTATGATTTACACTGCTTAGGAATGATCTCTCTGAGTCATTGGATACAAATGTTTCATATAATTGGTACCCTTCGACATGGAACTGAAACTTCATATCAGATGCTTGCTTCAGTCCTAGCTGCACTTTTCTTTGTCACTTTGTTTCGAGCAGAAAGGTGCACAGCCATTTAAGATGTTGTGCAGGAAGCAAACAAGGTAGAATATCCAGTTTCCAGATATCCCTAAGAACTACTAAACAGAAGGGCAAAAACTGTAGAGGAAAACAGAGATTGTAATACATCCAGCAAATAATACAGAGCGTACGCTGCAAGAGATGGAGAGGTTAGCACAGGAAAGGAAATCGTGGCGAGCCGAAACAACCAGTCAGAAGAATAATGACAAAAAATGGATTAGCTGCCACGGAAATTGTAACAGCTTGGTGGAGAACACTATTATACTCGTGTATGGACCTGAATATAAGAAAGTTTCTAACAGAAGGGAAATGTGTAACTACCCAACAAGAAAAGTGAATTTAATGCGTGCTTCAATACAAAGGTGCAAAATATTGTGATGGCGAACAATGGTAAAAAGTTAGACTGAATTGTTTAATGTGCATAAGTTTCAGTATTGATGGACAAAGATGTACAACTAATGTATATGTCAGGTAACAGAGCCAGTGGAAAGAAAGTATATGAGTAGCTCTCTTATCGATTTAATAAAGTGTCCAGACATGTGTCTACAGGGTTTTCTTGATAAAAGATTACCGTACTGGACATACATACGATTTATAACTACAGACTGGGCGGTGAGTGAACCTCTTTTATACTATTTTAGTGTGCTACATGCAAAAAAAAACAGTATTCTGTTGTACTTTGCGCTAATTGCATTTGTGTGTTGTAAACTATCAGACAGCTTATAGAGCAGTTGTTGTGCCATGTTTAACAGCGGTCTGCAATTTAACTGGTGTAGTAAGAAACCACAAAAGGTGAATGATGTACAAGTAAACCTTTCATACAATTAAGACCAAAAAACTATTATAGACTGTTTTCTTTCTACCTATAGCTTTAATTATCTTTCTGCAAACTATATGGAAGTTGCTGACACACAGTCCAATAGAAACAACAAGCATTATACACAATATTTATGATAAAGGGACTTATTTTTCTCAATCCTGTACATTGTGCTGCCCAAGACTATCAGATATAGATTTTGCCAAGTTAGAACTGGTTCCCATGAAGAATGTTATTCTTCAGGTATTAAGAAGAAGGACCAGTTTATCGAACAGACTTAAATCATTCCCTATTAAAGCCACAACTGCTTCAAGTACAGTTTACAGATCGAGTGTATGAAACAAAAAACTGGAAACTGAGGAGACTGAAGTCGAAAAACAGTGATGGGGAATATGGCGATGACAGGTGCTATGACAGAAGAATGTAACTTCAATTCGAAAAAGAATATGTAATTGCACATGTATAAACTGGGCTTAAATATTTTAAACAAAGAGCATCTAAAAATCTGGTTTTGACTGAGGAATTTGAGATCATAGCATTTACTGTAAATGCCAGTGGAAAGTGGCCCCAGGTTGAAATAACTGCATAAAATAAAGGATCCATGGGTGTTTACTGCATTAGATGTTCTACAAATCTCTGTTTCTTAACTTCTATTCCCATCTGGACTTGATTGAAAACAATGGCTCAAACGTATCTAAGTGTGGTGGCTTGGAAATTGTGCATCTTGTAACATAAAAGCCATTTACAGAATTTAACAATGGCAGAGTAAATGTGACAATAATTTATTTTTTGAAGTGGTGAATTTAATGTTCTATATTCAAATTCTTCAAGAATGTGGAGGATAAGAGTTGCCAACTTAAATCGAAAATGATGTGGAAATTGTTAACAATATCTCTGTGTAAGAAATAAAAGTAAATTTAATAGACTGTCCATTCAGTGCACCATAGACTTATCTCTTTAACATTACTGGCGTGTAAATGGATATGCATAAATTAATGTAGATGTTGCACAATAACATTTGTTTTTTTTTTAATTATTTTTCCTATCGAAAATCCTATAATAGTCTCCCATTTATGATGATCTTCTCCCATGACAAGTGGGATTACAGTATTTGGCATAAACATTAGTGGTGCACAAAACAGATGAGATTTAGTGATGTGGCGGATGTGACATAAACTTTGTTGAGAGAGTATAAAAACAGAGAGAGATATGAAATACAGAAATGGAATATTGCACTGTCTCTCTCTCTCTCTCTCTCTCTCTCTCTCTCTCTGTGTGTGTGTGTGTGTGTGTGTGTGTGTGTGTGTGTGTGTGTGTGTGTGATGGCAGTTTACGCAATTCAGATGAAGAAGGCTTCATGATATTTTTTAATGTGTAAATACTGTAGCATGATGAATACTTTTGAATATTAGGGGTTGTACATACTGATTGACTTTTCTCGTTTTAAGTAAAAATATACTAAGCTGTTAATGGTGGCTTCATTTTAACTGATGATGAACACGTCTGAAATAAATATTCTGCGACTGCCACTATTTTTCATTTTAATGTATGTTAAAAAGGCCTCACTTTGATAATTTGATTGTTTTAATGGATACTAAAAGTAATTTTCCCATAAACGTCATCTTACATTCTTTCAATATCCCGCTAATCTTTAAATTTCCCACCTATTGCCATCTTCATGCGCTAAGGCTCATTGATGACGTCATGTGTGCGCTTGCACTTAACGATCTTAAGCAGAAGCTTGAAAGTAAATGTGCGCCATAGTCGGCCCTACATACGAGACATACCATTAGACTTTCAGAGAATAACGTCCACAAAGTTCCAACAAGAATAATACAATACATTAGAACTGGAAGCAAAACTGAGCATCTGTTACATGGCTATCAGTTTGACCTTGGCAAAGGTAAAATCACCATAGAGGTAAGGACGTACTTCATTAAGGGAGCGCGAGTTGTTGTTGTTGTTGTTAGTGGTCTAAGGGATTGTTTGATGCACCTCTCGACGCTAGTCTACACTTTGCAAACCTTTTCAAAACTACTGCAGCCTAAACTCATCTGCATTCTACATTCGAGCCTTCGCCTCCCACTATAATTTTCACCACTGTCTCCTCCCCCTATTACCAAGTGGACAATTTCTTGACTCGTCAGAATGTATTCTATCGACCTATCCCTTCTTTAAGTCAGCTTGTAACATAATACTTTTTTTTTTGTTCTGAACTATTGGATTGAGGTCACTGAATTCCTGCTCGTCGGCGGAATGGGACGTTGCTCATTATTTACTCAATCTACCCATCTAACCCTCAACAACGTCAGTAGAACCTGGGCCGGTTTAAGATGCAAGTGACACAAATGGACACGTGGGACGGAAAGCTAAAGCGAGAGGGGTAGCCAAGTGCAAAATTTGTGTACGGGTTATGTCGTCATTAATATCGAAAACTGAAACAGGTGAAAACATAACGCGACAGAAGCGAAACGTTGCAGTGAACACTGGTCCGCAAACTGGCTGTTTATGAGTAAAATACGAATTTGGGGTTACGAGCCACCACTGATTACATTATGGAATATTATTAAAAATGTATTTGAAATGTAAGCTTTTCGATTAAGTCCCGACGTAACTGGGCTCAAATTTCACACACAGCAAAGATTAACAGAAATAAAAAAATCGCTCGTTAGATGTTAAAATTTCTGTATTTTATGATCTGTCAAGAGGTTTTCCATGTGTCGACCTCACATGACTATAAACAGAACAATTCTGTTTTGCATCACACACATGTTTCTGTTTCTGGCTTCAGTTGCACCCATAAACGTTTTGAACATCTTTAACAATTTTCAACTACATACATGACAAAATTTCTAAAACTTCAGTATTTACTTACGAGTTTTATTCACACGCAACACGCAGCTTACGCAGTTGATATGTGTATTCCGTTTAACACGTCAAGATAAAATTAAATAATATTGTTTCCATTTCTGTCCACCTATTACCGGCGTGTAATAAATCTGAATTGAAATAATAACAGAGTTCCATTCAGTTTAATAGGAATCATATTTTGTTGCTAGATCGGTACAATACCTCTCCTTATTTCAGTGAAAACTTACATTGGTCGCTGTAAATATCTTAAAAACATACTTTTTCTTCTTCTTTTAAACCTTAGCAGTGCAATAAGACTAAGAAACTTATTTCTGTTACGGAAGATTGTCCATGTAGACTTATTTCAAAAGGGAAATCATTCCATTCCCCCGAGAACTAGGTTTAAGTTTCGTTTTACAGGTCGTACCAAAAACCAAATGAATTGTCATTAATATCTGAGAGAGGAAGGGGGAATGGGAGGGGTGGTGGCAAATAACATGTCGCGGCAAAACGTTATCGGTTCTGGAACACTACATTTCACAAGCTTCTATTATTCTTTCCTCTCAACTGTTTAACATCCTCGAATCAGTTCAGCTCCAGGCTGCATTCGTGACATGTAAATTTGCACACGCGTAATATCGAGTAGCGGCCCAGCGAGCACGCAGAAGTTCCGCAGCACGACGTAACATGGACTCGGCTAACGTCGGAAGTAGTGCTTGAGGGAACTGACACAATGAATCCTGAAGGGCTGTTCCATAAATCCGTAAGAGTACGAGCGGTGGAGATCTCTTCTGAAGAGCACCTTGCAAGGCATCCCAGTTATGCTCAACAATGTTCATGTCTAGGGGTCTGGTGGCCAGCAGAAGTGTTTCAATTCAGAAGAGTGTTCCTGGAGCACTCTGTAGCACTTCTGGACGTGTGGGGTGTTGATTTGTCCTGCTGGAATTACCCAAGTCCATCAGAATGCACGATGTATATGAATGGATCAGACAGGATGCTTACGTACTAGACGTATCAGGGGTCGCATATCACTCCAACTGCACATGCCATACACCCTTACAGAGCCTTCACCAGCTTCAGTCCCCTGCTGACATGCAGGGTCCATGGATTCACGAAGTTGTCTCCATACTTATACACATCATCCACTCTATACAATTTAAAATGAGACTCGTCCGACCAGCCAACATGTTTCCAATGATAAACAGTTTCGTGTCGTGCACTCATCAAGAATACACGAGTGGGTCTTCAGCTCCAAAAGCCCATATTGATGATGTTTTGTTGAATGGTTTGCACACTGACATTTGTTGATGGCCCAGCATTGAAATCTGCAGCAATTTATGGAAGGTTGGCACTTCTGCAACGAAGAACGATTCTCTTCAGTCGCCGGTGGTCCCATTCTTTCAGGATCATTTTCTCGCCGCAGTGATATCGGAGATTTGATGTTGTACCACATTTCTGATATCCACGTTACACACATGAAATAGCCGTACGGGAAAACCCCTCCTTCATAGCTACCTCGGAGATTGTGTGTCTCATCGCTTGTGCGCCGACTACAACAGCACGTTCAAACTCGATTAATTCTTGATAACCTACCATTGTAGCAGCAGTGACCGATCCAACAACTGCGCCAGATAATAATTGCCTTATATAGGCGTTACCGACCACAGCGCCTTATTCTGCCTGCTTACATATCTCTGTATTTGAACACTCATGGCTACAGCAGTATCTGAAATGCTATTCTTCCTCTTGTGTATGCTTTTTAAATCCACTCTACTTCGTCCAACATCAATTAACTTTCTGCCCAAACCAAAAAAACTCTCTACTACTGTTGGTGACTCACCTCCTAATATTACTCCCTCCACATCGCCTTTTTTAGTTCCTCCGCATTGCATTACCATTGCTACACGTTTGTTGATATTATCCGTACAAAAGAGATCTACTCCTTTCGACTAATCCTTCAAGTCCCTTGACGTCTCTGACAGTACTAGACTGTATCAACGTTTGGTTTTCCCTTCTCCTTGCACTTTAATTTCGATTGTAAATGTTTCCTTGGTCTCTTTTATAGCTTGCCCAGTGTACTGAGAGAATAACGTTGGGATAGCCTAGAACACTGTCTCACACCCTTCTCCTCTCTGTTTCCATGTCGTTCGACTCTAGCAGGTGCAGTCTGGGTTTTGTAAAAGTTGCGAGTAGCGTTTCGTACCCTGTACTTTATTTCTATTGAGAGAAACCTTCATAATTTAGAAGAGTGTAGTGCAGTCAACACTGTCAAAAGCTTTCTCTAAATCTACAAGTGCTGCAAATATCTATATGCCTTACTCTAACCTATCTTCTAAGATAAATTGTAGTGTCAATATTTCCTTGCGCGATCCGACAATTCCCTGGAAACCAAACTGATCTTTTCTATGGTCGACCTCTGGCAATTTCTGTAATCTTCCAGAAGAAATTCGTTTTAGTGTTTTTCAAGGATGATGTGTTAAGCCGATAGTTCGGTAATATTCGCACATACCAGTGCATATCTTTTTTGGATCTGGAATCATTACATTCTTCCAGAAGTCTGAACATATTTTGTCTGTCTCAAATATCTGGGAGACCAGGTAGAATAGTTTTGTCATGGCTGGCAATCCCACGGATCTCAATAATCCTGAGGGAATAGGATCTGTTTCAGGGGCTTTGTCTGAACTTAGGGCCCTCAGTGATCTCTCCCAATGTCATATCTCCAATCTTAACGTCACTTATTCCATTTTCCTTTCTATAATATTGGCTTCAGTTGCATCTCCCCTGTATTATCCATCTATGTATTCCTTCCATCTTTCAGCTTTTCGTTCTTTACTTAGTACTGGATTTCCATCTGAACTATCGATGTAGTCGATATTCATACAGTGCTTCTCTTTTCTCCTAAGATCTCTTTAACGTTCCTACCTCATGCATCCATGCCAACCTATCATTTGTCCTATAGTCATGTCCTGTTTAACTATTCTGCGAGTTCAGCCGGACTCACTGTTTATACGTATTTATTTCTATCCGCCTGATTCATTTTCTGCATTGTCATACTTTCTCCTTTCATCAGTTAAATTAAATATCTCCATTGTTATTCAAGGGTTTGAACAAGATTTACTCTTTTCAACTACTTGATCCTCTGGAGCCTTCAATATTTCACCACTCAAAGTGACCAATTCGTCTTCTAGTACATTCTTTTCTCCTGCTTCTATCATTGCCTAATCCTCCCTCTGAAATTCTCGATATACTATGTTGATTTTTTATTTTATCTAAGTCACATCTCCTTATCTTCCCACCTTTTCACAAATTATTCAGCTTGTATTTTCAGCGCATAACCAACAAATTAAGATAAAAGTCTCTATATGATCCTGGAAATGTCCTACATTTTAAAATCTGGTTTAGAAATATTTGTTTTAGCATTAAATATTCAAGCTGAAACCTTCCAGTGTCTGCAGTTTTCTTGTATGTATACAACTTTCTTATGTGATTCTTCAACCACGTATCAGCAATGATTATGCTGTACGAAAACTTCTGCTAAGTGACTTCCCTGCTCATTACATTCCATACATGTTCTCTTACTGACTTTTTCTTATCTCTCTTTTCCTACTATTAGATTCCAGTCCGCCATTACAATTAAATTATAGTCTCCCTTAACCACCTGAAAATTTTTGTTATGTCATGACACATTCTTTCAATCTCTTCATCACCAACAGAGCTGTCTGGCATGTAAACTTGTTCTACTGTGGTTAATGTTGGCATTATCCATATCTTGGCAGTTGTGTTGTTCATAGAAGCTTTCTTACATTGCTATATTCTTATTCGTTATTATTAGATCTATTCCTGCTTTACCCATACTTGGTATAGTGCCTAAAACACTACCCACTTGACCAGCAACCCTGTTCATCCTGCCACCGCATTTCACGAATTTGAATCTTATGGAACTTCTATCTGTTGATTTACGTTTTTAAATTACCCAACTTTTTTACCCAATAAGGAATGTAGGAATCTACGGTCTCACCCGCAGACAGTTACCTTTGTTTCTCCTGATAATGATACCCATCTGAAACTGTTACTTTTAGATATTCTAAAACGGACTATTTACGTCCAGAATATTTTACCGAAGAGCAGGATGTCACCACTTACTTACACAACACAGCGTCTTAAGGGTAGTTTCCCATTGCTTTCAGCCATTCGAAGTACCAGGACTAGATCAATCATCCAGGCTGTTGCTATTGTTGCCTCTTCAAGAACTATGCATTTGTCTGACCTCTCAACAGATTATCCCCACCTGTGGCTGCTGTATGGCCATCTGTATCGCCAAGGCACATAAGTCTCTGATCTCGCCAAAGTCCATGATTAATGGGAGGATTTCTATCATTAAGATATCAGAGTAACCACGTAGATGTGGATAGATATTGGACCCCTGCGAGCACGCAGAAGTGCCGCAACACAACATGGCATGGACTCGACTAATACCTGAAGTAGTGCTGGAGTGAATTGACACCACGAATCCTGCAGGGCTGTCCATAAATCCGTAAGAGTACGAGGGCGTGGAGATCTCTTCGGAACAGCACGTTGAAAGGTGTCGCAGATATGCTCAATAATGTTCATGTCTGGGGTGTTTGGTGGCCAGTGAAAGTGTTTAAATTCAGAAGAGTGTTCTTCGAGCCACTCTCTAGCTGTTCTGGACGTGTGAGGTGTTGCATTATTCTGCTGGAATTGCCCTAGTCCGTCGGAATGCACGATGGACATGAAATGATGCAGATGATCAGACAGGATGCTTATTTACTTGTCACCTGTCAGAGTGGTATATAGACGTATCAGAGGTTCCACCTCAACAACATATGACCCAAACCATTACAGAATCTCCACCAGCTTAAACAGTCTCCTGCTGACATGCAGGATCCATGGATTCATGAGGTTGTCTCATACTTGTATACGTCTATCCACTCGATACAGTTTGAAATGAGACTCGTCCGACCAGCCAACATGTTTCCAATCATCAACCGCGTAACACCGGTGTTGGCGGATCCAGCGAGGCGTAAAGCTTTGTGTCGTGCAGTCATCAAGTTTACACGAGTGGACCTTCAGCTCCGAAAGCCCATATCTATGATGTTTTGTTGAATGGTATGCACGCTGACACTTGTTCATGGCCCAGCATTGAAATCTGCTGCAATTTTAGGAAGTGTTGCACTCCAGTCACGTTGAATGGTTGTCTTCAGTTGCCTTGTTCCCGTTCTTGCAGGGTCTTTCAAAGGTCGCAGTGATGTCGGAGGTCTGATGTTTTATCCGACTCCAGATATTCACAGTACACTCGTGATGCTGTGTCCTATCTCTCGTGCGCCGACTATAACACCACGTTCAAACTCACTTAAATCTTGATGGCCCGCCATTGTAGCAGCAGTAACCGATCTAACTACTGCGCCAGACACTTGTCTTATATAGGCGTTTCCGACCGCAGCGCCGTATTCCGCGCTGTCTTCATATTCCTGTTGCCAAGAACGTGGTGTAACTACGGAAGTAGTTGGAAAATGTGTATTTGTGTGTGTGTGTGTGTGTGTGTGTGTGTGTGTGTGTGTGTGTGTAGTGAGGAATGTGAAGGGATGAGTTTAGTGGTGTAAAAATTGTGGAGGAAGTCCAAGAGATGAATGGAGCAAGCAGCTCAAATAGATGTATGGTTACCACAACATGAATAACGATTACAACAGCAAGAGCAGCAACTTTCCAACAGTCCTAAAAGACGCAGGGATATCGCTGACTCAGGCGGTGCGCTAGTGAAATATCGTGATACTGCCAGCATCCTTAGTTATGCCCTATCATTGATGTTCCTCTATGCAGACCACTTATAGTTCATGAAGTATCACACCCCGTGATCACAGAGACATTTTTGCAAACTGTAAGACAAATTTAATTGATGAGAACTGTAATAAACAGGGGTTTAGGTCACAAATTTGTCACTTGTTTCCTGTGACCACAAATTACATCAAACAAGTGTCTTTAGGCCCCATCCTTTCTCTCTCTCTCACTGTCTAACGCATTACGGAGAACATTTCAAATTCCCGACCAGACGTCATTTAAAATTTATGTATTTCAGTTTCCCTAAATCGAGGAAAACGAAAGGATGGCTTCTTCGAAAATTGCACGTTAGAATTTTTTCTACATCCATTCTAATTTGAGATTGTGACTGCTTTTAATGATTACTTCGTGAATAGAACATTAAATGCTGGTAACCATTTCATCCATTTCCTTCCAAAAGTCGAACACTTCATCTAACGTCCAATCACATCAGCAGTTCCTAAGAGCAACTGGTATCTGTAATTTTAATGCGTTAATTGTTTAATCACGACGGTTGTCTGGCCACATGAATTATCCTTATGACGGTAATAGATGTCTCAGTTACTCATCAGTATCAGTATATGGTGGAGAAGTCATCTCTCTGACTTCTACGAAATTGCAGTATACTGCAGGTGAAAAATAAGTCAGAAACGTGTCTTATAATTGAAATAAATGGTTGTCGCCCCTTCATAAGTTGCATTGCATTGAAACTTTTGACGGAGCTACAGCCATTCTCTCCAGTTTCCTCTGCGTGTCTGATTAACTACGTACTTCAGGGTGTTCGTCTGAGTTGTTCCCTTTTTCGTCGAAATAGGGTGTATGAAACACAAACGACAACCCGCAGAACATCAGAAAGTACGTAATTAACGAAGTGTGGAAACTGATATGTTCTGAATCTGTGTCGCTATAGAATCACTGAAGTCTTCAATGTTCTAAGAATCGATATCAATAGCGTTATTGGTATCTTTAGCAGCAAACATAGCAATAATGTAGCTAGAATTTGAAACTGCTCTGAGTGACAATACTCAAACAGGAAAAGAGACAGATATTAGCACAATGGATACTATACATTCTTGAAAACAGGAATCTAATGGGAAAATTCGGCATGCTTGTCTAGAACGAGGCCCCAGTAAATAAGAAATAGAGGAAGAGGATGGAATGAAGTCCTTCATTAGAGTTTCACTATGTAAAAAGCTTTATATGGTATTCGATTTGACATGGACTTCCACTTCCTAAAATTCACTGTGTTTCAGAGCAATAAGCGCAGAGTGGTAAAACGTAACAGATAAATGTTTGCACTGAGCACCCTACGCCAACATGTATAAACGTAGGTGACTGTTAAAATGTAAGCGATTCACAAAAAAATGTGTCTCTGGTAATACGTAGAGTCTACAGTAAGTAATAAAAGTCTGTGAAGAAAAATTTAGAGTGAAGGGCCTATACAAAATGATCGAATTAGTGTCACTGTTTTAGTACGTCATTGTGGAGGGCTTGGCCCTCACTGACAGCACTTTCGGTTTATCCGACACCTTAATGTCAGTAGGGAGACCACTGAAACTGCTCAAAAAAGTTGCAAAGAAAACTGGACTTCTTTTCGAAAAAACTACGATTTACGAATCTTGTTCCTGTAACCATACCATAAAACTGACGAAGTTCGATTAAATAATTAGAATAAGACAACGAGTAGGTAACAAAGCAAATAAAGTAAGGGTGACGAGACTAGAAATTGTACACACCTACTTTTAATATAACTGGAATTATTACGCTGAAGCGTCAAAGAAACTGGTATAGGCACGCATACTCCAATACACAGATGTGAAAACGGGCATAACACGGAGCTGTGGTCGGAAACGCCTGTATAATACAATAAGTTCCTGGCGCAGTTGTTGGGTAGGTTACTACTGTTACAATGGTAGGCCATCAAGTTTTAAATGAGTTTGAACGTGATGTTATAGTCGGCGCAAGAGCGATGGGACAGTGTCTCCAAGGTAACGATGAAGTAAGGAGATCTCGTACCACCATTTCACGAGTATACTGTGAATATCAGGTAAAAACATCGCTGCGGCCGGGAAAAGATCCTGCAAGAACGAAACCAACGACGACTGAAGAGAACCGTTCAACGTGACAGAAGTGCGACCCCTCCCCAAACTGCTGCAGATTTTCACGCTGGGCCATCAACCAATGTCAGCGTGCGAACCATACAGCGAAACATCATCTATGTGGGCTTTCGGTGCCGGAGGTCCACTCGTGTACCCTTGATGAATGCACGACACAAAGCTTTACGCCTCGTCTAGGCCCGCTAGCCCCAACATTGGACTGTTAACGACTGGAAACATATTGCCTGGTCGGACGAGTCTCGTTTCAAATTGTATCGAGAGGATGGATATCTACGGCAATGGAGACAACCTCACGAATCCATGGACCCTGCATGTCAGCAGGGGACTGCTCAAGCTGGTGGAGGCTCTGTAATAGTGTGAGGCATGTGCAGTTGGAGTGATATGGGACCCCTGATACGTTTAGATACGGCTCTGACAGGTGAAACGTACGTAAGCATCCTGTCTAATCATCTGCATCCATTCATGTTCATTGTGCATTCCGACGAACTTGGGCAGTTTCAGCATGACAATGCGACACCCCACATGCCCAGAATTACTACAGAGTGGCTCCAGGAACAGGCTTTAAACACTTCCGCTTGGTACCAGACGCGCCAGACATGAACATTCTAGAGCATATTTGGGATGCCTTGCAAGGCGCTTTTCAGAAGAGATCTCCACCCCCCCGTACCCTTACTGATTTATGGACAGCCCTGCAGGATTCGTGGTGTCAGTTCCCTCCAGTACTACTTTAGATACTATCCGAGTCCATGCCATGTCGTCTTGCGGCACTTCTGCGTGCTCACTGGGAGTCCTATGGTTGTACCTGAAATCCCGGAGCTAGCAGGACAGAGCGGATGCCGTTATATTTGTGGAAAGGGGCCAAAATAAGTTACTGTCAGTTGCACTCAACATATAAACTTTATTTCTTAAAACGCAAAGTTACACAAGCAAGAATCAGACCTCTCAAGGTTTTAACGAAAGAACTCCTTTGATTTAATTTACACTCCTGGAAATGGAAAAAAGAACACATTGACACCGGTGTGTCAGACCCACCATACTTGCTCCGGACACTGCGAGAGGGCTGTACAAGCAATGATCACACGCACGGCACAGCGGACACACCAGGAACCGCGGTGTTGGCCGTCGAATGGCGCTAGCTGCGCAGCATTTGTGCACCGCCGCCGTCAGTGTCAGCCAGTTTGCCGTGGCATACGGAGCTCCATCGCAGTCTTTAACACTGGTAGCATGCCGCGACAGCGTGGACGTGAACCGTATGTGCAGTTGACGGACTTTGAGCGAGGGCGTATAGTGGGCATGCGGGAGGCCGGGTGGACGTACTGCCGAATTGCTCAACACGTGGGGCGTGAGGTCTCCAAAGTACATCGATGTTGTCGACAGTGGTCGGCGGAAGGTGCACGTGCCCGTCGACCTGGGACCGGACCGCAGCGACGCACGGATGCACGCCAAGACCGTAGGATCCTACGCAGTGCCGTAGGGGACCGCACCGCCACTTCCCAGCAAATTAGGGGCACTGTTGCTCCTGGGGTATCGGCGAGGACCATTCGCAACCGTCTCCATGAAGCTGGGCTACGGTCCCGCACACCGTTAGGCCGTCTTCCGCTCACGCCCCAACATCGTGCAGCCCGCCTCCAGTGGTGTCTCGACAGGCGTGAATGGAGGGACGAATGGAGACGTGTCGTCTTCAGCGATGAGAGTCGCTTCTGCCTTGGTGCCAATGATGGTCGTATGCGTGTTTGGCGCCGTGCGGGTGAGCGCCACAATCAGGACTGCATACGACCGAGGCACACAGAGCCAATACCCGGCATCATGGTGTGGGGAGCGATCTCTTACACTGGCCGTACACCACTGGTGATCGTCGAGGGGACACTGAATAGTGCACGGTACATCCAAACCGTCATCGAACCCATCGTTCTACCATTCCTAGATCGGCAAGGGAACTTGCTGTTCCAACAGGACAATGCACGCCCGCATGTATCCCGTGCCACCCAACGTGCTCTAGAAGGTGTAAGTCAACTACCCTGGCCAGCAAGATCTCCGGATCTGTCCCCCATTGAGCATGTTTGGGACTGGATGAAGCGTCGTCTCACGCGGTCTGCACGTCCAGCACGAACGCTGGTCCAACTGAGGCGCCAGGTGGAAATGGCATGGCAAGCCGTTCCACAGGACTACATCCAGCATCTCTACGATCGTCTCCATGGGAGAATAGCAGCCTGCATTGCTGCGAAAGGTGGATATACACTGTACTAGTGCCGACATTGTGCATGCTCTGTTGCCTGTGTCTATGTGCCTGTGGTTCTGTCAGTGTGATCATGTGATGTATCTGACCCCAGGAATGTGTCAATAAAGTTTCCCCTTCCTGGGACAATGAATTCACGGTGTTCTTATTTCAATTTCCAGGAGTGTAGATCGGCTGAAGGACACATCGAAAATCCAAGGCACAAGGCCTAAGCAAGTAGTTGAGGTACATGAGTTCATCTGGAGGTTTCACTTCCTTAGAAATTTTTTTTTATCTTCAATATAAATAGGCTGAAAACTGTAGCTTAAATTTTTCCCATAGAACTCGGCTGAAGGCCTCACATTAATCAAGAAGAGTGTTACGGCTTAAGGCCGAGACCAAGATTTTCAAAGTTTAATCTAAATAGGCTGAAAACTCGGCTGAAGGCCGTATATCAACAAAACAATTTAACAGTTTCAGGCATAGGAAGAAGAGCTTTCAATCTGAAAAGGCTGAAGGCCTTATCTTAAAATATTTCGTGTAAGACTCGGCCGAAGGCCTCGTAATAAAGATTAACAATCTTCTGACTTAAGGGCAAGACAAGGATTTCGGACTTTTAATTTAAGAGAGATTAAAATTCGATTGAAGGCCAAGCACCATGCAGAAAACAGTTTTACGGTTTAAGGCCTAAAGGGAAGAGCTTCTAAATTTTAACTAAAATAGTCTAAAGGCTTTATCCCAAAATGCTTCACATAACTCTCGGCTGGAAGCCACATGCGAAACCCAAACATTCTCTCGGCTGAAAGCCCAGGCAAAGAAATTTCCAATTTTTAATTTAAGCTTAAAACTCAGCTGAAGGCCACATAAAAACTAGAAAATGTTTCTTACAACTTAAGACCTAGACAAAATGGTTCAACTTTTGATATGAACAGGCTGAAAACTCGGCCGAAGGCCACATACCAACTTGAAACCAATTTATGGCTTAAGGCCCAGGCACAAGGAATTTTCAATTTTAAATTTTGAAAGACTGAAACTCGGCTGAAGGCCACTTACCAAACAAGAAACAATTTTTTTTTAAGGCGTAAGGCCTAAGAAGAAAATCCTTGCAATTTTAATAAGCTAAAACTCGGCTGAAGGCCGCACAGAGTACGTAAGACTAAAGAGGAAATCACTATGTAAAACACAAGGAGCAGCCCTCCGAAGGTTCCAAGGATTGGCCTGGGAAGGTAGCAATGATGCACGTTTAGGTGAGACAGGCAACCAGACCGACAACCCCTTAATTGGAAGGAAACCCAACCGGAAGCCAGCCGACGAACCAACCAACAACATCAGTTCTGCTCCACCCGACCAACAAAACAACAAGATGTCAATAGCACAACGTTCTGGATAGTGGTGACCAGTCAGAATAACCGCCCAAAACTACCGACAACACTTCAGCTGTCGAACTACACGCCTTGCTGGACAGCATTAACACGATGAGGAAAATACACTGCTAAAACCTATGTCAACGACCAGGGCAGGTCACCAGAACATTAACGGCCACAAGGCAGCAGATACCGCTGGTACACTTCATTAATGAAGGAATGAATTAAATTAAGTTAAACACGACACAGGAATACGGCTGCAATTCTAGCCGACTTCAATGCACACACGTTGTTGCTCACGGGAATCTCCCAGAAAGGGAGCGTGAAACGAAGAGATGTGACAGCAGTTGAGGCTTGATAGTAGGTTGAGTGAGCACTTAACATTAGTGTCCAGAATTGGTGTGTGACGAACTTCTTAACCCTTGCAAGAAGCGCCTCACAACTCCTACTACGCGTGCATGCCGCCAGCAGGTCCTGCCTGACCACGCACCATGGAGACTTCCTCGTTGCTCTACCCCAACAGACCGACTGCTACACACCGCACAGCCGGAAATTATATCCATCACATCAAAGATAGCACAGCAGTAATACTATCGATGCATGCTGCTGCTGCTGCCACTCACGGAGAGAAGATAGCAACGTTATGGTGGTAACTGAAGAAGAAATAAGACACCACTGGACTGGAATCAATGACAAAAAAAACAAGGCATGACGTGACTCAGCCATGGCTCAGTACCAGTTCCCTTTGCTGTTCAGTGTATTAATCAAACAGACTTTATGTAGCAGTATGCATGTTCAAAGTGAGATAACGAGAAGCTGAATAAGGACGATATTAAAAAAAAGTGTGCTTTGGTCAGAAGACGAAGGTGGAAAGCTGTTGGTCACTAATAATAGAACTAAATTACGTTCCTTGACGTTATAAAGACAATCTGTACAGCTGTAAAATGCAAAATGATGTCAGAGGGAAAGACTTGACATAGAATGAAATGTTTGGAAATATGAAACAAAATATTAAGAGTTTCGCAGAAAATGGGATAAAAGTAAACTGCTCATTAACAAACAAACGAAGAAACGAAAACTAAGTGAAATAATGAAAATTACTGAAGAGCGAGAAAAGTAGTCGAGAACTGAAGGCAATATATTTATTGAGCTACTCTATATGGGCCACAGATAGTGAAACTCGAAACAAGGACAATAGTAGTAGTATAAAGCAGTTTTCAGCACAATTTTAATATCAAATTGATATGCAAATTAATTAAATTGATCAATTAATCACCTCCGCCCCCGCCCACTACCTCCTACCCCCACTCACCCCAACCCACCAACTCCCGCCTAATACCGCCAACCCCCAGCCCCAGTTGAAGTCACGTGTTTTTCTCAGCTGCATGTGTGCCCCAGCCCTCTCATTCCCCTCACCTCTCCACACAGCCATCCCCACCAACCTACCGTATTGGCAGAAACTTTGTATTTTGGCAGATACGTCGAATTTTGTCGGGAATTTAGAATTTTCGTGGTAAATTTTTGTCCCATGGCTGTGCTGATATCAACCCCCTCCCCCGCCCCTCTGGAAATGGCGGTAAATTAAAATTGGCGGTTCCCTTTCCAGGACTCGAACCCTGGCCCTCCGCCGCAGAAAGCCCAAGTGCAGTCCTCTAACACAATTAAACCACCGGAGGTGCTTGGAATGGATGGGAAATTAAAAATGGCTGTGCGCTTTCTGGGACTCAAACACTGAATCTACTGTATGGAAAGCCCAAGTGCATCCCCAACACATGGAAACGGTCCAGATGCGGGAGAGGAAGGTTAGGTTAGTATACTTTATTTATTTTTGGTTGGGAAACTGATGCAAATATCAGTCCTAATTACATTATTAATCACAAAGTTCAAGCCTAATTACATAAAGCATAACATCGCAATCCAACGTAAAACCTGACAACAACATACAACTGGTGTTATCCTGCTGGGAAAAAATTTCGTAATGCCACTCGAAACTAGTGACAGACAAACTCTACCCTACACCTAAAAGCTGGCGAGAAAAAGGCTGGGGCGTGAGGTACTATCTTTATTGTTTTCGGCAGGAAATACATTCAACTGATGGAATGCCGGTGTTGGACAGATAGGAGTTTAAAAGGCATATTGCCCGTAAGCATACAGTATCTATCGTTGTTGGACGTCAGAGTGCGCTACAGACGCCTGCTCAAAACCCACACACATCCCAGGTAACCAATGCAGTACATGAACCACAACTGATGGAAAAAATGTGTTACGGTTCTAATTACACTTTGAAATTGTTGTGAAAATACCAGCACCTGTAATGAATGGGTCATCACACAGCAGATGTACCTGGAAAAATCGTCGTCCTAAAAGATAGCAGAGGAGTCAGTAGTAGAACGTGCATTCTCCTTGATGGGCAGGACGTAACTGCGGAGGTGATCTGACACAGACTAGGCAGGCCCCCAACCATCTAATAGGCCTTTCGTTCCGCAATGGAAAATACTTTTATTTAACGTCAACAACTCTTTCTTGCAATCTGTTACAAGTATTTCTCAGAAACACCGGAGCCCTTTGGAACTACAACAAAATTCTGGAGAACGGTCTAGCTAGCTGGCCACACTCGGCTGTCCACCACCTGGCTGCAACCTTTGCGCGACGCCTTTACACCTGCACAATAGCGTGTATAGTCAACTAAAATGATGGCTGCCTGAAGTGAAACTTGTTCGTCTAAAATGTAGTGACAGAGCCGCCACGTACCGCCCTCTGTGCATAGAGTGGCTGTGTCCGCGACCACTCACATCAGATGCGCCCCCTTTGCGATACATGGCATGCCTTTGAGGCGGCGGTCCAAGACAACACAAAAGGAAAATTAAGTAGCATAGCCTTGCCCATCCGCAGGACGCTCCAGATGGCTGTTTCAAAAGTCAGCTGTATGTGGAACAGAAAGCCCCTCCACCTAAAGCAAGCACAGCCTCTCACTGCAGTGCCTTCAGTACAAAGCGCGACACCGGCATCACTCAGAACCGTGATAAATGACCGATATCCCGACCGAGGGAGAGCCGTGGCCTCGTAGGGAACTCGCCTGCCGTTCTGCGCTGGACTGTTTAACACCAACTCGACTCCTATAATAAAGCAAATATTAAAAAAGAAAAACATAGTAATTTTACATTCGACAACAAGAAGCTATAATTCAAGAGACTGTAGCTGTTACGTACACTATGACAAGTGCCCTTTCACCAATGTGATGCTATAACATACTAGCGTTTACGAAACAAATCGTTAGAGCCTGTCTCCCCCTGTGTAGGTGGGAGACTGAAATTTCGTTAAATGATATCGCAGCAACGAAAAAAAAAAAAAAAAAAAGAAACGCTTGTCAACGTCATTCCGTGGCACCCTAGTCATCTCTTCCACAGACCAAGCGGCACATCAATTTGATAGGTGGTTAATTATTTAAATTGCTCCTGAGAGTCACATTGCGTAGCGATTATACAGGGTGATTCAAAAAGAATACCACAACTTTAAAAATGTGTATTTAATGAAAGAAACATAATATAACCTTCTGTTATACATCATTACAAAGAGTATTTAAAAAGGTTTTTTTTTCACTCAAAAACAAGTTCAGAGATGTTCAATATGGCCCCCTCCAGACACACGAGCAATATCAACCCGATACTCCAACTCGTTCCACACTCTCTGTAGCATATCAGGGGTATTAGTTTGGATAGCTGCTGTTATTTCTCGTTTCAAATCATCAATGGTGGCTGGGAGAGGTGGCCGAAACACCATATCCTTAACATACCCCCATAAGAAAAAATCGCAGGGGGTAAGATCAGGGCTTCTTGGCGGCCAGTGATGAAGTGCTCTGTCACGGGCTGCCTGGCGGCCGATCCATCGCCTCGGGTAGTTGACGTTCAGGTAGTTACGGACAGATAAGTGCCAATGTGGTGGCGCTCCATCCTGCTGAAATATGAATTGTTATGCTTCTTGTTCGTGCTGAGGGAACAGCCAATTCTCTAACATCTCCAGATACTGTAGTCCAGTTACAGTAGCACCTTCGAAGAAAAAGGGACCAAAAACTTTATTGGCTGAAATGGCGAACAAATGTACAACTAAATGAAACTTTATAGCTCCCTTAATTCGCCGACAGATAGTGCTTAGCTCTGCCTTTTGTCGTTGCAGAGTTTTAAATTCCTAAAGTTGTGGTATTCTTTTTGAATCACCCTGTATATACTTTTCAGCAATCGCATTACACTCACCAAGGAGGACAACTGGGAATACATGCAGTGAACATAATGTTCTTTTCAAGGAACGCTATTGAGAAATTACATCTGAAGCTGACCACAGAGGGATTATTTCGCGTAAGGACCATGCTCTTAAAAAACACGATCATAACGCCTCTATTACCATCACCCTTCAAAAAAAAGTGAGTCCACAGAGGCACACACAAGCCGCTGTTAGTGTTACGCAACCAGGAAGAAATGATGTCTGCGATTTGGAATCAAGTCTATCCATTCTACCGCACACTTACGTTGTAGCTACTAGTGACGTCTTTTAATGGTTACAGCCGCTGTGGAATCCCTGCCACTCTCATATCTCTTTTTTTTTTCGAACCTCTTTGCTGTGGATCCCATACAAGAAATCCAGAGCTGTTTTTAGACAGTCCTTCTGCATCTAGTAATTGCTCCTAAGTCTCTGCCCTGCCCTCCATGCAGTTTATTCTATGTGATCATCCAAATTTATGTCTGACCTGTACAGAAGACGTAGAGCGCTAAATCCAAAACCCTCTTCATCCTGTGCGGAAACAGGACGAGCTGACTTAATGTGACAGCAACGCGTGTTGACTACCCAGTGGAAATGGGAACATGGTTTCATAGCTCCGAAAACCTTGTACAGCGTGTAAGGCCAGCTCCAAAACGAAACTTTCCCATGCAACACGAGGTAGTAGAAGAGATATTATGAGCAGTCACAGAGGTGTTTCTTGTTGGAAAAATCAGGAAGACTACACATCATACATGGCATGGAGGAAGAATGAAGATTTTGCTACTGCATTGTAGCACATACAGGTAGATCGTAGGAGATCTGTGTCTCTCAGGCTGCATTCATGTGTATCACCCGAACATATGTGGCGATCCTAGTAAACCTACAGGTATTGTTCATTGGAGCACTAGGTCCATGATCGAAGTCACTTCCAAAGACCGGTGTAAAGTTTCATCACCTGTATCGTAGGAGGATCATATCCAAAAGATTATCAATCACATGAGAAGGTTCCTGTATTGTTCCTTCATAAGCAGTTTAAAACACTGGTTTTTTTAATGTATTACACGCAATCAGGCTTCACTGCCATACTTTTTTTTTCTGCTGTGACTTAAAGATCTGTGTCAGCTGCTGCTAAACCGACATTAACACGTTTGTACCCTCTGGCTCTTTCAGAAAGTTGAACACCGCAGGGCATAAACTATGCAGCTACCGCAACACAGGCTGGTAGAAATAAAACACAGAGGAGATGTTACTCATTGACAAAAATGTGGAAGACATCGCACCAGTTTCAACAGCTATCCGAAAGTGATGACCTATGCAGTTAGCATCTTCAACAGTGACAGGCTAGTTGTCTGGTGTTACACCAAGACCCCTTCAAACTACTGTTGTAAAACACTGGCACTACATGATATGGACACTGAACACAATGTGCACTGTACTGCGTCAGGTGCTGTAACTACGATCACTCAGAAAGTAGCTCCCAAGCAGAACAGTACAACTGGCATTCAGATCAGACGAATTCGATGGTTAAGGAATGTTCATCAAACGAAAGTCAATTACATGGTTCATGATAGTGTGTGTGGCTTGATGGATATCTAAAATGTATTGAAAAGCGCTAAAGCATTGTTTACTAACTTCGACTGGAACGAGCATGCTTGTGTACTATACCAGCCTGACTCAGTTCATTACATCAACGTGACACAGCACTCCTAGTGTAATACAAGGAGCGAACGCATTCAGCCTAAGGCTGGATTCAAACCCTGAGCTGTATAGAAGCCAAACGAAATAAAACTGAATGACAGATGAGTCTTCTGGAATGGAATCTGACGGGTGCTATACTTTCGGTTACTTTTGAGAGGGCATATATGCAGTTAAATTCTGTTTCTGATACAACATCGATCAGTTGGTGAAGAGACTCGTATTACATCCCAATTACATAGTGTTACAGAGAGAGGGATATTGCTGCTGTCATGGAGATCAGATAGTGGCTTCAAAGTTATAGTTTAAATTGAGGATACATAGTGAGGTACCAGGCTGGGCACAACTGAAGTAGATTGAACGACGCTGTGCGTAAACTGATATAAATATCGAAGGCTGTTGACAGTTTAAATACAACACATTCTATCTCTCCATTTGCATCTTCGGCCGCAGCAGTGATAATGTATCATTTACTCACGGTGCATTCTACGATGAAATTAGCAGCTATAGAGGAATCAAACTGCGTATTTCTAAAGCATCAAACTTAAATGCGCCACGGTGGTAGACTCTGATGTAAGGGACTCGTCTTGTAGATTGTGGATATTAGGAGAGAGGTTTCCTTTATACACTCCTGGATATTGAAATAAGAACACCGTGAATTCATTGCCCCAGGAAGGGGAAACTTTATTGACACATTCCTGGGGTCAGATACATCACATGATCACACTGACAGAGCCACAGGCACATAGACACAGGCAACAGAGCATGCACAATGTCGGCACTAGTACAGTGTATTTCCACCTTTCGCAGCAATGTAGGCTGCTATTCTCCCATGGAGACGATCGTAGAGATGCTGGATGTAGTCCTGTGGAACGGCTTGCCATGCCATTTCCACCTGGCGCCTCAGTTGGACCAGCGTTCGTGCTGGACGTGCAGACTGCGTGAGACGACGCTTCATCCAGTCCCAAACATGCTCAATGGGGGACAGATCCGGAGATCTTGCTGGCCAGGGTAGTTGACTTACACCTTCTAGAGCACGTTGGGTGGCACGGGATACATGCGGACGTGCATTGTCCTGTTGGAACAGCAAGTTCCCTTGCCGGTCTAGGAATGGTAGAACGATGGGTTCGATGACGGTTTGGATGTACCGTGCACTATTCAGTGTCCCCTCGACGATCACCAGTGGTGTACGGCCAGTGTAGGAGATCGCTCCCCACACCATGATGCTGGGTGTTGGCCCTGTGTGCCTCGGTCGTATGCAGTCCTGATTGTGGCGCTCACCTGCACGGCGCCAAACACGCATACGACCATCATTGGCACCAAGGCAGAAGCGATTCTCATCGCTGAAGACGACACGTCTCCATTCGTCCCTCCATTCACGCCTGTCGCGACACCACTGGAGGCGGGCTGCACGATGTTGGGGCGTGAGCGGAAGACGGCCTAACGGTATGCGGGAGCGTAGCCCAGCTTCATGGAGACGGTTGCGAATGGTCCTCGCCGATACCCCAGGAGCAACAGTGTCCCTAATTTGCTGGGAAGTGGCGGTGCGGTCCCCTACGGCACTGCGTAGGATCCTACGGTCTTGGCGTGCATCCGTGCGTCGCTGCGGTCCGGTCCCTGGTCGATGGGCACGTGCACCTTCCGCCGACCACTGGCGACAACATCGATGTACTGTGGAGACCTCACGCCCCACGTGTTGAGCAATTCGGCGGTACGTCCACCCGGCCTCCCGCATGCCCACTATACGCCCTCGCTCAAAGTCCGTCAGCTGCACATACGGTTCACGTCCACGCTGTCGCGGCATGCTACCAGTGTTAAAGACTGCGATGGAGCTCCGTATGCCACGGCTAACTGGCTGACACTGACGGCGGCGGTGCACAAATGCTGCGCAGCTAGCGCCATTCGACGGCCAACACCGCGGTTCCTGGTGTGTCCGCTGTGCCGTGCGTGTGATCATTGCTTGTACAGCCCTCTCGCAGTGTCCGGAGCAAGTATGGTGGGTCTGACACACCGGTGTCAATGTGTTCTTTTTTCCATTTCCAGGAGTGTATATATGTATATATATATATATATATATATATATATTAACCGTACTACATAAAAATATAGTGCTTTTACTGAATATTTATTACTTCATTCTAAAGTGTTAGATAATCATTATCATAGACACGGCATCAGTTATGCACTGAAATCCGCCACAAATTTTCTGTGTGTTAGCAAACCCTGTCATAGATACCTGACGATTTCGAGTCAGACAATATCGCTTTTGTAATGAGCCTCGCTTGTAGTTATCCTTACACCTAACTGCAAGAAACACTAAACAATACCACATGTAAACTCTATATTTAGGAATTAAATACTGTCGACATAAATAGGAAACGAGGATGATGTACAATTCGACTGATATTTAATGTCTATGAGCTGCAGGGAAAAGAATGATTGAATCAAGCACGTTTAATAGGTTGAATCGAGGTTTCGTATGCTAATAGACGGCTATCAAAATATTAATGCGTGAAGAACATAACTGCCACCGGCACATCTTAGCAAAAGATCTGGTAGGGGGTCGAGAAATTTTAGGCCGTATGTAAAATCGGTAAGTGACTCTGAGGATTTCGTTCAGTTCCTTGTTGACCAGTCTGGAGCGGCAGTTGAAGATAGCAAAACCAAAACCTAAGCTTTAAATTTCACGTTTAAGACATCGTTCACGCATGACAACCGTACAAACATGCAGCCTCTGGACCTTCGTACAGACCCTCGTATGGATGACATATACCTGACATAGGGAAGAAACTTACGGATTTGAGAAACAAACAAATCATCTGGTCCGTATGGCGTCACCGTTCGATTTTATAAGGAGTACTCTAGGGCACTGGTCCGTTACCCAGTCCGCATTTATCGTGAATCTCTCTCTATCTATCTCTCTCTGTCTCTCTCTCTCTCTCTCTCTCTCTCTCTCTCTCTCTCTCTCTCTCTCTCTCTCTCTCTCTCTCTATCTATCTATCTATCAATCTTGTCCAACACAAAGTCGCAAACGACTGGGAAAAAAGACAAAAGCGTGGGCGACTCCAGTATACAAGGAAGATGAGGAATGGACCGGCAAAATTACAAACCTATGTCCCTAACTCCGGTTTGCTGCAGAATCCCTGTAGTCATTCCCGGTTCGAATATAATAAACTTTCTTGAAGCTAAGCTGTTTATATTCGCGAGTCAGCATGGTTTTGGAAAATATCACTCGTGCGAAATACAGCATGCTCTTATTCCACATGATATATCGAGAACTACGAACGAAGGGTAACAGGTAGAATCCATATTTCTAGATTTCCGGAAAGTATTTGATACGGTGTCCTACCGCATCCTGTCAACAAAGGCACGAGCACATGGAATAAGTTCAGAGATACGTGAGTGGCTGTATCCAATATGTTGTCCTCGGCGGCGAGTGTTCATCAGAGACAAGTGAATCGTCAGGAGTGCCACAGGGCCAATACTGTTCTCTTTAAAGATAAATCATTTGGCTGGCGACACTCTGCTGCTATTGTTTGCTGATGATGCTGTGGTGTACGGTCAGGTATCGAAGTTGAGTGACTGATTGTAGGAAGATGCAAGATGACAGACAAAGTTTCCAGTTAATGTGATCAATAGGATCTAACCCTAATTGTGGAAAGAATGTAAGTTATTGTGGATGAGTAGGAAGAATAAGCCTGTAATGTTCCGACACAGTATTACTAGTGTCCAGTTGACACAGTCAAGTCGTTTAAATATCCGGGCGTAACGTTGCAAAACGATATGAGGTGGAACAATGTTGTGGTCGATTTCGGTGTATTGGGTGAATTTTAGGAAAGAGCGGTTCACCTGTAAAGGACATCGCGTACAGGATGCAGGTGCTACCTATTCTTGAGTGCTGCTCGAGTGTTTAGGATCTGTACGATACCAGATTGAAGGAGGACATCGAAGCAATTCAGAGGAGGGCTGGTAGATTTGTTACCTCTAGGTTCGAACAAAACGCAAGTGTTACTGAAATGCTTCGGGAACTGAACTGCGAGTCCCTGGAGGGCTGCGTTGTTTTCTGGATACGCTATGAAGAGCATTTAGGGAAGCGGCATTTGAACATGAATGTCAAACGATTCTATTTTCATCAACATATGTCACGCGTAAGGACCACGAAGACAAGATACGGAAAATTAGAGCTCATATGAATGCGTACAGACAGTCGTTCTTCCCTCGCTCTATTTACGAGTGGAACAGGGTACCCCCAACCATGCACCTTATGATGGTTTGTTGAGTATCTTTGTAGATTTAGCTGCATCCGAGAATTGAAGTAAAGATGTTTTAATATTAATCATACATGGGGTCTCCTGAACTCAAATAATTAGAAACATACATTGCTATTGACATGCACAAAGAAAACAAAAACTGTGATATTACATTCTCTATAATGCCTTAAAAACTACAATACGTGAAAATAGGAAATTCTTCCGTCTCGCACTTATCTGATATTGGCACCAACACCGATCAGGTGCAGTGACTGAAATGACACATAAAAGTGACAACAGTAACAGTGAAATCGAAACCGTGGGATGTCTATGTTTACTTGATTCATGTGTACTACCGCAAACATACCAGGCGGTTACAGAGCATCATCCGTTAGGTCGACGAAGTATCAGCGCTGTAAAAATTAAATACCGCAGTAACGAATGCGTCCAGGGCAGCAAACGCACCCTTTACTACCGTCATTTTTCGCTTACTTTTCTATAACATCTACGTCTACATCTACATGGATACTCTGCAAATCACATTTAAGAGCCTGGCAGAGGGTTCATCTAACCACCTTCACATTCTCTGCCTCGTGATGACTGGGTGTTGTGTTATGTCTTTAGGTTAGTTAGGTTTAAGTACTTCTAAGTTCTAGGGGACTGATGACCATAGATGTTAAGTCCCATAGTGCTCAGAGCCATAACCACCTTCACAATTCTCTATTATTCCAATCTCGTATAGCGCGCGAAAAGAAAGAACACCTGTATCTTTCCGTACGAACTCTGATTTCCCTTATTTTATCGTGGTGATCGTTTCTCCCTATGTAGGTCAGTGTGAACAACATGTTTTTGCATTCGGAGGAGAAAGGTGGTGATTGGAATTTCGTGAGAAGATTCCGTCACAACGAAAAACGCCTTTCCTTTAATGATGTCCAGCCCAAATGCTGTATCATTTCAGTGACACACTCTCCGATATTTCGCCATAATACAAAACGTTCTGCCCTTCTTTGAACTTTTTCGATGTACTCCGTCAATCCTATCTGGATCCCACAAAGCGCAGCAGTATTCTAAAAGAGGACGGTCAAGCGTAGTGTAGGCGGTTTCCTTAGTGGATCTGTTACATTTTCGAAGTATCCTGCCACGAAAAACGCAGTCTTTGGTTAGCCCTCCGGACAACATTTTATATGTGTTCCTTCCAATGCAAGTTGTTCGTAATTGCAATACCTAGGTATTTTGGTGAATTTACGGCTTTTAGATTAGACTGATTTATCGTGTAACAGAATTTTAATGAATTAATTTTAGCACTCATGTGGATGACCTCACACTTTTCGTTATTTAGGTTCAACTGCCACTTTTCGCACCATTCAGATATCATTTCTAAATCGTTTTGCAATTTGTTTTGATCTTCTGATGACTTTAATAGTCGATTAACGACAGCGTCATCTGCAAACAACCTAAGACGGCTGCTCAGATTGTCTCCCAAATCGCTTATATAGATAACGAGCAGCATAGACCCTATAACACTACCTTGGGGAACGCCAGAAATCACTTCCGTTTTACTCGATGACTTTCCTTCAGTTACCACTAACTGTGACCTCTCTGACAGGAAACCGCAAATCCAGTCACATAACTGATATTATATTCCATAAGAATGCAATTTCACTACAAGCCGCTTGTGTGGTACAGTGTCAAAAGCCTTCCGGAAATCCAGAAATACGGAATCAATATGAAATCCTTTGTCAGTGGCACTTAACACTTCATGTGAATAGAGAGCTAGTTGTGTTTCACAGGAACGATGTTTCGTAAACTCATGTTGACTGTGTGTCAATAGACAGTTTTCTTCGAGGTAATTCATAATGTTTGAACACAATATATGTTCCAAAATCTTGCTGCATATCGACGTTAACGATATGGGCCTGTAATTTAGTGGATTACTCCTACTACCTTTCTTGAATATTGGTGTGACCTGTGCATTTTTTCAGTCTTTTGGTACGGATCTTTCGTCGAGAGAACGGTTGTATATGATTGTTAAGTATGGAGCTAATGCATCAGCATACTCCGGAAGGAACCTAATTGGTATATGGACCAGAAGACTTGCTTTTATTAAGTGATTTAAGTTGTTTCACTACTCCGAGGATATTTACTTCTGCATTACTCATGTTGACAGCTGTTCTCGATTCGAATTCGGGAATATTTATTTCGTCTTCTTTTGTGAAGTCATTTCGGAAGGCTGTATTTAGTAACTCTACTTTGGCAGCACTGTCTTCGATAGTACCTCCATTGCTATAACGCAGAGAAGGCATTGATTGTTTCTTGCGGCTAACATACTTCACATAGACCAGAATCACTTTGGATTTTCTGCCAGATTTCAAGACAGAGTTTCGTTGTGGAAACTGTTATAAGCATCTCGCATTGAAGACCGCGCTAAATTTCGAGCTCCTGTAAATGGTCGACAATCTTGGGGATTTTGCGTCTTTTTAAATTTGGCATGTTTGGCTTTGTGTTCATTTACCTCCGGTCCCTCATAATCTGAAGTAAGTCCGCAATTTTCAGTTCCTTTACTTTCTCTGATATACGAAAAAATATACTTGTTTTAGCTATGTCTTGATTAAGAAGAGTAGTGGGATGAACTGAAAGACGAAGGCCTACAGATGCACAATTTCTGTGTAGACGAGGTAATAGAGATGGCATAGGTATAGAGATGGCATAGAAGTGACACTGGTCTGTAACTTTTGGAATCCTTTATCTCCTTGCCAGGTTTTAGTAAAGCCACCACTCACGCCTTCCGCCATAGTTTTGGAATATTCTGCTCTTTAATACAGGTGTTCATCATTTGTAGTAACCAGTTTCGAACTTTGGGCCCAAACTGTTTTATCTGCTCCGTTCTAAGGTGATCAGTTCCAGCGGCCTTATTCAGTTTCATACTCTGAATGGCGTCTTCCAGTTCGGTTGCTGTGAATGAAGCATTGAGGAGTCCGTAATCTTTTTGTTCTTGGGGTATAACTCTTTCCCTTTCCCTTTTCCCTTTGGTTCTCCCATTCTTCAGAAGTTGGCTAGCAATCTGATTTGCTGTTACCCCGTTGTTCTTCTGCTGGTGGTCAGTTAGATCTCCACTTAAGTTTTTCAGTAATTTCCATGCACGTCTGCTGTTTTGTTTCATGTCAAGATTCTCGACTAGTTTGCACCACCGTGATATCTTATCCTCAGCAATAGCCTGCATTAGTTCCTCCCCAGCCTCCATCGTATCTTCGCTGAAGGGGTCCTGAGTGAATAGCTTTTTGTGTCAAGTAAGACCTTGCTGCTAGCGGTCAGACCCTGGATGTACTGGGTACGGCAACCCCTTGGGATGTTTTTCCTTGAGATCCTTTTCACAAGATCGATAAATCTACCATACTCATCTGGTCGAGGAGGGATTTTCTCAATTTCTTCATCCAATTGCTCTTTAAATTTCTGCCAGTCTGCCTTTTTGAAATTAAACCGTCTTCGGAAAGGCACCTGCTCTGGTTTAACCATGGCATTCACAACACAAATGACGGGTCTGTGTTGTGTACTTGGGATAGGTTCTTCAACAAGCTTCATGCACTGTGCTGCCAACTTCCTACTCACAAAGATGTTGTCAGGATTATATCCCCTTCTCCATCTTCTGATGTTGAACGATGCTGGCTGTTTTGGGTCATGAATGAGTTGTAGGTCATTAGTGTCAGCCCAGGATTCAAGCAGTACACCATTCTCATCAGTCTCATTATATCCCCATGCTTCACCATGGCAGTTGAAATCGCCCATGACAAAATTATTATGGTCATATGTAAAATTGTTTGGTTCATGGAAAGCAAAGTCTACATCTGGTGGTTTGTACACCGACGTCACAGAGAACTTCTTAGCGCGAATGGTAAGTACTTCAATGTTATTTACTTCTGTCATTGCGGCTGATGTTACGTCGAGCCCGGGTCTGATGAAAATCGCACTCCCATACTTGTCGTGAGGTCTTTCAATGGCCAAATCCATTCCTGCTATTTTAGGTCTGTGGCTGGTGGCTCCACGGTGTGTTTCCTGCACCAACAATACGTCGCATTTATGCTTATGGCACATGTCTGCTAATAAAACACTCTTATGACTAGAGAATCCCTCAATATTTATCGAGATCGTCACAAGGGGTGGTCTTGATAAAGGCCGTTGCATCTTGATGTTAATTTGGTTTTGGACTTTAACTTGATCTGGTGCTAGAAGGATTAGGCGGTGAAATTTTTCACCGTCTCCAGGGTACGCCCGATTGTGCCTGTCTTCAGTCTTTAGGCTCACAATCTTCTAGGAGGCTCCTTCTTTGTACCCCCATCTCTATAAGATACTGGAGCGGATGATTCTCAACCGGGTGGCAGAAACTACAGATGGAAAGCTCATAAAGGAACAAGCCGGTTTCAGACCGGGAAGATCTTGTTGTGGGCAAATACTTAATCTGACGCAACATATAGAAGATGGGTTTGAAAAAAAAATTAATAACTGGAGCAGCTTTCATAGATCTTACTGCTGCGTACGACACGGTAAACCACAGAAAGCTATTGCGCAAATTATATCACCTCACAGGGGACTGTAGGTTGACGATGGTTATTGGTAGTCTTCTGCAGAATCGAAGATTTTATGTCTCCCTAAATGTTAATAACAGTAGATGATGACTGCAGAAGAATGGCTTACCACAGGGAAGTGTACTTTCTCCCATCCTTTATAATGTGTACACTAATGACCAACCTATACCTCAAGATGCAAGACTGTTCGTATATGCTGATGACACAGCTGTGATGGGCCAGGGGTCCAATTTTGATGCAACATCTGGAAATCTCTCTAGAGCGCTTGAAGAACTGGCTCAATACTACGACGCCAATCACCTCAAGCCAAACCCTGACAAAACCCAAGTATGTGCTTTCCATCTGCCCAATAGAGATGCTGGAGTTGAGCCCGACGTTACATGGCAGGGTAAGAAGCTAAAGCACTGTCCAACACCTAAATACCGTGGGGTTGTACTTGACAAACGCCTTCCTTCAAGCAGCATTGCCAAAACACCAAGGCTAAAGTCTGCTCCAGGAATAGCATCATCCGCAGGCTGACAAACTATGAATGGGGAGCTCAACCATCAGTACTGAGAACATCAGCACTTGCTCTGTGTGTTTCTGCAGCAGACTATGCAGCGCCAGTATGGGAAGCATCTGCACATGCTAAACAGGTTGATGTAAGTGTAAATGAGACAATGCGAATTGTTACAGGCTGTCTCAGACCCACACCAACGGGTAATTTGTACCTACTTCCTGGAGTTGCCCCACCCAAGATCAGAAGGCAGGTGGCAGCAGACGCTGAGAGAACAAAGAAAGAGATTCTCGACACCCACTGAATGGCCACGTCACTCCGTAAATGGGAGAATGAACAAACCGCACTGCAGATAATACCAAAAGAGCAAATGGCACCTGGAAACAAACTTCCTCATACAGTGTGGAGAACACTAAATAGGCTGAGGGCTGGTGTACCCACACGCAAAACTAATCTGTGCAAGTGGGGACTGCTGACTAACGATGACGACGTTCTTTGCGGATGCGGAGAGGTACAAGACGAGACACATCTGCTCATGTGCCGACCACTGCCGGAGCCCTACAGTTTTAGTGACCTACTACAAGCCAACGACAAAGCCGTAGCGGTGGCTAACTATTGGAAAAATAAAATTTGATCTGGACACGGAAAATTAAGTAAATAGAAATAATATGGATGTTGATAATAATAATGCCGTTGATGTAATGAAAGATAAATTTAAATGATAAGCTCACGTAGCTCGAAATATTTTGAGGGTTGTAATTATGGTTTGACGAATTTACAGAGAGGATTCCGTAATGCATATAATTTCGCGTCTGAGGTTGTATCACGTGATAAACGGCGGTCATATTGCACCGTCATAACGAGAACGTAAATTGATGTTATCAGGTCCATTGAATCATTTGATTGAATTTCAATCACGAGCGATACTTGCCTTTACTAACATGTGTATCTAAGTGTTTCATCCTCGAAATTTCTTTGAACCTTTAAATCACAGTGTGACATAAATGGAGTCAATAGGGAGCTGACAGCAGCTGGGTAGCATTTTGGGTTGTGTATGCCGATGAATCCAATTGAACAGCGAGTGGTAAGGAAAATAGTTTTTTCCCATTTTTCAGTATTGATGACCAGGTCAGGCTTCGATGAAGATCGTTTAAGGCAATAACCTGCATTACCCGCGTTAAGGCACTCGAGAACTATCGCATGTAATGAACTGTAGTCATTCTGCTAACATAGAACATTCGCTAAGCAGCTTACTAAGTTGTCAAGATCACAGGAACTTGGATCACTTCGAAGATGGACCTGGGTGCTGATTGCGGTAGCTGGAAGTATGCAGTGCACCATCAGTTGTTATTCGCTTTGGTGTTCGAATATTGCGATTTACACTGAGTGCAGCCAGTTACATGCGAGGTGATCAGTGTGTGTGTGTGTGTGTGTGTGTGTGTGTGTGTGTGTGTGTGTGTGTATGTTTGTGTGTGTGCGCGCGCGCTTTGATTGCGAGCTAAGATGCATCGTGAAGTGTTAAAGTGATGTCTACTAACTTCGACTTGATTAATCACACACACACACACACACACACACACACACACACACACACACACACACACACACACACACACAATTACTGTGTCGATCTGACTGCTCATTCAAGCTACGTCTGTGACTCAGACCCAACCACTTATGAACACTGTTATGCACTTACCATAGGCCTCTTCCATCTCCTTCTCTTTGTCCTCAAAGTTAAATTCAGTGGCTTCATCCCATGGCTCCTCATCTGACAATGTCATCCAAAATGATGTATGCACTTAAATTTATTGAAACACTTGCATGATTGGAAATGTGCAGGAGTATTTTCAACAATATGGAAAGTATGCGAGATCATATTCTTATGTATTAATCACTGTATTGGTAACATTAAGAGTGCAATGGAGATTTCGCGGTTAAATGCAGAGGCGGGGGTGGATAGACGGAAACATTACACTGAAGGTGGCTGCGATAGCGAAGACTTGCTTGATGTCATGATAGAGGAACTAGCAGTCGATGTAGAAGAGATAGCGGTCCAGTACTAGAACCAGAAATTAAGAGAGTTTTGGTGGACCGCCAGTCCATCATAATTTCTAAAATCATTGGGTGAAGTGACAGTAATTCGGCTATTCACCTTGGTGTGTAGAATGTATGAGTCAGACCACATATCAATGTGACTTTCGGGAAAAAAAAAAATATCGTCCGCACAATCCTGAACACTGTAGGTGCTGACCGATTCGAGAATTACCTCACAATCAGCTTAACAGCACATGTATCCAAGTTGCTGGCGGGAATAATACACTTAAGAATGGAGAAGAAAATTGAGGATGTGTTAGATGACTATCAGTTTAACTTTAGGAAACGTAAAGACACCAGAGAGACAACTCTGACGTTGCGCGCGATAATGCACGCAAGTCGAAAGAAAAATCAGTATATGTTCATTGATTTTTTGACCCGGAAAAAAATAATAAGTGTGGACGATCAAAAACGAAGTATCTGGATTAAAAAGCGTGTAAGACATGGATGTAGTCCTTCGCCGCTAATGTTCAATCTATACATTGAAGGAGGTAAAAGAATGGTCCAGAGGTGGGATTAAAATTGAAGGTGAAGGTATATGAATTACATGATTTGCTGACGGTAAAGCCATCCTGAGTTAAAGTGAGAAGAATTCCATGATCCGCTAAATGGAATGAACAGCCCAAGGAGCATAGAATATGGATTGAGAGTAAAGCGAAGAGAGATGAAAGTAATGAGTAGTAGCAGAAATGACAGAAGCAAAAAACTTAAAATCAGGATTGACCGTCGCGAAGTAGATGAAGTTAAACAATTCTACTACCTAGACATAGTAGTAACCAATAATGAACGTTGCATGGAGGACACCAAAAGTAAACTAGATCAGAAAAAAATTAAAAAGAATGCACTCACCAACAAGCAGTTCCACCCCAGTTCTTCTTTTTCTTCCTCCTCTCATGGCAGGAAGAGCACCCCTGCGGATAGCAACAGGAAGTTAAACCACTGCACCTTTTTTTTTCTGTAAATATGTAATGTTGATTGAGGATGCCGCAACTAGGTTACTTGCCTCCAACAAACTCCACAGTATCTACTGTCGATACTGTTTCTCCTTCTTCCTCAGCTACACCCACCCATACATATGTATGAATTGGTGCAACCTCCTCATCGAACTGGGCTGGAACAAAAATGAAAGAATCGCAATCACAGCCTTTCGGGCTACATATGTATGAGGAGAAATAAATACACGGAACTGAAGCTTCTTATGGAGAAAGAGTTACTTACAGCAAACTCTGGGACTCATGCTTACTTCCGTGTCACTTCAGAACACAGACTGATTTGTGGTATTACGAGAATGGTGGGGGTGGGAGTGGAGTGGGTGGTCGGGCAATCCCTATTGAACGAGATGCCCTGGAGTTAACCTACTAGCTGTGGTTGGGGATATCTGGTCTGGCTGAATACATGGTTAACTTATATCACGTAGCTGAAAAATAGACCTTTTACACCAAACGAGAACTGATAATACTAATAGATAACCAATACACTGAATTTGATGAGAAGCGTACAATCAGGATGCCTACATGTTGAACGAGAATCTCTGGTTGGGGGCTCCTGAAGGCCCTCCCATTTAACGCGTTAGACCTGCTGTAATTGACGATGTTTGTACGGTTTTCAAGCGTGAACGACGTCTTAAACGTGAAATTTAAAGCTTAGATTTTGGTTTTGATATCTTCAACTGCCGCAACAGACTGGTCAACAAGGGACTGAATGGAATCCTTAGACTCGCTTACCGATTTTGCATACAGCCTAAATTTTCTCGGCACCCTACCAGATATTTTGCTAAGGTGTGACGGTGGGAATTATGTGCTTCGCGCATTAATATTTTGCTAGCCATCTACTGGCATACGAAACCTCGATTCAATCTATTAAAGGTGCTTGATTCGGTCATTCTTTTCCCTACAGCTTACAGACATCAAATATCAAATTATACATCATCGTCATTTCCCATTTATATCGACGATATTTGATTCCTAAATATACAGCTTACATCTGGTAATCTTTAGTGCTCCTTGCAGTTGCGAGTACCGATAACTACAAGCGACGTTCAATACAAAAGCGATATTATCCGACTGAAATCGCCAGGTACCTATGACAGCGTCTGCTAATACACAGAAAATTCGTGGCGGATTACGGTGCATAACTGATGTTGTGTCTATGTGATGCATGGAACTAATTTCATTCTATTTTCATGTTAACAAAAAAGATTGTCATGATGATGATGATGTAATACTGATGTATGAAGTAAAATATATCTAGAAAAAGCACTATATGTTTTCTATATATATATATACACCTCAGAGTATACCACTGCAGCGAATGTGTCTTTGATGCTTTAGAAATACGAAATGTCATGCCTCTACAGCTGCTAATTTCATCATAACATGCACCATGAGTAAATGATACACTAGCAATGTCGCGGCCGAAGGTGCAAATGCAGAGATGGAATGTTTTGTACTTAAATTGCCAACAACCTTCGATATTTATATGTCAACTGCACAGCTTCGTTCCGTCTATTTCAGTTACGACCAGCGTTCCACCCAACTACATATCCTCAATTTACACTATAACTTTGAAGCCACTAGCTGATCTCCATGGCAGCACCAATATCCCTCTCTCTGTTATACTGTGTACTGGGGATGTAATAAGAGTCTCTTCACCAACTGATCGATCTTGTAATCAGATAGAGAATTTAACTGCATGTATACCCTCTCAAAAGTAACCGAAAGTATAGTCCCCGTCGGATTCCGTTTCAGAAGACTCATCCTTCATTCAGTTTTATCTCGTTTGGTTTCCATACAGCTCAGGAATAACTCTATCCTTAGGTTGAAGAAGTTCGCTCGTTCTATTTCAGTAGGAGTGCAGTGTCACGTTGATGTAGTGAGTCAGGCTGGTACAGTACATGAGCATGCTCATTCCAGTCTAAGTTAGTAAACAATGCTTTAGCGCTTTTCAATACATTTTAGATATTCATCAACCCACACACAGTGATCATTAACCATGTAATTGACTTTCGTTTGATGAACAGTCCATAACCATCGAATTCGTCTGATCTGATTACCCTGTTCTGGTTGGGACCTACTATCTGTGCGATGTTAGTTACAGCACTTGGTTGGCAATACGGTGCATATTGTGTTCAGCGTCCACATCATGTAGGGTCAGGCACTTGTGTTTTGCAATAGTAATTTGTGGGAGTCTTGATGTAACACCAGACAACTACTACACCGTTACTGTGGAAGATGAGATTAGCTGCATACGCCATCACTTTTGGATAGCTGTTGGAATTGCTGCAATGTCTTTCACAGTTTTGTTAATGAGAAACATTGCTTCAGTGTTTAATTTCTACCAGTCTGTGTTGCAGTAGCTGCATAGTTTATGCCATTCGATGTCCAGCTATCTGGGAGAGCCAGAGGATAGAAACGTTTTTATGTCAGTTTAGCAGCAACTGACACAGATGTTTAAGACATGGTAAGGTAAAACAAACTGTATGGCAGTGTACCCTGATTGGGGGTGTTACATCCGAAAAAATAACGTATTTAATTGCTTATGAAGGAACTATACAGGAACCCTCCTGTGTGATTGATAAGCTCTTGGATATGAACCTCCTACAGTACAGGCAATGAAACTTTACGCCAGTCTTTGGAAGCGGCTTTGTTCACGGGCCATGTGCTCCAATGAACCAATACCTCTACATTTAATAGGATTTCAGCATATGTTTGAGTGACAGACACCGATACAGACAGATATCTCCTTCGGACTACCTGTATGTAGTTTGGAGATGTGCCTCAATGCAGTAGCAAACACTTTGTCCTTCTTCCATGTCGTGTATGATATGTAGTCTTCCTAATTTTCCCAACAAGTAACACAACCAGTATCTCTTCTACTATATCGTGTTGTATAGGAAAGTTTCGTTTGGCGCTGGTCTTACACACTGTACACGTTTGGCAGAGCTATGACACCATGTTCCCATTTCCAACGAGTGGTAAACAAGCGCTCCTGTTGCGTTAATTCAGCTTGTCCTGTTTCCCCACAAGATGCAGAAGGTCTTAGATATAGTCCTCTCCGACTTCCGTACAGGTGGGGCTTAAATTGGGACGATCACATAGACTAAGCTGCAGGGACGGCGGGGCAGAGACTTAGGAGCAGCTAAAAGAGGCAGAGGGACGGTCGAAAAAACAGCACTGGAGTTCTTGGTGTATGGGATCCTTAGCAGAAAAAGAGAAAAGGTGGCGCAATACGAGATACGAGAGTGGCATGAATATGATTCAACAGTGGCGGTAACCATTAAACACGTCTCTACTTTTATGTCTGCCTGGAGTGGCAAACATAAGATGGAATTGGTAGCAAGACGTGACCGGGGTATGACGCAAGATCTGATGGCCGACAAAAGATTAAAGTAAGGCGCCAGTGATCAGGAAGATTACTTATCTTTATTCTCTACACTGAAGCAGGCACCGTCTATTGCTCTCATAGCAAGTAGCTACGTAATTAAGTTCACAATACAAGTCACAAATCCACAGTGCAATTCAGATCGTAACAAAGTTCTAAGCCCAAGGTTGTCATATAAGATCTCTACATTAACACTTCGATATTAACACAGCTAGTGAGCAAGAGCGATTCGCCGTGGCGTCAGGTCGGTGCTCCCGTTATATCTTGTGGCCACAGAGGGAGCTGCAGGCAAGAACCATAGATTGGCGCGACGTCTTCAGCCGGAGATAACGCTACGAACCTCCGGCGGCCGCAACGTGAAGCTAAGGCCGACCACCGTGCATGTGCGGCCGGGCTGAGCGACGGCAGGGCGCGTGTGATTCGGTTAGGTCCGCGGACATAGCATCTAAACAAGGTGCAATGCAAGTACGTGGTAGAATGGATAGACTTGATTCCAAATGGCAGGCAGCATTTCTACCTGAAAGTGTAACACTTTCAGCGTCTTGTGTGTGCCTCTGTAGACTCAAGATCGCTTTTTATACATTGTGATGTTAACTTAGGCATTATGATTGTGTTTTTTAATAGCGTGGTCCTTACACGAAATGTATGTTGTGGGCTGTAGGATCCCACTGAGGTCAGCCTCAGATGTCATTTATCAATACAGTTCCACAAAAAGAATATCGTGTTCCCTCCATGGATTCCCAGTTGTCCTACTTGGCGAGTGTAACCCGATTAACCTGATTGCAGAAAAATAATTATTCACCGCGCAAAGGGAATCTCATGATCAATTTAATTAATTAACTTATCAAGTTAATATCAATTGTATGGTATGTGGAAGAGATGGCTAGGTTGCCACGGAATAAATCTTGACAGGCATTTCTTTTTTTTTTTTTCGTTGCGGCAATATATTTTAATTAAATTTCAGTCTCCCTCCTACACAGGGCCAGACAGGCTCTCACTATTTGTTTCATAAACGCGAGTATGATACATCATCCCATTGGTTAAAGGGGACCTCAAAGGCATGCCCCGTATCGCAAGTGGCACAAAGGGGGCGCATCTGCTGTGAGTGGTCGCCAGACACAGCCACTCTCTGCCCAGAGGGCGGTACGTGGGGCTCTGTCGGTATATTTTAGACGAACTACTGCACTTGAGGCGACTGTCCCTTTAATTGACTATACACACTTTGGTGCATGCCTAGGAGCATCGTCCCAAGGTGGCATCCAGATGGTGGAGAGCTGAGTGCGGCCAGTTAGCTGGACCATCCTCAGAATTTCGCTGCTGTTCCAAAGGCCTCCGGTCTTTCCGAGATATACTTTTAACAGATTGCAAGGAAGAGTAGTTGACGTTAAATAACAGTGTGTTTCATCACGGAACGAGAGACCTGTTGGATGCGTTGGGGGCCTGCGTTGTCTGTGTCGGGTTACCACCGCAGGTGTGCTCTGCTCATCGAGGAGAACGTATGTTCAACTACTGCCACCTATGCAGTCTTTTAGGATGACGATTTTCCCCAGTACATGTGCTCCGTGATGACCCGTTCATTACAGGTGCTGGTTTTTTCGCGACAATTTCGAAGTGTAATTAGAACTGTGATGCTCTTTTTCCATCAGCGATGGTATCGTGTATTGCTTTGTTTATCTGGGCTGTGGGTGGTTTTTGAGCAGGCGTCTGTAGCGAACTCTGGTGTCAAACAGCGATAGATACTATATGCTTACAGGTAATACTCTTTTTAAACACCAGCATCACGTCAGTCGAACATATTTCCTGCCTTTTTCCCATGAGCTTGTAGGTGTAGGGTGGAGATTGAGTGTGTCTGTCGCTAGTTTCCAGTGGTACTGCGAATTTTTTTCCCAGCAGGATAACACCAGTTGTATCTCATTGTCAGTTTTTGCGTTGTACTGCGATTTTATGGCGCCCTTGTGTAGCACTGTCCATATGGCTGTGTAATTAGGTCCGATCTTTGTGATTAATTATGTAATTAGGATCGATCTTTCCGTCAGTTTCCTGACCAAAAATAAATAAAGTTCACTAACTTAACCTTCCTCCCCCGCGTCTGGACAGTATCCATGTGTTAGGGATGCATTTGGGCTTTCCATCCATTAGATCATGGTTCGAGTCCCGGAAAGGCACAGGCATTTTTAAATTCCCGTCACTTCTACGCAACTTTGGTGGTTTAATTGTGTTGGAGGGGTGTACTTGGGCTTTCTGCCCAGGAGGACTAGGGCTCGAGTCCCATAAACTGAGATTCCAATTTTAATTTCCCGCCAATTCCCACGTAGGGGGTGAGGTGGGATGCCAGCACAGCCCTGGGGCAAATGAATTTCCGCCTAAATTCGAAGTTCTAGACAAAATTCTAAATTTCCACCAATAGGGTAGGTTGAGGAGGCTGGGGATGTGGAGTGGGGAGGGGGAGGAAGAGGCTGGAACACACTTGCAGGTGAAGAAAACACGTAAAGTCATCCAGTGGCAATGGTGGGACGGGGCTTGGCGGGGGCAGGGCGTGATTAATCGATCATTTTATTTAATTTGTATATCAATTGCATATCAAAATTGCGCAGAAAACTGTTTATACTTCAACTAACAATATGGAGTTTCCGTCTGCAGTATTTAAATATATTTTCTTAATGATAAAGAACTACAGTTTCGTAAAGAGAACTAAATAGTTCATACATATGGTAATCACGTGCCAGCAACATGTATCTTTACATTTGTTTAAATCCTTACGGTATTCTTATGTATTTTTGTCGGTAGTAGTTGTGATGCTGACTGTGGATAGCGTTCATGTTTCGTTAACAGAAGCTATTTTTTTGATCTAAAACAGAGGCGTGAACTTGGCAAGTCCTTTAAGCTTTATTTTATCGCGTTGCTGTGATGGAAAGGGAACTTCATCTGCCTGCCTGTTTCTGCTTTCCTGTCAGTTAATATTGACTCTCCATTTTTTTTCAGGTAATTTCTTTCCTCTCTGTAGAGTTTTACATTTTGCATGTCTAGCTTTCATCATGAAATATCAAAATAATGCAGGGAAAAACTTCTTTGTCAGACTTTAACGTCAAAATTACTGATTTAGAATGAAAAGGCAAATATTTTTAGGGTTTTGATTTTTGTAGCCTTGTTTCATTAATTTTATTTAGATGAGAGAAGCTGTCACGCACGAATGAGTGGCCAGACGTAGGTTTTCCCCACACGAGAAAATTACAGATGAGAGGCTTTTGATAAAATTTTGCGACTCTTTCCTCTGACGAGACGAATCATCTAGTGTAGTTTTATTTTGTGGACATTCGCTTAGAAAATTATTTCCCTGTGCGCTGTTACACGTTTGCGTAAACAGATAAAAAAGATGCTGACGGTATTTAAATAAGTCACCACTCAAATGCAATCTAACCTCTTCACTTCTGAGATTAGAAAAAAAAGCAGGAAATTTTTCTTTTCGTATTTTCCAGCAAGCTAATGAACAAGCGCGACAAAAATACAAAAGAAATAAATTTTTGATGGTTCGCTAAGGCTTTTTTATCCCCTTTTATAAATGAAAACATTTTGTTCAGCAATTACTTATCTTATTTGAAACAGTAAACTGTATATACTAATGCACACAGAAAACAGGATTCTGAATGTTAATATTTTTGAAACACATGACTTCCATAAAGATTCTAGTTGACTCTCTAAAACGGCATCATAAATGGAAGAAATAGATCATCATAAAATTATTTCTGGCAAGAAATAATTTGCTACCGACAGTAAATAAATGTTTATGCTGTGTTTTATGGTAAATTTAAAAACAGTTAATTTTCACAATACACAAAATACATTAGACATGTGACTCACCTTTCTCTTATACTGAAATTGAAGTCAGGTTTCCTGCATTTTGAGGCGTTCCTTGGCTAAAGAAGTATTGGTAGCTAACCAACTGAAATTTGTTGCAACACAGCTCTTCTTGGCTTTTAATTCACGTTTTCTGCGTCACTTACATCTTCACTACGAGAGTAATTCACTTTACAATGACGTGCTCTTCCCCCAGATATTGGAACGACATCTTACCATACTTATTGCTTACCTGTCAGTTTCACCAAGCTTAGCTGGACAATATTCAATCAAAAGCGAGAATTCATCATCTTCCCAGTCAGATAATTACCTATTGCCGTCTTTAAAACAGTTTCTCGTTCCTCATCAGTTAATATTTCATGCATTGCTGCGAAGTGTAGAAACAACAGCTATTTCAGCATTCCATTATCGAAGACCAAATTTAATTTAGCAGATATGCATTGTGATCTGAGGTCCACGTACGAGGGCCTTCCGAAAATGGGTTATTTCATGCTAACGAACCAAATTTATACAAATATGACTAGTTCTAAAAGTCTAGAATAGCCAACGTTAAGGCCTGCCGCTGTGACCGAGCGGTTCTAGGTTCATCAGTCTGAAACCGCGCGACCGCTACGGTCACAGGTTCGAATCCTTCCTCGGGCATGGATGTGTGTGATGTCCTTAGGTTAGTTAGGTTTAAGCATTTGTAAGTTCTAGGGGACTGATAACCTCAGATGTTAAGTCCTTTAGTGCTCAGAGCCATTTTTCAGCCAGCGTTAGGTTCTCAGTCCAATTCTTAGGCAGATATGTTATTTACAAACCATTCCGATTTGTAGAAGTAACCATTTTCTGTATACGACCGGCTGTAAACTAACACACGAATCGTACATTGCAAGTTGCTGCGGCCTAGTCTTAAAATTAAGAAGTAGAACGTCCACACTCACATCCATAGCTCCATAAGCGGAAAAATACGTCTATTTACGAAGGAAAAAAAACGTCCGAATGTTAACACGTGTGGAAGAAGGGACCGAAGCGGTTGAGAATGAATGGATGATCTTTGATTCGTGGTACGGTATACTGTATAAACGTTGTTTCTATGGGCAACTAGAAACCGATGGTTACTGATGGTAACTGGAAACCGATGATCACAAAAATTGAGTCAGTACTGAAATACATCTAACTGTACTATCAGTGTTTAGGAATGATTTTATAGCTGGCGCAGAGGTGCAAGCACCATGGATAAACTAAAGTTATACAGTGAACTTTTCATTCTGTTATAAAGAGGTAGCGGAATGAGCAGGAGGTTGCACTGGCAACAGGCAGATGACAAAGGTGGGTATATAAAGAGAGCCGAATATTCACTGTGCGATGTAAACCTGTGAGCATGTCCCGCCTACAGATGCAGTGACACTTGCCTTTTCATTCTTCGGAGGCAGTGCAGTAGCCAGAAGGGGTGACTTTTTTTTGTCTGGAGTGCCTCTACACAGAAGGCGTACCTGTTGTTGGTCCATACTGTGAAGCTGCACATCGGCCGAACTGTCTGCAGCAGCCTCTTGAAAAGTAATCTCGTCTGCTGCAGTAGTCGGACACAGCAATTCCCTCAGGAGTCGGAACACACGCTGTAAAAGAGACATAGGTCGACTAGGACGAAGGCTCTTTTCCTCCATAACTTGCAAAAACGGTACGAAAGTGCGCACACGTGCGGAAAGCTCTTGCTATTCGTTCTCGCTACTTTCGTCTGATGTAGACTTAAGAGGACAGCAAGTGCTGCACTCTGTCTCGCCTGTACTTGAGGTGCCTTGGTTCATTATCTTTCCACCTGGGAAACTGGTCTTGCCTTCAATAGCGAAGGTAAATGGGAAATGCAACAATAAGATACATCTACTATCTTTTGTAAAAGGCAGTAGGCGCATTCCATTATTTTTTCACTTATTTCATAGTCTCAACATGCCATTACGGCTACCATGAGAAAAATGGGAAAGACATCGTGATTTTCAAAACATTAATTGAGATAAACGCTGTTCAGGTGGCTTATCGTCATGAGATGAAAGATTTAGTATTCCTGACTGTTTACAGGCTTATATGAAGCGAACTGTGCATTTCTGCAGACATACGTTTCATTCAATGTGATTTCAAAACACGAACCGTACACTCGTATCTATACCATTACTCTTGCTGATTGAAGTCTAATACATAGGCTGTTACTGTGACTATATCCGTTTCAGTTTATTGTTTTTTCAATAATACATGGAACGATTGTTGCTCTAAAGATAGGACAAAGTATGTCTACGGTCATGGCTTGGTTCAAATGGCTCTGAGCACTATGGGACTCAACTCCTGAGGTTATTAGTCCCCTAGAACTTAGAACTAGTTAAACCTAACTAACCTAAGGACATCACAAACATCCATGCCCGAGGCAGGATTCGAACCTGCGACCGTAGCGGTCTTGCGGTTCCAGACTGCAGCGCCTTTAACCGCACGGCCACTTCGGCCGGCTGTCTACGGTCATCATACACTAACTGATAAAAAGTATCTCGAGACCCCAATGTAATGCGGAACTGACCACCAGATGCCACGATCCGTGGCCTGACCAATATAAAGGGAGACGGGGAAAATATTGTTGTTAGTAGAAGCGGTAATAGCAGCCTAGATCGGCTACGAGAGCTCAATGACTTCGAATGTGGACTAGTCGTTTAGATGTCACTTGACCGACATGTCCATCACTGGCGTTTCAACACTTCTAGAGCTGCCCAGCATCATTGTTGGTGTTGTGGTTGTGAAATGGAAAAGCTTAGGGACAACCACTTCTCACCAAGACAAGGCGGACCTAATGTATTGAAGAACACGGGCAGTAATAAATCGCCTGAAGTCAGTGGAAGTAATCACTCTTGACTTCTAAAATGCTACCATAGTCCAGCTACCACAGTACCTGTGCGTAGGGAGTTGAAAAGAATTCAGTACAGTAGTCCAACAGCTCCCAACAAATCACTCATCTCTGTAGTCAGTCCAAGCGACGCTTGAGGTGGTATAAAGAGCAACATCACTGGACAGTGGATGCCTGGGAATGCGTGATTTGGAATGATGACTCATACTATACTCTTTGGCAATCCGATTAACGGGTTTGGGTTTCACGAATGACTGGAGAGCATTACTTGCACACCGTATAGTGCCAACAGAGAATTGCGGAGGAGGAGGTGTAATGGTTAGGGTGAGTTCATCGTGTTAGAATGTGGCCTTCCTAATACACTTCAACCTCCGTCATCTGCGTGGTAATACCTGACACAGTCACTCGCGCAGGAGACAGGGGTCATCTACCACATAAACAGTCTACTTGGATACTATGAATCTTCTAAGGTCTGAAATAATTCGTGCAAAGTTTATAACTTGTTTTCCACCTAAACATTAAGGTATATTAACAAAGCAAATATTTATGTAAAGAACTTGATAAAGGTTATTTCAAGCAAGGGCCTAGCTGATATTCGTACCTGGTCTCCGGCCGGAACATAGCGTCATCTGGACACAATATTTCGGCGGTCCATCCGTCCGCCATTTTCTGATAAGTAAGCCGTCGCTCCAACGCCCCGGGACTGAAATCAAAGTGCAGCGTCGGCTCCTTTATGCGTCGTCCGTAGGTCCACCTCGCGTACACCAACATGTCTGCCGTCTAGCGCAAGGTTCGACAGCGCAGCGCACAGGTAGTTAAAAATCGCGCAAACGATAAACCGATACCAAACACTGTTGAAACATTTTGATGACCAAAACAAAGACCGTCGTTTTTTAATGTCAAACAAAACAGGGTTCCAACCCTTACTTACAGGATAGCATTTACCTATGTTTTTAATATTGTCAGATAACCGGATTTCCGTAGCTTCTTTCACTATAAAGTCCCAATAATGCGACGCAGGAGCAACCACTTGTGCCTCATGATGTAAGATTTTATATCTTTCAGTAAGACAGTATTCCGCAACGGCATATTTTCTGACTGAAATAACCACGTGCGGCGATGGTTCTCTGCGCATCGATACTGGTCATATCCCGCAACTTGTTTTTGGAGATACATCGACGATACGTTTATGGTATGGCTACATGGGAGGCATGCTCTGGATTGTTCCCTAGATCATTTTAATTGTCTGTATCCCAAAATTGATCTCAGTATGGAAACTGAAAAGGATTGAAAACTTCGATTTTTAGATGTCTTGGTCTACAGGAGGGATGATGGGACATTAGGACACAGTATTCATGGTAAGTCCACGCATGCGGACCAGTATCTTCATGCATAAAGTTATCTATCGTACCAATGCAAGGGGTCCTACGTACACTGCTAAAATGAGCTTGTTCCATCTCAGACGCAGATAGTTTGCCACGAGAACTGCATCACCTCATACCAATATTCAAGCAGAATAGTACCGACAGTGAGATCCGTCGTGCTCTACAGACTGGAAGCGGATGATACAGACGAATCAGTGGCGTTCCTGCCATTCTCTGGAGGCTTATCTTGCAGAATAGAAACAAATTTTAAGATATTTTGTATCAAAAAGTGTATTTCGTCCGCCAGCTAAGACTAGAGCGTTGTCTGGCTCAATTAAGGATGATTTGGGTTTGAGGAAGTCTAGTGTCTACAAAATTCGCTACCATTGCGGGGAAGCCTTTACTAGACAAACTATTCGTATGGTCCAGAACCAATGCGTGCAGAACATCGCCACATGCGATGATTTCAGCCAGAAAACTCTGCGGTTGCGGAACACTGTCTTACTGAAGGATATAAAATGTGGTACGGTGAGAGACATTATTGGGACTGTGTAGGGAGAGAACTCACTGACAGCTATCTAACAATATTATAAACAGAGATAAAGGGTATCCTTTAAGGAAGAGTTGAAACCCGGTTTTGTTTGACATTAATATACAAAGGGCTTGTTTCGGTCGTCAAAAGGCGTCAACAATGTTTGATATCGATTTATCGTTTCCACGAGTTTTCACCAACGTTTCCCTGTCGTGCTAGAAGACAACTGCGGTGGACGTTCAGTGGGTGTACAAAGGAGCCTCTGCTGCGGTTTGATTTCAGCTACGGCGAGTTAGTGCGATGACTTACTCACCTGAAGATGGCGGCCTGGTGCGCCGCCTGAATATTGTGTCAAGATGACGTTATGTTGCGGCCGGAGACCCGATATAAATATCGTCAGCTACTAGGCCGGGAAAGGGTACGGAGCCACAACAAGGGCCTTACTGATAGGCACCCAGAAAGAGTAATCTGGAGGTAAAGTGTAAAAAAAAACTGAAGGAGTGAACAAATTATTTAACTACATATTTCTCGCGTATGTCTTTCAGATGATAAATACGCGTCCTGTTAGTGATTGTAGAACACTATCTTCTCACACTTATGTTAGATAACACGCATGTAACGCTTTATAAAATTGGAAATATTGCGCAAAGCATAAAGGGATATTATGGCATCAGAATGACGTGGAGGTTCCGGCGTAGCACCTCTATGATGTGGCCTGGTGTTATGCTGTCACTCACGTGAGAAGCTTGCTACTGGCTGGGCAGAGCACCAGTTTATACAGTAACAAAAAAATTCCGTGACTGAAATTGGGTGAAACGAACGACATAGTAGCTCACTTGTGTCAGCAGGAATACGCAGGTCACGGCTCGCTGGCAGCGGTGGTCAGCAAGTGGGGGACACGGTAGACGGTCGGATGACTGGTGGCGCCGAACATTTGTGGATAATTATCATCAAACATCTTGTTTAGGAAGATTCTGGTGGTGTGGATCACAATGAGCAATCGTATCGGCAGTGTCTCTTGCCAGTTACATCAATTACTGCACTATAAAAGCAGTCTGATATCAGGGGTCTCAGTGAACAGTCCGGTCGGTGGTGGTTCCCTTCAGTTGTTGAGAACTCTCACTAAAGGTATTGTTCGCGATTGCATAGGTGGGGTTCGATCTGTAGTGCGTTCACGTATGTGCGTTGGAAGTAATTAAAGTGTCATCTGCGGACAATATCAGAAGTATTGATAACAACAGTGAACTGTTATGTGATTAAAGGCACAAGCCTCATTTAATGACATTCTTTAAAGTAGTTTAACTGTGATGTTCTTCACTGCAGTCTAGGCAGTTAAGGATTTCCTCAAAATATCGCCAATACAGTGGTGACTCCGCCCTCTGTGTACGATCCCGCAACGGAGCGCTACACTGAAGTGAAGAGCCATCTCTGAAGGTGAAACTTTAGTGGGTTTCAGAAAACAAACGAGATATGACAGATTTGCATGTCTCTAACGACAGCCTCAAGGGTACTATTGCTTTGCCACAAGTACAGGCCTGGTCGTGTCTTGCCACGCAAGGAGATTGTTATAATCTACGGGTTGTTTTATTTCCTGCTCTTCCACACGTATAACAACTGACACGAGATCGGGTTGCTTTTGCCGCCTGTTTCAGAATTTGTTGAGTGCCTAAAAGTAATTTATCCCTTCTTCAAATTTCATCTGGTCGGGTCTCATGAAGGGTCTCCATTAGTTTAACTTTTCTTGTGTCATCTCCAACAAGGTCCTATTTTTCTTTTTTGTCCACTATGACAGCCCTGCACAATTCTGTTGAAATCCGAAGATAGGTGATTTGTTTTCCTGTTCATTTTTGGTAGAAAGTCTTTCGGAATTTCTCTCTTGTGTTTTCTTATTGTTTCGGCATATGTTAGTTCCTTGGCCTGGAATTTTGGCGTGGAGACTTACATCAACCAAAGCAAGTACTTTTAATCTATAATTCGCCAGGAATATATTGCCTGCATTGGCAGTTTTCTTTAAACGCCTAAAGCTATTCGTCCAGAGTACGATGTTGTTGTTGTTTTCGTCTTCAGTCCAAAGACTGGTTTGATGCAGCTCTCCATGCTACTCTGTCCTGTGCAAGCTTCTTCATCTCCGAGACACTGTCCATTACGTGCAACCTACATCCTTCTGAATCTGCTTAGTGCATTCATCTCTTGGTCTGCCTCTACGATTTTTACCCTCCATGCTATCCTCCAGAACTAAACTGGCGATCCCCTGATGCCTCAGAACGTGTCCTACCAAACGATCCGTTCTTCTAGTCAAGTTGTGCCACAAATTCCTCTTCTCCCCAATTCTATTCACTACCTCCTCATTAGTTACGTGATCTACCCACCTAATCTTAAGCATTCTTATGTAGCGCCACATTTCGAAAGCTTCTATTCTCTTCTTCTCTAAACCATTTATCTTTCATGTTTCACATCCATACATGGTTGTACTCCACACAAATACTTTCAGAAGAAACTTTCTGACATTTAAATCTATACTCGATGTTAAAAAATTTCTCTTATTCAGAAACCCTTTTTTGCCATTGCCAGTCTACATTTTATATTCCCTCTACTTCGACCATCATCAGTTATTTTGCTCCCCAAATAGCACAACTCATCTACTACTTTTAGTGTCTCAGTTCCTAATCTAATTCTCTCAGCATCACGTGATTTAATTAGAGAACATTCCATTATCCTCGTTTTGCTTTTGTTCATCTTATATCCTCCTTTCAAGACACTGTCCATTACGTTCAACTGTTCTTGCAGGTCCTTTGCTGTCTCTGACAGCATTACAATGTCATCAGCAAACTTCAAAGTTTTTATTTCTTCTCCATGGATTTTAATTCCTACTCCAAAGTTTTCTTTCGTTTTCTTTACTGCTTGCTCAATATAGAGATTGAATAACATTGGGGATAGGCTACTACCATGTCTCACTCCTTTCCCAACCACTGCTTCCCTTCCGTGCCCCTCGACTCTTTATAACTGCCATCAGGTTTCTGTACAAATTGTAAATAGCCTCTCGCTCCCAGTATTTTATCCCTACCACCTTCAAAATTTGAAAGAGAGTATTCCAGTCAACATTGTCAAAAGCTTTGTCTAAATCTACATATGCTAAAAACGTAGGTTTGCCTTTCCTTAATCTATCTTTTAAGAACAGTCGTAGGGCCAGAACTGTCTCGCGTGTTCCTACATTTCTACGGAATCCAAACTGACTTATTAAACTGATAGTTTAGTAATTTTCACATCCGTCAGGACTTGCTTTCTTTGGAATTGGAGTTATTATATTCTTCCTGAAGTCTGAGGGTATTTCGGCTTTCTCAAATATGTTGCACACCAGATGGTAGAGTGTTTTCCCAAGGCAATCAGTAGTTCTAAGGGAATGCTGTCTACTCCCAGGGCCTTGTTTCTACTCATGCCTTTCAGTGCTTTGTCAAATTCTTCACACAGTATCATATCTCCCATCTCATCTTCATCTACGTCCTTTCCATAATATTGCCCTCAAGTACATCGCCTTGTATAGACTCCCTCTATACTCCATCCACCTTTCTGCTTTCCTTCTTTTGTTTGGAACTGGTTTTCCATCTGAGCTCTTGATATTCATAAAGGTGTTTCTCTTTTCTCCAAAGGTCTCTTTAACTCTCCTGTAGGCAGTATCTATCTTACCCATAGTGATATATGCTTCTACATCCCTTCTTAGCCATTTGCACATCGTGTCGATCCCATTTTAGAGACGTTTGTAGTCCTTTTCACCTGGTTCATTATCTGCATTTTTATATTTTCTCCTTTCACCAATTAAAATCACTATCTCTTCCGTTACCCTAGGATTTCTACTAGCCCTCGTCTTTTTATCTCCTTGATTCTCTGCTGCCTTCACTATTTCATCTCTCAAAGCTAACCATTCTTCTTCTACTGTATTTATTTCCCCTGTTCTTGTCAATCGTTCTCTGGAATTCTCTACAACGTCTGGTTCATTCAGTTTATCCAGGTCCCATCTCCTTAAATTCCCACTTTCTTGCAGTTTTTTCAGTTTTAATCTACAGTTCATAACCAATAAAATGTGGGCAGAGTGCACATCTTCCCCTGGAAATACCTTACAATTAAAAACCTGGTTCCTAAATCCCTATCTTACCATTATATAATCAATCTGAAACCTTCCAGTGTCTACAAGCCTCGTCCAAGCAAACAAACTTCTTTCATGATTCTTAAATAAAGTGTCACCTACGATTAGGATATGCTCCGTGCAGAATTGTACCAAGCGGCTCCCTCTTTCATTCATTACCCCCAGGCCATAATCACTTAGTACTTTTCCTTCTCTTGCTTTTCCTACTATCGAATTCCATTACCGCATGGCTATTAAATTTTCGTCTCCCTTAACTATCTGAATAATTTCTTTTATCGCATCATATATTTCTGCAACCTCTTAATTATCTGCGGAGCTAGGTCGCATACAAAACTTGTAATGCTGTGGTCGGTGTGGGCTTAGTGTCTATCTTGGCTACAGTAGTGCGTTCACTGTGCTGTTCGTCGTAGCTTATCCCCGCTCCTTTTTTTTATTTATTGTTAATCCAACTCTTGCATTACTTCTATTTGATTTTGTATTTGTAGCCCTGTATTCACCTGACCAAAAGTCTTGTTCGTCCTGCCACCGAACTTCACTAATTCCCACTATAACTTTAACCTACCCATTTCCCTTTTTAAATTTTCTAACCTTCCTGCCCGAGTAAGGTATCTGACATTCCACGCCTCAATCCGTAGAACGCCAGTTTTCATTCTCCTGGTAACGACGTCTTCCTGAGTAGTCCGCGCCCGGGTATCCGAATGGGGGACTATTTTAACTCCGGAACATCTTACCAAGAGGACGCTATCATCATTTAACCACTGAGAAAATCCACATACCCTTCCGAAAAATTACGGTTGTAGTTTCCCCTTGCTTTCAGCGGTTCGCAGTACCAGCACAGCCATGTAGTTTTGGTTAATGTTACAAGGCCAAACCAGTCAATTATCAAGACTGTTACCCGAGATACTACTGAAAAGGCTGCTCCCCCTCTTCAGGTACTACATGTTTGTCTGGTCTCTCAACAGATACCCCTTCGTTGTGGCTGTACCTAAGGTACGGCTGTCTGTATATCTAAGGCACGCAAGCTTCCGCACCAACGGCAAGATCCATGGTTCACGGAAGGAACAACAGGATACAAATTAGCAATTGTTCGTAAATAGTTCTAGTACCTCTCTGATAGCGGACAACTTGTCAGTCTTTGTGCAGAACACGCCTATTAATGATATGAGCGAACATGAAACAACTCAAGACAAACTCTAATCGGTTCTCACTCACTTGATTCTGGAATCATGATTCACTCCCCCCCACCCCCTTCGTCTATTGCTCTTTGAATTATCATAAAATTTCGATTAATTACTTCTAGAACATCCTGGAGATCCACACAGAAGTTACTTTGATCTCTGTAACATCGGTTTCTTTAGCATTCTTTTTTCTACAAAAGTTACTACGAATTTCATTGATGTAAGTATTAGTGCACTTTGCAAGTATGCGCATTAGGTTTTCGTCCAAGACTAACATCACAATCTCTATTTCTCACTTTATTATAAGACATTCATTTTTAGGTTCAGGTATAAGCGTAAAAATATTATAAGATTTTGTTCTAACTTTGATAGGATATTTACTTTTCCTCCATACGGTTATTCCATCCTTTCCTAAAAATCACAAGTGTTTCTGAATTACTTTTTCATGCACTTCAAATTCATCATTTTATGACACTTGTTGTTCCATTCCTGAATCACAACCGCTTTCATGTACACGATCATCGTTTTCTGAGACAGCTCATTGAACCATACCAGCCATACATCAGAGTCTCTGCTAAATTAGTTCCTTGGTTGTTTTTCCCTTTGATATTTTTTTCACAAACTAAAAGTAAGGAACATATTTACATTTATTACCTAAGCATTCTAGGTAATAAGTAAATTAACTGTAACTGCTTTCAATAAGCCTAAAATTACGCACATGAAAGGTGTGTTGAATTACTTTATTTTAGATGGTAGTACCAGAGTTCCCACAACTTCTAATAATGTTTCATATGAAAACTGAAGGCCAATAATAGCTGAAGTTAACAGACTGGAGAGTTAACGGAATAGCACAGAAAATGGCGCGAACTCAGTCCGGCCTAGTCAGACAAAAAAAGGGGGGAAAAATGTTAGGGAAAGCGATGCCGCCCATGCGATCTTTAAAGCATTAAGAAACTGCTAAATGCGGAAGGATATGAACACATTTTACAGCATTTTGTCCTACTTATAGTGTAGAGCAGTTGTGACACGATTATAGTATCAGCATGACAACGCAACCTGTCACAAAGCAGCATCTCTGAAGCAATGGTTTTGGGCTGGCATACCCAAAGTCCCGAGCTGAACCAAACGGTACGCCTTTGGGATGGGTCAGAATGTCGATTTCACTCCAGAGCACTGCCTCCAAACTCACCACCTTCTTTGGTTGCGGCTCTTGAGAAAGACAGGGCTGTCATTCTTTCACACAGATCAGACAACTCAGTGAACGTGTTCCCAGCACAGTTCAAGCCTTTATAAAGGCGAAGGTTGGACGCATCCCACTATTAGATGTTCACATACTTTCAAAGAGACAGTACATGTGCAAGTTTCCTAACAGTATACTCCTTTAAGTTTCCACTGGTACCGCCACATAAATATTTCACGCGGGTATTTCACTGTCTGACATTACTAAAATGTGTTATTTCAGAAAAAAGTGTGCTGCTGCTGTTCTCCGGTAGGGACATAACAGTATGGAGAAAAGAGTATAGATTAGTTCTATTTGTCCTTCATCAGTTTTATGACAGCCATAAATATGTTGGGGTCGACAGTTTTAAGCACAAACTGAGTTCAAGTGGTTCAAGTGGCTCTGAGCACTATGGGACTTAACTTCTGAGGTCATCAGTCTGCTAGAACTTAGAACTACTTAAACCTAACTAACCTAAGGACATCACACATATCCATGCCCGAGGCAGAATTCGAACCTTCGACGGTAGCGGTCGCGCGGTTCCAGAGTGTAGCGCCTAGAATCGCTCGGCCACCCCGGCCGGCGCACAAACTGAAATCATCTCACTTAACCTCTTCTGCTTCATAGATGAACATATGTGTTAATAGTATGTGAAAGTGCATGTTTACGAAAATTTATTTTAAATAAAGATTGAAACAAAAATCCACAGTTGTTGTTGGCTAACATGTAGACATACTTTCATAGTCAAAAGAAACCAAATCACAGTTTCAACTTTATACCTATCAGCCTAAAATATGACCCATGAAACATACAAAGTATTAATTACCTAACAAACGTATTTGAAAACATCAGAAAACAATTACAAAAGTACATATAGCTAAATACGAGATCTGTTCAAAACGTGTTGAAAAATTCTCTTTTTTGGAAAAAAATTATTTATTCGTCTACATTTATGTTGCCTCCTTAAAAGTAATACAGTTGGATATTACGTACTTACACTGCGGTGACAAAAGTCATGGAATAGCGATACACACATATACATGGCGGTGGTGTCGTGTACACATGGAATGAAAGGCCAGTGTATTGGTGGAGCTGTCGTTTGCACTCAGGTGATTCATGTGAAAATGGTTTCCGGCGTCGTTATGGTCGAACGGCGGCAGTTAACAGACTTTGAACATGAAACGGTAGTTGGAACCAGGGGAATGTAGATTACGTTTCGGAAATCGTTAGGGAATTCAATATTCCGAGACCCAAAGCGTCAAGAGTCTCACGGCCTTCACCTAAGATTTCACGAGTTTCAAAGGATTCCAAACCGGCTCTCCCTGCATTGTTACAAGCAACGAAAGCAACTGTTATCCATCCGTTACCCAAACTGGAAGAAGAAGAAACTTTCATTAAAGAAAAATTTAACTTCGGACCACAAAATAAAGTAGGTCCATGAATAAGAACAAATTGAGTAGTTTTACCTACTCCCCTTACTTCGTTCTTTTTACCCTTACCAGAAGATGTCGAAGCACCAAGAGTGCCTTCCACATTGACAAGAGATTTGTAAACCAGCATTCGCCGGCGAATTATTTAGCCACAGATCAGGATTTCTTTTCGTATTGCTTACCGAAAACCGTGTTTAGTCGTAGATGGTACACCTTATTGATCGTTTGACAATTTGGGGAGATTTCAAGATGCAGTACGCCGTTAATATCAAAGAAAGCGTTGAGCAGAACCACCACATTCCACCTCAATTGCCTAGCTCTTTTCAGTGTTGCAGCTACAGGATACCTTGACTGGGACGAATGAGCCTTAGTTTTGACGTCTTACATATACGCTCATGTTTCGTCACCTTGCAGCCGTGCGGGGTAGCCGCTCGGTCTCAGGCGGATTGTCACGGTTCGCTCGTCTCCCCCAGTCGGAGGTTCAAGTACTCCGTCGGGCATGGATGTATGTGTTGTCCTTAGCGTAAGTTAGTTTCAGTTACATTACGTAGTGTTTAAACCTACGGACCGATGACGACAGCAGTTTGGTGCCATAGGAACTAACCACAAATTTCCAAATTTTTCACCTTTTACGACCGGTTTCAGTAGTTAATCCCTGTTGACTTTATCTGGCTACTCCAGAGCAACTTACACTCCTCGCTGTTTTTGCTCGAAATTCAACATCTCTGGCACAATGGCGTACTGATATGACAACATCGTCATAAACGTCTGTGTTATTCGGCGATCGTTGAAAGTCATTTCTTTCACTTTTTCTACGTTTTCATCGGTTTTTGATGTGCTGTGGCGTCCCGAATGTTCGTAGTTTTCACATTCTTCACTGTCATCTTGGAAACGCTTGTAGCATTCGTAAACCCATGTATTACTCACAGTAGTCTCACCAAAACCAATACTAAACACTTCTAAAACTTTGTTAAATTTTATTCCATTCTTATAGCGAAATTTAATGCAAATTCTGTGATCCATTTTTAAAACAAATCAATAATCACCACTCGTAAGGCAACACATGTAGCCTTCTTGTCAAGTGACGACAGACTAAATATCCAATATCGCTACAAGTGTACAGGTACATTTCAGACCAATACTGAAAACCCACACGAAACACGTGGAATTACATAATTCTCCATACTTTCTGCAATACACCTCGTATATTATAAATACTTTCAAATATCTGGACCGGATGTCAAGCAAAAATGAGATCAGTTTTTATTCCAGTTTGTTATTGCTACGTAACATCATAGTGAATTCAGAATGGATACAGTTAAAACTGAGCCGTTCTGCGGCTCGCGTTGGTGCTGTTTGTGGGTTTCCGCCCTCTTTTGGAGGCCAGACGGTATCGTTTAGTTGGCATGGTTGCGATTCTTTGTCTTCTTCTCGTGTTGACTGGCGCCACTCGGTTTCCCAAGCGCTGCCTGTCCGCTAGTGGTAGCAGCTGCGTTTATCGATATGTAATAACTGTTGCCCTGTCTTTGGGTCGACCTCACTGTTTTTGTGGGTCGTGTGAGTGGACAGTTCGGTTGAGGACTCAGGAAGAGCCAGGTCCGCGCAGTGCCAGAACACGCTGGGACGGCTGGAGGTACACGTGGACTGCCGAATGGAAGGGATGTGGTTACGAGGGTGCACGACCTCGTCGTAAACCGGATCCAGTGACCTTTAAGATGAGTGCATTTCAATCCAAGTAGAGAAACCTCCACCATTGTGACATCTCGCGATTCTCCAGTGACTTGGGTTCGTGTTACTGCTCGCAGTGTCACCGAGACGAAGAGCAGCGAGTGGAGTCCTTGGGGAAAGTGGATCTGATTAGATTTCCTCGAACTGCTTATTGCTATTTACTGCGTTCAACTTGTTACAATTTGTTAAGTTCAACCAGCGGTAATTTTTCTTGCCTGGTGGCCGCTAACGCCCCAGTTTAGTGTATGTAACAGCAGTGTACTTTTCCTTGCCTTGCCGCTGCTGTCCGGTAAGGAGTGTAGTTTTGACCGCTTTCTCGATTGTAGGCCGGTTGGTGATTCTTCTACTCTTGTGGCAGTGATTCCTTTCTCGTTCCATGCGCTCTAAACACAGTATTCTGGGGACGCTTGGTTGTTGTAAGACATGTGTGTTCTAAAAGAAGGTCTGATGGCCAGTAGTTCAGTGTAACGCTCTTTCAGCCAACGCCTTCTGCGGGTATGATCTGCCTCAGTACCCTTTAAGGAACTTACGTACTGGTCCTTGTGTTTTATTATTGTATTATTTATTACATCATATTGTAATGCCTACATTAAAGATTATATACGTCTAGTTCATGGTTCTGGTCGCCTTCTGGAATAAATCTAGCAGTGTAGTGTTCAGTGAATGTTAGGGGTGGTGTTACAAAGTTTACCATCATCCTATTTCACCCGTTTGGTGATCAGTTGCTTGTTTTTTTAATTAACCTTTGCTATTCTACTTGCTGTTTTACAGCAGGTTTCAACGTTTTTTATATTATTGCCGTTCCTGGTGTGTAAGGCTTTCAGTCGTGATTGTGGTCATTTGCCTTAAAATTCTAATTTGGTATTTGTATTTTAGCAGTAAGCCTTAAAACCTTATTTACTGCCATTCCTGGTGTCTGATGCCTTCTGCTGTGTTTGTGGCCATTTTCCTTTGATATTTCAATGCCTGTAATTTGTAAGTTGCAGAGAGTTTTAAACAATTCTTAATGTATTGCCATTCCTGACGTGTAAGGCCTTCTGCCTAGATCACAGTGACTTGCTTTTTAAACATTACCTACTGTATCTGTATTAAAGGTGATTTTCTAAATTGTAAGTCACTAAAATCACTATTATTTACACAGTTGTTTATTCCTTCATTAATAACGTGTGGTATTTTTATTTATTGTTGAGTCTGGAATTATTGGTTTAATATAAATTTGTGTAATTGTAAAAGGCAACCAATAGTAACTGATTACGACTCCGTCCACAATCGTAGCCGAAGCCTTCCTTCCCTTATCTACTAGGTTTGAAAAACATTTTACTTCAGCATAAATTTGCCATTTATTGTTACATATAGTAATTAATATTTACCGAAAATGTCGTCGTAGTGCAGTCTAGAATCATGAATCCCCTAAATACACTGAGAGAGAAAGAGAGTGAGGGGGGGAGAGGTAGAGAGAGAGAGAGAGAGAGAGAGAGAGAGAGAGAGAGAGAGAGAGAGAGAGAGAGAGAGAAAGCGACTTCTTCATACTCAGCTTAACTTTCATGTAGTTTTGTAGGGCCTATAGTTTACTATCGTAACTACATGAAACACAGAATTAACGATATTACATGATTTTTTCAAATGGGAGTGAAGTAATTTATCTTCCCAGGAACTAACAGTTCGGATGTAGGAAATAAATAATTAGGTGTTCAGGTTAGGTAGAGTTGTAAAGGGTTAATTCTTAACTTGGAATAGGACAGGTAGATGTTGATGAGATCGATAGTCCTAAGGAACTGTTACATCGTCTGTGAGAGGGAGGTGTTTAATAAAAAAATGGTTCAAATGGCTCTGAGCACTATGGGACTCAACTGCTGTGGTCATAAGTCCCCTAGAACTTAGAACTCCTTAAACCTAACTAACCTAAGGACAGCACACAACACCCAGCCATCACGAGGCAGAGAAAATCCCTGACCCCGCCGGGAATCGAACCCGGGAACCCGGGCGTGGGAAGCGAGAACGCTACCGCACGACCACGAGATGCGGGCGGTGTTTAATATTGCCATGAATAGTATCTAGAGAGTTCTCAAATGAAGGAAAGCTGACACGGTATATTGACATCACCGCGGCAGCACGGCAGGGTTGTCAAGGGTGAAGGTTGCTGTCGTGTGTTGCGAGTGCAAATTACGAGAGATACAGGGCTCGTGAAGTTGGTTATTGATGTTCATGAAGGTGTTGTAGCCTTGTAAATCAGTAGAGGATACACGTGGTAGTGGCCGAGCGGTTTTAGGCGCTAGGCGTTACAGTTTGGAACCGCGCGACCGCTACGGTCGCAATTTCGAATCCTGCCTCGGGCATGGATGTGTGTGATATCCTTAGGTTAGTTAGGTTTAAGTAGTTATAAGTAGTACGGGACTGATGACCTTAGACGTTAAGTCCCATAGTGCTCAGAGCCATTTGAGCCATTTGAACACGTGGTAGAACGTAAGCAAATGTGAAAAGCAGGCGAAGTGGATGTCTTTAAAAAATTTGGAGGCAGCGCTAAAACTTGAGAAGAACGGGTGCCTACGCTACATTCACGTAGATAGGGTTTGGGGGGATGAGAGTCTTGAATATATGTATGTGTATGATTGATGATGATAGAATGTAATCACCACATTTAGCTGTTATGTGAAACTGTGGGATTGAAAAATGAGTGGATTTTTGTGTTTATGTAGGGGATTGGACGATTGTGGAGTAATAGGTAAAGGCTTTGAAAACTAAATGTACAGGAGTTTTTTTTCTTACGCATGAAGTGGGTTTTGCAGGCTTTGCGGAGTGATATCACGCATGTTTTTTTTTTCTTTTTTTTTTGCAAAATATTGTATTTAGTAGACATCATGTTGGGCTTTACCATTGGGACGATAAAGTTCTTTTAACAGAGAAATCGGTAGTGGAAAATTTCTCAATTTCCGCACGGTGAATCCTCAAGGGACGCATTCGTGAATAGCCGGGGAAATCTTGAAAAATTTGTCACTTCTCTAAATAGTACAGCTCAAAGAATAAGAGTTGTAAGCCCATGTAATGCTTACCATCAAATTTAGGGATAGTGTGATGTATGAACCACAGCGTTTGGTCTCTCACTTTTTCTGTACTGTACTTTCTTTAGCAAGTGAAGCAAAGGTTGTTAATTGTTTATCTACAGCATTGGTACACACGTCTCCAAATAAAAGCAAAGTAGAAGCTTGATTTTTTTCTGGAAGTTCTTTGCACTATTATATTTAAAGGAGACTCAAAAATATGCTGTTGTCATAAATTATAGTTTAATTTTTTTTAAATATTGATTATCAGAGGTTTCAATAGTTGACTCTATGTTTTTGTTTAAAAAGTCTTTAATTCTCAAATTTAAGCTGTAAAACTAGTCAACTTTTTAGTTAAGTATGTTTTAAAGTACTGTACAAAATTTCAGTCCTCTATATGTAACAGTTTTCAACCACTGTGTCCAAGAACATAAAAAAGTTAACTTCCGGTATCCAAGAACATAAAAACTGATCTTCCGGTATTTTCAAGTTAAAGCTTTTTCTCTACCTACCTGGCGTAACACTAATGAAACACAGATCTGCCGCGCGGGCTAGCCGAGCGGTCTAGGCGCGTTGTCATGGTCAGCGCGACTCCTCCCGTCGGAGGTTCGAGTCCTCCCTCGGGCATGGGTGTGTGTGTGTGTGTGTGTGTGTGTGTGTGTGTGTGTGTGTGTTGTCCTTAGAGTAAGTTAGTTTAACTTAGATTAAGTAGTGTGTATGCTTATGGACCGATGGCCTCAGCAGTTTGGTCCCATAAGATCTTACCACAAATTTGTAACTTTTGTAACACGGGTCTATATTCATCTTGTTTCTGGTATTGCTGTCCCTCCGTTTTCTTGTCTTGACATCTTCTTATTCTTTCTTTTTTTGCTGGTTTGTAGCAACGATTTACCTGCTTCGAAGAATCTCCTGCGGTCGATGGCAATTAAAGAACTTTGCGTATTTTGTCCATTAGGCATTCCCATCAATTCCATAACTTTAAACGTTGACACTGCACAATCATTGAAACATAGCAGAACATTATTTAATTAAACCAGAATAGTTTTCGGTACCCGTATCCGCACAGTGGTTGAAACTCTCATTTCGGTTTTGAGTCCTACCATGAACTATTTCTCTAATAATCCCGTGTTAGTGAGACATTACTGACTAAAAAGTCATAAAAAAGCCAGCTGAGAACCAAATTTTGTTTTTAACAGAGCGTGACATGGGGGCGTTGCCACGTGCACCGACACTCCTAAATTCGTCTAATTTTGAGGCTTCAATACAATTTCGTGGAAGTGAACTTTTCTTGTCGAGGAAACAACAGTGAATTTTATCCACAAAATTGAAAAAAGCTATTTTATAAAATTTATTCACTTACTAGTCCCCTTAATTCACAAATCATGACTTGTCAGCTCAAATTTGGCTGGAGCAATCTGCAGAAATAGAACTCGAACGATGTGGCGGCACCGCAATTTAGCAACCTCTAAATAGTAAGCTAGTATGCGGGGCTCGGTTTCGCCTCATTCTAGCTGTGTTTCTGAGCCGGCTTAACGTCGCAGCGCAGAGGTATGGGCGGGCATTTCTCACAGCTGGCTAAGCCTGTCGGGCACGTTACTTACCTCGCGGTGGGTTAATGACAGGCGCGCGTCTGAATTATTATCGCATTTCCCAGCAGCCGCCTAGCGCACTCGCCGCGTCGCAAGTTGTCGGCGTGCGGACGCGCTAGGACGGAGCGCCGAGTATATCATAGCTGACGCGGCTCTAGGGTGATATTAGCGGGGCGGTGCGCGCGCACCTGGCATCGCGGTCCCGCATCAGTCTTCATTAGCTTAGCGGGGATCTCGCGGCCTGGCTTGCGCGACCGAGGCGTTGGCACGACGCCGGCTTCGCCCCGCGACGCTGTCAGCAAACTCCAGCCACTGACTCTAGGATAAAGCATTCCACCATTTTTCGAGTATGTATCTAGGGCTTCAACGTATCCTGCTGAGATACTGCAGCTGCGTTCCTCAAATCGGGTTTCCGCACGCAACTTATGTGCCGCCACCAAGATTGCTGATACGAAAGTGGCGACGTATGCTGTTGCTTCCACACACTACTGTAAATACTCTCCCGGCACCGTTTCCTATATGGCGTCGGGTAAGATTATTCGGTCGTGACGCTGGTGTTGTTATTTAGGTTATGACATTAGATATAAGCCAGATCCGTTAAGAAGGAAAGAAATCATAAATGTCGAATTTGGAAGTGGATTCGGACAGAAGTAACGTAATATCAAATCTATATATTACTCGCGCAAACTAAGTTGACACCCTGCACACTGGCTTATAGGAACGACCGCAAAGGCGTTTCCCACTTACGGTCGCTCCAATCAGTCACCACGCCGAGTGTCAATTTAGTTTGGTAAGCAGTGTATATATAAGACAATGTCCTGACTCATCGTTGCCCAGTTCAAAGCGCCAAGGACAGAAACTTGAAATACGGGAAGGGTGTTGATATTATACTGTAGGCGTTGTTTAAGAAGGGATTTTTCAAAATTTCACCTCTAAAGAGGTTAGATAGGAGATGAGACCTTTTTTCAAAATATATTGCTATAAAAGCAGCTTTGAAGCTAAACTTACAAAACTGGTATTTGGTTTCCCAGTCAGAAATAAGAAACAGACGTGTTCCAAAATTTTTGGAATTACAAACACTAAGGGGGTAAATTAGTTGGTGAAATACGGGATGAAACTCATCTTTTTTCAATTTTTTTGAAATATGTCACTATTAAGGCAATTTTGAAGCTAGAACTACGGAAATCCGTACTCTGTTTCTCGGTCACAAATAAAGAAACACGAATTTCAGCGATTTTGGAAAATTGGGGCTAAAATGGTGGGTGAAACTTTTTTTGAAAACAACATATTAGCAACGAACTACTACAGTATTTTTGATGCTACGTGCATGAAAATTGTCCTCTCGATTAAAAAAGAAGAAGAAGAAATGTGTTTTAGTCATTTTTTTTAAATTGAGCCACCATGGGGGTGAAATAGGGGATGGAATATTTTATGAAAGTAACTTATTGTGAAAACAGAACGCAGTGTCCTGACTGACTGGCCCATCATCGCCCAGCCCAAATAACCAAGGACAGAAACTTTAAATTTGGAGAGAGCGTTGATTTTATACTGTAGGGGTCGTTTAAGATGCGACTTTTGAAAATTCCATTCCTAAGAGTGTGAAATGAAATTTTTTTCTAAATATTTTGCTATCAAAGCAACTTCTTGGTAAACGCAGACAGGGTAAATTGGTGGATGAAAGCTTTTTAAATAATAAATCATTATTAAATAATTATTGAAGCACTTTTGGAAATACATATACAAAAATGGTATTTGATATTTTGGTCAGAAATAAAAAAAGGACATGTTTCAGTGTTTTTGGAAATTCAGTGCCTAAGGGAATGAAATTTTTAAAAATAAATTTTTAAAAATTACTTCGATAGATTAAAAACTAGTTTAGCACCCGCTGCTTGACTCGCATAGACTGGTTTGCACAGATTTTTTTGCTTTCCTTCAAACCAATTTTTATGTTGTTCATAAATTCTAACACCGTGTAAACTTCTCGCGCTAATTAAGGCCATAGAAGCATGTTTTTTTTCTTTTTTTATTTTTTTTTTACAGATGATCTTCTAATCAAAAAGAGATTCTGCTAGCTCGAGTACAACATTTTTTTATTAATCATGCATTCTGCGTTCCATAGATGCTTTCATCCCCTAAAACATACTTCTTTATATGTAACTGAGAAGTGAACAACCAGTTTTCATAGCCATAGCATTAAAAATGCTTTAGTAGTTCTTTAATAGTGATTTATTTTATAAAACAAAATTTTCATCCTCCAGCGCACGCCAACAGGAGTAAATTTCCAAAAATGCTGAAACATGAATTTCTTTATTTCTGACCAAGAAATCGAACAGAAATTTTTCCTAGGTTTGGCTTCAGAATAGACGAATACACAGACATGTCTTCAAAAAACATTTCATTCCATATTTCAGTTCCTTAGGGTTGAAATTCGACAAATCTTTTCTTAAACAACACCTACAATATGAAAACCACACCCTCTCCATATTTCAATTCAGACGTTTAAACACTGACATTCCTTTCGTTTTTTCAAAGTGTATACAATTTGTAAGTTACTTACGACAATGATACATTTAATTTGATAGTATGCAATATTTTTCTTCAATATACACTGACGGAAAGCAATCGCAACACCAAAACAAAATCAGTGTAGAGTAGGCTTAATGAAGTTTCGGGAATACATTTGTCTAGATGACATATTTAAGTGATTCACATTGCAAGGTCACAGATTAGTGTGAACATCAGGTAAGTCACTGCAAAAATGAAATATTGGTACATTAATAATCGTTGTAACGGAATAATGTATCCAAACTTGATTTGCATTATATTGTACAGGCACCGGATGTCACTTTCTGGCATGGAGTTCCATGCCTGTCGCACATGGTCCACCAGTACATAGAGGGTTAATGCTGCTCGTGATTCAGGTTGAAGTTATCGTCCGATGATCTCCCATGTGTTCTAGACTGGGGACAGATATGGTGATCAGGCTGTCCATGGCAACATGTCGACACTCTCTACAGCATGTTGGGCTAGAACGTCGGCATGGGGGACAGCGTTATCTTTGGAAAACACCTCCCAGAATGCTGTTCATGAATGGTAGCACAACAGGTGGAATCACTGCCTTGACGTACCAATTTACAGTCAGGCTGCTGTAAGGTTTTTCCCAGCTGTATTACAGGACCTCGTTCAAACTCAGTCAGGTGTTCATAATGGTGTCTTTGACACCGCATCCAATCTCGAACGAAGTAACGCTCACAGCCGTTACACGTGTATTTAAAGTATCCTCACATTATCGCTACTAAAGCTATTCTTAGGCGACTGGCGTGAAATCTGAATATACATCATCTTTCAGATGTAGAAACTCGTCTACCAACCTTCGTTTATGTCGCTCAACTTATTGGCGTTGCGGTTTCTTCCCGTCAGTGTACATGGATTTTTAAACCTATATCTATGAAACTGGTATTTCACTTCTCTGTTAGATACAAAGAAATATATATTAAGGAATGAAAGTTACTTTGGAAACGTCACCACAAGAACGGAAACGGCGTGATTTACATCAAACCTTGGCCTCCAGCTATCAGAATGACGTCATGAGTACATTTGGAAAAGACCATGCTTCAATGGCTTTTATTAGCATGAAAAGATTGCACGGTGCTGTAATTTGTGAACAAGATAAAATTTCGATTGAAGAAAAACCATAAAATTAAAAAAGTTTCCGCATTTTTTCGGATGACTCCAGGTTCCGTTCACAGCATCATGATGATCGCATCCGTGTTTGGCGACATCGCGGTGAACGCACATTGGAAGCGTGTATTCGTCATCGCCATTCTGGCGTATCACCCGGCGTGATGGTATGGGGTGCTATTGGTTACACGTCTCGGTCACCTCTTGTTCGCATTGACGGCACTTTTGAACAGTGAACGTTATATTTCAGATGTGTTACGACCCGTGGCTCAACCCTTCATTCGATCCCTGTGAAACCTTAAATTTCAGCAGGATAATGCACGACCGCATGTTGCAGGTTCTGTACGGGCCTTTCTGGATACAGAAAATGTTCGACTGCTGCCGTGGCCAGCACATTCTCCAGATCTCTCACCAACTGAAAGCGTCTGGTCAATGTTTGCCGAGCAACTGTCGCCACAATACACCAGTCACTACTCTTGATGAACCGTGGTATCGTGTTGATCCTGCATGGGCAGCTGTACCTGTACACGCCATCCAAGTTCTGTTTGACTCAATGCCCAGGCGTATGAAGGCTATTATTACGGCCAGAGTTGGTTGTTCAGGGTACTGATTTCTCAGGATATATGCACCCAAATTGCGTGAAATTGTAATCACATGTCAGTTCTAGTGTAATACATTTGTGCAATGAATACCCGTTTATCATCTGCATTTCTTTTTCGTGTAGCAATTTTAAAGGCCAGTAATGTATATCACTAGATGTACCTGGAAAATTATATCACTACACAGCATACATTTCAGAGGGTGAGACATCATAAAAATTAAGCTACATGAAAATGAAACTCCAGTGCGAAATTCGTTAAACATAGAGTTGAAATATATGTGCAATTACGCGTGAAATATGTGAAATATTGTTGAAATGTGAGTACGCGTGAAGTTACGGGTAAAAATTTCATCATAAAACCCTACTATGATTTCGCTGAAATTTGCTATACATGTTGATTACGATCTGGAAACAATACACTGGGATTAATAACCGCCAAAGTTCTACTGATGTGAGATCGTTGCTGCGGAGAGAGAAGGGGACGGCAGGGCATGGGCAGAGACGAAGTGGAAGGAAGAGACAGACACGGATAGTGGGGAGAGAAGAGGGACAGAGACAGCGGGAGGGGGAAATAGACAGAGGGAGCTGAGGAGGGGATGGGCAGGGAAAGGAAGAGATGGACAGAGTGAGGGGAAGGAAGAGAAAGCCAGAGATAGGGGAAGGAGAAGATGAGTAGAGAGAGGGGAAGTGGCCGGTCTCTGTGGTCGAGCGGTTCTAGGCCCTTCAGTCAGGAACCGCGCTGCTGCTACGCTCGCTGGTTCGGTTCCAGGTTCCAATCCTGCCCCTGGCATGGATGTGTGTGATGTCCTTAGGGCAGTTAGGTTCAAGTAGTTCTAAGTTCCAGGGGACTGATGACCTCCGATGTTAAGTCCCATAGTGCTTAGAGCCATTTGAACCATTTGGGAGGGGAAGTAGCACATGTAAACGAAGTTCCATTCGTGAACCACTTTCGAATAACAAAGATGAATTTCGATTACTTGTGACCTACATATCAAGTTTCATTAAAAAACTTCGATACTGAAATTAGAAATGCTTGCCATCTATCAAGTTTAGGGGACAGCTCCCTGTATTGTACCGACTCCTAATTTTTGTCCTTACTATACAATTGGTACATCTTGGTACATCTTGTACTATTCGACGTTTAGACAGTTCAGCGTAACCTACGTGTTTATTGCAGCCATGTTGTCACCTATGAGCGCTGTGTGTTGAGGAACAGATCGTCGGAAGACAGCGTTGATTTTGTCGTAGTTTTCATCTCACATTTTGTGTGCGTGGCTAAGTTACTACTCTTTTAAAGTAAGTGGCAATATAATATTTTATTTATGGTTGAAAGTATATGAAGTAACCTTACTTCTCAGACAGTCACGCAGCTGTATTCTTTGTCATTGGTTTTGTATAATATATCGTTGCAAGTTTCCGATATCTTTCCAGATCAATTTAAGAAACTTGCTCGTATAGTGAGCATTAAGAAATACAATTAGCATTGTTATCACAGCGTAATATTTTGAAAGGATGTGGTGAATTTTCTGATGTGTTCTTTACCCTAAATTACTAATTAAATAATCATTTTGTATTACAGTATTGCAATAAAAAAGCGATATGGGAAGTGGAGCACAGATGGAAAGCATTTCGCTCTAATTGTATATCTAAACGGGGATCATGGATTAAATGAGTGCGCACGGATATAGAATGTGCCTAAGTTAACATTTAAGAGGAATGCTGAAAATAAAAATGCAAACGGGGATATACAAATTTTTGGCCACGGAATTTGAATAGGATTTGGAAGAGCATATTCATTCATTTCAAGAGACGATCTTCTGTTTTCTGAGGTAACAAAACGTGGTTTCGATACAGCAGGAACAAATGGATTGCCGCAAAATTTCAATGCAGAAAAAGCCATGGCATAAAATAAATATCACCAAATCCGAAAGAAGTGGTGACAGTTTGAAAAAAACTTCAAGGCCTACCTAAATAGCCAGTGAGCTGACGAGTAACTTACGTGGCAAAAACAAAGGTTAACCGAAGGAAAGTAGAGGAAACTAGAACAACAGCTTCACCTGTGAAAATGAACTGTTTTGGAGAGACTGCGGAGAAGTCACCACAGAAACTCATTTGTAAAACTGATAAGTATTGGGAGTTGTGTGACAAATATCGAATGGAAGACATGAACAGATGCATGAAATGCTAACTGTGGATTCAGGAAGAGTATGCAGGGATGTGGAAAGGAATGACAACGTTATATTGTAATACTTGCAATTAGTGATGTAAGAACTAAAATATCGAACATCTCCTTAGACCAGTGAGAATCTTCAACGGCAGGGACATAGTTTACAAGGATGGCACAATTTTAACACCCAGTGACACAAAACAGGAAACCCAATTCCTAATGTGTACCACCTACAGATGTTTGGAAAAGTATGTGTAGTGTCTTTTGTTTCTTTCCTCATAATTTCCATTTTATTTAATCAGACACCAGTAAGAACATCCTGCAGTTGAAGATGTAATTGCTTAAATAATTTTGTTACTTACTGTTTAGGCTAAAGTAAATAAAATTTCAGAAGTGGTGAAGTTTTGCCAACTCTCTCGTGCTATGTACGATGGCCTGAAGACTCATTTGAAAGTTAATATCTTCATTCATGCAACCCGCAATGTATGGTTAAACAAGACGTTGGAGATGTAAATATTAAAGTCATACCATTCCGAATTCTGTTACTATTTGTGCAAGTACACTAAAGACAATGTAAAGTAGTTGGTGACTGGATATTCATGGTCCGTTATGGAAAGCTACAGTCAGACGGAAATTACACTGCTGTCAGAAACTCTATTATTTTCTTCGTCAGATTCACTAGACACGTGATCTGCTAACACGAAAATCAGAATACAACGGTGGTGCTTTGAAGTCCAGACACGAAGTGGTTATCGAATGAGGATAGTCGGTGATGGAGGGGAAGGAAAGCTACGTCGAAAAGTTACAGTTACTATAACTGATAACGGCGTGGGTGAAAGTGACATTACTCGAGTGACACCACAGGTATGGGGGTCTTTCACGTGCAACATCGTTGAGACCAATCGAGTAGTGCCCGAGAGACCTGACTTCTTTTGCATGTTGAACCCCGTCTTTACATCCATCTTCAGGGCGAGTCTAAGTGTCAAAGAGAGCAACATTATACGCTAATACCAGAAGAAACTGTCACTCAAAGCTATAAAGAGGAGCAAGATGCGCAAGCATCACAACTAACACAGTCGGAAAAGTAACGCGACTTACAGCTACAACTTACGCATTAAAGATGGAAATATCGAAATGTGGCTGTTTAGGATGAGCTTACAGTATTTCCCAGATTAAAAAAATATATTTCTAAGGGACTGTGCTATATACAGCTATATGGTTTTTTGCAAATGGTAGCTCAACCCATTTTTATGGACACTTCCACATATCTGTGCGGTTTGTTGTAGATGGTAGCCTAAAACATCAAATTTTATGGATACAATTCTATATGTGCTGTGACACCTCGGTTACAAGATTTTCAAGAAAATGGAGGCCCGCAGCACTGAGGGTTACTTCTTTGGCCGTTTTAGGGTGATACATCTCCGTACAGAAGGATCAGTACAGACGGACCAACATCAAGACCATCATTGACATTTTTTGTGGGGATACGTTAAGGACGAAGTGTTTGGTTCGAAAGATTCCTACTCTGTCAGAAAGTCATCTTAGCTGGCTGGAGAGTTATTAAAATGATTCTACACTTTGCCTTTCTTGGTTGAGTTGCCAGGTAAAAGATTACTACTATATAACTAAATATATCTAGCTGTTATTTTAATTTATGTACCTCTTTTTCTTTAATAACTGATCTACTGGCGCATTCATTGTTTGTACCTGACATTTACTTTACAAAATTGCAGTGGATAGCGCCATTTGCATTTTATATATTTATCGAAGTGATGGAATATGGGATTAATGGCGATTTAAGCTTACTCTGACGAAACTGCTCTAGGGATAGGGGATGGGGGCTGCAATGCAGAGGATGCGAATCAATTTTGAACAAATGGTATGAATAATTTACTGAACTATTAGATTAGAAGTGAACCATGTATAGACAATGAATTTGATATATAACTGTTTGATGCACTGATGTGGGCTGTATCGCACACAAAAGTTAATTGAATTTTTTCAGTACACCAAACTGAAAGAATTATTGAGGTTAGCTGAGATAATAAAAGGATACGTGAATCCTGAAACCAATCTCGTGTTTGCACAGGCGTGCATACTGCAATAAATTGAAATAAACACTCAGTTACCTCACTTCCTATACCAGCCTGAAAACCAATGCGTACTCAACAGAGAGAATCTTTTCCAAAGATACAAGACACTCTGTACAGCACTTGGTAGCACATGCCACTATATGTACAAACCCCGATAAAATCCACAGAAATTTAGTGAATGTACATACGACCAACGAATGCTGAAGGCATATGCACATGTTGGAAAATTAATCAGGGGACGGACTTATTTTGATCAAATATCCCAAAGTCCTAAAATCCACCACGTTATGCAATTGCAGGACGTTAAAAACAACTTTACTGCGTAACTTTTTGTCTCCACTCTGCAGACTGAGATCTATCCACTTATAAGTAGGGAAATACTACATGCTTCACCCAGAACACTCGTGGTTGAGAACACCTAGGCTCCCACAACGAATAATCATCAGTTTAAGAAAGAAAAACTCAATACCAATTTGGAATATATTATGGATAACATGCACCGAAGGAGGATTCATGTATCGAAACTACCGGGGAATAGACTTGAATTCTACAACTGTCCATGTAGCAGTGTGCCTGCACAAAAACAGTCGAATTGCGAGACCCGAAAATGAGTGAATAATCTAAAATTCTGTGTCCTACCCCACACATGGAACCAACTCGTGATATGGCACGAATATGTTGTAGAGGCAGTGATGGAAGAGATGTTTGCAGCCAACAAATGAAGGCAATGTGGAGGCGTATCCATGAAAAACTCTATGATTTAGCATTTACAAGAACTCACATAGGTATATCTAGTGAGCCGTGCTCTGGCTCGCGTTTGTTCCATTGACAGCTTGGCGTCGTGTATTCGGATTGTGACCTTTGGTTTTTTTAGTGCGTTCACTGGCGCCACTATGTTTGCTCGCTTTGTCTGTCCGTGAGTGGCAGCAGCGGCGTTATCAAATGGTTCAAATGGCTCTGAGCACTACGGGACTTAACTGTTGAGGTCATCAGTCCCCTAGAACTTAGAACTACTTAAACCTAACTAACCTAAGGACATCACACACATCCATGCCAGGGGCAGGATTGGAACCTGCGACCGTAGCGGTCGCGCGGTTCCAGACTGTAGCGCCTAGAACCGCTCGGCCACACCGGCCGGCAGCGGCGTTATCGATAGCGCGTACTGTGGTACTATCTTTGGAGCGACATCTAGTATTTCCGGGTCGTCGTGTGTCGGAGTTCAGTGAGGGACGGAGCAGCAGTGGGGTCCGCACAGCCAGTGCTCGCCCGACCGCTGGCGACATACAAGCACTGCCCAACGTGAGAGTGCACGACCACGTCAAGGACTGGATTCAGCGAGTTTAAGGTGAATGGATCGTTAGATTCCAGTAGTGCAACCTTCACTTGTGTGTGTGTCTCCGTCCGTCGAAGTGACCTCATGGCAGTAAGTTGTCAGTCGACGATTCATACTGGGACCTTTCCCTTGCCTGACTTGATCGAGAGCGACCGTTGGTTGGACGTTCGGGTCGGTCGTCTCAACGGACGACGTGTATTTGGTGTTCCGGCAGCTTCTGGGTTCTCTATGTTTGTGTCGACTTGTACTTCGTCCTTGTTGATCCACAGTGACTGGTTTTAGTAGTGTTTGAGTTGTTTGTGGAATTGTTTTCGCGGATCCGTGTGTATCTTGTGTGGTTTGAGTGAGCTGTCTGCGTGAGGGATTAAGCAGCTCGGTTAGGACGGAGCAGCAGTGAGGTCTGATAGAGCCAGTACTCGCCGGATGAGCTGGCGATATATGCACTTCCTGATGAAAGGATGTGGTCGCGAGAGTACACGACCACGTCGAGGTCGGGATTCAGCGAGTTTAAGTTGAATGGATCGTTAGATTCTTGTAGTGCAACCTTCGCTTGTGTGTGTGTCTCCGTTCGTCGAAGTGACCTCATGCCATCAAGCTGTCAGTTGGCGGTTTTATACTTCGTTCCCGTTGCCTGACTTGACTGGCAACGTCGGTCATCTCAGTGGACGACGTGTATCTGGACTTTCGACCGTTTCTGTGTTCTTAGCGTTGATGTCTACGCGCAATTTGTCTTGTTACTGTAGTGTGACTGTTTTAGCATTGTTTGAGTTGTTTGTGGAATTGTCTTTTGCGGTTCCATGTGCATCTAGTCAGATCTTGGATAGTCAGTTTGGTCTTAACCCTGTCTGCATACAAGGATTTGGTGCAGCCAACTTGTGTACTTAAATGCTTGTCATTTGACGATGTCAACTGTTATTCTATCGTGACATTGGTTATCGCATCTCAGGTTGATTTTGCGAGTGTGTTGGCCGGCGTTTAAGCTGTCCCTAGTTTGAGTTGCCATCGTATTAAGTGAGCATGACACCTGGCTGCCTGTCTCACCGCTTACTCAGCTGTAGGGACTTTTTCTCAGGTCGATTCTTGGAGCAGTGTCTGGGGATCACCTCCCTTCTTTATTTGGTCTGACTGTGTCATTTCTTTACAAATAATATTTTATTTAAATTATTCCTATTGCTTTTGGCCTTCAGCCGACAAACAATTTGAATTCTTCTTAATAAGGAATTCAGCCGTCAGTGTAGTTTGTGTTACAGTCAGTTTTTAATATGATTGTTTTAAAAATGATTTTGGTATTTTAAACGTGTAATTGCCTTCCTCACTTGTAATTCAGGCCTTCAGCCGTTAATTGATCTGCAGTATTGCTCGTGGCCGTCAGCCGACAAATAATTTTGGTATCTGATCAATAAGGCGGTCAGCCGTGAATGTAATTTGTCTAAGGAATTTTTAATTATACATTGTCTTAACAGTCAAATTTCATAATTTTTCCTTGTTGTCACCCTTATATGCAATTGGTTCCGAATAAAGTGTACATGATTAAAAAAAGAAAAAAACTGAGCAACCAACGGTAACTGAGTAAGGCTCCGTCCACATCTTTTCCTGCCTTTCCCCAAGTTCAATGTTTCATCTAGAACAGTGCCTTAAAAATTAATTTTTGTAATCAGGGAAAGTGTTTACGCCTACCATGTGTGTTCACAACCGTCATCATTGAAATACATGCCCTGTAATAAATACACTCCTGGAAATGTAAAAAAGAACACATTGACACCGGTGTGTCAGACCCACCATACTTGCTCCGGACACTGCGAGAGGGCTGTACAAGCAATGATCACACGCACGGCACAGCGGACACACCAGGAACCGCGGTGTTGGCCGTCGAATGGCGCTAGCTGCGCAGCATTTGCGCACCGCCGCCGTCAGTGTCAGCCAGTTTGCCGTGGCATACGGAGCTCCATCGCAGTCTTTAACACTGGTAGCATGCCGCGACAGCGTGGACGTGAACCGTATGTGCAGTTGACGGACTTTGAGCGAGGGCGTATAGTGGGCATGCGGGAGGCCGGGTGGACGTACCGCCGAATTGCTCAACACGTGGGGCGTGAGGTCTCCACAGTACATCGATGTTGTCGCCAGTGGTCGGCGGAAGGTGCACGTGCCCGTCGACCTGGGACCGGACCGCAGCGACGCACGGATGCACGCAAAGACCGTAGGATCCTACGCAGTGCCGCAGGGGACCGCACCGCCACTTCCCAGCAAATTAGGGACACTGTTGCTCCTGGGGTATCGGCGAGGACCATTCGCAACCGTCTCCATGAAGCTGGGCTACGGTCCCGCACACCGTTAGGCCGTCTTCCGCTCACGCCCCAACATCGTGCAGCCCGCCTCCAGTGGTGTCGCGACAGGCGTGAATGGAGGGACGAATGGAGACGTGTCGTCTTCAGCGATGAGAGTCGCTTCTGCCTCGGTGCCAATGATGGTCGTATGCGTGTTTGGCGCCGTGCAGGTGAGCGCCACAATCAGGACTGCATACGACCGAGGCACACAGGGCCAACACCCGGCATCATGGTGTGGGGAGCGATCTCCTACACTGGCCGTACACCACTGGTGATCGTCGAGGGGACACTGAATAGTGCACGGTACATCCAAACCGTCATCGAACCCATCGTTCTACCATTCCTAGACCGGCAAGGGAACTTGCTGTTCCAACAGGACAATGCACGTCCGCATGTATCCCGTGCCACCCAACGTGCTCTAGAAGGTGTAAGTCAACTGCCCTGGCCAGCAAGATCTCCGGATCTGTCCCCCATTGAGCATGTTTGGGACTGGATGAAGCGTCGTCTCACGCGGTCTGCACGTCCAGCACGAACGCTGGTCCAACTGAGGCGCCAGGTGGAAATGGCATGGCAAGCCGTTCCACAGGACTACATCCAGCATCTCTACGATCGTCTCCATGGGAGAATAGCAGCCTTCATTGCTGCGAAAGGTGGATATACACTGTACTAGTGCCGACATTGTGCATGCTCTGTTGCCTGTGTCTATGTGCCTATGGTTCTGTCAGTGTGATCATGTGATGTATCTGACCCCAGGAATGTGTCAATAAAGTTTCCCCTTCCTGGGACAATGAATTCACGGTGTTCTTATTTCAATTTCCAGGAGTGTACGTTGCAGCATTTATCCAGGGTGAACATCAATAAAACTGGCAAACTGCAGAGACGGATTCCTGACTGGAAATTGAGGAAAAAAGGTCCTATGAACATGCGTCCGGGAATTCATCATTGTCATTGTAGATGGCGCTGACGAATGGAAGTTCTCTGACTACGTGCCATGTCTGTAGCACGCAGATAACGAGTATGGAGATTGATGACGTCAGTTCTGGTAAAAAACGCTTCGTCGGCAAAGGGCACTGATGACAGAAGTCTCATAACTGTAATCTTGTCCGTAGATGGGAATCCATTGCTGATAATCCTTGCAATCGTTGCAGGCTGTTATCAGGCAGGATACACATAATCGTACTTTGGCTTGCATCATGTTGGCGTACCACTTGCCTGCAACGTTTGCTAGGGTTCGTCTCAATATTCTGTAGAACCCAGTCCTCGATATGTGGTTTACGGATAGTCCGTCACCTCCCTGTACGTTCGTCTGTCTGAAAGAACCAATGATCACGCAAATGCCCAAAAAGGGCATGAAATGTGTGATGTGGTTGGTGTCTGTGAGGGTACTTGTGATATAGTCGTGCTGCCTCCCGACCATTTCCATCTGCTTGTACCTACACAGACACAATCTCGGCTTGTTCCCGACATGAATAACTGATTATTCTGCTGCTTCATTACGCCACGCCAATGATGCAGCCTGCAACACACATGACATTTACTCAGAGGAACTTTCATTCGTCAGCACCATCTACCGTGCCAACGATGCATTTTCGGGCACATTTGCATAGGACCCTTCTTCCCCCCTTTCCAATCAAAAATCCGTCCTTGCGGTTTGTCGGTGTTATTAATGTTCACCTTGCATGCGCAGAACCGTACCAGGGTGATCATGTGCCCCCTGGTAGAACTGCCAAAACTGCAACCTTTTCTCCAATTTTCGCCTACGCAACTTACTTACTTACTTATAACTTTTAAGTAGTTTAATGAAAATAAATGAACTATATCGACAAAAAATATTGCATGCAACCATCTATAACATTCGTAGGTAAATTACACATTGGATAAATTCTGAAAGGATGGATCCCTGCACTGATCTGGAGTGATTATGAAATCAAGGAAAACTTAAATCAGGATCGCTACGGATGACTTATTCTTGAATTTTGTCTTATTTACTCCACAGCACCTTAAATACTTGCTTCATCCGGCTCCGGTTTTGATCCACTTGTGATCCACTTGTCAGTCGGTAGAAATCGACAAAAATCGGAATCCTTCGGTGAAGCAACCTATTTGATTCAACATCAACTTCCCTATCTTTGGTATCTACAAGTTATGGTGAAGGGGACAAGGTAATGACACTAGGAGCTTACTGTAAAGTGACGTCAGGATGATTTGTCACTCAATGCGACCATGAAACTCGAAAACGGTCGAAACATGAAGTACATTAGAAACTCCATATTGGATTTCAGGCTATTTCCTTCTCTCCTAGCGTGTTATGTCACCATGCCGTTTCAAGAAAACTGCACATTGAAGATTTGTCACAAACACGTCACTTTTAGTAAGATTTGTAACAGATGAATGTCCGTTAGGAACACAGTGGTGGTAACAACCATCAGGAGATCCGAAGATCAAAGCTGCTGTTATTCGCCGTCGTCAAAGAGTAAGGGAAGTGGTGATATGGAGGCGAACGAAGTAGTCTCATCTCCTGGTATGTTGTAATATTTTTTCCCATCTTCATATTTGTAAGAGAGTCTGGTTCCTCTTATTAGTGTAACAGAAGTGTATTCTGAAATATTCGATGTTATTTACGCATAAAAGCGGTCTCCTTCTAGAATGAATATATTCACTCTTATGACTTCAGTCTGATTAAAGACAAATGACTGAATTGTTATGAGTGAAATGAGCAGCTATGACATTTCTATTCTATTCTTCCTAATATTTATCTGTATTCTCTGTACATCTTGTGAAAACCGAGGGCTAGGTCCAAAGACCGGCGACGTTTACATTACTAATCAAAGACGCTACCCCTAGACCACGGGTGGAAACCATGCTAACGACAGGTATCCTTCGGGGTGTAGTTGGTTCTTATGAACCTACTTAGACGGAACGACACTGTACAAATGACGTTGAGACAGCAGCGTGGATTTACACCGACTATCCGAGGGAATGGCTTCTCCTTGTAGGCGGTAGATGGGAATACAATGGGGTAGACGACCTCACGTGGCTTTCTCGGATAGTTCTACTTTTTTCTTTAATTTCTGTATCTGAGGGGTGCTGTCTCAGCACCCTCTCTGCCTGGCCCTCTATATGCCCCTCCGCCACTGATGTGTACGTATAGTCCTCATCCACTATCGGTCTTTTCAAAACAGGAATGTCTCTGAACATAGGCCAAGAGATCGCTTCCATCGTCATATCCGCCCTTGATTCCACTGCGTCTGTGAGAATTGTAATTTGGTGTGACTTCATAATAGCTTCTACTGAGAGCAGGGCCGGTACATAAGGTGCTTCATAGCATTTGCATTGAATGTGTAGGGATGAAGGACCACGTAATGGGTAACAAGCTTTGCTAGCGACAAAACGTTCACCGACACTTCCCAACAAACCTTACCATCCTTTAGTATTTTCTGGCCGTTAGACGACAAGATGCCACTGAACTAGCAGGATCATCAAATAATTTGTGCTGCGTACTGCCTAACCCAGTACATTGATAAACTGATTCTCAACAGGAAAACCTAAACAGAGAAAGAAACTTCAATTTTGCAAGGTCGACGGACACCCTTTCATACGGAGCCGATGACTGGATTACAGGCAACGCACAAGGCAGACAGACACCACAGAATGTCTACGGCTCAGGGGCATTACCAATACCAAAGGATGGCTAGCGTCGCAAGGAAGTGTCAAAAAACATTTTGTCTCTAAAAAAAGTTATTCCCCATGAGGTCATCTATCGCCACTGCGTTTCGGAGGAAGGAGGACTGCCTGCCTCGTGTGGCCATTTGGTTATGAACATTACCGAGTAGTAAGGGACCTGGTTAAACTATGTACCGTTATGCGAGTCGATGATCAGCATTAAGCCTATTTCCCATCTGAGCACACGTAATTACCGCACCGCGTCTGTTCAAATTTCCTTGCAGCCACTTGTTTCTCAGCGAGAATGTGTACTATATCCAATATTTATTCTTTGCTTCCTGATGCCACTTTTCCTCGGATGTCAGCCACTCTGTTTCGTCGGTTACTGAGAGGAACTAAATGAATGATCTGCTCAAAGTACTAACAAGCTTTTGCGAATAAACAGCAGCAACATTCTATGCACTTGTAACGAAATTCACGTAGTTTGATTTGTGTGAAAGCCCATGTTGACATGTATCATTTCCTTATTATTTTATGTCATTTCATCTCAGTTCTCAACTATTTTCGTAAGTGTATGTATGAACAGAACGTTCAGTCTGTTAATACTATACACTGAAAGACAGATAATAAAGAAAGACGCACAACGAAGGACCTACCCGAATGGCGGTACGAGACGGAAATTGGTGGACATGATGTAGATGTACAGACAAACAAATTTTTACAATTCCAGAAAAGTTGGATGATTTATTCAAAGGAATGAGCTTCACACATTGAGCAAGCGAAGTATAGGTTGCTCCAGCTTTGGCACTTTTGCAAGCTGTTATTCGGCTTGACGTTCATTAACAGAGTTGCTGCGTGTCCTCCTGAAGCATATCACCACAAATGATCTCCAACTGACGCTTTTCATCGCTAAAGCCACTAGCTGTTTAGAAGGCCCTGCTCACGATGCTCCAAACGTTTTCAATCAGGAAGAGAAATGGCGACCTTGTTGGCCGAGGTATGATTTGGCAAGCACGAAAAGAAGCAGTAGAAACTCTCCCCGTGTGCAGGGGCGCATTATCTTGCTGAGATGTATCCCACTATGCCTGGCCATGAAAGGAAACAAAACGGGGGTTGAAACATCGTCTACGAACCGCTGTTCTCTAAGGGTGCCGAGGATGGCAACAGAAGGGGTTCTGGTATGAAATGAAATGCCACCTCACGTCAGCACTGCTGGTTGGCCATTCGGCAGTCTACAGCCAGGCTGGTATCCCGCCGCTGTGCAGGGCGTCTCTAGACACTTGTTTGGCCTGGAATCTCATTTTTTTATCGATGAATCCCTCTTCGAACTGAGCTTGCGGATGACCAACGAAGACGTGTTTGGAGGTGCCTCGGATAGTGGTGGGATACTAAGCTGACTGTCGCCCGTTATATGGCCCGACAGCCAGGGTACCATTTCCTTTCATAGCAGAACCCCTTTGGTCATCATCTTCGGCACCCTTACAGAACATTGGTACGTCTAAGATATTCTACGCCTCGTTTGGTTGGCGTTCATGGCAAGCCTTCATGGCTCCCAGTTCAGCGAGATAATGCCCACCCGCGCACGGCCAGAGTTTCTGGTGCTTGCCTTCGTGCTTGCCAAATCATAACTTGGCCAGCTACGGCTCCGGATTCCGCCCCAATTGAGAGCGTTTGGAACGTTATGGGCAGGGCCCTCAAAACAGCTGAAGATTTTGATGATGTAACGCGTCAATTGGAAAGGAATTGGGCTAAATCGCTCCTCCAAACAATACCAAGCCTAATAACTGCTTGCATAATTGTCAGAGGTTGACTAAAGTGTTTTTGACTTGCTCAATTTGTGAAGCTGTTTCTCCTGAAAAAGTCATCTAATTTTTCTGAAATTGTAAGCATTTGTTTGCCCGCCCAAGTACAGCTACCGCCACCGTCCCATTCGGGTTATTTCTTCTTGAAGCGTCATTTATTTATTTACTTGTTTGTTAGTCTTAGAGTGTATCAGTTTAAGAACAGGTGGTCACGTTCTAGACTGTGAATCGTCACACATGGATCACATATGTTAAAAGTAATGATGTACTGTGTCTTGTAACCCTTTCGTTCTCTGGTAATAGTAACTGACGGAAGCCATCGGTATTAGAGTATTGTAACTCAAGTTTTATGTTCCTCGTTTCTCCTCAGTACCCAATTACACCACTCTCAAATTATTTTATGATGAATAGATTTTAAATGCCAACATGCATACGCAGTTGATGTTCCCTTTGCAAAGGCAAAGGCTTGTGTGCTGATCTGAACTTCCTGGCCGGTTAAAAGTGTCAAAGCGGAGACCTTTGCATTTCGCAGAAAAGGGCTCTACCAACTTAGCTATCCCAGCACGACCCACTATCAGCACCCTCGCAGCGTTACTTCCGTTTTAATCTGCCAGAAAGCTTTAGATCAGCGCACAATCCACTGCAGAGGGAAAACCAATTCTGTAACAATCTCTCAGGCTATGGCTAAGCCATTTCTCGGGAACATCCTTCTTTCTGAGTACTACCCCCACAAGGTGTATATGAAAGCTTTAGATCAGCGCACAATCCACTGCAGAGGGAAAACCAATTCAAAAACAATCTCCCAGGCTATGGCTAAGCCATTTCTCGGGAACATCCTTCTTTCTGAGTACTACCCCCGCAAGGTGTATATGAGATCGTCTGTGAAATGCGGAAGATTGGAGAAGACGTACTAGCGGAAATACGGCTACGAGGGCGAGACATGAGTCGTGCTTCCATAGTTCTGTTATTAGAGCAGTTGCTCGCCAAAGGCAAAGGACTCAGTTTTGAATCCCGGCCTGGACACAATATTATATCTGGCAGTGATATCAGCTACATGCACGGTACGCATTCCAAGTTCTAAGGTACGTTTCGCAGCAGACAGTCTACAGGTCCCATGGCAGAACTACAGATGGGCCATATTGTGCTGTGCTGCTTGCTACTATGGCGAGATTAATTACATTGATTCAGTTCAGAGCTTGATATGCCAGGAAAGGTTTTTTTTTTTTTTTTTTTTTTTTAGTAAGAATTTCTAGGCTACAGATAAGTATTCACGTTCAGCTTACACTGGTTCCTGGATACTTGCGACTCAGTGTGATATAACAAGTGCTTCACTCTATGGTTGGTACGGTACGAACCCCCAGTGAGACGGTTTCATCATATTACAGGTTTGTCTTTCAGTATCAGGATTCGTGTACCGAGCGGGGTGGCGCAGTGGTAACACACTGGACTCGCATTCGGGAGGACGACGGTTCAATCCCGTCTCCAGCCATCCTGATTTAGGTTTTCCGTGATTTCCCTAAATCGTTTCAGGCAAATGCCGGGATGGTTCCTTTGAAAGGGCACGGCCGATTTCCTTCCCAATCCTTCCCTAACCCGAGCTTGCGCTCCGTCTCTAATGACCTCGTTGTCGACGGGACGTTAAAAACACTAACCTAACCTATCAGGATTCGTAATTGAATATGCACTTACATATTCCACGATTATAGAGCAGTTCGTAGCAAATAGCATTCTCTGCTGTTTGTCACTGACCAATAACGTGTGATCCATGACTCGTGATAAAAGCATATAATTTCTTAGTTATTGGCCATACTAACACGAATATATGTGCTAGTATGTTGTATTTGCTAATACATACGGCGAGCTGTATGTACACTCACAAATGTCAAGTTGGGAGCAAGGTGCAAAAATTATCTGTGGACATTTCATTCTTTAGAAAGAAAAACGTCGGTATTACGGTGAGGATAAGGACTTTGCCACGAATACAGCTCCATAATGTTCTCCAGTCGAATCCTAGTACAGTAAAAGAGTTCCGTGGCAAGTATGTTAAGCAAAACTAGACATGATTGTCTTAATGGGATTTCCGCGATCGTTCTTTAAATAAAAATATGGCATTTCAGTCTTTGATCGCTAGTTATGACAGTGAACCGATAGTTCTGTACAGACAAGTTACTCTGTAACTGCAATATATGATCTGAAGATGGGCAGCTAGCCTGAAACCGGTCATTGAAAATAAAAAATAGCGATCGAAGACTGAAATGCCATATATTTATTTTAAGTATGTTAAGGTTAGTGTACGTTGCCGGCTTTTACTATTTTAGACTGCAGACTGCGTACATTTACCGTACTTCGCATCGTACGCTCCACTCCCGTCGTTACTGCTTCCTGACGCTTCATCATCACATGTATCACTCTTGCCGATAAACACAAAGAAGATTTTCACAAGCCGACGCAGGGCAGCTTAGCCGCTTAGCCACCTTGATTGCAGAGTTTTATCGTTTGTTTGCGGGTCAGTTATCCAGCACTGAAACACGCTGGTCCCATACGCGAATTAGGATCACCTTAAAAGCTACAGGAACAGCCACCAAATCAACTCTTTCTTTATTACACTTCGCAGTTAAGAGGTCTCTTAATCTTTTTAGTGCCTCTCTATTCCGCAAAATATTGACAACCAGATGTCACACATATTTTTTTGATATGAATTTCATCAAAATTACTGGAGACATCTCGCCTGTCTTTCCACCTCGTATCCCTTTTTCTTCAATACATCGAACATAAGTATTCCTATCACTAACAATATCGATGGACGAAAGAATATCTGAATCTTCGAAATCCAAGAATGGCCACGGTGCTATGGTGGTGCTGCGCACACTAGATAACTTTTTAACATGTGACACATATGCGGTGAGGGCAAGAGAACCATTACTCTGTCTATAAAAATCTAACGGGAAGAGCTCGTTGGCACTACGGTTCTAAAGCTTAGACAAAAAGAAAAGTACAGCGAACACACGCATACTGATGAGCCAAAACTTTATGGCCATCTTATTAATAAAGTGTTAGTTCACCTTTGGGAAACAATGCAGCGCCGATTCCCCGTAGCATCGATTCCGCAAGTCTTTGGTAGGCAGGAAGCAAGTGGTCCGCAGTAATGTTCAAGTAGTTCACAGCTATCATGGTGCCTTCGATTACTGTCATATCTCCTACGGAAGTCAAGGTGAATGACCTAAAAGTACAACAGTGTACTAACCAGAATGTGACTGTCGCGTGTTAAGCGCTGCGAGCAGCCGTTCTGATGAATGATGGCATGTCCGGACACAATCGTGCCTGGTGTAACAAAAACGTGACTGGTAAACTCTTTCTAAAGCCAAGATCGCATAAATTATTTTTATTTGCAAACAACAAGTTTCAACAGCATTTGCTGTATTTTCAGGTATTCAAAAATTTTGGTTTTAAGATGGGTTTATTTTGAGTTGGACATTACGCCAAGTTGTTACGTAGATAAAATGTAGTCTGTAATATGAAGGTATGTCGTAAATAAACCACTTAAAATCAAAAAGCACTTTGTGCACATGATCATGTCCATATACGTAGCGCTCAACAGAATGCACAGAAAAACATCTCTTTTACTTCATATGTTCTAATCACTGGAGATTCCCTTTAGACAGCGTATGGAGTACGACTTGTAAAATTGACGTGGTCATTGGGTCAACATGAGAACACGTATTGATCGCCCTCTGCGGAGTCCCAACAATGTGCTCTGAATGGTGTGGTCAGACACACTACTTGTGTCTGTATCCGCACCGTACTCTTTCTTCATGACTGCCACAAATTGCCGCCTATCCGGGTTTACAGACGAATAAGCCTCCACATGTACTGTGACGAGACGAAGACATGCAACACCTTGTCGTCAGTTTGCGGTTTCATCGTCTCTCAATCACTTTCCACAGGTGCTTGCGACGGTAGCACGTGAATGGCCGAGCACCTTCCCCGTTTCCTAGATGCCCGTTCCCAGGCGACGAGCCAGAATAATTCTTATGTTTGTTAAAAGTCGCTTATATCAGTGGATTTCCCCATTTGCGACCTGTAGCGTCACTAGAGTGATTTCCCATTCCCTTCTACTCCGCTTGTATGCATTCCCCCGCTCGTTGTCAGGTATTAGAGACTTAATGACTTGTATGTTGTTACGATGAACCCTGTTGGGAGCTATCGAGGGCACTCCAAGATAGGAAATCAGAGACACAATGCAGAGAGCAGGTAAGAAAGGTAGCGTTTAGGTTACCGTAGCTAAACAGCAACACTGTATAGCCTTGCAAACTGCGGACGCTATGGGCAGAGAATTACCTGGTAACTCCATCCACCGCCTAGACGCTATTGTAAGGTGTCACAGTAGAAGATGACTACGAACAGGCACTCTTATGAGAGGCAGGAAGCTTGATACTTGTCCCTGAGCATCGCGACGTCAGTGGGATTACACAAGTTACAGCGCTGTTAGAGCAGTCCCCACTCAGAAAGGGTCTGAGGGAGGAGCCAAGTGACCTAAAACACAGTTGTTGCTGGCCATAATAGAAGTGATACTAACGTTCAGCTTCATCTGAACGATGTTCCTAACAAACTTGGACTTTGTTAATGTATAGTCCAGAGGCATCCCTACTACGAAGTACGAATAGGAGATGAATCTAAATGTGGTTGGCCATAGGCGTTCTAGAGAAGCAGAGCGACTCGCCAGATTGGACGAAACTTGTTAAGTGCCGGTGGATTGGTGGGTCGACTATAGGAAAGGAGAAATAGTGCGCCACCACAATTCTTTAAAAAACCAAGTTTTTGTATTCAGAGCGAGTCATCAATCAGATTTTTGGGGCGCCAGCTCCGAATCGCTCGTGGCCACCCTCGGTAAGCTTAGACATGTCTGTTTTTCTGACTTGGAGTGCTGCTCTAAAGTTTGTAGTTAACACGCTGCTAGTGTTCGCTACTTCTGTCAGAGCCCACCCCCCATGGATTCAGGCACTCACTTCTGTTGCACCGAGTTGTCTCCTTCGCTTTTTCTAATGTTTGGAAGTAGCTTTCAACGGAGTACTTAGTACATAGTGTTAATTAGATCCCTGAATTCCAAAGTCTCCTGCTGAAAGCATCCTGCAGGCCTCTTGTACGCTGCCTGTGACAGCGTTTGGTGCAGATCCAAGTCATCAACCTGCCTTCGCTAGGAATCTATCTTTCTGCATTTACTCCTCACCCCTGGGAAATTGCAGACTGACCTGAAACCTCTCCTGTGATACGATACGACATCATATACACGTCCCTGCAACGCCAGAGTCATCCACTACCAAAAGTGGGCAGTGGTCATTATCTTTCACCTAAGAATTGTACTCGACATGAAATGTGGCTGAACCTCTTCTTCTACAGAGGTCTGCCGTAGTCTGCGCGAGCTGGTTCATCAGCTGACAGCCGCTCTTCGTGTCACGTCACATCTTTGGGGAAGGTTGCAGATGACACGTTCGAAGACTTACAAGATCGAGTACGGGCTGCAAAATAGCGGAAGGTTAGATGTCTCTTTGTATGTCCAAAAACGTCTACTCTGAACAGCAGATTGTCCTGCTAGAACAACGGGTCAGCCTCTAAGGCTGTCTGCACACGAAAATGGCAAACTTCTGCGCCATGCGCTATTCTGAAGAGATGGAAATTCCAGCTGCCTTGTGCAAGCTTGAAACACGGAGAATTCTACTTGTCGTTATGTTTGGAGACAGATTCAAGACCAGAGAAAGATGTGGTATCGTGCTATTTTTGCTGACGCATAGTACAAAACCAGATAATACGAGTCATCTTATTTGGTCGATTTTTTTTTTTTTTTTTTTTTTTTTTTTTGCGTCACATCTGAAGCGTCTCCAACGAAATTTTCCCAAAGACATTCACCGTAGATATAATCGCTGGGCTGAGGCGTGAAAGAGAGAGAGGTCAGTCAGTACTGGTTGGAGAGTGGCCTCTTCTCAACGAGTCCCTTTGTGCGCGCAACATGGGAGGAGTGTGGAATGGGTCTGCAGGCAAAGCGGACGAGACGAGATCTTGTTTGGACTGGTGCCAACAGCGGGTCCGTGGTGTGACGAGGAAGGTACACGGACGGAGTGTCACCACCGTGGAGAAGGGAATGGCTGCCATGCAGCGACATAAAATATATTGACCTCGGAACTTTGAAGGAATTGTGACCATTCGAGCAGCGGGGTTCTGCGATTGAGTTTCACTAAAGGAAGTGGTGGTCTGAAAAGCACGGTGGAACATGTAATCTATCTCTCCGTCCCTCTTTCACCTTTTGTCGAAATTAAGCAATAAGCAAAGGCCTTTACGAAGATTTGAGAGCAAGAAGATTACAATAAACTTTCTAGTTTACTTAACTTGACACGTTGAATCTAGGGGTCTGATTCTTGAAGCTGAAAATCTCACATTTAGGACCTCACGGTTCGATTGAATTAAATAAATTTGAAGACTGTTGTTGCAGAATTTTTGTTTTTACGTAAATATATTTTCTTACATTTAGTACATCATTAACTCTTTTGGTTTGTCACATTACCAAAGCCGAAAATACAAAAATACTTCCGATCACATCAGAGACATGCTTACGATTCCCTCACTCTGCTGGAAATAACAATATTCAAAACGGTTTACAATTTTTCTTCACAAATGAATTTCTACTAGTTTTTGTTATGTATTTATTTCATAAATGAATTCAAAAATAAACATAGTAAACGGTACAGGATTGCGTAATTAATAATAAAAATTTTAAATGCGCAAATATTTCTTAATTTCAAATGTTTCTAAAAAAAATAATTTTAACTGTACATCCAGTACTAGTAGTACTTCTCGATTATAACATTGGAACTAATATATTTTACAAAGTAATTCCTTTTCGTAAAGATTAGCTTGAAAAATAATCAGACTTTTCAAAAAAGCAACTGAGATAATACTGAACTGTCCAAAACACGAAAAATAATACTGGTATCGACAACTACTGTTGAATAAAAGTAACGCTAGAGGAGGATGTCTCGTTACAAATTGTGTTGTGTAAGTGTTTCTGTTGGAAGTGTGACAGAATATTGAGAAAGCATTGACCTAAAGACTCTTGGAAAAAGTTTTTTCAAGGATTTAGTGCGTTGATTTACCCAACCTGATATCTGATGGCACCTTGCAATACTGCGAGCTGACTTGTATCTTCCGATATGCTATTAGAGGTAATGAGAGAGGACAAGTTACTCTCTCACCAATTTTTCGTCTACAGAGTATTATTAAGGATTTTATTACAACGTGACGCACCTTGAGCGAGACTAGAAAGTTAACAGCCTGAGCAGACGTTGATGGAGCCTGGTAGGGCGCTGAAAGCATGAGGTATTTTTATGGTTCTTAGCTCGTACAAACGGCATGTTTGGAGTTAAAAGCAATTGACGGCGAGCCCATCCCTCAGTAAATCTTGCCAGATAGGCCCACAGCCGGACAGGGCAGTCAGTGCATCCCCTCATCGAGACAGGTCTCCAGCAGAACAATGCTGCGATACCTGCGTTGGTGCGAGATGAAGGCTGGGCTCACGTTGACGGACTGAAGGGACGTTTCTACACAGTCGTAAATTGGGCATTGTGTGCTGAGGCACACAAAATTAAATTTCACAAGTTTTTGTGTTCGCCAATACTGAAAATAGGCCTGTGGCCTACTTACATTGGCCATCTCTGTTGTATAAGAAATTCCGGCGTCTGATAAACGTTTAGAGATAGAATCTTTATTACACCTAGCTAGGACTAACAAGCTCCAAGGCAAAGATGATTTAGATAAAGATCATTAAGATCGTTTCTGTTCACTAGTCGCAGTGGGAAGCGATGCGACTTTAGAGAAAAGCATCTTCCCCCTCTGCGAAAACTTAAAAAAGCCAATAATTGGCGGTTTCATTTTTTGCAGCGAGGTAGGTTATTAACTCTTGCCCTGGTTCGACAGGAGTTTGTGCTGCTGTGTGAGAGCGGAGATTCAGCGCCTCTAGAGCTCTGTGATTGGCTCAAGATGGCGTGAAGATGGTGTCGTTCATGCACTTTGTGGGAAACGAATTTTTTTCTGGGGAGGTGCGAGGCACTCGGGTGTTGGACTTTAGTCTGGTAGGAAGTCTTCTGGTCAATCCTCTGGCATGTGTGGTTGGTGCTTAGGAGCTGTCCTGTGACTGAATAGTGTGGAGCCTGTGGTGAAGTTCTTACTGTGCCAACAGTGTGACTACAAACGTCTCGGACTAGTCATTGCCGCACACTTATTCGTTTTCGGTTTACCAGTCTTGATGTTTGGTATCCTTGTGCGCACTGTCGAATAAGTGAGCCAAATTTGTACTTGGTACGACCAGCGAGTGGGTATTTTACACACTGTAATCCACCGTGATTTCAGGGCTCTGGTAGAGAGTAAATTGCGATCCGTCTGCCTGATTGCTAGACCGTGAGATTTTTTTGTGTTTCTTTTGTGGCCGCGATCGATTCATAGGTGCCGCCTCACGTCTCGCCTCTGCCGTCACATCTCGCCAGCTGCAAGTTACATCGCAGCACAAAGCAAACTGTGTATGGTACTGCTGCTCCGGCCTTGTCAGGACGAACAGATCTCAATCGCCACTTACTATCAGCTGCTCATATATAGAGGAAATTCTGTAGATTTGAACATTCAAAGTCTGCTCAGAGTCAGATCAATTTAGATTGCTTTATCCAAAAATTTTTTTAGGGCCAGAGAACTTTACTCCTTTCTGCCACCCAGCGTCCTTGTCCATTGTGGCCTTTAACCATCTGTTAGTTGTTTACGGTATTCAAACACAATTTGCTTAGCATAATTTATGTTTATCTTCGTTTTGGAAAAATAAATGTAGCCAGCAAATTAAATTTTGCGTGCATTCGTAATCATTTTATATAATTTCCCCACAGGCTAACTTTCATTGTGATGTCCCCTGCCAGGATGTCGGATTGATGGCACCTTCTGTGACCGTCAGATCGTAGATAGTGTTGCATAGTGAAGTTTCTGTTCCCCATATTTAATGTGGTGCACTGGGTAGAATAGATTCGCATTGCTGGCGCCTAGACACACTACTAATATTTAATTATTGTATGTGTGTATTTTCATGTTGTGGTTGTTATTTCTGTATCACTTGTTTGTTTCTGACGGCGAACGGCATTGTGCTGATTTGTTAGGATTGAGATTTTCGTTTGTGAGTGTAGACAAGCTTGCTGTTATTTGAATTCAGTGTCAGGAACTAGGAATCAGTAGTTCGTGGGAGCGTAATTTAGAGTGAAATCTGTGTGGCACATGAATGTGTAGTTTTTTAATTCATTTGGGTCAAAATTAGAGTGCATGCTTACAAGAAGCAAGGCATGTTTGCTACAGAGTAGCGGAAGTAATTGTGTTTTTTTAACCATGGATCCACGCCAGATTATTTGCGGCGGCCAGGCAGATACTGCACGGGATTCTCAGGTAAATGCGGTTGCGGATCGACCAGAAATGTCAAACGTAGAACCTGCAGAGTATGACGACAAGTCTCAGTCCGGTGAAAGTGAACGGGAGACCGCAGCAGAACGAAATGTACGCGCTGCTGGTACGAGACGCCCCGTCAGTGAGACTGGCAGACCAGAACCACGAACGAGACGTCACAGAATGATGGAATCTCGTCCATCTAGTCCTGCAAGTGTTAGCGGTGGATCTCAGTTTGAGACTCTCATGCAATTCATGCAGGAGGCAGAAAGAAAGAAACTAGAAGCAGAGGAAAAGCGACGGGAGGAAGAGGACGAAAGACACAAATTAGTCATAGAACGCTCACAGACGGTATAGATGGAGTCAAGAAAGAGATCGCGGGAATCCCAGAAGAGCTAGAGAATGTCAAAAAACGAAAGGATCGCGGACCAGGCGAAGCGCGATGCCAAAACAGCGTGATTGGTAGCGCAAGTCGCACGAAAGGACGCATCATTGGCCAAAGAACAAATTAAGCCGAAAAGAACTGAGGCGTGTAAGACAAAAAAGGCACTTGCAACTCTCCAAAAGCAAGGCAAAAATGGAGTTCAAGAGACGCAGGGAAAAATGAGTGAAGCTGCGAAATGGATCGAACAGACAGAAATCGAACCGGCCGAAATCTCTGAAGTTAAAGATCAGCAGACCCGAGTCGCCACGCAACAAAAGAGTTGACAAAGAACGAACAGCAGACATATGAGCGGGTCGCGGAATTGCAAACACAATCTCGTCCGGTAGAGCACCAACTAGAGAATTACAGAAGTGAAGAAAACGTTTTGCGACTCTCCGAACCGCTGTAAGAGGACACACCTCCTGCAGATGGTCGAATGGAGCAGGAATATGCTCCTGCCGCGGCGGAACGTAGTAGAAAATGCTCAGTCGGTAGCACACAGCATGTCAGAGACCGGGCCCGAAAACAATTGTGCACGTCTACGGGGGTCAGAAACGTTATTAGGTGAAGCCGACAACGCGAGGGAATACCGTAACAAAGCAAGAGGATTGTTGGGGCGCGGATACATGGAATCATGCGCTGCAGACGAGAGGGAAAATTCGTAGGGCTTATACGTCGAACCTTTCGACCACAAACTTTTCTTGACCATCCAGCTGTAGTGGTTAATAAAAAAGAAAACGAGAAGAGAAGAATAGAAAAGGTTGAAAATGTGGGAAGAAATGGTGAATAAGAAAAGGGGTTTTTAAAATCGTTAGTGAAAGTGAAAAAGGGAAAGAATGAAATGCAAATCGGACTTCGTATTACAGAAAAGTTATCGGACTTCGTGATCCGGAAAAGCTATTGCTAGGGTGGTCCTTGTGGCGTTTCTGAGCAAACGTCAAACCAATTTCCACTACAAAAATTATTTGAAAAAAGACAGAGAATAACAAATGTAACTAACAGGGGGAAATGGCGTAGATAAGAGTTCATCCTTTACCATGTTAACATGTCTTCTTTCGTGCGGCGTCCAGGTCTTCAAAAATCTCCTACTTCATTTCTGCGTGAAAAGTCTGCTCCGAAATCTTGCAATCGTCCAGGAATCACTAATTTATACAAATTAAAATCATCTTGATACTGAATGCAATTTAATTTACTTTGCTACTTCCATCCTCCGAATTTCATAACAACTTCCACAGTATGTCTACACATTAAAATCAGATCAAGACTAGCTAATACGTTTTTTACGTCTGCATTAAGCTTCCGCTCTCGAGAGACAATAGACGGATAGAAAAAAAAAGAGTTACAATTTTAGTATTTTCTCTGCCGTCGAGCGCTCACACCGCTGCGACGGTATAATTTATATCTGAGGGTACGAGTGTAGCGCGGCGAAATTCGAAGTCCCGCTACACAGCATTTTCAAGTCTAGGAGGAGGCGAACAACGCACTACATCCAAAGACCTGGACGGCACAGTACGATCACGTGCTACGAGAATCTTGGGCACTGAAGTACAAGCTCCAGTTTAACTGTGGTTTCTCAGAAGGATCGATTGCAGAACATATGCGCGAAGTTGTGGAGAGTTATCGTTCCTACCAAGAATTTAAGGACGCATTCCTTAGTACATATTGGTCGCAAGATACACAGGAGAGAATAAAACAGGATATCATGTTAGGAAAGGACTTAAAAGCGTCAGGATACCGCAGTCCTGTCAAATTCTTCGAATCCCTGGTCAAGAAGAACCGATTTTTGGATCAACCGTACAGTCTCAAGGAAATTATAAGCCACTGCTACATTAAACTACCATTACGTTACCAGCAACTGCTCATCGATAGATGCACCGATTCAATTGAAGCTTTCAGGAGTGCGCTGTGCGAACTCGAGTACGTGAATGAAATTCACAACTCGCGGGAAAGAGTAGAAATAATGACCGTAACGGGCCAGATTTGCCAGAGAGGAATGACGATGGACGAAATGGGGAAAAACATCGATCGAATCGAAACTAAAATTCAAATTTCAGTGGGAATAACCAGCCTTTATGGAAAAATAGTACAATGCGCGGAAATTATGGTCAAAACCACAACGGCTACCGACAAAACAGAAACTGGAGAGAGCAACAGAACTCGAACCAGGATCGACAGGATTCTAGGGACCAATAGCAAAGCAATAGCAGGACATACAACGGTCAAGGTCAATGGGATGAATAACATAGCGAATATGTGGAATTGAGGCCAGGGGTGACGTAGAGAAAATTCAAACAGCCGCTGCGTACTCAGCTCAAAAAAATGCCGCAGAAACTATCGGAACGAGCGATATTAACCTGTTAGAGATCGCAGATACGAGAGAACTGCCACGGGAAGAGAAGGTTCAGTATGTAAATAGTCTCCATGGACGAAATGTTCAACGTAATTTAATGTTGATACTGTGTTTTTTAGCGTAATTTTCCATTTGTAATATTTCAGTGTTATTTTGTTTGTTTGTCATTTCTGTTAGTTTTCAGCATGAGTCCTTCTTGAACGTTGTAAAATGAGTTACGTTTTTGTGACATCTTCACGCCAAATTCACTGGCAGGTGGCAGATTGAATTGAAATTCCGTTGCCTGTTATACGTCATCACTAATTTGCACTATTTGTGGCATATCAATGCTGAGAACTCCAGAAAACTGAGTACTGCTGTAATTTCTTTGGACCTCACAATTTTTGCCCGATTTCCGCAACTGAGCATCGTTCTCTGTCGTAGCATTCTCGAAGAAGAGCCTTCACAAGTATCACATGGCCAATGATATTGTTTCTGTTTACTTTCCGTGGTTTCTTGTACACCGCCCAAGGGACGGATGTACGTCACTTTCTGTTTTTCGTGGTGCCAAGAAGGTAAACCGTGCCATAGAGCATGTGCCTCTCGATTTGCGGGTGTATTTCGCATTGTGATAGTGTCGGAAGTTCCATGCGGCTTTTCACGGATGATGCTGTAGTATACAGAGAAGTTGCAGCATTAGAAAATTGCAGCGAAATGCAGGAAGATCTGCAGCGGATAGGAACTTGGTGCAGGGAGTGGCCACTGACCCTTAACATAGAGAAATGTAATGTATTGCGAGTACATAGAAAGAAGCGTCATTTATTGTATGATTATATGATAGCGCAACAAACACTGGTAGCAGTTACTTCTGTAAAATATCTGGGAGTATGCGTGCGGAACGATTTGAAGTGGAATGACCATATAAAATTAATTGTTGGTAAGGCGGGTGCCAGGTTGAGATTCATTGGGAGAGTCCTTAGAAAATGTAGTCCATCAACAAAGGAGGTGGCTTACAAAACACTCATTCGACCTGTACTTGAGTATTGTTCATCAGTGTGGGATCCGTACCAGGTCAGGTTGACATAGGAGATAGAGAAGATCCAAAGAAGAGCGGCGCGTTTCGTCACGGGGTTATTTGGTAAGCGTGATAGCGTTACGGAGATGTTTAGCAAACTCAAGTGGCAGACTCTGCAAGAGAGGCTTGCTGTCCAGGTTTCGAGAGGGTACGTTTCTGGATGAGGTATCGAATATATTGCTTCCCATTACTAATGCCTTCAGAGGAGATCAAGAATTTAAATTAGAGAGATTCGAGCGCGCACTGAGGCTTTCCGGCAATCGTTCTTCCCGCGAACCATACGCGACTGGAACAGGAAAGGGAGGTAATGACAGTGGCACGTAAAGTGCCCTCCGCCACACACCGTTGGGTGCGTGTCGACGCTAAGATTCAGTGTGCTATGAGCATGTGTGTCTCGATTTTGGGATGTGTTTCGTATGGTGTTAGCGGTCCACGCTTTGGGCGCGTGTGGACGCTAAGACTCGGTGTGACATGAGCCATCACCTGTCGTGGGATGTAGCCTGTCTCGCGGTGGAATTTTGCCAGCGCCGTCGGCGAAATATTGTGTATGGGAAATTAGCTCGGACTAGTGCAAGTCATAGCAGAGTAGCGAACCCCAGACCCGGAAATAGGAAGCAGAAACGAAATGATGGACCATGGATGAGATTTATATTAGAAAAAAATTCATTTGTATATATAATTCAGTATGCTTTTGTTTCATTTCAGCAGCAGCGATCCTAACAGAGGAGACCGGAAGCATCCTTGTACTATGTAAAATTACGTGTACATAATCATTAATGCCTCTACAAAGGTTTCAGGCAAATCACCAGCACCTGATGGAGTAGAGGCACTTCCTGGCCACTTCAGAGTCAGCAGACAACACCGGCACATCGAAAAATAAACGGGGAGTATACAAAGAATAAAATGCCTGAAAATTCGCTTCGGTAGTATTAGAAAAGGCATAGGGTAGTACAATAAGATAGATTTAGTTTTGGGAGAAGTCTGCACGTTTGGTGGAGGTATAGAGGTAGTGCTAGCGTAAAATTAAAGTGCGTGACAGGAGTAGAACTAACCGAAAACTAACATAAGCACATGCACACACAAACAAAGACACCTCACGCCTCATAATTTACGTCAATATAACGTTAACAGGGCCCTACAGTCATTAAATTTATTTTTGGTTTTGCTTCCTTTGTAATAAAATAAATAAATATATTAAGTAAAGAAAAATTGTATTCATAATTATTTTCTTTTATGTAAATGGATTATATCGATGTAATGAAATTTGTGAGAGAGTATGACACCTGACCACACTTGAGGATTGTGCAGACTCCGGTACCAATACAGCAGACTGGACGTCACGTCCTACGCTAGCCAATGAGGGGAGAAGGGAGCGGCTAGGCATAGTGAGTCCCTGTAGCAGCCCAGGTTAATGTACAACCAGACCACCTGCTGCGACTGAACCGGCCTGCCAGCTGATACACCTACGTCACACAGCCAGTCGTCTACCAGTACCAAGTCAGTGCAGATAGCGGGATGCCACTTCGCGCTGACAGCAACCCCCTAGCGGCCTGTGGTCGGCCACACTGCTAACTGAGGGACAAGCGAGTCACGTGGCACCACAGTCGGCGCATGCACCGAGCCTAACTGACTCATCGGGATGCTGAGAGTGACGTGTCCTGTTTACAACAGGTGAACTAATCCGATGTCCCGCGACGGCAGGTGTGTTCCGAAGCAGAGGCGATCGGAAAGACCAGGGCTGCCCCACGTCCTGCTAACACTGAATGGATTTTTACTCCAGGGGGCGGGTCAAATGCTATGACTTCACGCCAGTCACTGATGGCTAACTGCTGCCTGACCAGGATGATGCCAAGCCGTGGTCCAAAAGCTGTCCAAGATGCCGGTTGCTGCCCAGACAACAGATGCTGTGATAAGAGAAGAAACGCAAGAGACTTCTGCTGCCACTTCCGCCACGTCATGCACTGAGTGAGAGGCCATTGCACTCTGGTGCAAATTGCTGTTCTTCCATCCTACCAGTCACAGTTTGTGCGTGTGCCTACGTGACATGTTTTCAATTCGTGTGAAAGGAGGGGGCTATAGGATACCTTTCTATAAAATCTGCTTTGGTATGTATCAATTGAAATGTCTAGATTGTGAGATATATATTTATCTGCACATTTATTAATGCTTTGATTATGTGCCAGTATTTTTATTGTCATGTCGTAGAAAAAATACACAAATGTACACAACTTAGCCGGCCGAGCTGGCCGAGCGGTTCTAGGCGCTACAGCCTGGAACCGCGCGACCGCTACGGTCGCAGGTTCGAATCCTGCCTCGGGAATGGATGTGTGTGATGTCCTTAGGTTAGTTAGGTTTAAGTAGTTCTAAGTTTTAGGGGACTGATGACCTCAGAAGTTAAGTCCCACAGTGCTCAGAGCCTTTGAACCATTTTACACAACTTAGGTAATAAGACAAACAGATTACACATGTGATTTCCTTGTTCATTGAGAATTTGAGAATGTATGTGTTTGATGATTGAGACCAAATGAGTGACAGAGAAGGGGTAAATTAATGAGCAGAGAACAATTTATTGTTCAGGATGTAGTAAATGACTAGGAACATTAGTCTCTCTGACCTGTGGATATGGTGTGAATGCGTAAATTTCTTTGTTGCAAGACTCTTTAACCGGCTACCAAATGTTTATCAGAAGTCTGTGATCTAGCAAAGACCCCTGGCATCTAACATAATTCATACTACTCATGGCAATGTTTATATGTACTCTTGCTGGCCTGCAGCTTCATGTGGAATGAATGAGGTGAAGCTAGGATGTATTTTAGCCATGGGCAATCCTGATTGGCAAAGTTACCTTTTTGACATAGATATCGGTTATAAGGATAAGAGTCTCCTACTATTTTCTATGATTTATTCTCACTTGTGTCCTACTAAACAATATTGAAGTGAGACACTACCCATACAGAAATTGACAGCAGGTAGAGGGCAGTGAGAGAGGACAAGTCACTCTCTCACCTATTTTTCATATACAGATCATTATTAAAGATTTTATTACGATCTCATGCACCTTGAGCGCCCTGAGCAGACGTTTATGGAGCCTGGTAGGGCACTAAAAGCATAAGGTATTCTTATGGTTCTTAGCTTTCAGAAACAGCAATTGTGGAGCTGGAAGGAATTGGCAGCCAGCCCATCACTCAGTAAATCTTGCCGAACAGGCCCACAGCCATCCAAGGCAGTCAGAGCAGCCCCTTGCCGAGACAGGTATCCAGCAGAAAAGGCCGTGATACCTGCACTGGCGCTAGACAAAGGCTAGGCTGGGGACGACGGACTGAAGGGACGCATCTACACAGTGGAGTCATAAACATTGTGTGCAGAGCAACATGTAACTAAAAATTCACAAGTTTTCGTGTTTGTCAATACTGCAAAGACACCTGTGACCTACTTCCATTGGCCACCTCGGTTACATAAGAAACTCTGACGACTGTGAAGTGTTTAGAGACAGAATCATTATTACACCTCATATCTAGGACTAACGAGCTAAAGGTTCAGGCGATTTACATAAAGACCTTTAAGATTGTACTTGTTCACTTGTCGCCGTGGGAAGCTATGCGACTTCAGAGAAAAAGGTTTTCTTCCTCTGCAAAAACTTAAAAAAGCCAGTGATTGGCGGTTTCCTGTTTTTGCAGTGATGCAGGTGTCTTGACTCTTGCCCTGGTTCAACAGGAGTTTGTGCTATCGTGTGGTAGGGGAAATTTGGCACCTCTATAGCGCTGTGACTGGCTCAAGACAGCGTGAAAGTGGTGTCGTTCACGCACTTTGCGGGAAAACGAATTTTTTTCTGGAGTGGTGCGAGACACTCGGGTGCTGGACTTTGGTCTGATAAGAAGTCTCCTGATCGATACTCTGGCATGTGTGGTTGGTGCTTGGGACCTATTCTGAGAGTGACTTCCCTTTCGAGTAGTTTGGACTGGGGAGCCTGTGGTGAAGTTCTCACTGTACCAACAGTGTGACTACAAACGTCACAGACTAATAATTGCTGCACACTTATTCGTGTTTACCAGTCTTGTTATCCTTGTGCGCTCTGTTGTATAAGTGAGCCAAATTAGTCATTGGTAGGACCAGCGAACGGGTGTGTCACGCACTGGAATGTACCGTGATTTCAGGGCTCTGGTAGAGAGTAAATTGCGTTCCGTCTGCCTGATCATGAGGTTTTTTGTGCTTCTTTTGTGGCCGCGATCGATTCACAGGTGCCGCTGCCTCACGTCTCGCCTCCGCTGTACGCATCCCGCCAGCTGCAAGATACGTCGCTGCACAAAGCAGACAGGGTAACGTACTGCTGCTCCGGCCTTGTCAGATCGAACCGATCTCAATCACCTATGTAGAGGAAATTCTGTAGATCTGAACAATGAAAGTCAGATCAATTCAGATTGCGATATTCACATTTTTTAGGGCGAGATTTCTTGACGCACTTCTGTCACCCTGGATCCTTGTCCACTGTAGTCTTAAACCGCCCGTTAATTGTTTACAGTGTACAGTCATAACTTCTTAAGCATAATTTATGTCCGTCTTTGTTTTGGGAAAATGAATGTTGTCAGTAAACTTAATTTTGCATACATTCTCAATCAAGATGGCTCTGAGCACTATGGGTCATCAGTCCCCTAGAACTTAGAACTACTTAAACCTAACTAACGTGAGGACATCACAAAACACCCAGCCATCACGAGGCAGAGAAAATCCCTGACCCCGCCGGGAATCGAACACGGGGACCCGGGCGTGGGAAGCGAGAACGCTACCGCACGACCACGATATGCGGGCCATTCTCAATCATTTTATATAGTCAGCCCCACGGTTAACTTTCAGTATCTTGTTGGTATTGTAGCCAGACAGAGGTTGCACTAATACTTTGGGTAATGATTGGTCAGAGGGGTGGATACACTCAGTAATTATTTGTTCGTTGCATGTTCCAGGTATGTTATCACTAGGTACAGAAAACCATAACCTGCAGGTTACTGCTAGCAGCAAAATGGTGACTATAACCCACAGATTTGGAATTCATATACTTTTATAAACGTAACGATGTTACAGTGGTTTAGTACATTTGATTTCCCCCTCCGTGACTGAGCGTAACACGACATGAGAGCGTGCGTTACTACAGAGGAACAGACGAAACTCTGATATAAGAATGTGTTGATTGATTTTTAAACCCTGTAATTAATTAAATCTTAAATGTTCTGAGCAAATATTTATTCTCTTTATTTAAGCAAAGATATGACTTAATATATAACAATTAATCAGTTCGAATCCTGCCTCGGGCATGGATGTGTGTGATGTCCTTAGGTTAGTTAGGTTTAAGTAGTTCTAAGTTCTAGGGGACTGATGACCACAGATGTTAAGTCCCATAGTGCTCATAGCCATTTGAACCAAACCAATTAATCAGTTAATTATGGAAAGGAAACAGAGAATTACGACATATACGAATAACATAAGCATAGACTAAGTACTTTATTTACTGGTGCTCGGCTATGAGCTGTGTATTTCTTTTCACACACATTGTTCTCTACATGACTAAAAAACACTATTAAATGCGTAGTAGTATATGTTCATAACTGACTGACCAATTCACGTAGTATAACAGGTCTTACATACATGTGTTAAAACTATTGAAATATAAAACTGAATGGAAAATCCAGAAGTCCGTAACGCTATCAGTCTAACAGTTGGCGTGGCTTGACAAAGTTCTCATCCTTCTTCAGTTGATAAGAACCATCATCAATGACGAATGTCCAGTGTGTGTTAAAATCTCGATCTGCCATCACTTCACCGATTAAAATACGTTCCTGTGCTCCTATGTCAAACAACAGACGACGGCCCTCCTAAACATCATCCACGAATATGTTGGATCTAAAAGCCGAAACGCTTAGGTGTGTTTGCCACATACATGTTAGTAATTGTGACAGCTGAGAACACAAGCTACGAGTTGCAAAGTGCGTTGCCCCAGCCTGTGCGGTGGCTGCCTTCTGGATACTGATACGATTAAGAAAATCGAAATTTAGTAGCTCGTCGTCTCTTTTTTCCAGCACGAGGTATCGGTAACAAAAGCGGGAGAGTGCATGGCTGTCTTAGCGAGAGCTAAAGGGATTGGATCGGCTTCAGCCAGTTAAACTGCAAAGTGGCAGAATTCATTTTCCTTCCCCCACGTTTCGTGACACTTGGCAAACTTCCTTCGTTTTCTTCGCCTACAGCGGAGTTACTTCCTTCTTGTCGTCTCCCGACCAGTATGGTGCAAAAAAAGTCTTGCAGGTTCTTTGTCTAGTGCGATGATGAGATCATTTGACCACCAAGTATTGGAACTTTTGGTAAGACTGCAGCTAGCTGCAAGATTTGCAATCGGTTTAGTCAATTGGGAACTATGCATCAGGGGCGATCAAAAAGATTTCGTTTGTGGGCGTTGCTGCAGCGTTTATGCAACCCAACGCAACTCCGATGCTGGTATACAACTTTTTTTTTCAGTCATCAATCTTCTGACTGGTTTGATATGGCCCGTCACGAATTCATCTTCTGTGCCCACCACTTCATCTCTGAGTAGCATTTGCAACTTACGTCCTCATTTATCTGCTGGAGATATTCCAATCTCGGTCTTCCTCTACAGTTCCCTCTAGTACCATGGAAGTCTTTCCCTCATGTCTTAACAAATGTCCAATCATCCTGTTCCTTCTCTTTGTCAGTGTTTTCCACATATTCCTTTCCTCTCCGATCCAGCGCAGAGCAGACTCATTCCTTACCTTATCGGTGCACCTAATTTTCAACATTCGCCTGCAGCACCACATCAAAAATGCTTCAATTGTACTTTGTTCCGGGTTTTCCCACAGTCCATGTTTCACTACCATACAATGCAATGCTCCACACGTACATTTTCAGAAATTTCTCATTCACATTAAGGCCTATGATTGATACTAGTAGACTTCTCTTTGCCAGAAATGCCGTCATTGGTTATTTTGCTGCACAGGTAGCAGAATTCCTTACTTCATCTATTTCGTGATCATCAACCCAGATGTTAAGTTTCTCGGTGTTTTCATTTCTGCTACTTCTCACTACTTTCGTCTTCCTTCGATTTACTCTTAATCCATATTCTGTACTCATTACACTGTCCATTCCATTCAGCAGATCATATAACGTTTCTTCAGTTTCACTCACGATAACAATGTCATCAGCTAAACGTATCATTGATATGCTTCCACCTTAAATTTTAATTCCACTCCTTCTTCTTTCATTTCCATTATTGCTTCTTCGATGTACAGATGAACAGTAGGAGCAAAAGACTACATCCCTGTCTTACACTTTTTCTAAACCGAGCACTTCGTTCTTGGTCGTCCACGCATATTGGTAATAGTGCATAGAGAAATTGAGCGGGCGGCAAATAATGGTGTAGACAGTGAAGCAAGTAGTGAACAGGGAAGCATTTATATTGGTAACGCCACGTAGCGCTCTGTATGAAAATCACTGGCTGTGCTGTGTGTAGTCTGTGGCTGGTTTGCATTGTTGTTCGCTATTGTAGCGTTGAGCAGTTGGCTGTTAACAGTGCGTAGCATTGCGCAGTTGGAGGTGAGCCGCCAGCAGTAGTGGTTGTGGGGAGAGAAATGGCGGAGTTTTCAAATTTGTAAGACTGGATGTCATGAACTGCTATATATATTATGACTTTTGAACACTATTAAGATAAATACATTGTTTGTTCTCTATGAAAATTTTTCATTTGCTAACTATGCCTGTCAGTAGTCGCTGTATTGCAGAACTTCGAGTAACGAAGATTTTTGTGAGGTAATTCATTTGTGAAAGGTATACATTAATGTTAGTCAGGGCCATTCTTTTGTAGGGATTATTGAAAGTCAGATTGCGTTGCGCTAAAAATATTGTGTGTAAGTTTAAGCAGAGTCATGTATAATTTTTCTAAGGGGACGTTTCATATGTCGACCCTTAGCCGAGGATACCTCACTGGAATCTTCTGACTTTTTCTTGTAGTTTGTGTAATTAGTGTAGCTTTTTTTTATTGCTAGCGCGTAATTGTAGAGAGAATCTCGTTTGTAGTTGCAGTCTTTCATTGTTGTACAGTAAAACAGTTGTGGCATGCATGTAGATTTGCAACAAGTATTTCGCAGCTGCGCTTGCAATTAACTAGATATTATTTTCAGTGCTATGCTAATGTGTTCTCTTATTTTTGCTCTACAAATTGTGCTTTTCTGTGTTATCGTATGAAATATTGTGACAATAATGGCGTGTGAAAAACTTAAAACTAGACTCCAAAGTAAACTGAGAAATAATAGTGACGATGAGCGTAGCTTATCAGCACCACTGTATAATGAATTAACAGACATTCAAAGTAGTAGTTTGGTAATTGTGGATAGGGAAATGGAGCGGGCGGCAGATAATGGTGTAGACAGTGAAACAAGTAGTGAACAGGGCAGCATTATCGATCGATCGGCCGGCAACAGCTCGCCTCAGGAATCCGAAATGACAGAACACAATATTGCAAATACTGTAGACTCAGGTTTTGGGTCCTCACCGTTTTCTCAAATGAGTCAAGACACATTTTCTGCTTGTCAAAATGTGAATGTTGCCGGTGCAAATTCACTGCCGAAAAGCACTGAGGAACATGTTTCAGACAGCACAGCATTGTTATTACAACTAATGCAACGAATGGGACAAAAGCTTCAAAAGTTAGACACAATAGAACAAAATCTTCAAAAGTTAGACACAATAGAACAAAATCAGAGACAAACACAGCAAAAGCTTCAAAAGTTAGACACAATGGAACATAATCTTCGGAAGTTAGACACCACGCTTGAACAAACACGTGAAGATTTAACTACTGAGTTGCATAACATTGAATCGAAATGTCAAAAAGTCTGTAATGACGTAAAAACACAAATTTGTGAGCATTTGCAACCTATTTTTTCATGGCATGAAAATGCATTACAGAACCACGAAGCAGCCATAAAAGAAGTGCAAACTATTGTTCATGAAAATCATTAGACATTGCATGCTAAAATTGACTCAGGTGCATCTACCGATTAGGTTACGCAACTTGCAAAAACTCAGGAAAACTTAAAGGACACAGTAGATACTCTGAAAATTGGTTCAGAAAGACACATAGAGGAAATTAGTTCATTATCAGAGAAAGCAGTTGCTTTTCGGATCAGCTAAATAATTTATCTACGATGGTAGATGATAATCTGAATGACACAAAACCGGTAGTCTTTAATGACACAGAAGAGTGCGAACAAATTTAGGAAATTCAAACAAAATCAGAATCAAATTAATACGCAACACCAAAGAGAAATCCGGGAAGTACAAGATCAGTTGACACAGGTAATACAAGAATTACATATTTTAGAGGACACTCGCGCTCCAATACGGGAAGAGGGACAAGGAAATACGGAACAGCCACTAAATAATAACACAGGGCACTTCGGAAATTGGCAAGGTACACCGAATTTTGAGATGGAATCGCCGAAACGACGTAACAATGACCGACATGCGACTCGCCTACATGATGATTTTGACTATAAACTGTTTATTACTACAAGTAAATTCAAAACATTTAAGAATTCCGCCAACGACATTCATCCACAAGGGTGGCTTCATCAATTCTCTCATTGTTTTCCTCCCAACTGGTCATTAGAATACAGATTAGAATATATGTGTGGCTATTTAGAGAATGAACCAGCTGTAAGAATGCGATCAGTCATCCACGGTTGCCACAGTGAAGGAGGATTTTATCATGCCTTCCTCTCAGCATATTGGTCTCGAGCGACACAAGACCGAGTAAAACATAGCATCATAATGATGAAACATTTCGAACAATCTGAATTTTCCAGTCTTGTGAAATATTTTGAAGACATGTTGCACAAGAATCAGTACCTGTCAAACCCATACAGCCCCTCAGAACTCAACCGCATTTGCTTAATCAAACTACCTGAACATTTACGACATATTATTTTGGCAGGACGTTGCAAAGACGACATTTAAGCTTTTCAGGGACTCTTACAAGAATTAGAAATTGACACTGACAATCACGGAACGCGAAAACAGGAACACAACAATTACAGGCCACATCCGCCGTAATTCCGCGATGAAAGAAATAATAACTGGACACGACAAGGCTATTCTCACAACACAAATCGTGGCCAAAACAGACACCACCCGTATGACAACCGTTGGCAGAGTAGTAATAATTACAGGGAAAGATCACCTCTCTGCGGTAGTGACTATCAAGGAGACAATCAGAGAAACAGACAATATGGGAACCAAAAAATTATTATAAAGGGAGACAGAATAACTTTAGACGCAACGGTCCAGCGCGCAATTACGATTCAGGGAGAAATTCTCCACCACGTGACCGATAAGAAAGAAACTATGGAATCTACCGACATGACGACAGACGATATGATCGTAACGATAGACTTCAATTGCATCAGAACTGGCGGGATTCAAACAAGGCAGGGCCCTCTCCACAAGGTGAATTTGTAGAAGTTAGGTCTCCAAATCCCAATAACGACGTGCGCCAACAAAGACACAATAGGCAATGACTCATACCGCTGGCAGCCACAAAACGTACTTATGAAACTGACGACGCAGCTGCCGTAGCTAGTAATTACGTAAAAATGGAAGACATTAGGGACATCTTACTCCAGGAACACGACGTAAAACATAACAACATTGCATACCCTGTGATTCACATTACAGTAAATGACGTAAAACTTACGGCAGTACTTGACTCTGGCAGTCCCATTTCAGTAATTAGTGAAACAGCCTTTAGCAAATGCAGCAAATCGAACGATTGCCCCACACTTCCGTTACGTAAGATTAAACTACAAGGTGCAGTCTTTGGTAAAAGTGTAGATGTACACCAACAAACCAACTTAGAATTCTTTTGTCAAAACCACAGCTTCTCTATGAACTTTCTTATTGTTCCATTATTGTCGACGGAAATTATATTGGGAGTAGACTTTTTTAATGAATACAAAGCAATCTTAAACTTTCATGATGCTGAAATAAGTTTAGAGAAGGAAGGTAAGTCAATAGATTTGAAATTTGAAGACTGGCTCTCAAACCATGACGAAGAAATTAATCGGCTTTACCTCCTGTTAGACAACAGTTCGGAATTTTCGATGGAACTTGACACTAACAATCACTCTGCTTGTACTGACAGGGATGATATTGAAGGCGCATTTGATACTTATGAGTTAATTCAGAATAAAATTCATACAATTGAGAATTGTAGTGACACTGATAGGCAAGACCTTTTTGAGATTTTACAAGCACATTCCACAGTTTTTACTCACAAAACAGCAACAATCAAGGGATTTCAATACCAATTACATGTTCGTGAGCATACTAAATTTTGTGTTAGACCATACGTAATTCCGGCACATTATAGGGACCGTGTTAGAACAGAAATACAATCTATGCTTGACGAGGGCGTTATTGAGCCTGCAGTAAGTTCATACAACAATCCATTACATGATGTTGAGAAGAAAAATGGATCGATCAGGCTTGTCTTAGATTCGAGAGAAATCAATACTATCGTCATTTCTGAAACAGACAGGCCGCAAACGTTGGAAGAACTTCTTCAAAATTTTAATGGTGTAAAAGTGTTGTCTTCTATTGATCTCAGATCCAGCTTCTATCAGATCGAAGTTCATCCAGAATGTAGAAAATACACAGCTTTCCTTTGTTTCGGCGTTTGTTATCAATTTCGGAAACTTCCTTTTGGTTTGAACATTTCTTCGGCAGAGTTCATTCGCGGGCTAAATTCCATATTACCTGATTTCTTAAAACGTCACATCACCTTATATGTGGATGATATTCTAATAGCAGAATCCTCGTGGGAATAACATAATCGCATCCTCAACTGGTTGTTACGCATTTTTGCAGACTCTGGAATTACAGTTAACTTGGAAAAGTCTGAATTCGGTAGGACAAAGGTGAAGTTCTTGGGACATATTATTTCTTCTGAAGGCATTCAGCCGGATCCTAAAAAGTTAGAAGCAATCAGAGCCATTCCAGTTCCATCCACAAAAAAACAAGTCCGCAGTTTTCTAGGTCTCGTAACTTTTTACCGTCGTTTTCTGAATATGCAAATTCTAGTTACACCAAAACTTTGTTCTCTCACCGGAAAAAATACTATTTGGAACTGGGACGAACAAGCACAGTTGGAATTCAATTCTTTGAAAGAAACGATACTTAACGCGCCAATACTAGCTCATCCAGATCTGTCACAAGATTTCTGCCTTAGCACGGATTCTTCTAAAGTCGGCCTTGGTGCCCATTTATTTCAAGAAGCCACAGAATATGACACTACTGTTCAGAAAACCATTGCTTTTGCTATCCGAGTGCTAACAAAATCTGAAAAATTTATTCCGTTACTGAATTAGAAGCTTTAGCTATCGTTTGGGCATTTAACAAATTCCGTTTCTTTCTTTCTGGTAAGCACGTAAAAGTATACAGTGATCATCGTGCATTACAATTTCTGATGTCTTCAAAATTAAATCATAACAGGTTAAAACGTTGGGCATTGTTTCTGCTAGAATTCCACTTCACAATAGTCTACATTCCCGGCAAGGAGAACATTGTTGCGGTCGCACTGTCACGCGCACCGGCTGGGCTTGAGAAAAGTAACACAGAAGGCAACCTCGAGAAAAATTTCAGTATTCTTTACATACAGAAAGTCGCCTTTGAAAACTTCATCACCACATCTTTAAAGGACATTGCTCATGAACAAGATAAAGATCCGATTTGGAAAGACATCAAAAGTAAATGGCATGAAAAGACACACACTCAGATTCGGCATTATTATCTGGTTAGAAACAACATACTCTTCAAACGCTGCACTGTTGATGACAAGCTATGGGTACTTTGAGTTCCAGATGATTTTGTTAATGAGCTCATTTGGTACATTCATTTCAGCTACACACATTTTGGTCCACGAAAATGTTATCGTATTCTTCGAACGACTTGTTATTTTAACAATATGGGAAAGAGAATTCGAAGAGCCTTGTCTATTTGTAAACTTGGTCAAAAGGCGAAACCATCTACTGTCTCACATCGTGCTCCGTTGTTTCCTATCATTCCTTCTAAACTAAAAGAATTTGCTGCTGTTGATCTCTTGCAACCCCTTGTCAGAACATCGAATGGATTTTCGTAGGTTCTAGTCGCTGTTGAACTTACTTCAAAATTTGTTTCTTTCACTCCGTTACGTAAAGCCACTGGACAGTCTGTATCCAACGCCTTTGTTAAAAATTTCTTACGTGAAGTTGGACACGTTAGTAAAGTCATTTCAGATAAGACCGCAATTCAGATCTGCTGTTTGGTCACGCATGCTTCGGGACCATAAAATCAAACCTGTTTTTATTTCATTGTACTCACCACATTGTAACCCGTCTGAACGGATTATGAAAGAAATCAATAATCTTTGCAGGCTTTATTGTCACAGAAAGCATCAGCATTGGGACAGATATTTACACTTATTTCAAAACGTGCTGAATGAAATGCCTCATGACTCCACTGCTTTACCACCTATTCTTGTACTAAAGAATGAAGAACCACCGAACAGAATCAGAGAGGTTGTACCTTTTCCGAATACACGAAAACTTCGACACAAAGACATAATTGATTTAGCTATTAAAAATATAAAATCTGCAGCAGACAAAAGGAGAAAACTACACGATAAAGCAAATGCAAAGAAATTTTATATTGGTCAGAAAGTTCTCATTAAAGCTCATTCATTGTCACATAAGAAGAAACACTTGAGTCACAAATTCTTGCTAGTTTACAATGGACCTTACAGAATCCGACGTATACCATATGATAATAGCGTTGAAGTTGAAAGTCTGCGTACTAGGAAGAGTAAAAGTGTACACCACATTTCACATGTATAACCGTTTATTGAAAGATAATCTGCTTTTAACTTTGTCTTTGCCATAAAACTTTTCACTTCACATTTCTAGTATGCTTTGTCAGACTTAAGAAACTGTTACCATGCAACAATGTTTGAAGTTAAATATCCAATCAAGACCCAAGAGAACTTATTTAAACAGAAATTACGAATGCATTGTTATAGTGAACAGACGACACAGTGTTGTTATTTGTACATTCTTGCTTGTTAGTTGGACGATTACGTAACGACTATAAGGCTTACATACTTAGAACATATACCAGTACAGCTAATGAGAGTTTACTGCAACATTTTGGTTTACTTGAAAATACATTATGGATTTAAAGTGCTTTCTGAGAGATACCAGATGACACAGTGGTTAGTTTATGTGACAGCTACACGATTATATCACGACGTTACTAATGAGTGACAATTTGCACTGTTGCTTTTGCGGTGTATCTGTTTTGTATCTGCAGTTTTTCTGTATTATTCTGGAAAGTAAAACATGTTTTAGTAGTAACCTTTGTGGTATACCTACAATGAGACAGCCTTTTCCGTAGCACAATAATACGTTACATTATAGTACTTTCTTGATCACGGTAAGGTACGTAATAACTACGATATCTATACGCAAAGCATTTTACTTTCGTTTATGATGAGGTAAGTACATTGACTTCAGCAGAGCTTTGCTTATAGAGGACGATAACTACGACACTTCCACAGAATTATCTTACAGCAAGACGCACATTTAGCACTACAGGACACGCATTTGAGTGATTAATTTTGTACTTAAAACATTTATTTTTAAAGATTTTTGAATTACAAAGTAAGTTTTCCAAGATACATTTCATTCCATTGCTGTAATCTGTAACACGTGAGGGTATAATTACATTAATCATCAGGGGGGTACACGCTTACTTTGTGTACCATGTGTTTGGCAAGCACAAGGAGCTTTAGCTAATATGGTATTTGCTTATACAACTTACACATCGGTACCATATTCCTCTAACACCGAATTACACAGCTGATTATTTAACAGAGAAAGGAACATTTTTTTACTATCTCAGTGACACATGTTTACGCAATTACACAGTTGGATAATTTCACACTTATGAAATTGTATTTTGTCTGTACTTTGTGAGCTGTTCATTTTTTTTTTTTTTGGAACCATTGTGATACTATGAGTCCTTTGAATGATATATTTGGTATGGGATCATGATTTTTAAAGTACATTTGAGGTAGATGACACTATTGAAATGAGCAGAGAATTTTTTTTAGGTTCTGACGTTATTGCAAAAAGCTACGACGTTTTTGAGATTTGACTGAGGTGTTATGATGTTACTTTTACGACGATGATGTGTATTATGCTGTTGAGGTATGTTTATGATCAATAAGCTGATGCTATATGAGGAATTTGATTATGCTACGTATTTATTATGATGAAATATTGAAGAGGTGTTGCTGAATATGTATATGTGTGATAAGGTGAGGAATAATGAGTTGCGATGAATTAGAAGAAATGCATTGAGAAGTTTTACGAAAAAAGTACAGAAAGCAGGTACAGATAGCACTTTTTGAAATAATAAAGAACGAAGGGAGATCTCCAAGAAGTAAAGAAAGTTTTGTTTGCAAGATACTGCAGTAAAACAAAACCTGTCCTTTCCCTTTCTGTTATTCCGCTATGTGTTTGTGCACCCTTGTCTATTCGTGTTCTTCCTGTCTTTATGTGTTTAGTTAATAAGATTCATGTTGTAGAATTTTTCTAGTACTAAGCTACATTCCCTATGATGAGGAATACTGTTATCCTCAAATAAATTTTGTATTTATAATATGTCATTTTCTTTGTGAAGATGTTTACACATTTTTAATTCAATTCTGTTTCAATTCTCATATGTGAAATTAATGTTTCGAAAACTATTCTCATTATTTTATATATTTACTTATGTCATAATTCCTGTAACACTGATGTACATGTTTATTTCTATTATTTTGTAAAGCCTGTATTACTACAAATGTTATCTGTATTATTATGTTTTTAATGATGTTTTCTGTATCTTTGTAATTCTATTCTCATGTTATAAAATTGTAATGGACGCCAGTTCAGCAAATTAAGTAACTTGTAAGCATTCATTTCAGTGCACATGTTTCTGTTGCTCATAGTAATGCACAATATGTGAGAAGTTGGGACTGTTAGTGTTGGCACGTGTGTTAATATTTCAGCAAGGGACTGGATAACAGCATTGCTGATTCTAATGACAATTCCAAAAACTTTGTGAGCGCACAAGTGGTGGTTTATGGACTTGCTATATTGTCCGCAAGACTCTTCGATGGTGATTGTGCACCTGCACAGTCGCAATATATGGCTGCTGGCCGTCTCTACAGGGACTGCAGTGGGTCTGCACCTCTGGTGGCCCACCAATACCATAATCTCTACAAGGACTGAAGTGGGTCTGCACCTTCGATGGCCCACCAATACCATTATTTCTACAAGTACTGCAGTGGGTCTGCACCTCTGGTGGCCCACCAATACCATAATCTCCACTAGGACTACAGTGGGTCTGCTCTGTGATGACCTACCTACCAATATTCTTCAAAACTTCGACTGACTCTGCTGTGGGTTTGCTCTGTTGTGGCCCATTACCTGTCTGCATGTCAAGAGTCAGCACTGTCTTTCCGTTGGAAGGACAACACTACTTCTTCAAGACTGCATGGAAATCCACTACTTCCATGTGCATTTTCTTTTACTAATGAGACATTTTGAAAAAAAACTGTAATTACTACTGTGATGAATGATCGGGACGGTCTTTACGGACTGTAAGAAAATTTTAGCTTTTGACCAACATTGTATCAATAACTGTGTGCATTTGATATCTTTGTCATTGTAATTACGAAAAAATTTTTCAAATCTGTATTGGCCACTGCCCAAAACAATTTGTAAAATTTTTTGTGAGAAGCATGGGGGGCTATGTAAGTAGGCTGTTTAGGTATTTATATTGGTAACGCCACGTAGCGCTCTGTATGAAAATCACTGGCTGTGCTGTGTGCAGTCTGTGGCTGGTTTGCATTGTTGTTCGCTATTGTAGCGTTGGGCAGTTGGCTGTTAACAGTGCGTAGCATTGCGCAGTTGGAGGTGAGCCGCCAGCAGTGGTGGCTAGAAATGGCGGAGTTCTGAAATTTGTAAGACTGGATGTCATGAACTGCTATATATATTATGACTTTTGAACACTATTAGGGTAAATACATTGTTTGTTCTCTATGAAAATCTTTCATTTTCTAACTATGCCTATCAGTAGTTAGTGCCTTCAGTAGTTTGAATCTTTTATTTAGCTGGCAGTAGTGGCGGTCGCTGTATTGCAGTAGTTCCAGTAACGAAGATTTTTGTGAGGTAAGTGATTTGTGATAGGTATAGATTAATGTTAGTCGGGGCCACTCTTTTGTAGGGATTATTGAAAGTCAGAATGCGTTGCGCTAAAAATATTTTGTGTCAGTTTAAGCACAGTCATGTATAATTTTTCTAAGGGGACGTTTCAACCTCTCTCCCGATAGGTTACCCCTACTTTCCCATCTTGCAACATTTTACACCGTCGAACCCTTTTTCAGGTCAACAAATCCTATGAACGTGTCTTGATTTTCCTTTAGTCTTGCTTCCATTATCAATCGCAAAGTCTGAACTGCCTCTCTGCTGCCCTTACCTTTTATAAAACAGAGCTGATCGTCATCAAACAGTCCCCAATTTTCTTCTCCATTCTTGTCAGCAACTTGGACGCATGAGCTGTTAAGCTGATTGTGCAATTATTCTCGCACTTGTCATCTCTTACTGTCTTCGGTATTGTGTGGATGACATTTTTCCTAAAGTCAGTTAGCATGTCGCCACACTCATACATTGTACATACCAACATGAATAGTCGTTTTGTTGCCACATCCCCCAATGACATTAGAAATCTCGATGGAATGTTATCTATTTCCTCTGTATTTTTTTTATCTTAAATCCTCCAAAGGTCTCTTGTATTCTAATTCTAATACTGGATCCCCTATCTCTTCTAATCCACTGCTGTTTCTTCTTCTGTCACATCTGATAAATCTTCATCCTCATAGAGACATTAAATGTACTCTTTCTGCATATCCTCTCTGCCATCTGCATTTAACAACGGAATTCCCATAGTTCTCTTAATGTTACCACCTCAGCTTTTAATTTCACTGAAGGTTGTTTTGTATTTCCAATATGCTGAGTCAGTCCTTCGGAACAAACATTTCTTTTTGGATTTCTTCACATTTTTAATGCAGCCATTTCGTCTTAGCTTCCCTGCACTTCCTATTTATTTCATTCCTCAGCGGCTTGTGTTTCTGTGTTCTTGAATTTCCCTGAGCATTTATGTACGTACTTCTTTCAACGATCAACTGAAATATTTCTTCCGTTACCCATGCTTTCTTCGCAGTTCCCTACTTTGTAGGTGTTTTTCTTTTCAACTTCTGTGATTGCCATTCTTAGAGATGTCCATTCTTCTTCTACTTCTCGTTGCTGTATCTACAGCCTTAGAGAACCTCATAAGTGTTTCGTCATTCCTTAGCACTTCCGTATCCCAGTTATTGGAATATTTTTTTCCTGACAAATCTTTTAACCTTCAACCTACTCTTCATCACTACTAAACTGTGATCTGAGTCTCTATCTGCTCCATCAATCCAGTATCTGATTTTGGAATGTAATTTAACTGAAATCTTCCCCTATTACCTGGCCTTATCCTCTTGTGAGTCTTGAGAGCAGTATTCGCTATTACTAGCTGAAATTTGTTACAGAACTCAGTCTTTCTCCTCTCTCATTCCTTGACCCAAACTCATATTCTCCTGTAACCTTTCTTGTACTCCTTCCCCTGCAACAGCATTGTAGTCCCCCATGGCTATTACACTTTCATCTCCCTTTACATATTGTATTACCTTTTCTATATCCTCATATATTTTCTCTATCTCTTCATCTTCAGCTTTCGATGTCGGCATGTATACATGATGTATCGTTGTCAATAGCTTCTTTACCACATTTAAGCTCCTGACGTTCCACGCCCCGACTCTTAGAACTTTATCCTTTCGTTGGTTATCCAGTCTTTTTCTCATGGTCACCTCACCCTTTGCAGTTCCATCGCGGAGATCCGAAAGAGGACTATTCCGTAATCTTTTTCCAATGGAGGGATCATTATGACACTTCTTTCAATTATAGGCCACATACCCTATGGATACTCGAAATGTGTCTTTAATGGAATGGTTTCCATTGCCTTCTGATCCTCATGCCGTTGATCATTGCTAATTCTTCCACCTTTAGGGGCAGTTTCCCACCCCAAGGACAAGAGAGTGCTCTGATACGCTTCTTCGCCCTCCTTGACAAGGCCGTTGGCAGAGTGAGCGTGACTTCTTATGCCGGAAATATTCGGCCGCCTATGCTGATTGCTAAAGTTTAAGCGCTGATGGGTTTCGAAGCCAGGACCAACGACGTTTTGATTATCAATCACAGACGCTACCCCTAGACCACGGGTGTAGATCTTTAAGCACATATAAAATATACAAGGGGTTAAAATGACCTTCGATCGGTAACTTTTTGATCGCCCCCTACAGTACTGTTTTGTGAGCATTTATGGGCAAATCTCCAGAGGGTTATCGTGTCTTTCTTCACATTCTGTTTGATTCAGAACACTTGGTGATCTCAATCTGTCTTTGAGTTAGACCTCTGTAAACTCTCAAGTGACTTACGAGTAGCATTTTTGCTCATTTTAAGTTTTCAGAGGATTGGTAATAATATTTTTATTGTGAAATTAAGATATTGGTTCTTATTCGATGTTTATCCATCGCTGCCCTAGAGGACACCTGTATTAGTTGTCTACTGGAAAATGATATGTTTTATCAACCGTATTTAGACCTCGTACATTAATAATTAACATTTTTCCTGATATTACCAAATTCAGCCGCGTTCGAGTATATTCGCATCCATTGGAGTTTTCACCTACTTTCATGGGTTTGTATGACCTTGAGTTTCGGTCTGGCACATAGTTTTAATTTGCCAGCAAGTTTCATATCAGCGCACCCTCCACTGCAGAGTGAAAATCTCATTGTGAAAACTGTTTTTGTTATTTACCGATTAGTAAGAAAAATTCCTCGTCAAGTTTTAGCTGCTGTGGTGCAACAGTATTGACAAAAGAGGGAGGAAGATGTCGGGCGGCAATAGGTTTCCCCTCTCTACTAAGGCTCTCCATTTACGTATCAAAAAAATGGTTCAAATGGCTCTGAGCACTATGGGACTTAACGTCTGTGGTCATCAGTCCCCTAGAACTTAGAACTACTTAATCCTAACTAACCTAAGGACATCACACACATCCATGCTCGAGGCAGGATTCGAACCTGCGACCGTAGCGGTCACGAGGTTCCAGACTGAAGGGCCTAGAACCACACGGCCACACCGGCCGGCATTTACGTATCGGTCTGCAAGCGGAGCAGTGGTCACAATACGTCAAATGGGTTCTGTCCGCCATCGGAGTATATCAGATTATCTTCGTTGTGTGAAAGTGTCTTTACAGAGTTAGTAAGTGTTTCATCCTGGACGTGAGACGGGCGATAACTGTGAAACTGTTGTTGGAATACTTTGATATTGCAGAAAATGTATCCACAAGAGAAGATCATGTTATTTATGAACAAATAAAACAGCTGTTGACAGAAGAGGGTACTGCAGTAGGCGGGATTACTACACTTTTAACAGATGAAGAGATATCAGATAAAGAGGCATCAGATGAAAGAAATGATAGTGCCTTGGTAATGAGGGCTAAAGCAATGCCACCACTGGCGGATTTCCAGGGAAGTAGTGGTTCATCTTATAGGCCATCGACTTCAAGACAACTAACTACGTTTCTAGTACGATATCTGCCTGATGTGTACAAGATATGGATTAAACAACCAAGTGAAAAAGATGGAAATGTTGCCCCCTTCCCCGTCTACTGTGTTACAAAAGTTTGAAAAGAGGCAAAAACAACGTCATTTATCAAACCTAAAAATTATACAGGATATGATAAATCGTAAATTAATGATAAAAAGAAGTTCAAAATGTGTGTGAAATCTTTATGGGACTTAACTGCTAAGGTCATCAGTCCCTAAGCTTACACACCACTTAACGTAAATTATCCTAAGGACAAACACACACACACCCATGTCCGAGGGAGGACTCGAACCTCCGCTGGGATCAGCCGCACAGTCCATGACTGCAGCGCCCTAGACCGCTCGGCTAATCCCGTACAATTAATGATCATTCTGTAGCAAAGAAACAGGAAAATACAATAACACATGACACAGATTGACATATTGGACACTGAAAATGATGAAGAGAACTGATCCTCTAGTACAGAGCTTCTTGCTCGTGGGTAAAGAAATCTAAATCTAGGAATAAGATTGTTTGTGCAGAATAATCCACAAACCTAGCAAGTGGTTGGTTAGAGAACATGCCTTCATTCAACATAAACTTACCAATTTGTGAGAGAAATGAGGTCTCTCATTGAGAAAAAGCGTCTGTACCAGGTCAAGTAATTAATTATTACCAATCAAGATTTGATAAACCGTTACGATTTGGACGGACTTTGGAAATGAAGGGAAGCAAGCATGTATTTGGTGCGGTTGGAGCCATAGCGGCACCCACACATTCTTATACGACTATGCCTGGGGTTGTTGTGGACGGTACGCTGCTATACGATTTGCATGTCTTTGTATCGGAACCTACACGCCATTTTCCTGCAAATATGAGTATAAATTTACGTAACATCAAAGCGTTTGCTGGTAAATCTGCAAATATCATGAAGAGGGATAAAAAAGTTTTCCTTCAATAAGTAATGTGACCAGATGCACGAGAAAAAACTAAAGCCCTTCTTTTGGTTGGCTCCTCGACAGCCAGTAGAGATAACGGGCTATAGCATTCTACAGTTCCTGAAGCCGTTGAATCCATAAAGAAGCTGATTTCAGGGAAGTGCACTGGCTCTGTGCAACCTGCTGATGTTTTCTTCTTCCATCCATACAAAAATTTTGTGAAATTTGTAACAGACGCAGTTTTGTGTCTTGTGACAATTACGTTAACATCATATGTTATAGGGACCACTGCTTACGCCTTAATCGTTTGTATATTTTCAGTTATCGGTTGCATGATTCTTCAACTTAATCAAATTCATATTTTTCCAGCGCTGCTATCAAGGACTGCTGTGGGGTCACCCTTGGAGTACTGCTTCGGTGAAGGAATAACGGAAGAGCGTTACTATGAAAACTGACCAACCTGCTTTCATCACATGCAGACAATGCGGGAACTGTATATGTATTGACCATGCTGTTTTTGCTGACTTGCTTGCTTTTGCCTCCGAAAGCGTGGTCAAGTAAATAGACTCTGTTATACAGTATTTCATGTCATATTATTGTCTCTCTGTCTGAAATAATCGATTTGTTTAATGAATCATTCATACTTACAGTGTTCTGTTCTAATAGTTCATAGCAGCTACAGTTTTTATGGTGTGTGCATATTTGTTGCACTGTTGAGAGCGCTATGTATGATATAATTTTCGCGACAACATATCGTGATCTTCCCTTGTTAGCAACCTCCCTCCATTTTGTTGCGTTTCGCGTGAGCTACGTTCCACCTATCTTTATCAAAAACGCCGATCGCGTATTCCATGGTTCAAGTTCATTTCCTGGAGACAGATTTTAGGACATAAAATCTCTTCAAAACTTCGCTTAAATACTTACACTTACTCAAGAAAGGAAGGCTACAAATTTCGGAATCCTTCGAATTGTATTGGTTCACTATATGGTCTGCCCAAAAAAGTTATCCAATATTGCTTTTTGTTAACCGCATGTTGCACTGTTAGATTATTTACCAAGATCGAGCCTATTATTCTGGATGGAATAGTGACGGAGGAATATTTCTCCTTCGGCACCGGCAATGAAACACTGGTTAACGTATGGGCGTTTTATATTCCATCCCCGTAAAAATTAATGTAATATTACGTACAATGAGAATAATAGCCGTCTCACGTATCATTTTGTAGCACACGAAGCGTTCCTTAAATAACGCTACTAGTGGGAATAGTATGAAAAAATAATTGGATACTGCGAAAATAAATTTTAATGAAGAGAGTAAAAGGGACACTCCTTACTAAAAATTTGTTCACTCGCCATCGCAAAGACGCCCTTGACCTCTCGTAACTGAGGTAGTAGTCACTCGTAACCGGGACGACGAATTGCCTGAAATTGTTTACAAACTGATTGCCTACTGGACAGTAACTGTAAGCCTCGAGTGTAGCATTCCAATGAATCATGCGAAAAGTGACTGCCAAGCATTCTCGACCAGCATAATAAATAATTCCTTTTCATTAGCTCCTTGTGCGGCCCGCTTTTGACTCGGACATCTCCTGTTAGACTACATTATCGGCTTCGATACTTTGCCATACCTACGTCCCTCGCATAAAGGCACCACATGGCTAGGTAAATGTGGTGTCTAGTTCATCACGAGTGTTGCCTTGAACAGTGGGAAAGTGCCGAGGTGACCTACTTTAGTGACACCTTGCTGCGCAACGTCCGGGAGCCTCAGCATCAGTAACATCCTAATTGTTATCCCTCCACGTAGCAGGTATATCAATCAGTGCAGTTGTTTCACTTCATACTACTTGCTACAGCAGTGCTTCAGAGCCTTGTGTCTCTGTGTTCTGTAGCAGAAGGAGTGGTTAACGTAATGAAACGGCGCATGCTTTCCAGCGAAGCTACTAATGGGTCCTCATCGGCTAAAGACTTGCAACAAACTTTTACTTGCTCCGCCGAGTAATCCGCTTTCGCATCACTTCAAAGACAGCCGGGGCCGCCTGCTTCTGACGAACAGCGCCAGGCCCGGCTGCTCTGGTCTGGGACGGCAGTCCTAATCCTCTCTCTGTCAGCCCGTGTCCACATTAAATGGACATTACAGCTCTAAACCCCCCCCCCTCTCCTCCCGCATCCCAATACGCTTCACAAAGGTAGCCAATTGAATGTGTGATCTGTGTAAAGAACAGCTTCGACGTTATACACGTTAACAACTGATCGGTGACGGAATCTACGCCATTAATTTTGGAGTGTATGTTCAATCACTGTTGCACTCCGAAGCTACCGCCTGTAACATAGGAACGACCCATGAAGTGGTCTACCGCACGCTGCCAAAACTCTAGTCCGCTAACAACACTGCAGGGTGATTCAAAAAGAATACAGCAACTCTGAAAATCGAAAACTCTGTAAAGAAGAAAAGGAGAGCTACGCTCTTTCTGTTGTCGATTGAAAGAATCTCTGATGTTTCATTTGACTGCTCGTTTCGTCGTTAGTAGCTCTGTTGGCCACATAACCTTTATCTCTGTTGTCAGTGCAAAGATAGCGATTTCTCAATGAAAAACTTTTCGTCGTATCGAGTACGGCAGAAGTAAATGGACGACGGTTGTTCAGCGTGTATTTCGAACCAGGTATGGTTGTGAATAGTCTGTTGGTATAAACAGTTCACAAAGAGGGGCGTTTGCTCAAAGCTAGTTCGGGGCGGCCAAGCACGAGTGACGAAAATGTTGGTCGCATTCAGGAAGCATTTGCTCGCAGTCCACGAAAATCGACCCGTCGAACTAGCAGAGAGGTGCAAATTGCGCAACTGGTCATTTGGAGAGTCCTAAGGAAAAGGTAAGTAATGAAATCATATGGTTCAAGCCCTTCCCGAAGCTGATAGGTGAAAAGAATCGAGTTCTGCGAGTGTCCTTGAGCAAATGGAAACAGATGATCGGTTCATTTCGAAGCTAGTGTTTAGCGATGAGGCAACATTTCACCCAACAGGGAAAGTCAATCGTCAGTGTCCGTACATGGGGCATTAAGAATCCGCGCGATACAAGTCAGCACGAACATGATTCACCTAAGATGAAGGTTTCCTGTACAATTCAGCCAGTAAAGTTACTGCTAATTATTTCTTCGAAAGTAGAACTGTAACTTGGCAGACCTATCTGGAAATGTTGTAGAACTGGCTGTTCCGTCAACTCTAAGAACAAGCTCGTCAGTTAGTATTCCAACAGGATGGCACACCACCCCGTTGGTACTTATCTATCTGTGTCTCTTCAAATGAAAGATAACAGCAGAAATGGGTGGGCCCCCAAGCAGCTCGTAACAGAGAACTTCATCACTTGCCTCCATGAATCCCCGACTTCAGCCCATGTGATTTTTTTCTGTGGGGATATGTTAAAGATATGGTGCTTCGACCACCTCTAGCAGCTTAAATTGGGGAACTAAAAGAAGGGAGTAACTGCAGATACCCAAACTGTAACGCTGGAAATTCTAAAGGGAGAGTGAAACGAGTTCAAGTAACGGGCTAATGTCACTCGAGCGTCCGGAGGGGCTCATAATGAACATTTATGAATTTATTTTCTACTGAAGAGAAAACTTTGTTAAGCACTCTTCACATTGATTAATTATCCAAGTTTCCATCATGGTTATTTGATTAAACACAGATTTTCAAAGTTGTGAAATTCTTTTTGAATCACGATCTACTACTCGGCAAAGCGAGTTGTCACCTCGACATGGTCGCAGCAGCAACGTATCTAAGCTCTAGGAACGGGGACTATCCTTACAAGCGAGCCGGCGTCACATCCCACACATCCATCGGTACGTTTACACGCGACATAGTATATGGAAAACAGAATCAAATTCTGAAACACAAATGCAATGTTTGCTGTCCTGTTCACATGTTACGAACGTTTGCTGTCTACTTATTAGGCCTATATTTTCCTAACCCCACCAAACTTCGATGTCAGAGTGTCACTTGCCTAACACGAATGGATTATATAAATGTGCTGTTCCAATTTAGTATACTCTGTGAAGTGAAATTATCAGCGGCTTCGTAGTTCTTTTGTTTAGTAGAGAGCGGAGATTGTTTGGAAATCTTACCCTTGCGATACCGTTGTATTACTATCGCCAGATCACATTCATTATGGAAAGTAATTGCGAAGCGATCACTGGCTGATCATTACTGTAAACAAATATTTAGGACACTTACAATTGACAGAAATGTAGCTAATGGGTAAAGACATTGTGAATAATCAAGAAAAGGAATCTGCATGATGCTCTAGACTCAAGAACATTGTAACGGATCGTGCGGACGTGTGTAGTAGCTTAATTTAACCGTAGAAGATGTATAGGCCTACCTGAGTATCAAAATATTGTGAGGTCGAAACCCTTCTCGTCCTTGGTAGTTTTTATTTTTAAATCTTTATCAGAAAGACTTCAGTCATTTTTTTAATTCAAATACTTGTATTTAAATTGAAGATCGTTTGCTGCAACATTTTAATCATAGCTTTAGCTTTTTCATTTGCCCATCATTTTAAAGAGCATTTCAAAACTCGACCCCACTCCTCAGCTTGTGAGTTAATGACTAATTTGTAACCAGTAATAAAGAGCCTATAAGTGAAAGAAGGTAAAATATTTTAAAAATTAGCATGCTGTGAAGGATAATAATGTTATCGCCAGTTAATTTTGATTCGTAATGATAAAATGTGATTCCCTTCAAATACACTACGGGCCACTAAAATTGCTACACCACGAAGATGACGTGCTACAGACGCGAAATTTAACCGACAGGAAGAAGATGCTGTGATATGCAAATTATTAGCTTTTCAGAGCATTCACACAAAGTTGGCGCCGGTGGCAACAGCTACAACGTGCTGACATGAGGAAAGTTTCCAACTGATTTCTCATACACAAACAGCAGTTGGCCGGCGTTGCCTGGTGAAACGTTGTTGTGATGCCTCGTGTATGGAGGAGAAATGCGTACCATAACGTTTCCGACTTTGATAAAGATCGGATTGTAGCCTATCGCGATTGCGGTTTATCGTATCGCGATTCGCAATATTGCTGCTCGCGTTGGTCGAGATCCAATGACTGCTAGCAGAACATGGAATCGGTGGGTTCAGGAGGGTAATACTGAACGCCGTGCTGGATCCCAACGGACTCGTATCACTAGCAGTCGAGATGACAGGCATCTTATCCGCATGGCTGTAACGGATCGTGCAGCCACGTCTCGATCCCTGAGTCACCAGATGGGGACGTTTGCAAGACAACAACCACCTATACCAACAGTTCAACGTCCTTTGCAGCAGCGTGGACTATCAGCTCTTAGACCATGGCTGCGATGGTGTACTCAACGACGAACCTGGGTGCACGAATGGCAATACGTCATTTTTTCGGATGGATCCAGGTTCTGTTTACAGCATCATGATGGTCGCATCTGTGTTTGGCCACATCGTGGTGAATGCACATTGGAAGCGTGTATTCGTCATCGCCATACTGGTGTATCACCCGGCGTGATGGTATGGGGTGCCATTGGTTACACGTCTCGATCACATCTTGTTCGCATTGACGGCACTATGAACAGTGGACGTTACATTTCAGATGTGTTACGACCCGTGGCTCTACCCTTCATTCGCTCCCTGCGAAACCCTACATTTCAGCAAGATAAAGCACGACTGCATGTTGCAGGTCCTGTACGGGCCTCTATGGATACAGAAAACGTTCGACTGTTGCCCTGGCCACCACATTCTCCAGATCTCTCACCAATTGAAAACGTCTGGTCAATGGTGGCCGAGCAACTGGCTCGTCACAATACGCCATTCACTACTCTTGATGAACTGTGGTATCGTATTGAAGCTGCATGGGCAGCTATACCTGTACACGCCATCAAAGCTCTGTTTGACTCAATGCCCAGGGGTATCAAGGCCGTTATTACGGCCAGCGGTGGTTGTTCTGGGTACTGATTTCTCAGGATCTATGCACGCAAATTGAATGAAAAAGTAATCACATGTCAGTTCTAGTATAATATATTTGTCCAATGAATACCCGTTTATCATCTGCATTTCTTCTTGGTGTAGCAATTTTAATGGCAAGTTGTGTATATTAGGAAAATACTTAATGGTCCATTTCTGAGTGACAGGTCGGAGTTTTGGTTTTGGACTCACATTTGAGAAATGAACCTTAATAATCAACCCATGACACTGCTTGCATGAACAATAATTAACTGCTGACCGATACTTTCATGCGACGATACTCCTCGCACGCTGTCCCTTTGCCAACATTTTCTTATGGTGTTAAGTGTGTGAATCCATGTTTCATGGAAGCAAACCAATGGCCACTTCAGTTCTGATGTTTCATTCTTCCGTAAAACGTAATGAAGTATACCCTGTTTGCAATTAAGTCCTCTCGTCCAGACATAAAACGTTTATTTTCCCACCTTTAGTTTGAAAACCTAAATACCATAGACAAAACAACTTTTCTTAGAGTTTTGTAGCAGACGCAAAGACAGTTGTATGTGACAAAAGCAGTCTAGTTTTCCCAAAACTTGTATTTCTCTATACTGTTCGTGATAGCGTAGAAATTGCTGCCGGGTCACTGGAACACTGATTATGACCACTTGCTCTCGTTGCTTGGATTCCACTCTTCTCAGCTTAGTGTCTCTTCTTCCGTAATCTTTAAATCATCCTCTTGCCCATCATTAACACATTGGCTGAATGTTAACTCGCCTTCTCTGCCGACACGATAATCCCTTCTCTAGCTCATCATCAACATTTTTAATCACGTTAACCACAAGCCATCATGTCTGCCCGCGAAAGCATTTTCTACGCTCTCCTTCTGCCACTACTATGCGACATTGTAAGTGGGCTCTACTTTACTCGAAGTGTGATTGCACCTAGTGATGTGACCCACTTCGTTCCTGCTACTGCTGCGTTACCACATAGCCTTACCGGGTAATTCCTCTGGAGATAAAATCAAAGCTGTCTGGAAATGACACAAAAACGTCAGATTATTTTCAGCTGAATTTCCGGCAGTGGCCATGGTACTGTGTAGCGCCAGCCTCGCCGCCACAGGTGTAAACATCGCCGTAAACTTCACTGCCACCGCGTCCAATAGCTCGCTTCAACGAGTCGAGTGCCTGTTCACTGCTGACAGGGAGAGGTCCCGAGCGGTCCGACTGACTTTTTGAAACTATCTGTATCGTGGTGTAGGTCAAGATCCCAGGTATCACACACTGCAGCCATTCACCATCGTGAGCCTTCGTTTGTGAATAGATGACGAAAAAAAATAGTAATTTTGTGTGATGCGCAGTAGCATTATATAGATCGCACTAGACGGTTTGCTTGTGTAGTGAAATGAATAGGATAACAGCTTCACATGTAAAAGGTTGTTGGTTTCAATTCTCGCCATGTATACCACATTTTTCTTAATGTTTATCGACATGACTACGAAATGGTTCAAATGGCTCTGAGCACTATGGGACTTAACATCTGAGATCATCAGACCCCTATAACTTAGAACTACTTAAACCTAACTAACGTAAGGACATCACATACATCCATGCCCGAGGCAGGAATCGAACCTGCGACCGTAGCGGTCTCGCGGTTCCAGACTGAAGCGCCTAGAACCGCTCGGCCACAAAGGCTGGCTCATGACTACGATCATTATTTTTGTTCAACTAATTGGTGTGAATGGAAGTTATTATTTCTGTTCCTTTGTCACATCATTTTAACTACGGTCTGAACCTTTTCTATGGTTTCATTTTTACTTATATCATTATTTTTCCACCTGGAATATGAATGTAGTTGTATTCATCTATTATAACATTCAAGTATTTGAAAATTCCGATCCGTCAGCTGAAAAACAAAAGACGAAGTAAACTATTTATATTCGTGCAGTGGTGCGAAAAATGTTTTTTTTTTTTTGCCAGATGTGCATTTTTTGCACGGTAATCAACATGCAAACATTTAAAACGTAACCTAAATATCTATTGGACTATGGACAAAATAACGCAGATGAAAATTTAACTGAAAGACGGATTTATAAGTAAAACGAAATTCAAGAAAAAAGAGAAATAGGCTTAATAATAAAGTGGACTGAAAAGAAAAACACGATGATACAACAAAAGAAATTAAAGCGAAGTTAATATATAAAATTATTTAAAAACGCATGGACAAAGATTTCAGGTGGAGAAAGAATGATAGGAAGATAAATGAGAGCAAATAAAGGAGTTGACATTATGATTAAAATTATGTGACAAAGGAATGGAATTAAAAAAATTACATTTAAGTCAAATAATTGAACAAAATGGTAATCAAAGTCATTTCGATGAAGATTTAAACATTAAAGGAATTAGTACTCCGTACGAAATTCGAACACACAACCTCCAGCTTGTGAAGCCGTTATCCAATCCACTATATTACACAACCAGATCACATAACACGCCTTTTTAAATGCTATTCAGTGGCCCCAAAAAAAAAAAAAGTTGGTAACTTGTGTCATCAATTACTTGTAAACGAGGGCCCACCAGCCTGAATGGTTTCAGTGTGTGATATCTGGGATCTTAATCTACATCAGTTTATAGATAGTTCCAAAAAGTGAGTCTCACCACTAGGGATCTTAAAGTATCCATCCGCTGGACAGGTATTTAGTGCGCTACCCCGCTGCTCTGCAGAAGAACGAGAATCGTATCACACTGCCTCAGATGGATTCTGTCTTCAATCCATCCTCGAGCAGCCTATCGCTCAATACTGACACGACCTCAAGGACTTTGTCTATGTAAGAACACTCCAGTGAAACGCTGTGATTGAATTTCAGCCGGAACCAAATTGTGTGAACTTATATCCCGGAGAACTGTGACACTGTATCCTGTATATTAGACTTACTAAAATTACCTGAGAACATCAGCTGTAGCGTGTTGTTACCCCTCGGTCTCGAACACTATAATCTATTTCTATAAAAATTACGCTTCTGTTCCATCTGTAGCTATGGTCGGAGTATCAATTCAGCATCTAATAAGACTCTGTCAATCAGTATAAACGTATCTAACTATGGAGGATATATCGTCCCTTGCAAACATGTCTCTGTATTTCTAGCCATCCCCAATATATGAGTCTATTGTTAACAATAAAGCATTTGACGACGTTTAAAGTAAGAACAGCAAAAAATTAGATAAATTTGCTTTAAAGTAGCAAAACAGGTTAACAATCACATTTTGAATTTGTGAGAGAAACATCCATAATTAGTACTATAATTATTCAAACGTCTTATTGAAATAAATTTTGAATGTCTGAAATGTAACGCTGATATTAGAGTTAATAGTGTGAGGAAATAAATTAAGCGGCATTAATGTAAATTGTCTAGAGTCTAGACTCTGGAGGAAGGTAGCAAGTGCACTGCCTGCCGTCATAACTGCAACACTCAGAACGCTGGATGAGGTGTACTACCTGCTAGAATACGCAGATGATTAGCTTTCCAGCAGAACTCAACAGAGTAGGTGGGGTAACACCAACTATTTCTGTATATAGGGATCATTTGATCAGATCTAAATATTTGTTGGTTTCCAAAAGATCGTTTTAAAGTTTGTATAAGAAGGAGAAACATGTACCACAGCATGTTGGGATTCGACTGCAGAATATTCACGGTCTATGAAGCCTGCAGTTTATCGTTAGACGATATAGCTGCTCTTGTTGATCAGTATTCCTCGACTGTCATACAAAAATGTGATTTATGTGTTCAAGAGGGCCATACTCAACGTCTTGTAATGCCGTAGTCGAATCCCAATATGCAGTGGTAGATGTTTCTCTTTCTTACTCAGACTTTAAAACGATCTTTTGCAAAGCTACAAATATTCAGATTTGATCAAATTAATTCTATAAGCAGAAGTAGTTGGTGTTACCCCCTCTACTTTGTGCAGTTGCTGAAAAGCTAATCATATGCATTGCTGTTATGACGGCCGACAGTATACCTACAAACTTCCTGCATAGTGTAGCTTCTAAACTGCCTGTTCTATTTCCTCACACTGCTGGTTCAGATATGAGCATTAAGTTTGACACTTCAAAATTTGTTTCAAAAATACAGTTCAATGATCAGATGTTAATGTATCGCCCACCCTTGGAACATTTCTACCACAAATTCCACACGTGACTGTTAAATTGTCTTGCTAATTTAAAGTAAATTACTCTAATTTTTTACCTATTGTTACATTAAACTTAATTAAATGCTTTCTTATTGACAATATACTCGTATATTACATGGAGGTGACCAGAGACATAGAGAAGTGTTTGCAAGGGACGATGTATGCACTGTAGTTAGGTAACTTTCGCATCCTGATAGATAAAGTCTTATTAGATACCGAACTGATACTCCGACGAAAGCTATGGATGGGCTAGAAACGTAATTCGTGTAGAAATAGATAGATTGTAGTGTTCGTGAGTGAGGGGTATCCTTGCGCAGAACTTCACTTCGAAAGCTTCTGTTCTCTCTTGTCCTGTTTACCGTCCATACTTTACTTCCTTAGAAGCAATGACAAACCGCTTTCTGATACCTAAATTTTTAAAGATGTAAAAAAATTACTCTTTTTCGAAAATACTTTTCCTGCTATTGTGTCTTTGCATTTTATATTCTCCCTACTTTGGCTGTCCTCAGTTACTTTGGTACCCAAGGAACAAAAGTAATCTACTGCCTTTATTGTCACATGATCTAGTTCTCTAAGTATCGCCTGAATTAATATAAGTCCACTACCCTTGACTGACCTGATCTCACAAGCCCATTCAAGGCACTAATCTTTCCATTCAATTGGTCTTAAATGTCCATGTCATGTGACAGAATTACGCTATCGGCAAACCTCAGAGTTTATATTTTCTCTCCCTGAGAAATTAAATCCGTTACCAAAATTTTCGTTCATATCTTTTGCTGCTTCCTCAGACTATAAATCATTGAGGATAGATGATAACCTTGTCTCATAGCGTCCTCAACTACTGCTTGCCTGTGAGGTTCTGTAACTCCTACTGCAGTCCAGTTTCCATACCAACATTTTACCAGTGCTACTTTCAGAATTTCAAACAGTGCATCACCGTTGATTTCAACTAACGCTTTATCTCACTCTGCAAATGGCGTAAATGTTGGTTTGCCGTTTGTAGACTATATTTTAAGAGAGTGTGGGGGTAGTATTACCTCTCATGTTCCTACATATTTCTGGAAACCAAACCACTGCCATGGGCCGCTTCTGCTAATCTTTAAATAATCTTTGTAAGCATTTTGCATTCATGACTTATTAAACAGATGTTTTTGTAATACGCTTGTCAAATCCTGGCATTTTTTGAACCAAAATTATAACATTTTTCTGAAATTAGGATCTTATTTAGCCTGTGTCGTACATCGTGTGTACCAGGTTAAATGGTATTGTTATGTTTGCTCCTTAATAATTTTATCGTGTAGTCGTGATACCTTGTTCGGTCTTAGGTCATTCAGTAGTCTGTCTAATTCTCCTCGCAGCATCATATCTCCCATTTCATCTTTCCTTTCCATAATAATGAAGTTCCTTTCCATTATATAGTGATTTTACGTAACCCTTTACCTTTCAGTCTTCCTCTCTTTGTTTAGTACTGGCTTGCCGTTTGACCTCTTGATATGCATATATAAGCTTAACTTTTCTCAAAGGATTCTGATTTTTACCATATGGGGTATCCTGGTCTTTAAAGGCCGAATATGAACAAGAAGTTGTTACGTAGAGGCAAGAGGCTGTACGCCCTGACTTCAACATGATAATTCTATAGGAACATTAGCTGGCATACACCAGCCGTTTTAATTATCACCCTGAAATAATGAAACTACAGCCTTGGTCTTAGTGTTCGTCCTCCATGACCATAGACCTTCGTGTTAGTCCGCTGCATAATCACCGTTCAAAGCCACTTATTTTTTTCAACGATGGGTGACCAAGGCTCTAGTAGTCGGTCTTTTGACTGTTCAGGAAACGTTCCACCTCGAAAATCACCTCATCGTCATTTTAAAAACTGCTGGCACGCAATGGTTGTTTCATCAGGGGAAAGAGGAAAAAGTCGCTCTGCGCTATGTTAGGAACTTACGAGGGTGGATCAGTACGAGTTTCATTCACATCAGTCTGCCGCAACAGTGTAACGACACTTGAGAACGAAGTTCAGCAAAAATCCACCAACTGCATACTCCATTTGACGACGGTGTGAGCAGTTCAAAGCTGCAGTATGCCTCCGCAAGGGGAAATCAATGTGTCGGCCTAAAGTGAGTTAAGAAACCGTCGACTGCGTGCGGGCGCGTTTAGCACCTAGCCCACAAAAGTCGACGAACAGAGCAAGCAGAGAGCTGAACGTACCACAATCGACTGTTTGGAAGATCTCAAGGAAACGACTGAAGCTGAAGCCTTAACGCTTGTAACTGATACATGCCTTGACTCCAGATGACAAAGTCAGATGCCTTGAATTTTCGACACAGTTGCAACAGCTTATGCCAGGGGATCGGTTTTGTGAGAAACCCATCTTCAGTGGTGAAGCAACATTTTCTGTGGGTGGCACAGCGAAAACAGACAACGTGCGAATCTTGGGGAAAGATAATTCCCACGCTATCGTGGCGCACATTCAAGACTGACCAAAAGTAACGCATTCTGTGCAGTCTCCCTGTTCACAGTTTGTGATCCCTTCTCTACAGGATAATTACAGGATACGTGTATATGGACGTGCTGGAAAATTGGTTCATGCCACTACTGGAGACTGATACTAAAATGTAGACTTTCACGGCCGGAAATATCATGTCCATTATAATTATCCGGGCTGTTATTCCGTGGTCGGTTGATGAATTCTATGTCGATTCCCAACGTTTCGTCTCCGCCTGCGGGAGACATCTTCAAAGGGGTCCGTAGGTCGATGGAAGGTCCAACACACCCACTGGTTCGCTACTGACTGCCGCTAAACTCCGTGTCCGTGCGCTCCCGCGCCGCGGCGTGACGTCACGTGTTTTGAAAACGTCAGTGCAATTGGCCGCTGTCCGTCGCCGTCGATCGCCGTTGCCATCACCCAGTAGTGGACGGGTGGTACACATCTTCTTTAACACCGGCATCCATATGCCGTTTAATTTCAAGCCCTCCTCCTTTCGGTTGAAATTATTTGGGTGTTTAGCGATTTCGATTGCCTCCCTGTAGAGCCTTTTGTAGTATCCGCTTGTGGAAGCTAGTACTTGCGTCTCCACGAAACGAATTACTGATCTACTGGATCCGCAAGCATATAGGAAGCTAAATAAGGATCCAACTAACAACGTTCTCAGAACTGTGTCGTGGTTAATAAAAAAGTCCTCCATTGAAGAGAGTGTACAGAAAGGTCCGTGCAATTCGGTTGCGCTACCACCGAGGTTTTAAGGATTTCCCAAAATTCATAAAGAAAATGTGCCGTTAAGACCGATACTAAGTGCCATAGGTTCGTCCACCTACTCGTTAGCCAAGTTTTTGACTACGCTGTTGAAACCACATGTGGGCCGTTCGGAATCTTATATAATGAATTCGACACATTTCATCAGCAGATTGAATGGCATAGTGGTCCAGCCGGAGGACATATTGGTCAGCTTCGATGTGGTATCGCTGTTTATCATGGTTCCACTTACTGATGTATTGGAACAGCTGGATCGAATTTTACCTGCCGATATTTCAGAACTGTTTAATTGTTGTTTGACGACCACATGCTTCAAGTGGAATGAACAGTTTTATGAGCAAACGGATGGCGTGGCTATGGGAAGCCCCCTAAGTCCCGTGATTGCAAACTTCTTTATGGAGAAATTCGAAGAACAGGCCTTAGGTACTGCCAGCAAAATACCAAATGTATGGTTCCGATACGTGGATGACACGTTTGTGCTGTGGAGACATGGTAGGGAGGAACTAAGCCGGTTCCACGAACATCTGAACAGTATAAACACGAGAATTCAGTTTACAATGGAGGAGGAGGTAGACGGCAAATTACATTTCCTCGATGTGCTTGTTTTTAGAAACGAAAATGGTAGTTTGGACCACTCAGTACACCGCAAAGCCACGCACACGGACCGTTATTTGCACCGGGATTCGAACCACCACCCACAACAGAAGCGGGATGTTATCAAGACGTTAGCGGACAGAGCTAGAAATATTTGTGAACCTGAGTTGCTCGACGCTGAGATGGAACATCTCCACAATGCACTAATGAAGAACGGATATTCGTCCGCCGAAATAAAACGTGCGTTGAGGCAGCCACGCAGAAATCATACTGACGTACAGGCTACTGCAAAATCTAAGGTTTTCCTGCCGTTTGTTAAAAATGTAACGGAAAGAATAGGGAGGATCTTGACGAAGCGGAATATTACCGTAATTTACAAGCCCACCAGGAAGATACAGGAATACCTTAAGCCTGCCAAGGACGCTCGCAAGCCTTTGGAAAAAGCTGGAGTGTATAGGATCCCATGCAGCTGTGGTGATGTTTATGTGGGTACCACTAAAAGAACTGTTTCTAAACATTTGGAAGTGCACAAGGGAAATTGTAGAAGAGGAGAAACGGAACGATCAGCTGTTGCGGAGCATGCTTTCCAGCCAGGGAACCAAAATATTCGTTTCGAGGAGACCCAAGTACTAGCGGCCACAAGCGGATACTACGAAAGGCTCTACAGGGAGGCAATCTAAATCGCTAAACACCCAAATAATTTCAACCGAAAGGAGGAGGGCGTGAAATTAAACGGCATATGGATGCCGGTGTTAAAGAAGATGTGTACCACCCGTCCACTACTGGATGATGGCAACGGCGATCAACGATGACGGACAGCGGCCAATTGCACTGACGTTTTCAAAACACGTGACGTCACGCCGCGGCGCGGGAGCGCGCGGACACGGAGTTTAGCGGCAGTCAGTAGCGAGCCAGTGGGTGTGTTGGACCTTCCATCGACCTACGGACCCCCTTGAAGATGTCTCCTGCAGTCGGAGACGAAACGTTGGGAATTGAGACAAAATTCATCAACCGACCACGGCATAACAGCCCGGATAATTTTAATGGACACTACTGAAGACTGACAGTGTGGACCTGATCTGTCACCAGTATGGTGCTCCACCCCACTTCTATTATAATACTCGTTAATTCTTAAATAAGGAACCGAGAAACTGAAGGATCGGTTGTAATGGGGTTGATGATCAGTAGTTCATCTCATGGCCTCCACTCTCTCCTGACCAATCTCCATGCGACTGTTTTGTGAGGTGTTATGTAAGAGATTCAGTGTTCACGCCTCCTCCAGAAACAAATCGACCAGAATTGCGAGCTCGCATCAGCAGTACTTTTGTAATAATGAAGGGGTCACGCTGCGTCAGAACGTGGCAAGAGTCGACTTGATATCTGCAGAAGCAGTAGAGGGACACATATGGAGCACTTGCAATACTAAAAAAAAAACTTCTTTCTTGAGCTTTCTACATACGTGCAAACCCCTGTGACAATATGTAAAATAATATTGCTATAGCAAACCCGTGAAATCACTTCAGTCATTTGCAATAACCTGTACTTCATAGCCCAAAGATGCAGTAGTGTTGATTATGTCCTGCGCGGAATTAGGTGGAGCGTTCTCGTAGAGCAGAAACAACCCACTGGACTGCTTCCCAAGACGCCTCGTGTTCAGAGTCTCATAGCCGGTTTGCACCAAAACCATGGCTGTCATAAAATGCATTCAGCATCAACTTACGGGAAGCATTCGCCACAAACTGCCAGAGCTTGAAGCGCTCCTAAAACGCACAGGACCTCGCACAGTACTATGTACAGAGGTCTGGTTAATATGCGAAATTAACAGCCGTGAAATTTTTGTGACAGAGGGAAGTGTGTTACGGAGAGATACACGAATGGAAAATGGACGTAGAATGGCTCTGAGCACTATGGGACTTAACGTCTGAGGTCATCAGTCCCCTAGAACTTAGAACTACTTAAACCTAACTAACCTAAGGACATCACACACATCCATGCCCGAGGCACGATTCTAACCTGCGACCGTAGCGGTCGCGCTGTTCCAGACTGTAGCGCCTAGAATCACTCGGCTACTCCGGCCGGCGACGTGGAATATTTGTTGCAGTAGACAAACTCAGATCCACCGAAATATAAACTGTAGTTGCAGGCGAGATTGTTTAGATTCAGTGGTGGCATAAACTTATGATCAAAACTTTCTATCGACCATCAGACTTACCTCTAGATCTAAATAGAAACTTAAGAGAATACGTCACTTCTCTAGTACATACTGTAATTAACATATTTGTCACTGTTCGGTAATGTCAGCCACATCGGACAGTGGGGGAGCAGGGGTAAACTAGTCATGGTGGCCGTACTGACCTCCTCAGACCGAGCATGTTGGTTCTCTAGCGCGGAGCAGGAGCTATGCTCACGTTGCAGCCAGATTCATTGATTCGCCTTGAACAGAGGACGGCGACTTCCAGACCCAAATACATCTGGCAGGTTGGCGTCGAACCCAGAAACGCTAGTGGCGGTGCGCTGTCAGGATCCCAGCCACATTTGTGATAAACGCTGTGTGGCTCGGAGCGGAGCGTTCTTGTTGGGTTGAGTCCGCAGTCATTACTGGCAACTTAACTGTGCCTCGCGTCCACGGTCACATTCGGTATTGACATTTACGTAAGAAAACGTTGCAGCAAATATTACGTCGGACTTCTGGAAAAAGGATATTGTGACGGTACGTTACATAAATATTGACATTTTTATAGGTTGTAAACCGTAGTTAAGTATTTTATGAATATAATTAGTTTAAAATATACAGTTAATGTTCTTGAAAAACTGATGTGCAGCGATAATTTAAGAGTAGCATCTTTATTTAATGTCTATGTAAATAAAAAAGGATCGAAAGAGACGCGATTGTACAGCCTAGGAGAAAGGACATATTTTATGGTACACACACAGTTTTGTTTCGCTATACGGAAGGCAGCCATTGAGCGGCTACACATATTTTATGTAAGTTATTCTGTATTATTCAATAATAAATTTGTTATTATTATCACAAAATCAATTTCTTTGTAATAGTTGTCACCTCAAATGTTCGCAGTGGCTAACTATTTTTAATAAGCAATTTTTTCAGTAATTTGCACTGCGAGAAGCTCATCTTCCGATGCAGCCTCTGGCCGGCCATTAAGCGCCGAAGTATTAATTTATTTTTCAAAGTGTTAACAGTAACTGTAAATGCGAGAGATTTAGTTATAGGAACCTTTTTAAATTGCAACAGATAATTAATTTACGTTGAAGTTCATTTTTTAAAATATACAGATTCCATGAGTTCAGTAAGTTTTATGTTGGCCGCTCCACGGCAACAATCAAATTTCTCTCGAGCTTTGCCCTGCAATCAATAAATAGAAATTAACTAAATTACATTCAATTCAGTTAACAGCAACTATATTTCAGTCACCACGTTCAAAATCTAAAGTTAGTACATGAATAACAGCGGCCCCTCAAGAACCCGTTTCATATTTAGTTATGCACGTAAGTAAAAGTGATAAAAAAAAAGATAATATCCCTGAGAGAAAGAATCATGCTATCACAAAAGAAAAATTCATGATGATAAATTAAAAATAAAAATATATAAAATACATATGTTGTATACAACGTAACAAATGGCTCCGACGTCACAATATGCAGGTTCTAATTTGTATGAAATTAATATTTAAACGACACGATACTGTAGCATTCGGTCCTCCTGCTCTCAAAGAGTGACTATACAATACCAATACATATATCTGAAATATAGAAAAACTCACAAAACATCACCTATAGGATTCTATAAACGAATTGCAGAAACTATTTGAACAAAACAAGTAATAAAATGTACAGAGAGACTTGGAAACATACCTCCTGTCAAGAAATGGTTCAATGGCTCTGAGCACTATGGGACTTAACATCTGTGGTCATCAGTCCCCTAGAACTGCGTAAACGTAACTAACCTAAGGACATCACACACATCCATGCCCGAGGCAGGATTCGAACCTGCGACCGTAGCAGTCACGCGGTTCCCGACTGAAGCGCCTAGAACCACACGGCCACACATACCTCCTGTCATGTCGACGGTAACAGCAGACGAGGCATTCCGCTTTCCACTATATTTTGCTTTGAGAAAAATGTGTCATAGAGAATGTTTTTTTAACTCTTCGCTTGCAATTTCATGCCTTACATGTAATATGGACTCCACGACTTTTAACATATGAAATGTTCTATGAAATATTATCAGCTACTCACCTAGAACATGTTAAAGTGCCAAAATTTAAACAAAAGAGAATGTCAAATATTAAGACTTGGTTGTTGAAGGAGATGGAAAAGAACAAAAGTACAAAGCACAAATAGCAGCCAAATTACCAAAAACTGAGAAATGGGGAGTAGGAGAAGAATAGTGCTTATTCAAAGAAACCCTTGTTAGAGAATCCACGGACTTATGTGGAAAAACGAGTGCCACACCAAAAGAGAAGGAAACACCTTGACGGAATGATCGGCTAAAGTCAGCAGTAAAACATAGGAACATACTGAAAAGAATATTAGACCATGAAAAACAGAAATCAGAAGATACACGAAATGAATTAGCAATTGAACATAGCTCAGGAATAATGGATAAAGAAATTAACTGTAAAAAGACTGATCCAGGAAGAAACCTCCTAGGACCACTTTACTACAAGACTAAAGAAAATGTGTCGGAGAAGTAGGAAATTATTATACAGAGTACTAAAGAGTAAACGAAACGTATATGTAAATATCCATGCACTGGAAACACAAGACGGTAACTTATTACGAACAGAGGAAAGGATTAGGCGTGAAATGAAAAAGTACTTCAACATGCTGCTAAATGGAGACAAGGACAACACAATTATCAACGGCTGTAGAATAGTTAATGAAATGCAAACCAAAGGGTACCCATTAACACGGTGTGAGATAGAAACAGCGTTATAGAGCATGCGGAATGAAAAGTCTACAGGGTTTGATGATTTCAGTTCAGACCTGATAAAGGCAGCTGGAGTATTAGACTTAAACCGGTTATATAAATTGCTATCAGTGATTTGGAAAGAAAACAAAATTCCAGAAGACTGAAGTGAAGGGTCGTCATCCCTCTGTTCAAAAAGGGCAGTCGACGAAAATGTGGAAATTACGGAGGGATCACGCTGCTGTCACACACCCTGAAGCTGTTAGAAAAGATCATAGAAATGAGAATTAGAAAGATAGTAGAACCTTCGCTTGAGGAAGAACGAGGTACTATGAATCTTATTTTTGCAGTAAGATTGCTGACATAAAAGTGTTACAGCATTGTCCAGATAGGCAACGTACGATCAGAATGGTTTGAAACAAAGAGAGGTGTCCAACAAGGAAGTGCGCTATCACCACTCCTGTTTATGATAGTAATGGACAAGATCACAAAATCTACCAAGTAAAGAGACAGTGAACCTAATCCCATTGTTTATTCTAATGATTTCATAGTGGGGGGAGGGACAGAAGCTGAAGCATAGAAGAAATCTAATGACTGAAACAACACATTCAAAAATTTCGGAATAAAAGTAAGTAAAATATAGACAGTAGAAATGATCATCAACAGGCAAGGAGCAACCTCAAATATATTTCTAAATGGAATCAAAGTAGAATCTGTTTCACATTTCAAGTACCCAGGAAGCATAATCTCGAAAGACGACACCGTTAAGCAGGAAATATTCAGCAGGACATAGAAAGCATCTAATTTTTACAGTCAAATCAGAAGTCTTCTCTCGGATGATAAAATGCCACGAAAAGGAAAAGCGTGTACCACACCTATTTTGTAGCAATCCTAACGTATGGTTTAAAAATATGTTCCCTACTAAACAAAGACTTGAGTAGAATTCGGGCAGCAGAAATGAGATTCATTAGAACTATGAATCAGACAGCTAGAAAGGACAAAATCAGGACTGAGGTGAACAGAAAAGTAGCTGATATTGATGTTCCTGTTACAAGTGTCATACAGGACGCAGGCTTCAGTGGTATGGGCACATAATCAGAGTGAACAGCCCAAGACGTGCCAGAATGTATTTCAGCCTGAGCCTCGTAGGAATAAGACCACGTGTAAGACCAAGAAAACGCTAGATAGAGGCTGTAAGACCAGATGTGGAAGAGGAAGGACACAAATGGGAAGCTGTCCTGGAGTAGAAGATGTATGAAGACAGGAGATGGCGAGCGCTTGTACACCACACCCGGGAAACTGGAGTTTGAAAACGATGATGATAGTGAAATATTTGTCCTTGCACAGTAATAGGTTCATTTTAAAAATTAACCCAAAACGTGAAAAACTAACACAATTATTACAAGATACGCTTCACCTGGAACTTATATTTCTTGCCACGAAGTCCGATTACTGCTTTAGTGTAATGCAAGACATTCTATGTATCATTCTGTTGCGTTACACAACGTGTTATCACAGCCTGCCGTCATCAAGCTTTTCCGCTCCCCAGTAACGACTCTGCAACTAATTCCAAGTTAAAAAAAATTACAGCAGGTAACAGAATGTCTTTAGCAATAAAGGTTTGATGTTAATGAGAACTGATATTTATTAACACGTTTACCTTTATTGTACTGTTGAGAACACTCCGATGTATCCAGACTGCGAACAGTTAGCTTTCGAAGGATTGAATTCCACTAAATTTATTTCATAACTAGTATTTCTTTTCGAGGGATACATTACAAACGATCACCAGTTTGACGCCACTTTCCGGTTTCGCGGGTTCTATTTACACACAGCCAGAAACAGCATGTTTTCGCATAGAAACCCCAGGTGGCACTTAATCACTCTGACGGGGAGTGAAAGGTTGCGTATTACTAAGCCAGGTGCTTGCGGCAGTCGGTCGTGTGTAAGCGATTATTTGATGGACACCTTGGCCAGCGGTGTTACATGTACTAACGAAATGTCAGCATCGTATAAGATTTTAATCATACAACGATCAGCAGTGATATATACAGCTTTGTCAGTGGTGTTTACAACAAGATATCTTGTGAAACAGCCGGCCGGTGTGGCCGAGCGGTTCTAGGCGCTACAGTCTGGAACCGCGCGACCGCTACGGTCGCAGGTTCGAATCCTGCCTCGGGCATGGATGTGTGTGATGTCCTTAGGTTAGTTAGGTTTAAGTAGTTCTGAGTTCTAGGGGACTGATGACCTCGGAAGTTAAGTCCCATAGTGCTCAGAGCCATTTGAACCATTTTTAAATCTTGTGAAACAATACTGTGTTCTCGGGGAACTACCTGGAACAGATAGATCGTAAGGCCACTCATGATGGAAATCGTAAGAAGTGGACCTGATCTCTTTGATGATGCCCACATTGAGACTAATTTCATCTCTATTAAGACTGATTAACGAAATACAAAGGGTAACTAATGCTGAAAGATTTATACGTTCAGGATACTCGATAAAAAGGGAAAAGTGAAGCACTTGCTCTGAGCGGATCATGTACAAGAACTTTGGATAAAGTTTAGAATAGCATTTTACCAAGCGCTATACCTAGCAGAACAGTTCTTGATAGATGGTGCCCAACACTGAATACAGTACCTGAAAAGAATCTCGTAAATGAAACGGTGTAAATGGAAATGAGCGTATGGCATCGTTGGCCAGGAGGACGTTCGACCGCCAAGTGTAAGTCTTATTTCAGTCGACACCACATTGGGTTACTTGCGCGCCGGTGATGAGTATGAAATGATGATGAAGACAACACAACACCCAGTCCCCAAGCGGAGAAAATCTCCAACCAGGCCGAGAATCGAACCCAAGCCTGCTTGCATGGGAAGCGATCATGTTACCACCCAGCTAAGCAGGCGGACTGAAACGGTGTAAAGCTAAGCATACGGCTAAACGCTTCATGAAATTCGTTTTTGTGACGGTAGGATAAAATTGATGCCCTCCACGACTACTGTAACAGCACCTTATGAAAAGACCATTTTCAAAACTCTACGAAATTCTGGTCGTATGTAAGGGCAGTCGGTGGCATTCATGGATGACGCAGGAACTCAGTTTGAGAGTAGGACAGCACAAGCAAATACGCTTAACTCGGTTTAAAAATAATCCTTTATGAAGGAAAATCCAAAAATATTGACCAATTTATTTCTTCTCATGCTACTGCTGTGGTGAATAGTGGTCATTAATCAGTGGCGTTGAGAAATAGCAGAAATCAGTAAAATGAACAAATCACCAGGGTGTAATGGGAACCAAGTTAAATTATAGAAAGAAATTGCGACAGGGAAAACCATCTTTTAAAACATGTCATCCCGTAGATCTGTCTCTAAGAAAAATCTGTGCTCAGTAATTGGAAGTAGGCATAGGAAAAATGGAAATAGAGGTATAGTACGCAACAGACCTGAGACAGGTTCATTTAGAGCAGTGAGGCTTTTCGATGTTTTAAGAGTAAGTTAAAACTGTTGATAAGGGATGATGTACACAAGGTGAGCTTTTTCATCTTGAGACAACTCGAAAACCACACCTCGGATTAATAAGTGAAAAATACCTACTCACTATTTTTAAAAATGCTATCCGACGATACCGGTGTTGACCCTCTGCCCGCCCCCAGGGGTTGGGACAAAAGAACAATTTGAAATTTAATGTAGTAACGTTCTATTTTTATTGTAGAGTACACGGGAAAAATATGTAACTTTTGTCGTTGCGTGATGGATGGGGCTGTAATCGCCAAATAAAATTCTGTTTCAAAATTGTAGTATGGCGAGCAAAATGTTTTAGATCAAAAAGCACAAAAACAGATGCGCGTGGGAAACATCTCATTGTTTTGGCAGTTTTCCCGATGTAGCTGTTTGATGGATTCACTCATTTGTTATCTGAGTTGATCGCATTGCGCAGTCGTCCCAAATCTCTTAAATACGTTCCTTCATAACCCTACTGTGTTACAAGTTATAGAGGCTAGTCAGTTTAACGTGGCTACAGCCTATGTTTGATTTCAAGGTGCAATAACCACTCACAGATGGCAGCACTAGCAGTGGAGGGTGAATACAACGTGTCGTTGGGAGGCTGATAACCTAGCATCGTTGTCGTATTGCGGAAACGGAGTGATTCATCTGAAGTCCAAACGGGCATAGTCATAGGCTTTTGACGACACGGCTAATTCTGTAAACTGTTGGCTTGATGCCACAGTAAAGTATACAGTGAGTGGCGAAAACGGTGCTATACAAAACCGGCGCCGAGGCATCTGTGGTACATAATGGGCCTTAGATTGGAGGGGTAACCCCCTCCCCCCCCTTCGTTTTTTCTCTCCTTCCCCCCTTTTTTTTCCAGCATCTGTCCAGGTTCCCCCCCGTCTGCCCTCGGCTGTGGTATGTCATATTTGTGCCAACTTTTTGGTACAGTGTTCAAGTGAATGTTCAGTGTTGTTTCGTCTTTCCAAAGTGTTGCGAACAGAAACCAGACTGTCGCCGTATTTTTCAGTTATCTATTGTTTTACCTGTCTGCTTCATATGTATTTCATTAGCATCAACCCTATGTTTTAAGTTCCACGATTTTCCGCCATGTTACCATTTAAGTCTCCGATTTTATCGCCTGTTTTTATTATTTATTATCTTCGTCTTTTTAAACCCAATTCTGTAAGCTGAAGAGCGGCATACTAAGCTGCTGCCAGCCCGCCCCTTCGGGGAGAATCGAAACTCAATAAAGATGAAAAGCAGGTGTAAATGATGGTTGCGAATGTGTACGGGCGAACTGACGCGCAACTATTGTGTAATTGACGCCCCAAATGAAGCGAGGGGCTCCCAGTAGTGTCTCCTCAAAGACAATTTAGCGAACGTTGCTGAGTATGGACCTTTGCAGCAGGCGTTTGGAACATGCACTCGTATTGACTGCTGTACATCGGCAACGAAGGCTGGAATTTGCACGTCGACTGAGTGGCGACAGGTTGCCTTTTAAATGAATGATGTTTTTTGTTTCTCAGTCTGAAACGTCTGAAACACCGTACAACAATTTTCGGAAGGGTCCAGACCGAATGAGGGAGCATTACGGTCTGGGGAAGGGTTTCGTGACATTCCTTCCGTGATCTCGTCATTCTGGAAGGCACGGCGGATCAGCGCAAGCATTTGCCTATCCTTTGGGGCCATTTACAACCCTAGATGCAGTTCGTTTTTCCTCGTAAGATGACATCTAGCAGCAGGAAAACGCAACGAGTCACACAGCTCGCAGTGTACGAACGTGGTTCTGAGAGCACCGTACTCCCCCAATTACCGAAGTACCCGGGTAAAAATCGCACCGCGAATCTGTGGGACCACTTGGAGCGGCCAGCTGCCAGCTGCCATCTAAGGCACTGCACTTGCATTGGTGTCGGTATGGCTCCACATCCCTGTTGGTACCGCCCAGATCCTCCCTGTTTCCCTGCACGTCTTGCAGCGGTCCACGCTGCAAAAAGTGTTTATTAAGGTTTCCGACAGGTGTCACATTAGTTTGACTGGATAGTGTAGAAGGCAGACTATAGAGAAAGAGAAAACAGATAGAAGAGGAAACTGAAACAGTTTACATAGATGGAGAAAGTGGACAACAGCACTGAAAATATTGTAACGCTTTATATTCAACGTTCTCCGGACGGAGTACTATCACGCACTCACATTTGGCGGGTTAATCGACAGTTCTCCGCAGACGGAATTGTACAGTCACGAAAGAGAAACAGTCGAAGAAGAGTTGCTGGAGAGAATAATGAAACTGCGACATTAGTTGCAGAGAATGATAACCCCCACAACAGCCTCAGCTATTAAATGGTGAATCAGGAATTAGTCACATTACTGTTTACGAATTTTGAAACATAGAAAAAATCACCCGTTTGATATTTCCGTCCTCCACGAACTTCGTGGCAGTAATGTCCAGAACTAAGTAACGTTTTGGCAATGGTCGCTTCAGCAAATACAGAGAGGCCCCAATTTCTTTGATCGAGTTTTGTCCTCTAACAGGTAGACCTTCACGCACTACAGTACGATTAATCACAAAGAGTGAGATAGTGCAATGTGGAAAACCCACATCGATTACGCCTAGTAGAACATCCACATCTGTAGGGTGTGGATGTTTGCTGCTGTTTAAAACCCCTAGAATCAAGATTTTGGCAGAGTTATCACTGAGACGATCTGGGCGCCGAATCCGCACCCGTCGACTCCAGCCTCGGTCCAGCTCTGCGTACGTCTGTTCTCTCTCTCTTTCTCTCTCTCTCTCTCTCTCTCTCTTTCTCTCTCGTAGTGCCTCTGCGAACAGTGTCACATTCAGTATGATTTGTTTTGCAACTAAGTTGTTGCCTTAAGATGCTGATAGTGTTTGCCACTGTGGTTGGCATCCCCTCCTGGGACTTCTGCACTGACTTCTGTTGTAACAGTGATATTCATGCTTTTCCTGACCCTATAACTAGCCTCCAGTGTATTAGTTAGTCTTGTCTGGAATAAACAACTATTTCAAAACCCTGTTTGTCCAAGAGTCTCCACAACGAGTTCCGTACTGAGTCTCACCATCTGCATTTCTAGTAAATGCCTGTACAAGTGTTAGCTCAGATAGAAGAAAACAATCAAATGCCTTCACTGTGAATTGTCCTTCTGCCTTCTGCTCTGTACCGCTCAGGAGCGCAGGCTGATCAGTAACCCCTTTTTTCCCTCTCCCTCAGCACACGACAGGAGTAGTCAACTCTAGGAAACTGTAAAGTCGTCCTCTCACGGGACTTTAAAACGCACACGGGCATGACGTCACAGTGTGGAATTCCGCATTCCACTACACTGCCGAGCTTGAAATAAATGCCGGCCGCGGTGGCCGTGCGGTTCTAGGCGCTGCAGTCCGGAACCGCGGGACTGCTACGGTCGCAGGTTCGAATCCTGCCTCGGGCATGGATGTGTGTGATGTCCTTAGGTTAGTTAGGTTTAAGTAGTTCTAAGTTCTAGGGGACTGATGACCTAAGATGTTAAGTCCCATAGTGCTTAGAGCCATTTGAACCATTTTTGAAATAAATAATCTCTCACGCCAGCTTTTTGACTGGTGGAAAGGAACGTGGCCTTTAAGATGCGACATCAGTTTCCGTTACAAGCAGAACATAGCAGCTGCCATACTGTACGGCGTTAAACATCGGCTTTTGTCGGTTCCATTTCTCATAAAGTACGTGATGGTACGAATAGAAGTTGTTTCATAGCATTAGCAAACTGAAGATTTCTCGAAAACGTGTCGTTTTTGATATGATTGATCACAATAAAATGACAGGAAACTGCATATCGGTAGGTAAGGGATTTTTTTAGTGTTATAACTTGTGAGCAGGGAAAGTATACCGTTTCAATACTAGGGCGCAATGATGACCTATCAAAGGCGCGTCCTTTTGATACAATCTGCTTATTCAATATCAAACAATGACATTTGTAGACACAATGACTAGAGTGTCTATGCCATATACAGAGGTGCAGTGCTCTAACGAAACCACGGTTGATAGCATCGTAATCTCCTGAACTGTGAAAGAAAAGTAGCAAATTTTTTTGTGTTTCTTATTAATTTAACTGATGTATTGTCACAAAAGTCGATATTATGTCAGAGGCTTCAAAAAAATCTCTTCCTTCACGCGAAAGACATCACAAAATTAATCTCGATATTTAAATTCATGCCGGCCTGTGTGGCCGAGCAGTTCTAGGCGCTTCAGTCTGGAACCGCGTGACCGCTACGGTCGCAGGTTCGAATTCGGTCTCGGCATGGATGTGTGTGATGTCCTTAAATTAGTTAGGTTTAAGTAGTTCTAAGTTCTACGGGTCTGATGAGCTCCGATGTTAAGTCCCATAGTGCTCAGAGCCATTTGAACCATTTTTTTATTTTAAATTCATACGATGAACTACGTTGTTCAAGAGTGTTGGCAGTCAGTGTAACTTCGACAATATGAATATTATGCATACAGACTGACAGTAAACGGTATACGTTAACTATTTATATTCAACTTAAAACCGATAATGGGATGAAAATTCTGTGAGTTAACAAGTAACTTATATTATTATGTATCTTAGATCGTTGTGCAGCATTATGTAGTCTTCCTCCACCAGCAATTCGCTGTTCGACCTAACGATGAATCGAGTACCTTCTGCGCGATTTTGTCTGCTCCTCTTCGACAATCGCTAACAGAGGTAACGCAAATAATTTAAGCGCGCCATTTTCCTCGAGAAGCTGTATGGTTTGAGAGCCAAATAAAGCCGACAAAAGCCGCTGGAGAGCGCTGAGAGGGCAACTCACGTTAACCAGCTCGTTCCAGTCCGCGTCCACCTCAACTTTAGGCGCCTTGTGCCTTGAGAGGGCGGCTGAACAGTGGGCAGAAGCCTTTCAGTCCAGAAAACTTCACGCGATTTCTGTACTGGACAACTACAAACGGACAGTAGCCCTTTCACTCCGAATCACGGCCTTGAGGAGGGGCACGAAAGCCACCATACTACGCGTGTGGACCACCGGGGTACCCTGGTCGGTAGAATGAAATTCTCTTGGAGGGGGGTGGGGGGGGGAGAGGGTAAAAACAAAAGCACCATCAAATCAAAGCAGATTATTTAAAAGATTATTACTGTTATCACTACCGCAGGAGCTTGAAATACTGATTACATAACTTGCTAATAATTATTATTCTCTTCCTCATGTAGTCCATGTTTTCTACCTGTTACTTTCAGTGGCAGTAGTCAAAAACAAAGAATTATCACCCTGAAGTACTACAGTGCTGCAGTTCAGAATTAAGAAGTCTAGCAATCAAGTGATTTACATTTTAGCTTGTTTGATTGTGAATGGCTGTGAAGGGTGTGGGAGAATCGAGTATTTCTAGGGAGATTAGTAGTGCAGAGATACTAGTGTCTACTCTTAATGTGGATAGTTAGCTTTCTTTTCTGAGGAGTTGTAGGTAGCATTCACGATGTACTGAGAATTCCTTCGTCATTCTATAAAACAAAAAATGTTTGTTAGAAGTAAACAGTATCAAATGCCTCGTTGACACATCAGTTCGTGGTTTAATAAAACATCTAAATAAATGCGATATTATTCATCTATCGTCATTTCAAAAATAAGTGTACAAAGAAAATTCTTTTTCATTCTAAAGGTCCGTTGGGAACTAATGTTGATGACGGTGGCGGTACCAATTAATACCTCATTACACTAAGGAGTAATGGTGTAAGAAAGACCCGGAGTAACAGGTTTAGGCTGTTTCTGTAGATGTTTTCCGGCGGAGTATGTTCTGCAGAGTAGTAATTGTAGCCCCAGATACGTTTGCAATGATCTCCCACCGGTAAACGATAGATGAACCTACAGTCACATTAGGTGGATCGTGTGTTTGCCTCCTACTATAGTATTTTCGTATAATAGTTCTTTGTCTCTAACTTGCTTCTAACATTTGATTTTAGTACTGCATTGTTTACATACACTCCTGGAAATGGAAAAAAGAACACATTGACACCGGTGTGTCAGACCCGCCATACTTTCTCCGGACACTGCGAGAGGGCTGTACAAGCAATGATCACACGCACGGCACAGCGGACACACCAGGAACCGCGGTGTTGGCCGTCGAATGGCGCTAGCTGCGCAGCATTTGTGCACCGCCGCCGTCAGTGTCAGCCAGTTTGCCGTGGCATACGGAGCTCCATCGCAGTCTTTAACACTGGTAGCATGCCGCGACAGCGTGGACGTGAACCGTATGTGCAGTTGACGGACTTTGAGCGAGGGCGTATAGTGGGCATGAGGGAGGCCGGGTGGACGTACCGCCGAATTGCTCAACACGTGGGGCGTGAGGTCTCCACAGTACATCGATGTTGTCGCCAGTGGTCGGCGGAAGGTGCACGTGCCCGTCGACCTGGGACCGGACCGCAGCGACGCACGGATGCACGCCAAGACCGTAGGATCCTACGCAGTGCCGTAGGGGACCGCACCGCCACTTCCCAGCAAATTAGGGACACTGCTGCTCCTGGGGTATCGGCGAGGACCATTCGCAACCGTCTCCATGAAGCTGGCCTACGGTCCCGCACACCGTTAGGCCGTCTTCCGCTCACGCCCCAACATCGTGCAGCCCGCCTCCAGTGGTGTCGCGACAGGCGTGAATGGAGGGACGAATGGAGACGTGTCGTCTTCAGCGATGAGAGTCGCTTCTGCCTTGGTGCCAATGATGGTCGTATGCGTGTTTGGCGCCGTGCAGGTGAGCGCCACAATCAGGACTGCATACGACCGAGGCACACAGGGCCAACACCCGGCATCATGGTGTGGGGAGCGATCTCCTACACTGGCCGTACACCACTGGTCATCGTCGAGGGGACACTGAATAGTGCACGGTACATCCAAACCGTCATCGAACCCATCGTTCTACCATTCCTAGACCGGCAAGGGAACTTGCTGTTCTAACAGGACAATGCACGTCCGCATGTATCCCGTGCCACCCAACGTACTCTAGAAGGTGTAAGTCAACTACCCTGGCCAGCAAGATCTCCGGATCTGTCCCCCATTGAGCATGTTTGGGACTGGATGAAGCGTCGTCTCACGCGGTCTGCACGTCCAGCACGAACGCTGGTCCAACTGAGGCGCCAGGTGGAAATGGCATGGCAAGCCGTTCCACAGGACTACATCCAGCGTCTCTACGATCGTCTCCATGGGAGAATAGCAGCCTGCATTGCTGCGAAAGGTGGATATACACTGTACTAGTGCCGACATTGTGCATGCTCTGTTGCCTGTGTCTATGTGCCTGTGGTTCTGTCAGTGTGATCATGTGATGTACCTGACCCCAGGAACGTGTCAATAAAGTTTCCCCTTCCTGGGACAATGAATTCACGGTGTTCTTATTTCAATTTCCAGGAGTGTATATTGACTTTTACTTGGATTCCTACACACCTTAGAAAGTAATAGGAGTGTTTCCAAATGTTTGTGATTTAGTTTACGTATCTGGTTTTAAAATTCTTGTAGTTTTACTTTTGCTACATTCATGTATCTGGTCACTGCAATACCGCTATATCTTTGGTAAACTATGTATAAAATTCTGGAGAAACTATAACCAGAGATTTATGTATGTCTTTTACGAATATGTGTAAGCTACATACTTTAAAAACTGTGATCCTTTATTAAATTCTGATTCATATAGAACACTTTTTCTCTTACTGTGCAACAGTAATAGCCAGATTCGAAAATGTAGTGCAGTAAACTTCCGTATCCCATTTTAAAATTTAAAATATGTGTCTCATCCAAAAATCTTGTACCCGTATAAAACCCTAAGTATAACGTTTTAATGTTAATTAAAACCTTGTTACGCCAGTGGTAATCCAGTAGTACATAATGTTTCTTGTATGTTACAATGTACATTGTAATGTATATATTTAATGAAGAAAAGCCAATCCATTGTATTTTGGTTTTCCTGGTTTTATTTCTGACACCCATTTCGGGGGGCAAGCTCCACGCCAGGGTCCAGATATTCTACTTGATGGTTTTCCTGACAGCCTGGTTGAGCACTGCTACCAGTGAAAGGGGAAGCATACGTGCGCTAGAATGTAAAAAAAGCTGCAGTGTTGTAATTGGAATTAGATACATTATAATGGTTGGAAGTACTTGTCGCCTCTAGAATGTAACTCGACAGAGGTGATCCTGTCATCAGTTAGCTATAAACAGTGATCAGTTTGATATTCATCACTAAATGATGTATCTCAGATGTTGTGTGGGGTAGATTGCTTCATCTCACGTTAATTTCAGCCTCACATTCGGTTTTATGTATACCTTTTTTGGGATGAACTCTGACTTAACTTACTGCCACGCCCAATTTCCATTGCAGTCTTAAAAGTTTCTTCGGCCAGTGGTAGTCTAATAAAGTATAACGGTTCTTGAATGTTACAACATATTTTGTAACGTATTTATTTTATCAACAAAATACCACCGACTGTCTGTGTCTACGTCTGTTGACATGTATTAATTTTACACGTTATTTTGGTTGCAACTTGCTCAGCCACATGATGAACAGTCGCTATCAAAAACAATTTTTAAACTTCACCTTTTCTTGTTCTTAAGATATCGTTCTTCAAAATTATCTGCTAACCATCCGTAAAAATTCCGTAGTGGTGTAAAGTTTTGTAGTGTTGGCAGAAGAGCCAACACTGTTTTTCTAGAGGAGGCCGAAATGCACGCGTTTAATTACACGCTGACTGGCGTGAGGTCTGGAACAGGACAATATCTTGAGAATGTCAAATAAAGTACGTAGATGATGTAATACTTAACTTTAATCCACAATTGTAGAACATCGCGCTTGATGATACATGCTTCACATAATAAATATCAATTGAATACGGCGCCTTGCTAGGTCGTAGCAAATGTAGCCGAAGGCTATGCTAACTATCGTCTCGGCAAATGAGAGCGTATTTGTCAGTGAACCATTGCTATGAACGTCGGCTGTACAACTGGGGCGAGAGCCAGTACGTCTCTCTAGACCTGCCGTGTGGTGGCGCTCGGTCTGCTATCACTGACAGTGGCGACACGCGGGTCCGGCGTATACTAATGGACTGCGGCCGATTTAAAGGCTACCACCTAGCAAGTGTGGTGTCCGGCGGTGACACCACATAAAGAGTTTATAAGACAGTGACTTTTCTCATTCATTCCATACCAATACGGTCAAGGCATGCAGTAGTAGAGTTTATCGTTCTTTTGAATTAAATCCCAAATGGAAGTAAAACAAAGGTAGACTCTATTGGGAATGTCTGGGAGAGGATTGCAGCAACAGCATAGACGTCACAAACAAAGATAAGTTGCCGAAAACCTTCGATGAGTGTTAGTTGTGTGTTTGGTGTGCTTTGTATTTTGTATTTTTAATGCGGAAAGAAACTCAGAGATTATCAGTAGAGATTATCAGTATAATAACCTTTTCACACGCTGCCTCGGCAGTCCACTCTGTGGCGCAAACAAATCTAAAATTAATAACTACTGTACAATGCAGTTACAATTAACTATGACATTTTTAAGTTTTTTACATATCTACGATTTACAGCAATTCCTTTGACCTCATACAACAGAAACAATTTCTAGTGTAATGAATTATACCCATGATACCCAGGCGTTACGTCTGTAAGCACTGAGACAGGATACAACACAGTTTGTTCTTATGTTTCGTTCTAATGAAATTAGAGCCTATTTAGCGGTAATCATCAAGCAACGGATGATTTACCCTCAGACGTTAACAGAATGAATTTCTGTAACACAAATAAATGGAAACTAGTTTGACCGAGAAACATACTGGCAGATTAAAATCGTTAGCCGGACACGACCGAATCAAACGTTCGTCATTAAGACGCACTGTCCTTGCCAGTTGGGCCATTGAAGTAAGGTCGCGGTCGGATTTCATGATTAATTTGCAACAGAATTGCTCTTCCAAAAAATTTCACGGCGTACTTTCTGGTGCAATTAGATCGTTTATTCTAGAAAATTTGCCATCTAGGGAGTTGTAGAGTATAATCATTCTTCTTGAATATAAGAAGTGAAATACGCATAAGAGCAAAGTGATATAGTGTAGAATGAAACGGGAGATTGCATTAAAACAATCAGACGAGTGAAAACTAAATATATTCATACAATAAATGAGAAAGGAAGAGCTACTAATTTCCCACTGGGAAAGCTCAAAACAGTTGAATGGATAAATATATTCATACAATAAATGAAAAAGGAAAAGCTACTGATATCCCACTGGGAAAGCTCAAAACAGTTAAATGGATTTTCTTTGGGATAAGAAAGAAGAAATTTATCGCCTTGAGAATACAACGATTCAGGCACCAGCTGTGTAGTGTTTCGCTGTCTGAGATGCTGTTCCATTTACTCGCTTGGTGTTGACAAATCAGCAATGATACTGCTGCGGTGGCGAAATTATTTGTCGAATGCAACCTCCCTGCCTATTGTTTATAGCCAACTCATCCGAAAGACTCAAACGTAATTGTCTGGTTATGAAATTGGCTCTGTGTTGTATTACGCCTTTTTGTGCCGCGTTGTTCATCCAGTTACACACTCCAGTTAGTCAACAGCGCAAACACATAACTAAATTTCGAGCAATATACCGCTATAATATGTTTGTGCGAGCAGCTCATTGCGACCACTAACCAGCAAAAATAGACACATGAAATTTCTGTTATGCACGCAGATGCGAGTGGTTCACCGAAACGCGCATGTGTCAGTTGCAACATTACCTCCGCCCAGAATGTGGAATAAATGAATCCCGCTATCTTCTTGATGTGCTATCTTCTTGATGCTCTACGTTGAACGCAAGGCAAAGAAAAGAAAAACTCTATCACTGATACAGAGCTGTTGTGCATCACGTCAGTTATTGTAAAAGTCATTTCGGATGTTTTTTTCTCCGAAGCACAGATATCCCAAAGCAGATAAAACTCGCACTAGCTGTAGCACAAACCTCCGTATTTTGTGTAGCTACCTAATTATCTTTGCGACTACATATGGAAATGATTGTAAAATGCAATTTCAGCCACGTTAGTACTGGACGTCAAAGATATATAAGAGATCACATTATTAATAAAAACGGTAGAGTATTTGTGTTTGGTCGAATTTATAGCCGTAGACATACTATGTAAAGGAATATTTTGAGAACATTTAGTTGTGATCCTGTAAAACGAAGAACAGTTATAACTGAAGGTGAAAGACCTCGTAAGCGCTGTATAGCTAAATACGTATGTATCATGTAAAGACGTCAAAAACCCACCTCGGTTTAAAGGTACAATTCTGAGAAGCGGAAACACAGACTACTATAATATGAATGTGTGGCGTCTACTATACTTTCGCTACAGTGGAGACTCCAGGGAAACTGACAGAGACAAGTTAATTGCATCAATAATAATGCCCAAGGGTGATGCCACTTATAATTTTCAGTCAGGTCCTGGCAGAAGATCTATCAGAAACTTGTAGGACATTATGGTCATATCTAAAGTCAGTTGATGGATGTAAATCTCACCTTCAATTACTCAATCCGTCTGGTGTTAAAACGGAAGTACGATGCAGAAATAATCTTCACACATATTCGCAAATGGAGATGTTGGTATTATCACCGCCACTGTTGACAATCAATGAAGACTACTTACAGATTTCAAGATACTAGGCCCTGATGAAATTCCAGTTAGATTTTATGCTGAATACGCTGCAGAAGTAGCTCGTTTAATGTCTCATATTCGTGGAGAATCTCCTGCGCGGCGAATAATCCCGTATGATTAGAGAAGTTTATAAAACGGACAAAAGATCAGCCTCACAGGATTAGTTATCAGTATCGCTGACATTAAAAGCTTCATATAAAAATTATTTTTGTTTGATTTTGAACTCATACTGGCTTGCGTAGTTGGTTGTAACTTTTCTATCGTTTAGCGTTGGTGGCTTCGTGCATATTCCACTGCGAGAAAAACCAAATACAGCTTCCTGCGAGAACACAAAATGAATTTGATACTGGTCGATAGTATTTCCCAGAATGTGCAAACTGGCTGAATCCAGAATTTTACTATTAATCTCTTTCATTAAACTAAGTGGTCCCTGTGCGTTAATAACCTGCCTAACAATGCTGTTGATGAAATGGTCCCTGTGCGTTGACAGTTTTCGTAGCAACCTGGTACTGAAATGATAATATCTTACTTCGTACTGCAATTGCTTGGAAACGCTGCGCTTGCTATTCTCTGTACCTCAGCAGTAAATTTCTGAATGTAGTTTCTGAGCGCTTTGTGCAATGCTCCAGTCAACAAGTAGATTATTTTATACACATCGTGTCATCAGAAGAGATATTTTGCACTGCGGGCACCAGAGAGAGAAAAAAAAAGTTTGGATGGAGATTGTGGACAATGATCTTAGACGACATATTTCTTTAACAAACTGTTTTTAAATTATCTGCTATATTATTACTTGCATGAAATTCATGTTACAACACTCATTAACAGTAATAAAGGGCAACACTTCTATCAAACTCTTACTCTCACAGATGTTAGAAAAATAATCAATAAACATGAAAAATACCTTACACCGAAAATTACTCAGTCTTTAATGAAAAATCTGAAGTCCATATATATGGCTGTCTCATTCAACAACGGTTTCAAACTACGCGCGACTGCAAAGCAACTAAATAAAAAATATTACCTTACTTCCTCTTTATATGCTCTTTGCAGCTCCTTTCATTCTGAATCACTAACCGAATCTTTCTCCTCTGTTTCACAATATTCAAACACAAAGCATTTACTAAACATAAATGCACCTAACTTTACGTCTACACTGCCACGAGGGCTCTGCTCGGCGTTTGCCTCTCTGCTCCTCAAACGATAGAACTTCCGCGCTTTTCGGTGCCAAGCAGCGATGACAAAACGATCCCATCTTTCAGAGACACAGCTACTCTGACCAAAGACTGCGGGTGAATAATAAGAGATTCAAAATTGTCGCTTGACGTTTGAGACATCAAAGCATGTACAAATTCCCGAAACGCAAATAACAAACTTTCATCAGACCCGTGTCAACGTATTTCTGTTGCAGGACCGTAGAGTATCACATATGACCACGTCCCTGTAGAAAAACAAGTCTCTGTTAAAGCAGCAGCAAGTTTACAAGAAAAACCAAACGTGCGAAACACAGCTAGCTTGATTCATACACGACATCTTGCAAAGAGAACGTGCATGCGAGCCGGTAACTAACGTCTCCCTAGATTTCCGAAAGGTGTTCCACTCTGGAGCACATCGTAGTTTACTAAACCAGACACACTTACACCGAGTATCTATGGTGGCAACCTATTGGCTCAGTTATTATTCGCTAACCACCACGCTATACTGGGCACCGAATCTTCATCAGAAACTAAAGTAACATGTGCTGTGTCCAAACAAAAGAAGTATAATGATGCATGTAATATTCTGAATACACAACCTGATCAAAAGTATAAGGACACGCGTTACTGGACACTGATATGAGAGGCCACCGTTCGCCTTTAGACGCTTTAAACTTGCTGGGGACACTTCCAATGAAGTGTCTGAATGTCTAGAGGAATGTAAGCCCATTCTTCCTCAAGAGCCAAAACGAGAGAAGGTTATGTCTTACGCCTCTCTCTGGAGCTAAGATGACTTTCTAACTCATCCCAAAGATATTCCGTTAAGTTCAGGTCGAGATACTGGAGTATCGGTTGAGACTCTGCGCATGCCAGTCCATTTCCGGATTCTCCTTCTCCACTAAACATTGCCTCACAAACGTTGCTTTATGCCTTAATATCCTGATACAAACGACCATCGTCTCCGAACTTTTCCTCTATAGTACGTCCGAAAAATGTCTTAATAATCTTGTGTATTTAGCGTTTTGTTAAGCGTAACAAGTGGACCACACTCTTTTCTTTTGTCATCAGTCTTCTGAATGGTTTGATGCGGTCCGCCACGAATTCCTCTCATGTGCTAACCTCTTCATCTCAGTGTAACACTTGCAACCTATGTCCTCAATTATTTGCTGAATGTATTCCAATCTCTGTAGTCCTCTACAGTTTTTGCCCTCTACAGCTCCCTCTAGCACCATGGAAGTCATTCCCTTGTGTCTTAACAGATTATGTTTTTCACATAATCGTTTCCTCTCTGATTCTGCGCAGAACCAAATTCCTTAGCTTATCAGTCCACCCAATTTTCAACATTCATTTGTAGCACCACATCTCAAATGCTCCGATTCTCTTCTGTTCCGGTTTTCCCACAGTCCATGTTTCACTACCATACAATGCTGTACTCCAGATGTCCATTCTCAGAAATTTCTTCCTCAAATTAAGGCTGATATTTGTTATTAGTAGACTAATCTTGGGCAGGAATGCACTTTCTGCAACTGCTAGTCTGCTTTTGATGTCCTCCTTGCTCCGCCTGTCATTTATTATTTTACTGCCTAGGTTGCAGATTTCCCTAAGTTCATCCTCTTCGTGACCATCGACCCTGATGTTAAGTTTCTCGCTGTTCTCATTTCTACTACTTCTCGTTACCTTCGTCTTTCTTAGATTTACTCTCAATCCATACTCTGTGCTCATTAGACTGTTCATTCTGTTCAGCAGATCATTTCTTCTTCACTTTCACTCAGGATAGCAATATCGTCAGCGAATCGTATCATTGATATCCTTTCACCTTGAATTTTAATTTCACTCCTGAAACTTTCTTTTATTTACATCATTTCTTCCTCGATGTACAGATTGAACGGTAGGGGTGAAAGGCTACATCTTTGTCTTACACCCTTTTTTAATACCAGCACTTCGTTCTTGGTCGTCCACTCTTATTATTTCCTCTTGGCTGTTCTACAGCGTCTCTCCCTATAGCTTACCCATACTTTTCTCAGAATTTCGAACACCCTGCGCCATTTATCATCGTCGAACGCTTTTGCCAGGTCGACAAATCCTGTGAACGTGTCTTGATTTTTCTTTACTCTTGCTTCCGTTATTAACTGCAACGACAGAATTCCCTCTCTCGTGCCTTTACCTTTCCTAAAGCCAAACTCATCGTCATTTAGCGTATCCTTAATTTTCTTTCCCATTCTTCTGTGTATAACTCTTGTCAGCAACTAGGATGCATGGGCAGTTAAGCAGATTGTCGGTAATTCTCGTACTTGTCAACTCTTGCCGTCTTCAGAATTACGTGGATGATGCTTTTCCGAAAGTCAGATAGTATGTAACCGGAGTCATACATTCTACACACCAACGTAATAGTCGTTTTGTTGCCACTTCCGCCTATGATTTTAGAAATTCTCTGGAATGTTATCTATCCCTGCTGCTTTATTTGACTTAAGTCCTCCAAAGCTCTGTTAAATTCTTAATCTAGTACTGGATCCTCTATCTCCTCTAAATCGACTCCTGTTTCTTCTTCTATCACATCAGACAAATCTCCCCTTTCATAGAGGCTTTAAATGTATTCTTTCCACATATCCACTGTCTCGTCTGCATTTAACAGTGGAATTCCCATTGCACTCTTAATGTTATCACCCTTGCTTTTAATGTCACCGAAGACTGTTTTGACTTCCCTGTATGCTGATACTGTCCTTCCGACAATCATTTCTTTTTCGATGTCTTCACATTTTTGCTGCAGCCATTTCGTCTTAGCTTCCATGCACTTCCTATTTATTTCATTCCTCAGCGACTTGTATTTCTCTGTTACTGAGTTTCCCGGTACAGTTTTGTTCTTCTTCCTGTCATCGATCAATTGAAGTATTTCTTCTGCTACCCATGGTTTCTTCGCAGGTACCTTCTTTATACCTATGTTTTCCTTCCCGACATCTACGATGGCCCACTTCAGAGATGGCCATTCTTCTTCAACTGTACTGCCTACTGAGATATTCCTTATTCCTGTATCTATAGCCTTAGAGAAACGAATCTCGTCATTCCTTATTGCTTCCGTATCCCACTTCTTTGCGCATTGATTCTTCTTGACTTATGTCTTAAACTTCAGCCTACTCTTCATCGCTACTGTATTGTGATCTGAGTCTGTGTCTCCTGATTTCGGTATCTCTGTCTGACCATGAGGTAATCTAACTGAAATCTTCCCGTATCACCCGGCCATTTACAAGTACACCTCCTCCTCTTGTGCACTGTATTACCCTTTCAATATCCTCATACATTTTCTCTATCTCTTAATCTTCAGCTTGCGACGTCGATATGTATACCTGAACTATCGTTGTTGGTGTTGTTTGGCTTTACATTCTGACAAGAACAAACCTATCGCTGAACTGTTCACAGTAACACACTCTATACCCTACCTTCCTATTCATAACGGATCCTACTCCTGTTATACCATTTTCTACAGCTGTTGATATTACCCTATACTCATCTGACCGGCAATCCTTGTCTTCTTTCCTCTTCACTTCACCGACCCCTACTATTTCTAAATTGAGCATTTGCATTTCTGTTTTCAAATTTTCTAGCTTTCCTATCACGTTCAAGCTTCTCACATTCCACGTCCCGACTCGTAGAACGTTATCATCTCATTGATCATTCAACCACCCAATAAAAATACCCTGATAATGTGAAACCTCGCCTGTACGTCACTGTTGTCACTACACATGAAGGTAACGTTCTCCAGGCGTTCGCCATATCCAAACACTCCCATCGGATACGCACAGGATATAGCGTGATTCATCACTCCAAATCAGTCGTTTACAGTCAACCACTATCCAGCGACGTCGCTCTATACAGCACCTCACCTGTCACTTATCACTGAGTGAAAAAATTGTGACTAATGAGGAGCTGCTTGATCATTGTACTACATTTTTTCTAACTCACTACGTACAGTGATTACGCTAGCTGGACTGCTTTGAAACTCGAAACCGCTCGACGTAGCTGTTCATCGGCACATAATGTTTGCTTGGCTTTGGTCTACCTGTGACTGTTACTTCGAATTTCTGTTTCACAATCTCATCAGATACAGTCGAGTTGGACAGCTTTAGAAGAGACGAAATGTCCCTGATGAATCTCGTACTCAGGTGACATCCAACGACTAGTTCATTTCCAAGACAATGAGCTCTCTTGACCGACCCATTCTGCTGTTACTTATTCTCTGCTGACAACGAAACACTCCTCGTCTCATTTTATACTTGTGGGACCACCTCCCGTGACATCTAGTGGTCAACTTCCCATTATATGTGTGTGTCCTGATACTTGATCGGCGTATATATAATCACTTCATCAGATGGAGTCAGCAGTAGTCATACTGTTAGCCAAGGATACTTTCATCTATAAACATGTAACGTCCTTCGATGATGATGACAAAATACAAAGAGTAATAGATGAAACTTCTACTTGGTGTAAGAAAGGATGATACGTAGTAACATAAATAATAATGGAAGGAAAACAATTGTATCGTATTGTATTGTATGGAACTAGAGACCTAGAAACGACGGAGAGGCTTCGTCCCCGCCCTTGCCCTCTGTGGCTCACAAGCCCACAAAAGAACACAGCAGTCCACTCACCCCACCGCCGCCCCACACCGAACCCAGGGTCATTGTGCGGTTCGGCCCCCAGTGGGTGAACACCGCCCCTCCCCCATCATCTTTGTATTCAAAACCAGAGCACAGTCCTTTGTGCAATACTCTTCAATATACTGGAAGTTTCTGGGTTGTATGATATTACTGCCCCCACAATTGTAGAGTGACGGTAAACCCTAAAACTTAAAAACAAGATATCGCAGTAGGAATTGTCAATATTCAGCGATATGATAGGAACGATAATGCGAACCGAAAATGTCTAGCAAACATGGGCTCTAAAATCCGTGCCATAAGAGCTATGAGCACTTCTTTATCTACGATGTTGTGAAGCTAATCTCTTCTATTGCAGTAGCTCTTTTCCTTCCATATCTTGAGAGGTAGTGAGTATTTTTTAGCAATCTGGGACCATTACCATGCAGGACTGATAGAAGAGACAAAGAACATCCAACGAAGACCGGCACGTTTCGTCATGGCATCGCTTAGTCAGCACGAGAGCGTTACAAAGGTACTCAACAAACTCCAATGGCTGGTGCTACAAGAAATGCATTGTACATCACTGAGAGATTTACTATTGACGTTTCGCGAGAGTACTTTCGGGGAAGAAAAAATTCGAGAAACTGAAGTTAATGCGGAAGATTACCGACTATCATTCTGCCACTCACTATTCGCGAGTGGATCAGGAAATTGGGGATCAGTTAGTGTTACGAAAAATACCCTCTGCCACACTTCGTCTCGTGACCTGCGGAATATTGCTGTAGATTTAGTACGAACCAAAGGAAGGAAAAAATGCGCTAAACAAGGGTTCTAAAATACATACCTTAAGAGTTAAGAGCACTTGTTTATCTTCGATACTGTGAAACACTTCTCTTCTTGCGAACAGCTGCTTGCAGCCATGAGAACGCAAATGCATGTTTAATAGATAATTTTTTCTTGTTTTGGTCCGCACGATCTTCTCCAAAAATATAGAAGGCAAAGAGCTTGCAGTAGAACAGATTTGTTTCACAGTATCGATGACGAACAAGTGATCACAGCTCTTTAAGGTACGTATTTTAGAGCCCATATTTTCTATACTTTTCGATTCGAATTATTGTTCCTATCATATACTTGACTACTCCTCCTGGACACCCTGTATACAGGGAGACCCTTAGAAAAGAGAAAACAAAGCTGGGAGAGATAAAATTACGAAATTCTATAACAAAATAAGGCATCCCCTTACTTGACTGTGAAACGTTGGCTAATTGATGGTAAGCTCCTGGAGTACTTCACGTTAAATTTATCTCATATCGTGAAATGATAGTCAATGAAATGAACAGGCAAAAACAGCGGTATTAAGCCTCAAATTGTTAAATGTTTGGGAAAATGAAGCGCATTGGTTAAGGAGACCGCATATGAAATTTTTGTGTTGTCAATTCTCAAGTATTTGCAGTACTAATAGGGTTGCCCTAAATGAGTCGTTGAAAGAATTTACTTGCGCGCTGCTGGGATCGTATGTAGGCAGTAAGTGGGAATAACGTGTCGTCTGTTGGCGACATTTCTGACGTTTCGGCGGCACGAGTGGGTGGCATTGTCCAAAGTTCACGCCCCATTGCTGGTGGCGAAATGGAGTCGAGCCTACGTCTAGAGATTGTAATTATGTACTTGTCGTGCCAACGACTGAGGGCCTTTCCCTGGTCATTACCGCTATGGTTCTCCCCTTGCTACCTGCAACAGTCACTCGCTACAGCAGAGGTATTCACGATCCATTTATTTAGAAGCTTTTATGTTGCTGCCAAAATTGTTGTCCTGCTCGTGAACTATGAATTCCCTTAAAAGAAACGCGAGTGGTAGCTCTTTTCTGCAACAAGAACTTGCATTCCTCAGACGTCATACCGACAGGTACCAGCAATGGAGCGTGAAACTTTGACAATCCCAAGCTCCTGTCCTCGCGGAATGTCAGAGAACTTGTTAAACAAAGGTCACACGGAAAATCCAGAGACAAAACCGCACATACAATACGTCATGTGGTCACGAAATCACCAACAATTTTGTAAACGGGAATCTTAGACGGCACTGATATCGAGCTACTTTGTTGGTTAAAATTAAGAGAATCAATGTCCGACGTGAATTGCTTAATAGTTCTATTGCCTTTGATGTAGTGGCAATGAAAATAATGGAGGAGAGAGAACGACAAACACGGAAACAAGCAGACGGTAGCCCTTCCCTCGCTTCCGACTGTAGTATATTATGGTGAGGAATGACACCGTCAGGTATGGGCTACACAGAAGCGTATGGGGTTGATCTTCATATGTAAGTAAAACAAATGCTACAGGAGACCAAGTATGATGCACATGGACGTCTGGTAGCAGTTCAACAAAATTACTGCGTTAAAGTGCTGGCCACTGTAATGTGTTTTAATAGTACTGAAATTATACTTTTCGTTTTATTCGGCCACCAAGAGAAAGGTGCATATTAATTGCACTCTTTTTTATGTCATGTTTCTTCTCACTATTCTGAAGCATCCCGCTAGGTATTCCATCTCTTGTGCCAATCTCTTCCTCTCAGAATAGCACTTGCAACCTACGGCATCAATTTATTGCTGTTTGTATTCAAGTCTCTGTCTTCTTCTACTGTTTTTGGCTCTCCAGCTCCCTCTAGAACAGTGGAGGTTATTCTTCTCTTGTCATTCTCCCCATATCTTTCTTTCTTAAGCGATTATCCGGAGAACGTCCTCATTCCCTACCTTATCAGTCATTCTAATTTTCCACGTTCCTCTGTAGAACCATATGTAAAACTCTCTGTTCTCTCCTGTCCCTTTTATCCCACTGCCCATGATTCACTATCACAGAACGCCGTGCTCCAAATGCACATTCTGAGAAATTTCTTCTTCAAATTAATTTCTGTGTTTGAAACTAGTTGACTACTTTTGCTCAGATATTCCCTCTTTGCCTGTGCTACTCTGCTTTTATGTCATCCTTCCTTCGTCCATCATGGCTATTTTGGTTCCAAGGTAGAAAAGTTTCTTAACTTCGCGTACTTCATGATCAACAGTGTTTAAGTTTCACGCTGCTCTCATTTTGCTGCCTCTCGTTACTTGGTCTTTTTCCGATTTATTCTCAATCCTTACTCTGTAATCATTAGACTTCATCTGTTCATTCCAATCAACATATTCTACAGTTGTTCCTCACATCCATTGAGAACTGCATCGTCGTCAGCGAATCTTACCGTAGATATCCTTTCACCCTGAATTTTAATCCCACCCTTGAAACTTTCTTTTATTTCGTTCATTACTTATTCGTTGTATAGACTGAACGATAGCGGCGAAAGACTCCATCCCTGTCTTACACCATTCATAATCTGAGCAATTCGTTCTTGGTTATCTAGTCTTATTTTCCTTCCTTGTTTCTTATATGTACTGCGTATTAGCCGTCTTTAGCTTACTCCTATTTTTCTCAGAATTTTGGACATGTTGCCCCATTCTGCATTATCGAAATCCCTTTCTAGACCGATGGTGTGAGCGCGATTAGATTTTTCTTCAGTCTTGCTTCCATTGCCAAACGCAATGTCAGAACCACCTTCTGATTCCTTTACCTTTTCTAAAGCCAGAACTGCTCATCATGTAACAGAGTCTCAGCTTTCTTTTCCAGTCTTCTATATCTTATTCTTGTCAGCACCTTGGACGCATGAACTTTTAAGCTGACTATGTAATAGTTCTCACGCTTATCGGTCTTTGCTATATTCGGAATTGTGTGGGTAACATTCTTACGAAAGTCTCGTTGTACGTCGCGAGTTTCATATATTCCACACACCAACCGAACAGTCGTTTGGTTGTCACTACTCCATTGATTTTATGAATACCCATGTAATGTTATCCGCCTCTTTTTTCTTATTTGATCTCAAGTCTTCGAGAGCTCTTAAATTTTGAATCTAATACTAGATACCACATGCCTTCAGCATCGACTCCAATTTTTTCTTCCATCACGTCGTGAGACAAGTTGTCCCTCCTTATAGAGACTTTAAATGTACTCTTTTCTCCTATCCGCTCTCTCCTCTGCATTTAGCAGTGGAATTCCGGATGCATTCTTAATTTTACCACCTTTTTTTTTAATTTCACTGCAAGTTGTTTTACTTTTCTGCATGGTAAGTCAATCCTTCGTGACTTCCTTTTCATTTTCTATTTCTTCACATTTTTCCTGCCACGATTTAACCTTGGCTTCCTTGCACTTCCTATTTATTTCATTCCTGAGGAATTTATGTTGTTGTATTTCTGTCTTTCCCGGAACATTTTTGTATTTTCTCCTTTCGCCGAGAAATGTTGACTCCTGTATATAAGGAGGGTAAAAGAGCGAACCCGCAAAATTAGAGACCAATCTCCCTAACATCGTTTTGTTGCGGAATCCTTGAACATACTTTCAGTTGGAATACAACACTTTTCTTGAGACTAAGCTTCTGTCCACGAATCAGCAATGTTTTAGAAAGCATCGATCGTAGGCAACTCAGCTTGCTCCTTTCTCAGGTGATATTCTGCGAACAATGGATGACGGGCAAACACAGATTCCATTTTTATACATTTCCGGAAAGCATTCGACACGGCGCTCATTTTGGCAACTATTAACGTAAGTACAAGCATATGGAATAGATTCCTAGATGAGTTGTTGGAAGGCTTCTTAAGCAATTAAAACCAGTATGTTGTCCTCGACGGCTAGTGTTAATCAGAGAGAAGGGCATCGTCAGGAGGGACCCACGGAAGCGTGATACTAAGCTATTATTTTCTGTATACATAAATAATCTGGCGGCCAGTGTGAACAGCACTTTAGAGTTGTTCACTGACGGTGCTGTGGTGGATGGTAAGGTTTCGAAGTTGAGTTACGAAGTAGAAGACAAAATGACTTGGACAAAGTCCTGGTTGGTTATTAATGAATCAGAGCTACCTCCAAAATCTGGAAAATGTAAGTTAATGTGGACGAGTAGGAAAAACAAACCCATAATGTTCGGACGCAGCTAAAGCAGTCACGTCGTTTAAACATCTTAGCATAACGTTGCAAAGCAATATAAAACTGATCAAGCATGCGAGGATTGTGATACGGAAGGCGTTTTGTTGGGAAAAATTTGGGAAAATGTGGTTCATTAGTAAAGGGGTCCGAATATGCGACGATAGTGCGAGTTATTCTTGAGTACTGTTCGAGTGTTTGGTCGGATTAAAGGAAAACTTTGAAGCAATTCAGGGGCGGGCTGCTAGATTCGTTACCGATAGCTTCGAGCAACCAACAAGTGTTACAGGCATGCATCACGAACTCACATAGGAATCACTGGAGGAAAGACGACGTCTTTTCGAGGAGCAGTACTGAGAAAATTTAGAGAACCGGCATTTGAAGCCGACTACAGATCGAGTTTATTGCCGTCAACATATATTCCACGTAAGGACCAGGAAGGTAACCTACAAGAAATAAGTGCTTGTATGGAGGCATACAAACAAACGTTTTTCCCTCGTTCTATTTGCGAGTGGAATAGAACAGGGAAATGACTTGTGATAGTACAGAGTACCTTTGCAGTTACCTCCGTTGTACCTATGCGTCTGAGTCCATTATCTGTGATTGCCCCTTTTACAAATGTCCTCTTCAGGTGAACCGAACTTATTCTTCCGGATGATTTTCTTAAACTTACTAAGTTGTGATGTGAGCATATATCGGGTCTTGGCTACGCCTTAGAATCGAGTACCTCATTTTGAAATGTCTTTCTGATAAAGATGTAATCCTATTGAAACCTTCCCGTATCTCCATGTCTTTTCCAAGTATACGTCCTCCCATTGCGATTCTTGAACAGGGTATTTGCTTTAATTTATTTCAAAAATCAATAAGTTCTCCCCCTCTCTCTGTTTTCTGTCGACAAGCCCATATTCTCAAGTATCCCTGTCTTCTGTTCCTTCATCTATAACCGCTTTCCAACCCAAACGATTATTAGATTTTCATGTCCTTTTACGCACTGAATTACCTGTTCAATATTCTAGTATAGTTTTTATGTCTCTCAATCTACTGCTTGCGATCTCGTCATGTAGACTTGAACTACCATTGTTGGCGTTGGTTTACTGTTGAATCTGATGAGGACAACCCTATCACCAAACTGTTTACCACTGTACTATTGATGAATATTAAGTATGTAATATAAGACAGTCATTTTTATTGTTTATAGCCATGCAATCATTCAATCTTCTATTGGTCAACAGCTATACTTTTACATAGTGTGAACGGGTTATTTTAATAAAGGAATCAGCAAAATGAAAAGTCTTTCCTTGAATATTGTTGCCATTGTCTTGAAACTAAGTCTTGATATGACCTCTGCACTTGAAAAAATGGTTTCTGGGGCATGTTAAAGATATGTTCAGTTTTACATGTATGACGTCGAGTACAGCACTCTCATCACACTGGAATCACTGTAAACGTTTAACATGGTGTTTGCGCAAAGGTGACTTTGTTAAAAAAAAGAAACCTTTTTTTTCTTTTTTCTTTTTTTTTTTAACTTATGAATTCCCTGTAATCATTCAGACTTTCAACAGCAACTGTCGTTGCAACAGTACCTCTTCTTAATTATTTCAAAGTCTGGGGCATGGCGGGCGAGCTAGCTGCCTAATGGTATTCGGCAGACAGTACTGGAATATTGTTGACTCAGTGTACTGCAAGGGCCCGGTCCACACACAGTGGTGACGTTGAATACTCAATGCTGGGGGCCAGGCGTGCACCGTTTTGCTCGACTTGATGACCAAAAATGACACCCTATAATAACAAAACTGGCCCGAGGAGTTATAAGTACTTACCATTGCCGGCCGTGGTGGCCGAGCGGTTCTAGACGCTACAGTCTGGAACTGCGCTGCTGCTATGGTCGCAGGTTCGAATCCTGCCTCGGCCATGGATGTGTGCGATGTCCTTAGGTTAGTTAGGTTTAAGTAGTTCTAAGTTCTAGAGGACTGATGACTTCAGAAGTTAAGTCCCATATTGCTCAGAGGCATTTAAACCATTTTTGAACTTACCGATAGGGCGTAGCACGGGGTTGCCTTCGTCTGCTGCTTAAGCGGAGTCCTGCACCACGCCCGTCAATTGACCTATGCGGACGACTCTGCTTTGTAGCTGTATCCCCCAATAACTGCAAATGTACATTCTCAGGCATTTCTTCCTCAAATTAAGGCCTATGTTGGATACTAGTAAACTAGTCTTGGCCAAAAAAATTGGTTCAAATGGCTCTGAGCACTATGGGATTTAACATCTGAGGTCATCAGTCCCCTAGACTTAAAACTACTTAAACCTAAGGACATCACACACATCCATGCCCGAGGCAGGATTCGAACCTGCGATCGTAGCAGCAGCGCGGTTGCGGACTGAAGCGCCTAGAACCGCTCGGCCACAGCGGCCGGCAGTCTTGGCCAGAAGTGCCCTTTTTGTAAGTACTTTTAATATCCACCTTGCTCCGTTCGTCATGGTTTATTTTGCTGCCTAGGTAGCAGAATTCCTTAACCTACTCTACTTCATAGTCACCAATCCTCATATTAAGTTTCTCGCTGCTCTCATTCGCATTACTTTCGTCTTCATTCAATTTAATCTCAGTTCCTATATTGTACTCATTAGATTGTTCATTCCATTTAGTAGATCCTGTAATTCTTCTTCATTTTCACTACGGGTAGCGATGTCATCAGCGAATCATATCATTGATATCCTTCCACGTCGAATTTTAATTCCGCTCTTGAATCTTTCGTTTATTTCAGTCATTGCTTCTTCGGCGTTACATTGAACAGTAGGGGCGAAATATTACGTTAATCAGAGCACTTAGTTCTTAGTCTTCCACTCTTACTGTTGCATTTTCGCTCTTGTACAAGATATTAACAGCCTTTCGCTAAAGCTTATCCGTATTGTTCTCAGAACTTGGAACATTTTGAATCTTTTGATACTGTCGAATGCCTGTTGCAGGTCAACAAGTCTTATAAACGTATATTGATTTTTCTTCAGTCTTCTTTCCATTATCAACCGCAATTTCATAACTGCCCCTCTGGTGCCTTTACCTGTTGATATCACCCTATACTCATCCGACCAGAAATCCTTGTCTTCCCATTTCATTTCACTGGCTCCCGCTGTATCGAAATTCAACATTAGCGTTCCCCTTTTCAGATCTTCTAGCTTCGCTTCCATTTTCTGATTTCAGACATTTCACACGCCGTCTCGTAGAACTTTATCCTTTCTTAGGTTATTTAATCTTCTTGCTCCTGGTCATCTTTCCATTGGCAGTCAACTCTCAGAGATCCGAATGAGCGAGTGGTTCGGTGTCCTTTGCTAATAGAGAGATCATCAAGTCTTTTTTTTTCAATTACAGGCCACATGCCCTGTGGAAACACGTTATGTGTCTTTAATATAGCGATTTCCATTGCCTTCTGTATCCTCATGCCGGTGGTAATTGTTGATTCTTCCGCCTTTAGGGGTAATTTTCACCCCAAGGGCAAGAGAGTGTCCTGAACCTCTGTCTGCTCCTCCACACTTAATGTGTCAATTTTGGCCATTTTAGGGTAAGCGATTACTTCAAGTGATACGCTTGAGAAGACTTGACCATTTTTTCTGTCGGAATTATACTGTGGGACTCTCTATGGACATAACTCATTACGTTTGCAAGTAACCATATACGGACTTCTGTTTCGTGGTGGGCTCTCATCTGACAGTTCAGTAAATATTTCAGAATCTGCATCGATAACAGCTATCAGCAGTACGAATTTTGTAGTAGATATTTAGATCAGATTAACAAAGGCAAGTCTTCCGCTGAAGACTGTATACCAAGTAAGTGGCATAGGAGTATGCTGATGTAGTGCTCCATAGTTAGTAATCTTTTACAACCGCTCGCTCGACAGAAGATCCGTGTTGAAGGAATGGAAAGTTGCACGTAATACACCAATGCTCAAAAAGATAATCAGAAATAATCTGCCGACATCAGTTGTGAGCCGTGGCACCACTGAGTTAGTAGACTGTTCTGCCTGGCGCCACGGGCTAAAATGTAGTTTCGGCTATCCCTCTTGCGACCTATTGCCAATTTATATGAGGAATAGGTGGTATCTGTGGGTTGTGTCCTTAGAGGGTTTTGCTTACTGATATATATATATATATATATATATATATATATATATATATATATATATCGCTGGCCCGAGAGAGAGGCATGAAGTTTGGGAATTGGCGGTAGCGTCTCGACAAGAGGTGGTTGCGAAGTCCGAGCGGCCGAAGCCACGAGCTGCACAAGGAGGGCCTGCGCAGAGCGAAGACACCGGAGTAGTTCACCGGAGTCAGTGTCGACTAAAAGCAACAGACCGACACCCCATCGGCTGGTTGGCAACGTTCATGTCGGACGACCGCTCGTGGCCTGGCTGCGCTCTTCTACACGGCTTTTATCGGCACCACTCAGTAACGCTTCGACGCACCGTGTATCCGTGGAACTGCTTGCTGATAAAGGGAAGTAACATTCTGTCATCCACGTCGTGATTTGTTTCATTGTCTACCTGCCCTCCTTATTAATTTATAGTTTGTACGCGACCCTCAGAGCTCTACTTGCTCGGTTTGATCGTAAATATAGGCAGTAGTATTGTACTACGACACTAGTTGTCACGAAAATTTGTCCCGCTCTTATATTGTATTACCTTTCTGGTTTATACCCGATCATTAATGTTCTAAATAATCATCTCTTGGTCGTAAGTACAGCCGGAACAATTGTACTATGGCACAGATTGCCGTTAAACAAAAGAGGAACCTTGCGGTTAGATTTAGCTCTTAACCTGTTCAATTCTTTGACTGTAATTGCATTTCTTATTCATTAATTATAATCTGAACAACCTGTTGTACTAAGCTGTTCGTTTCTGTATTTGAAAGACAGGGTAATTTTTGGTGTGTTTTAGCTGGATCTTGTGGTTCCGCCGAGTTAGTTCTCTTGTAATACGTGTTAGAAGTAGTGTTTTAAAACGTTCCTTCAGAGCAGTCTTAATAACTGACAATCGGTTTAACTTCGAAAATATTAACAGCCAACTGGCACCAGGGCTTTAGTGAAAATAAGATTGTCGGAAGGGACGGGCTGGGAGCCGATTGAAATTAAGAGGTTCGTTGCTTTGAAGTAAGCCTTATCATTGTCATATTGTTTCCTAATCTGTTTAACCTTTAAGCACAGGTGCGCATCTTAACACCGTACCTTTCGACGTATAGGTTTCAAATTAAAAGTTGTCATCTGTTTTGAGTAACTGAATCACTCTTGTCATCAGTGGTGCTTATACAGTTTTCATGTGTTGCAAAAGGGCATTTAAGAAGACAGACTGTATCCAGAGCGGTAGTAAAACCGCTGTTTCACCCGATAACGGGCGGGCTGTAGGTCCGGCCGTCTTGTAATCATTGACATATTGTTTGCTGTTTTGCAATACAGTACTTCAGATTTCTTTTGCAACGATTAAAAGCTTATTCAACTTAAGGTTAAGGTCCAAGGAATTCTGCAAATTGTTCATTTTGTTAAAGAAAATTTTATGGTTAAATTCGTCGATTATCTGTAAAACACAGTTGATACATTGTTATATAAAGAAGTTGCCTGAAAAGAAAGTTATATTGGTTTCTTAAGAAGTACCTAGAGGAACAGATCTATTGACACATTACTAGCCCAAATTGAGAAGTAATCGGCTTTCTATTCGCATGAGGTTATAAATGCTGTCGACAGAGAATCCCGATTCCATATTTTTTGTTTTCCAGGAAACTTTTTGCGTCGTTTCTCAGCAGTGCTTCGAATCACATTGACTGGCTATGGAGAGTAGTCTGTTATGCGACTTGATTTATGGATTCGTCTAACAAAGATCACAGTTTGTAGAATTGGCGGGAAGTCATCTAATGAAACACAAGTGATATGTGTGGTTGCCAAAGGAAATTTGTGGCACCTGGCTGTTCTTAACCTAGATAACCAATTAGGGGACAATCTGAGCAACCCCGTTAGATTGTCTGCAGATTATCCTGTCATTTACCGTCTAGTTCAGCCATAGGAACGAACTGCAAAGTGATTTAGACAAGATATCTGTGCAGTACAAAAAGTGCAACTTACCCTAAGCAATTACGAACAACTGAAATTCAAGACATCTTATAGAAAATAACGTGAGAGCGTGAACAGAGGACTGCATTTTATTGCCCAAACAGATAATGCAACAAATCTACAAAAAGAGGTAGCACTTGTGTTGCCTCTTCTGGGGTACAGTTGCGTCTTACGGGATCCGTTTAATGGAGGACAGTGAAAAAGTTCAGGTAAGGGCAGCTCATTCTATATTTTGACGACATATTAGAGATAGTATCACGGTTGCGATAAAAGAGCTGGGGTGCGAATATTAAAACAAAGACGTTTTTCGTTGCAGCGAATTGTATTCTAGAAATATCAAAAACAGATCAAAAAAAGTTTTGCATCACCTCGGTTACGGGAGTTCCAGAACCTGTACAGAAAATTAGAATAGATCAACACAAACATCATTTCCGCTCTTTTCATTGCTCATGAAAACCACACATTGCATGTTGTACCGCCACCACACAATGCATGTTGTACCGCCATACAGCGAGACCCTCAGAGGCGGTGGACCACATTGCTGTACGCACCGGTACCTTAATACCCGGTATCACGTCCTTTTGCATTGATGTATACCTGTATTCGTCGTGGCACATTACCCACAAGTTCATCAAGTCACTATTGGTGGGACTTAGGGAAAGCAGAAAAAGGTGTGGACGGGGCTTAATCAGTTACCGTTGGTTGCACAGAAAACACATACACCTTATTCTTAAAAAACAAAACTGTTAACTATCATTTTTAAAAGATTTTACTACACAGGTGGCTGAAAGCCTTATCAGAAGAACTGCAAGTTATTGTCGGCTGAAGACCACAAGAAATGTTACACACAATCAACGGCTGAAGGCCTGATTAACAAGGTTCAAAATTTTTCGTTGGCTAAAAGCCAGAAGCAAATTCAAAATACACAACGGCTGAAGGCCTGGAGTAACAATAAGGTGGACAGTTACATTTAAAAAACACCAAAAACCCTTTTAACGATCTTAATAACTGTAACAAGTTATAGTGAGGGCAGAAGGCCTTATCAAGACAGAACTGAAACATTTTGTCGGCTGAAAGCCACAAGCAATGTTACAAACAGTTAACGGCTGAATGCCAGCAGCAATTTGAGAATACACAACGGTTTGAAGGCCCGAATTACAAGTGAGGAAGGCAGTTACACATCAACAAATACTAAGATATTTTCTTCTTAACAGTCAAAACGGTTGAAGGCCTTATTAAGAAAAAATTGTGAGACACCCTGCTAAACCCACAGGACAGGACAGGTAGTTTAAGTTGTGGAAAGGGGCCAAATAAGCGGCTGTCAGGTACACTCGAACGTACAACCTTTTATTTGATCAAACATTACAAGAGCCAAGAAATTAAAAAAAAGGCTTCGGTTTTGGAACTTAACTAGTGGCTGAGTGCGCCATACAATCTCATGTCTTAAGAGCAAGACCACTTTAATTTAAAACCGGCTGAAAGCCAATAACTTAAAGCTCAACCAAGATCAGAAATTTAAAAGGCAAAGCCTCATCTTAAAACAGTTCCTTAATTAGGCTGAAGGCCCAAAGAATCTGACACTTTAAGAGCAAACAACTGAAATTCAAAATCGGCTGAAGGCCCAACACTTAAGACTCAATAACATTAATTTAAAAGGAAAATGCCAAAGGCTTTACGTAAAACAGTTCCTAAATTAGGCTGAAGGCCCAAACCATCTAACGCCTTAAGGGCAAAACAACCTTAATCTAAAAATCGGCTAGAAGCCATACAAGTACAAACAACAAGAAGAAACAAGAAAAGGCAGTACACCGAAAGGCGCTCAGAAGTTCCGAGGGTCGGCCTGGAATTCAAACACTAACTAGGTGGGACAGGCAGCCAGGCCAACCATTGTCGATCCGATGACAACCCAACTGACAGACAGTCAACGGATCCACCAACAAGATAACCTGTGCTTCACCCAACTAGCACAAAACAGGGAGTTCAATGGACAACGTAGAAGCTATTGGCGCCCACAACCCATTATACATTGAGCTGTGAAACTACACACTGTGCTGGACAGCGACAAGACGATGAGGAAAATACACTGCCTGAATTTATGTCAATGGCCAGGGCAGGCAACCGGAACGATAACGGCCACAAGGCAGAAGATTCCGCTGGTGCACTTCAATTCAAATATCCAAATACAGTTAAACTCCACTGGAGGGTGGCTAAAATTTACCAACTTGAAAACACACATTGTTGCTCATGGGAATATCCCAACAGCCGACAACGAACTCCAGACAACACAATGTGGGCAATCGTGGGCAATCGTGACTTGCTGGTAGATTAAGTCAAGACTCAACTTTCACGAACCTCGTAGCAATGGGAACAGCACCACACACTGCAACACCACATATAGGCCGCCAGCGTGCCCGGTCAAATCACGCACTGTCGAGATTTCCTCGCTGCTCCACGCCAAACGACCAACTGCCAGCACACAGCCCAGCTGGGAACTATAATCGCCAGGCCAAAGATAGCCCAAGGTGGGAATATCGACACACACTACTGCTGCCACCCGGGGAATGAGAGGGTAACAGCGTAATCGCGAACACAGAATAGCAACCAAAGTTTAATCCAACACATAGCATGAGCCAGTCATGGCTCAAATTGCAAATTATTGGTCGGCTGAAGGCCACAAACAGTGTTGCACACAATCAACGGCTGAAGGCTTGATTAAGAAGGTTGAAAATTATTCGTGAGCTGAAGGCCGCAAGCGATTTCAGAATACGCAAGGGCAGAAGGACTGAATTACAAATAAGGTGGACAATTACACTTCATAAATACTAAAACTCTTTCTAATAATCTTAATAACTTGTAACAAGCTATAGTGATGGCTGAAGTCTTAACTAAAACATGATTAAAATTATTTGCTGGCTGAAGGCCACAAGCAATGCTACAAACAATTAACAGCTGAAGGCCTGATTAAGAAAGGATTCAAAATTATGGGGGGCTAAGGGCCACAAGAAATTTTCAGAATACTCAACAGCTTAAGGTCTGAATTAAAAGTAAGGAAGGCAGTTTCATGCTAAAATACTAAAACCCTTTTAAAACAGTCTTAACGAAATGTAACAGGCTATAGTGACGGCTGCAGGCCTTATTAAGGGAAAAAGGAAAATATTTTGTCGGCTGAAGGCCACAAGCAGTGTTACAAACAATTCAAGGCTGAAGGTCAGAATTACAAGAGGTGAAGGCAATAACATATTAAAACATTAGGGTGAATTTTAAACAGTTATAACAACTTGTCCAAATAAGATGGAATGATCCACAGACAGTGCTCCCTGGATCGACCTGAGGAAGGAAACGACAACTGTGTAAGCGATGAGACAGGCAGCCAATAGTTGTAATCATGTAACTGGATGGCAACTCACACTAGGGGTAGCTTCAGCACCGACTGATTGACTAACCAATCCGGCTAACATCCGATCACCGGTACAAGAATGGAATATTTATTGGCAAGGGCGAAGAGACAGACAGCACTACGTCTTCAGAAAAATACCCAAGGCAGAAGGAAACACTAGAACCAAGGTAGACCTCACAAAAACATATGCACAGCACAATTCAAGAGGCTATCGAACTACACGCCGTGTGGGACAGCATCAACATGATGTGGAAACGTACTCTGCGAAAAAAGTACCTTAACATCCAGGGCAGGTACCTGGGGCGATAGCGGTCACCGGGCAGAAAATACCGCTGCTTGCACTTCACTAATAAGAATAATACTAAATCCAAACTAACATCAAGGAGTAATAGCTTCCACCAACCTGACAGACTCCATTTGTTGCTGTTAGTCTCACCAACCCAGGGAGCAGCAACATGCAAAGAACAGCGAGATCTATAACGGTGGAGATTTCAGTACTGGATACGGTCCACTCAACTTTGTGTTGGGATTGGTCATCGGCTACAGCCCCTCGATTCAGCAGTCCCTGCCTGCCCTCGTGCTGTCGACCTCCTCAGTGCTCTGTCTGAACCCAACTGCCGACACCAGAATGCAGACAGCATTTAAATAACTGAACAATAAAAACCACCCAAGATACAGACGGATCCACGAAGACAATTCCACAGTGTCTCAAGCAATACTAAAACCAGTCGCTGTGAAACAACATTGACGAATTATACGTCGGCACAAATACAGAGAAGCCAGAAGCGGTCGGAAATCCAAATGCACGTCGTCCACTGCAACGACCGGCCGAACGACCAACCAACGATCATCTGCACTAAAGTCAGCCGCGGAAAAGGTCCCAGTATAAATCGCCGACTGACAACTTATTGCCTCGAGAAACTTCGACGGGCGGACACACTCACAGGTGAAAGTTGCACTATTCGAATATCACGGTCCATTCAGCTCAAACCATCTTCAGTCCTCGACATGTCGTGCACTCTCGTGACCACATCCTTCCGTCGGACAGTGCATGTGTGTCGCCAGCGGTCAGGCGAGTACTGACTGTCCATATCTCACTACTTACTGCTCCGTTCCAGATCCTCCAGATTGTCCCACTCCTCAACAGTGATTTGGTGTAGATCTCTAAGAGTGGTAGGATGTCACGTCGTCCATATACAGCCCTTTTCGATCAATCCCAGTTGATAGGGTTCATGTCTGGAGAACATGCTGGCCATAGTCGAGCGATGTCGTTATCCTGAAGGAAGTCATTCTCAAGATGTGCACAATGGGAGCGCGAATTGTTGTCCATGAAGGCGAATGCCTCACCAATATGCTACCGATGTGGTTGCACTATCGATCGGAGGATGGCATTCACATATCATACAGCCATTACGGCGCCTTCCATGACCACCAGCGGCGTACGTCGGCCCCACATAATGCCAGCCCAAACCACCAGGGAACCTCCACCTTGCTACACTCGCTGGACAGTGTGTCTAAGGCGTTCAGACTGACTGGGTTGCCTCCAAACATGTCTCCGACGATTGTCTGGTAGATGGCATATGCGACAGTCATCGGTGAAGAGAATGTAATGCCAATCCTGAGCGGTACGTTTGGTATGTTGTTAGGCCCATTTGTGCGGCGCTGCATGGTGTCATGGTTGCAAAGATGGACCTCACCATGGTCGTCAGGAGTGAAGTTGCGCATCATGCAGCCTATTGCACACAGTTTGAGTCGTAACACGACGTCCTGTGGCTGCATGGAAAACATTATTCAACATGGTGGCGTTGCTGTCAGGGTTCCTCCAAGCCCTAATACGTAGGTAGCGGTCATCCATTGCCGTAGTAGCCCTTGGGCGGCCTGAACGAGGTATATCATCGACAGTTTCTGTCTCTCTGTATCTCCTCCATGTCCGAACAACATCGCTTTGCTTCGCTGGAAGACGCCTGGACATTTTCCTTGTTGAGAGCCCTTCCTGTCGCAAAATAACAATGCCGACGAGATCGAACCGCGGTATTGACCGTCTAGGCATGGTTGAACAACAGACAACACGAGCCGTATACCTCCTTCCTGGTGAAATGACTGGAACTGATCGACTGTCGGACACCCTCTGTCTAACAGACACTGTTCATGCATGGTTGTTTACATCTTTCGGCGGGTTTAGTGACGTCTCTGAACAGACAAAAAGACTGTGTCTGTGATACAATATCCACAGTCAACGTCTATCTTCAGGAGTTCTGGGGACCGGGGTGATGCAAAACTTCTTTTGACGTGTGTATTTTGTTGATTCTAACCTACGTAGGAAGAAATTACCAACGTAATAAAATAAAACAGTAAGGGCTCGCACAGAAAGATGTAGGACCTAAGTTTTCCTACGTCCTATTCGAAATTGGAACGGTCGAAAGAAAAAACCTGAAAATGATAATATCATCTCTCCGAGAAATATTAAATCGTAAATTTCAGAGCAGTCATGCAGACATAGATGAAGATTGTTCAACATTTTATTGTTGCTTGGAATTCGAATGTGATGATTGTTTCTTACAGGCTCACAAATTATCGCAAAACTTCCTTCAGATTAATGGATATATTACCATCTTTTGTGTTTGTGATCAAAAACAGCAATCCGGCAACCAGCGCTGACACATATATTCTCTATACAAACATTTCGTACGGGATGCAATGAACTTGCCTACAACAAGAGCAATCTGGTGCGCTTTAACTCTGCGGTCTGACGCCGGTTTTTTCGGTGGTTTTCTGTGTGGTCATCACAGTGGCGGACACATGCGCTTCTTTATTTGCGCTGTTGTGGCTCCCGTTTAAATTGATTACCCAGAATTAGAGATTCACAAATGAGTTTTTATCTGGCAGTCAACCGTTCGATGGAAATGTTTAACAGCAGCATGAAACTCGTTTTCCTTTCGACTCTTACTCCACACAAAACTTTGACCATTTCTGAGCTGTGCCCACTAAAAAAACGGCATATTGCACCTTTTCTAAACTGCTGACATTATTCGAAAAACTTCTACAGGACGTAAGCTGTTGCCAAAGAAACTTGATGGTACCTACGGAAAACGGATGGTAGGTGTTTGTACAAGGATACCACTCAAATGGGAGAAATAATTGTTGTGTAATAAGCTACCAGTTTATGACGAAAAGTTTGAGGATTAGGTATGTGCGTGTGGAACAGTAATTGCCAATAATAGAGCAGAGGAAGGGTATAAAATCTATACAGAAATATACCCTCCACCGCAAAAAAACAGATCGACGCGGCTCTTCTGAACTACGTCTGAACGCACGAGATTCAGTCACAGCGGTGATTGTGTACGTCTTCGGCATCCCACCCTTCCCAAAGACAGCATTTTGTGAAGAGAGGGTCACCCATATTTTCTTCTGTTTGTCACGGAAAAATAACAATATGTATCGCCATATTTGTAATCCATTTTTAGTAGTCAAACTTTCTTCATGTGTGAAATTGATTAAGTTTTTAAACTATTTATATTGTATCATTTTAGTGTTAGTTACGAAAGTAATGGTGTTGTCTGTAGGCATCCTTATACGCCAACAGCCCCTCCAAAAAATTAACATAAATGGGTAGAAAATTTCAATGCAACACTTACGCTGTTTAATGAAACTTCCTACCATGTAAAAGCAATGTACTTCACTAAAACATTGTCGACGGACTTCAGTGGAGAGTCTTAATTTCTTGAAGTAAAATTTTTATTATGAGGATCGCAATTGCAATACAATCGAGAATATATAGCACACTAGTTCAGCGCCCGCTGCTTCGCTCTCATTTGCGAAGTAATTACTACAAAAATAATTTTATGAACATATTTTAGGCCCACTGAAAAATTAATGTGTTCAAGAGCCTTTTGATATTCTATACAATTCTCACAAAGCCGCTTTATCTTGGTAACTGTTAAATATCTTTCTTTGACTTAATTCTCAAATTGCAACACCATCTAAACTTTTCAGTCCTATTAACGCCATAGAAGTATGGTGTTTTTCGAATGTGCTTCTGACCAAAAAGCGATTCTGGATTTTCAGAGAAAATTTTCATCCCCTACTTCACCCCATCAGGGATTCTCTCTCCATAAACACTGAAACACTGAAAGTTTACCGTCTTACCTCCTTGCCTAGCGACGCCAGATGAAAGTTGATGCGATCAAGCCCTGAATCAAAATTGCGCTACGGATAACTGGGGAGACGAGCTTGAGGGCGCTACCTAGAGCGTGTTCTTTCTGTACGTTGCTAGGCAAGGGGCTGGAGTGCTCACACGCTGATGTGTGGGTCCCTGCATTCTATAGCTTTTATTTTAAATAAATTCCTTTAACTTGACTTCTTTGTGATTTTTAAGGTATGTTAAAGATTGATGACAGTTGATTTCCTATTTATATTAAGCATTATCACACGACTTTACCCCGATAGCAGCGATTGTTTCTGTTTATAGCTCGGTATATTATATACTAATCTGCACGCACATTTCTACAGGTAAGACGGAATTGCGTTGGCCAAATGTATATCAGCAAAGTCTCCCAACATTTTACATAGGACATCCACTATGTGAGGAGGATAACGGGCAAACTGGGGACCAGATACATTAACACAGGGGGTCAAATTTCCTAAATTAACGAGATCATTCATTTCCTTACGCAATCCGAAGCTGGAAATAAAAGAATTAGTACAAATATTCAAATACCTCTGTTCCATGCGTGAACATTGAGACAGACGCACTGAGGGCACGTCTGCTCACTTACCCGTCTTCTGTAACACTCCTAGAATAAGGCGGGCCCCGGTGGAGGGGGTGGTCGAACCACTTGGCCGTGACCAACCTCTCCACCCCAAATCTTGTGACACTGGAAAGTCTTTGACTTTTACCTGCCTGTGCCGCCTCTCTGATCCGCTAGCCAGGAGTAAGGTTGGCACTACTAAACTACAGAACTACTTCCCAACAAAGATTTGGCCACGCTTTACGGAAGGGTATGGGGAGGATTAGGAAAGTTCATGTGCAGATTCACATCCACGAACAAGAAATGCATAATACGCGACACATATAAATGCGTATTATGAAGCCTGACACATTTACTTCCACCCGTCCACATGGGTTCTGTTGCACCCGCGGCCGGCCGCGTCGTGTAATAGAATCGGCTGCGGAGCCGCCTCTGTTTCTATTTCCCGGTGCGAGCGAGCAGCGAAACCTGCTGCTTATAGACCGGAAACTACTGTACCGTTTAAACCCATTTTTTTATTCCTAACCGAGAAGCCAAATACAAATTTTATTTACTTAGCTTTAAAAATGTTTTCATAATGAAATATTTCTCTAAAACTTTTCGTCCTTAGGGGCTGAGTTTCCAAAAACATTGAGTGAATTAGTTTTTGTTCCAAAGCGTGAAACCGAATATAAATTTTCCTACATTTAGCTCAAAGATGCTTTCATGATGAAATAGTTTAAAAAAAAACCTTCGACCCCTATCTCTCCTCCTTAGGCGTGGAATTTCCAAAAACACTGAAACTCGTATTTTTTTCATTTCTAGTAGAGAAATCAAATACAAATTTACATAGACGTAACTTTAAAAACACTGAGTAGTTCTTTGAAGGTAATTTATATTTTTTAAATAAAAATAATAAAATCTCTTCTTAAACGATGCCTACAGTATAAGTTCAACACCCTCTCAAAATTTGAAGTTTTTGTCCTCAGCGGTTTGGGCTGCGCGATGATGATTCAGTGAGTCAGTCAGGACATTTCTTTTTATACCAGGTGAGTCAGGAGGAAAGGTACATGCTTTGAAGGGTAATAGTGTTAATGGTTTTGAACAAAAAAGCTCATATGAACATATGCCCTATTTCGCTTGGTTTCCAACGTAGAACAGGTATATTGTATTATTCAACCACTGTCATTGGTTCAAGCGCACCACAGTAGTCTGGAGAAAGCTTAGACGAACAATTTTATACGTTACACTTGTGGTCTATCAAGTCGGGAAACTACCTCAAATTAGCCTAGATGAACTGGTTCAAAAATGGTTCAAATGGCTCTGAGCACTATGGGACTTAACATCTGTGGTCATCAGCCCCCTAGAACTTAGAACTACTCAAACCTAACTAACCTAAGGACATCACACACATCCATGCCCGAGGCAGGATTCAAACCTGCGACCGTTGCGGTCGCGCGGTTCCAGACTGAAGCGCCTAGAACCCCACGGCCACAACGGCCGGCCTCTACATGAACAACCTAAGCTATTGCTCATGCACGTCGCGTGAGATTTTCTGTATTCTCTCGCTTTCTCTGTGCAAACTATTAGCCCTGGAGAAAACGTGAGTAGAACATATTCACAGGAAATTTGATGTAGTTTAATTTTTTAGTGCGATACGCATCCGCTGAAGACTACAGTTTTCGAGTTATCGAAGAGAAACGTAAAAAAGTGATATTAAACATGTTTTGTATTGGAAACCATTAGGAATAGCTCATATACCCATATGAAGATTTTTTTATTCATAATCACTAATGCTATCACCCTTTATATAGAGATCACCCAGAAAAATAGCTTCTTACAACATTTTCTCATGTGCTAATGAACACAACTCCACGCAAGTGAATAAGAAACGCATTTGACAGAAAATAAGCAGATGGTTGCTTCCGTCGAGTTTGTCTGATAGCAAAGAAAATGTCCCAGGAAGCAAGTCAATTGAATGTACACATGCGTAGACGAATGTCGACTCGAGCGTTTATATTTGCGTGGGAAAGCAAACAGACCGAAGCCACTCGACTGAAGAGCGGAGTGAGGACAGACTGTGGGTGGGGAATGAAAACAGTGTGGGTCGCACAATGTGGCACTGAAGGGAGGTTCTTCTGCCTTGTTGTAACGAGGTTGCGTCCTTTGATCTCCTGAGCCTGACCTGTCTGATGATGTATGGACGCAGGCGGTCTATCTCGAAGCACTTCTTGTCCTTTGTTCACTGCAGCTCTCGTTCCTGTGTCGATCGCTGAAGACCAGTCATCATAGTACCTTTGGTTCCTTTGTTCTTTTCCTCATATCGCTGCTAGTTCTTAGAAAGCTTGTTCGCTTTTGTCCCGCAGTCGCTTGCGGGTGTACTCCATATCGACCTACATAATTAAATTCTCGTTGCTCCCTCACATACGTTTCGTGTAGTGTATCGTGCGTGTACAGACGAATCAATATTCTTAACTGTACTGAAAAACCTGACGGATGGGCATTCGAGTGTCTCTTTGATCACTCGCAAACGACAGTGCCGATTCAGTATTATTAAATGAGTCGTATATCGTATTTTCAACGGGAATCTAAATGTGAGCTAATTCTGCCAGACGATATTATGTGGTTTTAGATTTGATCCTTGGCTCCAGACTAGAGCGCCAGGTGCGTAATAGTACAGTAAAAACAAAGAGCGAATTTCAATTTTAATTACTTCTTTCGTGCTCTGTTTTATGCAGCTGTATGAAGAGAAATGTGTTTTGAGTGAAACTCTTTATTTCTCTGCAATTGTGTATTCGTTTTCTCACCAGTGTAGTCGAATAAAATCGCTGTAGATAAAAATAGCTATGCACTGCCACGATATAAACGGTATAAACTTTAAGTTTGTTCTCAAGAGAATGTTCCCAAAACATTACTGGAAACACATTTCATAAGCATAGTTCCTGTTCAAATTTCTCTACATTTTTACACTCGGACAGTATAACAATTATTATATAGCAGAAGCTGTTTGAAAAAAGAAGAAAAACACTACTATTCAACTACACCCTTTATTTTTTAAAAAGATTTCTTGATGTTTTACCTGCCATTCTCTTTTTCATGTGCGATTGTACAATTTCGGCCTTCGGCCATTTTCATCTAAAACGGAAGTGTCATACATTGAATACATTACACTTGTGACTTTGGTGTAGGAGCAAGTCATATCTGTAGATATACTAGGCGCATTACAACTTACTTTACGGATGATTTTTTAGTAGTAAATTATGTCATGTACGTCGTTGCTCCTATGACACCATGTTAAGCTCATAAAATAAATCCAAGATTTTAGGAGCACGTTACGTTCGAGCAGTTGTTGCAAAGCTCTTATATATAAGGCCCATATTTTAAGGCACTTAACACTAGGAAGATTATAATTACTTTACAGAAATTTGCTACTTAACCTCTATAAGCTTTTGTTCTCAGTTATATTTAATTATCTTTCATCATTGATGTAAATGTGACTGTTTGTAGTTTCTTTAGAATAACTTGTAAATATTTGTCTTGTTATTGTGAGAGCACGTCATTTTTGAATTGTTGGTACAAAGATGTTATATATGAAATCTCATTTCATATATATCATATACATACCATTTGTATTTATCATTTCTCGTATAAAACCAAATAATTTCTTGAGAGGACAATACTGGTCTCTCACAGACACATTTATATGGGAGATATTTCTGCATCTGACCTGAAATACTGTTGACAAACTTGAAAAACATGGTGGGTGAGCGACATAAATTCAGAAGGAGACCAGTAATAAGAATGTATGTATCCTTGCAGGTTTATGTAGATTTGAAAAGGTTTCATTTTTACTTTCGAATGTCCTGCGATATTACAGTAAAATACCAGTAGTGAAACTGAATACAGTACATCAGTTATAGTTATTCGATGGCCTCAAAAAGATCGTTGGCCATTACCTCATATTAAATTTGTTTTCGACGACAGGCAAAACATAGACGGTGACAATAAATGCAACAAACAGTCTTACCGTCCTTCAACGTAACTTCTGCCCTTCAGATTAGACAGTTCATGTGTTGAACATTATTAAACTTCTTCTTATTTTTTCTCTGAATTGCTGTTAATATATATACTTCTACTAGAATCAGATATGAAATCCGACTTGACAGTCAAGCTGTCAGACTGCAGAAAACAGGTTGGAGTATCTATCGCATAGATAAATACTACACAGGATATGTGGTAATGTGTGTTTACAGTCTTAAGAACGGTATGACGAGGTATATATCTCCATTACTATCTGTTTAATCTACACTGGAAATAGATATCATTCTGCTTCCAGCTTTATAAGTAATTTTAACTGTATTAGGCACATTTTTTACACAGCAAAGTATGACCTAAGCCACACCAGATGTAAGATGGGCAGTCACTATGTATAGGTTATTCAAACATTACGAGTACTGTGACCTGTAACAAAACGACAGTGACCTTAGCCTATAGCATATGGACATATGAATGGCAAACATCCACTTCAGGATTTACAGCCCTACAAGGTACCACGTGTCACAAAATTCGGGGGCAAGTTTAACACTATGGTAGGCGTGGAGGTGTTCGCTTGACTCAGCACTAGGAAAGCATAGGGAAGTACAAATTCGCTATTTTTCAACTTGAAATGTGCGACCTATGTTTCCTTGGAAGCTAAATTTACTTTCAATGGAAATTTACTCGATCTGTGGAATAGGAGAGAGGGACAAAATTAAAATTTCACGAGACACATTGGGAACTCAGCAGGTTAACAGAGCTCTACACCGATAGAAACTTTACTAGGAAACATTACTGAACGTGTTATCTGATAATTATCTAGAACACCTTTAGGAAGTCCAGCGATGAGGGAAATACACTGATAAGCCAAAACATTATGACCGCCGTCTGTCTCGAAGCCAGATGACACCTGGTGGCGTTGTAGGCACGTGTCGCTGTAACAAAAGTATGCAAGCGGAGCAGGCACAAACGGGGGATCACTCTAGAAAAGACATCGGGTGCTGAAGGGAAATCCATTGAGATAAGCGACTCTGACAAAGGGCAGATTATTATTGCGCAGCCAGTCAACGAGTGTCTCGAAAACGGCGAAGCTGGTATAATATTCACGTGCTTGGACAGTGAAACTACCATAAGGCGATAAATGGTTGAACGTCCACTACTTTTCACAGAATGTGCGGGTCGGAAGCTTTCTTCCATTGTAAACTAGGCTAGAGAGTGATTTGTGACAACTCTGCCGGAATATCGCAATGCTGGTGTTCCCACAACTGTTCCGGAGCACACCGTTCATCGTACATTTTGAACGTGGGGGTCCGCAACATACCACCCCTACGTGTTCACGTATTGACCCAACGATATCGTCAGTTACGATTGCATTGGGTGTGGGACCAACGGGATTCGCCGTAGCTCACGGGAATCGTATCGATTCTTCTGGTGAATGACATGTTTGCTACACTAGGTCGATGGTCGTCTTTACAAACGTCGTCATTGAGGTTAATGGCGGCTCGAAACATGAGGCGCGTCACGGGCGCAGGCTGCTGGGAGCGGTATTAAGCTATGGATGACATTCTGCTAGGCTAGAAGGGTCCTGTGGTAGTAATCTAACAGACGCTGAGAGCTGCGAACTACCTGCATCCCTTCACGCTTGATGTCTTCCCTGACGGCCGTTTCATCTCTCATCAGTGGAATTGTCCTTGTCACGGAAATCCTATAGAACCCATCTCGGTCGATAACTTGCGCCATCACCGCTTACACAAATCAGCGGCCTGTTATTTACGCGAATTACATGACCTGTGCCTAGATCCATAATGCGATATATCCCCACAAATTTACCAACAAACTGTCGGATTCTTGATACGAAGAATCGTACGTATTTCGTTCCAAAGACAACTCTTAAACAGTTGGTCATAATGTTTTGGCTCATCTGTGTCTATTGGATATCATATGAAAAACAGACCTGAGTGGTTTGAGGATGTCCACATAGAAACTGGTATCAATGATCATGAGGCAGCTGCAGTACAAAGACAACCGAAACAAATAGAATGGTTTGAATTTTCAGTAAATTAGATAAAGTTGCAATAGCGTCATATCATTAAAATGAAGTTGAAGCATTCAGCTCTGGGAGGAACATGTAGAAGAGTTGCGACTCAAGTCCACAAGAATAGTTGAAAATTCACCAGGCAGATATAAACGTGGCAGAACAGTTCATGTTTGGGAGGTACTCTTCAAGATATACAGTTACTGTAAAGAAATAGAGACTACTGCGTAGTAGGTGAAAGACAAAGCATGGGGCTAGAGCTAAAGACATGCTGGATTGAAACCATTTGCGTTTTTAAAGGGTTTACATTTTGATATATTAGGCTCCGTTTTCTTGTTCTCCAAGTGCAATAACAATGCCAACGCTAGGGTAACAGGCTGAAAAACTCGCTTAAGCACCACAAACAGCGGTTATCATTATCGTTGCTTGTATAATGGGCGGGTTCCCTTGCAACATACGGAGTTGACTGCGGTCAAATTCGCAGTTAGCTCAACACATTTTGCTAAACGGAGTTTGACGTTGCTGCAGCACAGAGATAACTTAATCACGATTCAGCTTTAACTATGATCACATGACCGTCTGTTACGTTGCTTTTTAATCATTCTTGCAGTCGTCCAAAAGTCGAAACTAGTTATCGAGTATGAATAATTGTAACTGAGACTATTACACCGTACAATAAATGTTTTACAAGATCCACAATTACAATGTGATTACTTCTTGCATTACTTTTGCTAATCAAGACCCATACAAGTAAAAGTGGGCCGAAATTTTAAAAAATTGGATATTGTTCTGTAGAAGTGACTTTGACAAATACTTTATGTATATCATGAAAGATCGTCTCAAATCATTTACTGTGATGTTAGTCACGAAACAACGTAATATCAGTAATCATAAGAGATCTAATCATAAGAGTAACTTGACAACGGAATGACATGTAGTGATCGTTAGTAAGAGTTGAGAAAAAGATTTGAAGGGGAAGAAGACAACAACTCATTTGGTTTCTTTGAAAGATGATGTTTTATTTATTTTAAAAGAAAGCATGTTAAAGGTATTTAACTCAGTGACAAGATATGATACCTACAGAAATACTGAATTAGACATTTCTTTCATTTCTAAAGCAAGTTTCATTTTTTGCTACTGAGAAGAAGAGCTTATTGCCCCAAATAATCAACATGGCGATAAACGCGCGAATAAAATTAAGTATAAAAACTCTGTAAAAAAGTTTATTTCCAACGGAGGCATTTTTGATTTTCTTTTCATAAGCAGCTGAGAACAGGGAAAGTCTTCGGCTATAACATGTTGTTAGCTACTAACATTTTACTCATTTTAATGTCCCAAGATTACGCTGCTGATATCGTCATATTACACTCTAAGGTAACACTTTTTCACGTATAGACTTCTACGCGAATTTAGCTTCCAGGCAGTGTGTCTATGTACCCCATGAAATGCAGACAGCTTTTCCCAGCACGCAAATGAAATAAATTAAAGTAAAAGGTTTAAAATTAGATAGGCCAAGAGGAAGTATCAGTTACAGTGGGTTTTATTTCATTATTCATTCTGCAGGCAACGGAAAGAGCGTCAGAGTCAATCTAGGATAGGCGAGAATTTTGCTACCTATTGGTATGAAGAACTCAATATGTCCGCGCCGAGTGGCCGCGTGGTTTGAGGCGCCATGTCACGGATTGTACGGATTATCCCGCCAGAGGTTCGAGTCCTCCCTACGGCATGTGTGTGTGTGTGTTACTCTTAGCATGAGTTAGTTTAAGTAGTGTGTAAGCGTAGGGAACGAAGACCTCAGCAGTTTGGTCCCTTAGAAAGTCACACACGTTTTGAACATTTGACTCAATATGGACTTGACTGATCGACGGGAATGACATCTGCGAGCGAGTGAGAAAATCTAAGCAGCGCCAGTGAGGGTTCCTTTTCTGGAAATCAATAGCATACATGTAACTACAATATAATATATTCTTTGATATGGGGATGAATTAATTTCTTATTCTTAAAGAATGCTCTCGTTCTCTTGGACGCTGAAATGAAATTCGTTGTCTCCTGTGAGATTATAGTCACGAAAAACATTTTGTTGTATAGATTTAAGAAGGAAAGAGCAATGAACATTGAAAAACTTACGAGAACTTGTAAATAACGAATGTATGGTACTTAATGAGAGTAATAAAACGGAATGTAAGCAAGCTTTGCTTTCATTTCAAATTGCGGAACGTTTCTTTTCTCGTAAAACTCGAATTACAACATTTAAGTTTTAAACAATAATCACTACAAGAGTGTTCTGATGTTGATTAAAGTATGCTATAGTGAATCGAAGGCCCCCTGTATTCACTTGGGACCAATCGTAACTTTTTTTTTAGAAAGAAATTAAGCACAGCAGTTATTCTCCGAGTACGTAAACTGAAAAGCCATTACACAAGAGTTATTCAGATTGTGGCAACAGGAGTAACTGTTTTGCTGTGTGATTACAATAGCAAAAGAGTGTACTATGCAGGTGGTATATATATGCTGTTAGCGGATTGCGGCCCATCAAACTACAAAGCCGCCACTGCAACAGTGGAAACGAAATACCATATATCCAGTGAAATCCAACTTCTTCTCATATTATGTTACAACGTAAACCTCTTTATTTACTTTGGATACAGGTGTTGGGTGAGTATCCTGGCGATCGAATTGAAAGACACAGCACACCAAATACATAGTTCGTCTCGTGGACGCAGTCATTCTGAGCACTAGCGACACATCTCACATAATGGGTGGTATTGCGATCATGATAAATAAAGATAGTATTTCACAGGTCTTCTTTGGCTCTTTTTTAATTAACACCTATGCTGTCCTCTGTCTTTGTAATCCTGTTGGCTGTTGCCTGTGGCCGGCATGCTACAACTCTAAGTTCTAAGAACTCTGGGCAGAGAAGTTCTTATCTCTTCCGTCGAGGATGTCTCGACGTCTGGTAGTTCTTACAGTTACGCTGGAAAGTTGGCAGCTCTCCTTCTTACGTTCTTCCTCTTGCGGAACTCTGGTTTTCCTCTACATCAAAATATTTTTATCTTCCGTACGACTATGACGAGCTAGTCTGCACTCAGGCCAGAGACAACTTTTTCATACACTGGAGGACAAAAATCGCACCACCAAAGAGTAACGAAATTTCGGAAATATGTTTTTCTAAGTAATGCATTTAAGTTATTTACATTGCGATACCACAGGCTGTTGCCAGCGCGAGATAAGTCATTGCAAATGTAAAATTCTGGTACATTAATAAGCGGTTTAACCGCCAGAATGTTGAATGCTGGCAAGCTAATCTGTATGCATTGTGCTTTACAGGTGCCAGACGTCCGTTTGTCGTATGGAGTTCTATGCCTCTTGTACTTGGTCGACCAATACAGGGACCGTTAATGTTGGTTGTGGTTGGCGTTGGAGTTGTCATCCAATGATGTTCCGTGTGTGTTCGATTGGTGACAGATCTGGTGATGATGCAGGCCAAGGCAACATGTCGAAACTCTTCAGAACGTGTTGGCCTACGAAAGTGATATGTGAACGAGCGTTATCCTGTTGGTAAACACGCACTGGAATGCTACTCATGAATCGTAGCGTAACAGGACGAATAACCAGAATGACGTACAGATTTGCAGTCAGGGTGCGTGGGACAACCACCAGAGTCTTCCTGCTGAAATACGAAATTGTATCCAAGACCATAATTAAATGTGGAGTTCCAGTGTGTCTAGAACGCAGACAGGATGATTGCTAGCCCTCATCTGGCCTCCTAACTAACGCAATTTCATCACTAGCCCAAGGGGCAGAACCATCTTTCATCTGGAAACGGGAGAGACCTGAACATTTCCCTCCAATAATCTCTCCCTTGTCACCAATGAAGTAGCAAATACTTTGGGGTAGTGGGATGCAAGTTGGCTCGGAGGTGTCCTTTGATTTACCGTTTTGTAACAGTTCGATGAGTTAGTGTGGTGCCAACTGCAGCTCAATTTGCTTTTGCAAATGCAGAGCCCCATGCGGAACACGATGGTCGTCCCTTTCGGTACTACCACATAGCCATCCGCAGCCCAGACTTCTTCCTGCCGCCCAATCTCGTGGCCATCGCTGACAGCAGTTATGTAAAGTGGCTACATTCCTCCCAGATCTTCCAGCAACATTGCAGGAGAAACATCCGGCTTCTCATAGCCCTATTACACGACGTCGCTCGAACTCAGTGAGATGTTGATAATGGTGTCTTTGTTCCTTAAAAGGCATTCTAGGCTAGTACCAAGTCACCACGTACAGTCTGAAAAAATAGCTAACGTTCAGAGCCGTTACAACCTGATTTCTATCCTCAAAACAGCACTACTAGAGCTACGCTTACCTAGATGGAGCGAAATTTAAATTTACTTCATCCTAACACGCTTACCAACTTCACTTTTTGTCCCGCAACTCCCCCTTGTTGTTGCGATTATGTTTCCGTCAGTGTATTTTCATTCGCCAGAATGCTTCTCACAATCTTTCTGGTTCACAGAAAGTGACATACACTGCTTGTTCTGAACGTAGATTCTCTCTGGAAGACTGGTAACGTCCATCTGAAAAATTGCAATTTTTTGAAATGGTGCAAAACGCTCAAAACAGCGGACAGAGCTTTTCTCAAAGGACATAGAAGTGGATTGTAAGTATCAGCTGCCAAATAGAACTATGTGCGAACCAATGGACTTTTAGTCGACTGGATCAAAAAGAAGGAAGATTAGAGTTTAACCGCCTGCCGACAGCATGGACATTAGCTACGGATAGTTAATGGAACAGTAATATGAATTTTGCACTTGGCTGGCTGTGCGTGTCGGTTCTCCCACATGCAGATACGTCACAGAGAGGTGACATAGCGCGGACAGAGAAATAAGTGGTCTTGGTTGATATTTTTGTCAACAAAACGCAGTCCCGATCAACTCTTTCTTCTGCAGTGACCACTATCGAAATCTATGTACAGTTCAGTGCAAAAACTACGTGGCCTACACTGTACTTCGTTCCTATAGTATCTTGCCTGTCATCTGTTGCAGTGTTTAGCAACCTCCCCGAGAATATTACCCCTGAGTGCTATCAGATATTGGCTGGTACCTACCCCCATCTCTCACCATCAATAACATTAGCTCCTAACTAAATTTTGGAATTAAAAAGAATTTGCTTTGAACTCTTTTCTTTTTTAAATGCTGAAGAAAAACGATGTTTTGTTTTCGTAGGTGTCTCATTAAACCCTGAGACAATTTGTAAGGCATCCATACTTTACAGACCTTACATGAGCTTGATCCATAACGACAGTGCGATATGAGATCCTGAGAAAATAATAATTATATTATATCAACAAAAGGCAATTGCAGCAATCTCATGTACTGATAACTAACAAAACAGTATTCACCTATATATGGACAGGGGCATGAATAAACAAGTTAAAGTGAAACGCATTTTGGAGACGAACCGAGCAGGTGCTTAATGGCGTTGGGAAACCCTCACTTGACAAGAGAACGTCGAGCTTCAGTGCAGAAAGCGATAAGACCAGAACAGTACATTATTCCTTTTAACGTAAATACGGACGGCACTGAGGATAAGTGGCTGGACGGCTTTAACAGGGCTAGCGGCGACCCGGCAAGAAAAATAAGAATTCACCTCTAACGAGACGGAGGTTGGCTGAAGCCATACTGGGCGGTGCAGACGCGACACGGTGGAGAGATTCCCATTATATAAAAGCATATTGAGATCTAAAATTTCTAGATATCTCTCTTGTCTCATGGCAGACTGCACAAGTGTGCGGAAAATAGCAAAGACACTGAGAGCTTTGCTTTCTGCGTAGTGTGGACGATATGCTTCACGTATCGTGGCAACAGGTATCAAAGAGGTAGTTAATTATTCCTGGGGAATTTTTGGGGGGCAAATAAATTGTGCACATTGCACCTACCCTTAACTAGTGTGGAATAGCCATTATTTCGACTAGGGAAAAACTAACGTTCTATGGAATGCAGGAAAGTTGAGACTGAGTGAATTCAGTCAAGGCCAGAGTAGGGAATTAGCCTTTCAGTTGCGGCACAGAGACAACGCCATTGCAAATGCTGCTTAGTAGAGTGCCATTGTGCATTAGGCCACAGTAAACATTGAGTCGAGATTTTTCTCACTCCAACTTGCATACGCTTTGACCATTGACTATCAAAAGCTGGGATACTAACCTACTCTCATATTGAGTACTTGAGAGTTTTTTCATTGGTTCAAAAAGTAAGTTAATTCTCCACCAACTCAGTGTATTGATCAGCTATGACAATGTAGATGTAAATGAGCTGATGAAGATTTTTAATCATTCTTTCCTGTGATAAACAATTTTTCATTTGTAGAGATAACTATTTTAATAATCATCAGTTCGAATGTTCAGTAGCTAAATATTTTGTTATTGAGTGTTGAAAGTAATTGAATATGATTGTTGTGTATCACTTGACCCCTGAAAGCGCAGTTGATAAATTACATGTAGAATAAATCCCAAACTTTCACTTTCATTACTTCATGCAATCTGGTTATGTGACAGCAGAATTTCTAATGGTTTCTGTTACGATGTTCATATGATATTAGCTGACTTACAGGACCAGGCTCATATTTATATAGAATGTCCGTTTAACACCATGGACTTGAGAAGACAGGTCAGAAGTTTTGTCCATTTGGGGGCTAAGTGGTAAGCTAGGTTTGCACACACTAGTCCACTCGCTGTGCAGATAAAAATGTGGATAATCTCACAAATGGCGACTCTGCCAGGATTCGAAATTACAACATTCTGACAGACTGAGGGTTAGTTTTTGATAGGCACAAAACACATAATCTTCCCAAACATTAAGCTGAGAAAAAAATGTAAATGTATATGTGACTCAACTGTGTAGGAAGTGTAGATAGAATTGTATTCATATATTTCTTATTTGCTGGTCCAACATATCACTGAAATGGGTTGTGTTGTGTTGTGACTCAACTACATTAACCAAAAGGCTAAATCAAAGACGAGGAAACGAGTTCAAACACTACATGTAGAACCGTGGATGATATTCGCTCAAAAATGACGGAAAATAATCGATTGAGACAAAGATAAGCCATGGAAGATCTTGATAGGATCGAGTTGGACACGCAACAGGTAAATCAGCGTTAACAACACGAGACAGAACACGTAGAAATACCTAATGAGACCGAATATGCAACACATGATGTTCACTATGGTCCAAAGAATGGACCTGAGAACGGCGTTGCTAAGGAATCAGACGCTGAGTCTGTAGACAGTGATTTACAGCATAGTGAACCAAACGTAATCATATTGAATCAGTTAGACCTGCAATTGTATGAAAGAACGAGTCTTAGTGCTCCTACACTCTCTTCGGAAGTGAAGGACACGCTTCACGAAAAACGAGATAGGGAACGTTGCGTCAGATGGCAGTTGGCGAAAATAGTGTAGATAAAAACTCCAACATATATGGAATGTTGCAGCGTTTGTTACAACAGTCGCAGGAATCAGAAAGGTATATAGATGGGCGCATACCACAAGGGCAAAAGGAATTAGATGGGCGCATAATACAAGGGCAAAATGAATTAGAAGAGCGCAAAAAGAGGACAAAAAGAATTAACACTGGGGCTGAAAGGAACTATTAAGGAAATACAAAAAACGCCTGACAAAATTCAAGGCCAATTGGATCAAATACGAACTAAAGCTAAGGAAGCGCAAATAACGCTTCAAACTGTCGTTACAGGGCACAAACAATTGAGAACACACATTGACATTGTCCGAAGAGACATGATTACGTTGCGTGAAGTTACGCAACAAAGTGTCAAAAAGGTTAATCAATAGGTCGAAGCTTTTGCCACCAAAGCGACGACGAAAGCGAAACATTTTACTGCAGAAACGACGTTGCGCAAAAGAACGACAAAAGCGGCATTAAAGAAATTCGATGCTCTTATTTAAAAAATACAAGGGAAAAACGAACACCAATTTCAACGGCTGAGATCGGAAGTTTTACGTTCGATCGAAAGTCGAAGGGACGTAGAAAGCGTTAGTGAGGAGTTGCAAACCACGACAGAATCCACTTAAGTGTCGGTAGATACTACTGTGAAGACTGCAGAATGAACAGTTGCCGATAATACGACAGAAAGGGTACCGTATGCGAAATTACGTGTGACGTAAGACGGAAATGCACGTGTGGATGCCAGTCCGAAACCGCAAAGCGCGAACGGGAAATTAGTCCAAACCAGCGTATGCCAGAACATCACGGTAACCGTAGAGAACAGTGTGGATTTGGAACACTGTTCGAGAAAGAATAACAGGTCAATCGGGAATACAAGAGTGTGGTTTGCAGCAAGGTTCAGTACTTCAAGTACAACGCGTGACAAACGAAGCGTGACAAACGAAGCGTGACAAACGCTGATCAAACCATAGAGGCGCGTTACGCAACGCCACAATCTGAAGGACGAGTACTGATTGGTTACAGTATGGCGTCTAACGAGCCAGAATTGCTTACACGTCAAGATACAAAGCCGGTAGCGGGCGTTATGATTGCATATTGCGCAATGAGACTCGCAAGTGATTCTACGGCACAAATGTAGCGGAATGAACCAAGTTACACTCGTTTCCTTAGATTTGACGCAAACCAAGGACAGAATTCCAGTCTTCAAAACACAGAAGGTGCATCTCACAGAGAAGCGAGAGGTTTTTGATGATAACCACTTTCTTACTGTGCGGAAGTATCAGCACTATAAGGCAGTTGCAAATATTCTCCATCCCCGCACATTTATTGATAAATTTAAAGTAGGAATACCGACACATTGGCCATTGAAACATGTTAGATTTCATTTGTGCACATATGGATGGAAGTGTTGTTGAAACCATGCAGAAGATAGCAGAAACTTGCGATTCGTATGATTCGTTTAGAGCTGCCTTTATAGCAAGATATTGGTTACCTGAGACTCAGATGAGAATAAAGTATGGATAATAAAGTATGGATTATTACAAAATGTCTCATCCGTAAATTCGTGTGAGAAAACAGCAGTCAGAATATTGCTAAAAGGAACCAATACTTAGATAACCCAAATAGCGACGGATAGTTGATTCAAATATGGAAAACGGGACTGCCAATGAAGTATCAACAAGCCTTGATAGGACGTGGGGGTGATAAAGTAGAAACTTTCAAAGGTGTTTTGAGAGTACTAGAATTCATGTATGAAAACGATGGTCAAAGACGTCACAATTCAGGCCAGACTAGTTTTGAAAGAAAACGTAATAGTAAAGACAATAATAATGGTAGCGATGGTTGGCCGGTATTGGGATTGAATTGTGAACGAAATGGGAGCAATTACGGAAATGGGAGTAGTGGAAACACTAGACCACAGCGTGATGGATATGGTGTTATTAGTGCTTGGAACAGGCGGAATACGCATTAGGGAGGACGACGGTTCAATCCCGCGTCCGGCCATCCTGATTTAGGTTTTCCGTGATTTCCCTAAATCACTCCAGGCAAATGCCGGGATGGTTCCTCTGAAAGGGCACGGCCGACTTCCTTCCCCATCCTTCCCTAATCCGATGAGACCGATGACCACGCTGTCTGGTCTCCTTCCCCAAACCAACCAACCAACCAACAGGCGGAGTATAGATGAAAACAGGAATCGAAAGAAAGCAGAAGTGGAGGTGATGCGAGAATTCAGCCACAGGAAAATACTTGGGGGTAGTTACTGGAGAAACGAACCACAGATGGAGGTTTAATTACGACCACCAAATCCTGGGAAGCGTGAGAATTGACTGACGTTAGGTATTGCAGGAGTTCAAGCAGAAACGGATGACAAGGCGACCGCAGCAGTAAATAGGCTAAGACGTGACGTACAAGAGTCTGAACTGGGAAAAGGAACGACAGAGTGATCATCAAAAGTATCCTACAGATACACAACAGGGACGAGATAGATTGGACTGACACTGAAGATGAGGATGAACTCCCAGCATTACCTAGTAATGAACCATTTGGTTGTGACGAAGCATATATGGCGCAGATATTTGATTCCGCACAGAAGAAAAATTATTTTCAGCAGGATAATACATATCCTACTGTAAGCTGTAACATTATGATTGATCAAGACGACAGGATTCACCAACAAAATACAGCTAGTAAAGGTCATAGAAAAAAGGAAGCACGGATAAGTACACCTGATCAAAAGTTCTATACGTTACAAAATCAACTAAAATCCTTCCTGGAAACTTTGAAAGAATAGCGGATAGAGTCTGAAGCGTTGTGGACAGCGGGAATCGAACAAAATCGGGAAGAACAAGGCGATAATGGGGTGGAAAATGACAGGGAAAATATCCCGTCTGGATCGGAAAAGGAACCAGATTATAAAGGACGTGAACAGTCTGATAAATCAGATCGAAAAATATGCAATTTTGGCACATAAAAGGACATAGTACGGCAGTATTGCCGAGACTACTTAATTATACACCAGACAAAGAAAACAGCGTCGTAATAAATGACGAAATAACTGAAAATTTCAATCTGCAACTCTCAATGGCAGATAACGAATATGTTAACGAGTTGAATCAAGGTGTGAGTACAGACAAAATTAATGTAGAATCTGACGAATCCCAAGAATCTAAGTGTCGAGTACTGTCACACTTAAAGAAACTTGCCAGTCTCTAAAATCTAAATTAAACTCGATTTCACAGGTGTGTTACGAAGAGATAAACTTAAAGGAAGTAAGAAGGTGTGAAAATAAGGATTTGAAATCTAGATCGGTTACTTTAGCAGCCGATCTAGAAGCAGCGAGACTACAGTTGAACAATTTAAGAAAGGGTAGTACTTCTAGCCAAACTCTCTATGAATACCATCAAATGTCGATGGAAAATGACGCAACAATCGATGCCCATAAACATCCAGTGGTGACGCAACAAACACACGTCCATCAAGTAATTGAGGACATATTAATGGCGGACGTCGGAGACGAGAGTACTTTGGAGATTGCTACTTCGTGTAATAGTCGAGGGTATTGTCATTAATGCAATAGTTGATAGTGGGAGTGAGTTAATGGCGATATCAGAGCCGTTATTCAATCGTTGCAATGGTGACAATGACTTATTCGAACAGAACAAAGACCCAGACGTGTTAAGGGTCAAACATAAATGTAAAGACAAGAGCTCGGCTCACATTCGTCAGCATTATTTGCTGAAGAATGATGTGCTGTTCTACAGACGCACTGGATAGGAATTCTTGCAGTGGTCATACGTCAATTAGCCATGAAAACAAAAATATAAATGGATCACAGATGATACAGCAAAATAATGTAGATATGTTTCAGGTAGCAGTAGATTTCAAGAGGCAGACAGGTCGCATTGCAAACATGTAAATATTCAAATAGAGGTTCAATAATACCAGTCATTTAAATCGTAAAAGTAGGTCAAAATATAAAGGAAACTAATGGCATGATGTACTAATTAACTAACCTACATATCATCAATCCATGCTAATTCAAGAAGTAAAGGAACCGTTATAAAATCAAGTAACGTAAGGTGTAAATGATAATTTTTCTGTAAAGTACCGAAAAAAACTATTAAAATATTCATTTTACTATTCATGTAAATATTCAATGTAAAACACATTGTAAATTTATATAAAGAAACTTGTAAGTAATAGCATTAAACAAAAAGTCATGGTAACCAGGTGAAACAGAGAACACACACAGCGCCACGTCACTACAGTTGTCTGGGGAAGGACGACAAGCTGGCAACAGAAGCGGACGGTTGATGGGAGGCTACGGTCTGAGTGTGAGAGTTTATACAATTGCACAATATGGCATTGGCCACAAACTGGAGACCGGAGTAAGGAATTTACTGACTCATGCTTCACATTAGCGCAGAGACTGGGCCAGGTGTATTTTCAAGAATATTGCCCCACGCTTCACCCCAACGGTGAGAAGATGGGGAAACCCCAGCAATAGCAAGCGAAAAAGGATGTATATCTGCAGGGAAAGTGAAGCGAACCCATTAGCGCGACATACAATAGAAGAGAATAACAATAGCAGACTGTCAGTAACAGCATTATAGTACAACTGCCTCGGAATGTTTCTCTCAATACCAGATGATCAAGCTAATAACTAACCACAAAAATATCACTTCCAAAATGATCTATTCAGATCTGACCATATCTCATAACAAAATTACTGGTAATGCTTCCAAATAACGTTCACTGAATAACATATCCTACCCCTATACCTGAGAAATTGTAACTTCTAAGAACGAAGACATGAAGACGCAACAAGAAACGAAGAGAAGAAAGGGTCCCAAGATGATAGCAGAAGACAGCAATATTCCTTTCTAAATCCTATACCTTAAACCAGTGTGAGATTTGGCAGAATCAACAGAAAGCAATAGAAAAAAAGGGAACAGTGTTGTCTTTCTACAGTAGATACCGAACTTCCACTTTTATTAGTTCATACATTCTAGTTACGTGACAGCAGCATTTCCAATGATTTTTGTTAAGATCTGCACATGATACTAGCTGACTTACGAGGACAGGTTCATATTTGTGTAGAATATCTTATTAACACCCTGGGCGTGAGAAGACAGTTCAGATGTTTTGTTCATTTGCACGCTAAGTGGTGAGCTAAGTTTGCACACACTAGTCAACTCGCTGTGCAGATGCAAAGTGCGGACAATCTCACAAATTGGTACTGCTTAGTTCTAACAACGCGTTATTTGTATTTATAAAATGATGAAGTTGTTCTCAGTGCATCGCGAGTGTTGCGTTCAACTACTCAGAAGGGAAAGCTAACTATCCGTATTGATGGTAGATACTACTACAAAACTTTCTTTCTCTGCACCACTCCTCTCCCTAGTGACATTTGCTTCACTCACACCTTGCAGCTCTATTTCAAAATCAACCAAGGCAAATAGCGTACACTATACGCGCTCCTCGTATACCACTCGATTCCTCGACTCCTTACCCCTGGAATGTCAGAAATAGGAGTACTTTTGGCTGCCAATGCTTCGCGTCCGACCACTGTAACACAGCAATGGAGTAAACATCACACATTTACAGCTGTGTTGTGATCTCTGTTAAGTCGTTAATTGTAGCGAAGTGAGTAATGAAGCAGTTTCTAGTCGATTGTGGGAACTACTACATGCAACTCGGAGAAGGCATTTTTATGTGATATTTAAGCACATATTTATCAAATTTACTGTCACAGACGGATGTCACAAACCATATGTGCAGTAGGTGGATTATTTGAGGAACAAGGAAGATGTTCATACATTCGTGTCACAAGCTGTAGCCTTCACCACATTGTCTCAAACGTAAACGCTAATATTTGGAACAAAAAATGTAATTTTGGTAACTTACGTAATCAGTATTACAGTCTTACTAAATAATGATGATAATAATAATGATTTTTGACAACAGTTCAGTTTCGAGAACCAAATACTACTGAACCCACATTTTTACCCCTTCAAAATTTTCATTTTGCCACTCAGGGGGTAATTACCCCAAGTTGGGAATCACTGGCCTATTGTGGAAGAATGTCGCAAGTTTATTATTAACATTTCATGCGGTGAGAGAGGTTCTCCACACCGATGTACTGAGCTATGTTGTTTGTTTGCAAGCAAACTGATTACCTTTTTGCTCTTCAGTAAAACTTACTATGAATGCTGAGAGAAGTATTCTTATTGTCACGCTAAGTACTGAAAGACGGAGTCACCACATTATAATAAATCACAACATGACTTTGTATAAGCAGCACAAAAGTTACGTCATCCTTCTTTAAAAAAACTCCATGTGAAATGTTATATTGAACAAGTAAGTCTGGCGTCCAACATGAAAGGTAACAAATAGAGAACCATCTATTGCAGAGAGGAGTAGTTGCTGTACTCAATTGGTGCTATTGCACGCTGTAACACTTTCGCAACATGGGAAAACCGGATTGCAACAAAAACCATTTTGGCGACACAATCAGCAACCGCTTACAATCATTTATTAAAAGAGAATTCTTAGTTTTCTGTGTGATTAGGAAGTCATGGTGTACCACTGATTCCGTCACTGAAGCCTAGCTAATATAAAAGGAGTTGTAGTTTCTGTGTAATAAAGAACTGATCACGTGGGACAGATGTCAATATTCGGAACGATAGTCTGAACCGTACCCAGTGACAAAGCCTAATTAATATAATAGAAGTGCCAGTTTTTGTGTGGTAATGACGTGATGGTGTGGCACTGATGTTAGTGTTCTGAACACTGATCTATATAGTTCTAAGTGACCAAAGCCTAACTAATCCAACAGTAGTTCCAATTTTTGTGTGGTAGGTATGTGAAGTAGTGACATTTATGTCCGTGTTCTGAATATTGATAAACACTAAACTTAGTGACCGAAGCCTAACTAACCTAATTGTATTTCCAATTTTTGTGTGGTGAGTGTATAACTCGGTGGACGTCATTGTTCTGAAAATAAGTTTAAGCCGAACTCAGCGACCAAAGCCTAACTAATCTAACAGTAGTTCCACTTTTCGTCTGATAAGGATATGATGGCGTCGAAACACTGTCAGTTGTCTGAACAACAGTCTCAACCCAACACATTGACAGAAACCCAACTAATCTAACAATTGGTTGCAGTTTTTATGTGGTAAGCATGTGATGGTGTGGCAATGATTTCAGTGCTCTGAGAACTAGTCTATACAGAACTCATTGAGTGAAGCCTATCTAGTCTAGTAGTAGTTCCAGTTACGTGTGGTAAGGATGTGACGGCGTAGCACTCATGTCAGTGTTCTGAACGCTAGTCTAACCTGAATTCAATAATAAAGCCTGACTAACCTATAGGAGATTCAGTTTTTGTGTCGTAAATGTATGATGGCGTGGCACTGATGTTAGTGTAGTGAACGACAGTCTAAACCGAAATTCAGAAACCTAAGTAATCTATTGTAGTTCCAATTTTGATGGTGTGTTCTGAACACTAGCATAAACCGAAGACTAACTAACGTAATAGCATGTCTAGTTGTTGTGTGGTGAGGAAGTGATGATGTGGCACTGACGCCAGTGTTCTGACCACTGGAATAAACTGTACTCAGTGACAAAATCCTAGGTAATTTAATAGTAGTTGTAGTTACTGTGTGCAAAGGAAAGGTGGCGTAACTTTGATGTCAGTGTTACGAACACCAGTCCGAACCAAAATAAGAGACGAATGCCTAACTAATCTATATCAGTTCCAGTTTTGTCAGGTAAGCATGTGATGTCATGTCACTGATGCCAATGTTCTAAAGACTGAAACACTGAAACTGTGAAACCGAACCCCTAACGGAAGTTGCAGTTTTTGTGTAGTAAGAATGTGATGTCGTGGCACAGAATGCAGTGTTCTGAACACAGGTCTAAACATAAATCAGTGACCAAAGCCTACCTAATGTAAGAGTAGTTCTAGTATTTGAGTGGAAAGTATTTTGACACCAGTGTTCTGAAAACTACTTTAAAACGAAATCAGCAATCAAAGCCCAACTACTCTGTAGTCCCAGTTAAGTGTGATAACGGTGTGATAGTGTGGGACTGATGTCACAGTTCCAGCACAAGCTTAAATCAAACGAAGCGACTGAAGCCAAACTAATCTAACACCAGTTCTTCTTTTTGAGCGATTAGGCTCAACACTAGTCCATACCAAAGTTAGTGACTGCGGTCACTACCAATAGTAGCTCCAGTTATAGGGATATGGCTTTTATGCTAGTGTTCTGAACACTAGTGTAAACTGAACTCAGTGACCAATGCACAGGTGTCAGTGTTCCAGAACCTAGTCTATGCCAGACTCATTGATGGGAACCTAACTAATCTAATAGTAGTTACAGCTTGTGCGTGGTAATGATGCACTACGAACCTTACTCTAAACTTATTTCAGTGACCAAAGCCCACCAATCTAACAGTAGTTCCCGATCATGGTGTGGAAAGCATGTGATGGTTGGCACTAAGGTCAGTGTTCTGAGCACTAGTCCAAAGAGAACTATTCGTTATTTGAATGCATGGTGTCTGCTCCTTAGAAAGAACAGACACCATGTAAGTCCCGCAGTTGTGCAAGACTATATGTAAATTGAAGGGGGATGACTGCTATCAGCTGCAGTGGGACATTACATGGCATCAGAACTCTGTGATCAAAGCCCAACTAACTGCAGCTCCAGTTTTTTGTGTGGTAAAGATGTGATATGGTGGCACTGATCTCAGTGTTCTGAACACTAGTCTGAATGGTACTCAGAAACTGAATCATAACTAATCTAACAGAAGTTCTGGATTTCGTGTGATAAGGATGTCATCGCGTGGCACTGATGTCAGTGTTTTGAGCAATAGCCTAAACCGATCCCTTTACCATAGACTATGTAATCTAATAGTAGTTCCAGTTTTTGTGTCTAAAAACGTGTTGACTTTGAACTAATGTCAGTGTTCTTAACACAGCTCCAAACCGAACCCAGTGACCGAAGCCTGAGTTGATAGTAGTTCCAGTTTTTGTGGGATGGGGATCTGATAGCGTGACACTGATATTAGTGATTTCAAAACTTAACTAAGCAGAACTCAATGACCAAACCCTAATTGATGTAATAGCAGTTCCAGTTTATGTGCGGTAACTATGTGATGGCATGGTACAGATGTTAGTGTTCTGAACACTATTCTGAACCAAACTCAGTGACCGAAGGCCAACTAATCTAACAGTAGTTCCGGATTATGTGTGATAAGAGAATGATTGGGTGACACCGATGTCACAATTCTGAACACCAGTCTAAACAGACTCCTAACTAGTTTAGCAGTATTTACAATTTTTATGTGATAAGCATGCGATAGCATGGCATTTATGTCAGCATTCTGAACACTAGTACACACTGAAGTCATTGACCATAACCTAACTACTGCAACAGTTGTTCAGGTTTTGTGTAATAAGGATGTGATGATGTGGGACTGATGTCAGTGTTCTGAATACTTTTCTAAATCGAACGCAATGACTGAAGTCCAACTAATCTATTAGCAGTGCCATTTTTTGTGTTACAAGGATGTTATGGCGTTGCACTGATCTCAGTGTTCTAAATACCAGTCTGAACTGAACCCAGGGACTGAGGCCAGACTAATCTATTAGTACAACCTGTTGGGCTCAGCTATCGCTGAAAGTATCAAAGTTCTGTGTTAGTAATGCCCACTGCAACCCATGGCTTATATGGCGACACTGCACAACGACTGTGCGATGATCTCTCCTGCCAAATGCTAGTAACTGATGGCAAGTGCGACAACTAGCTGAGCTTTCATCCGCGAGTGCCGGATGAATGTTCATTTGCGCATTTGCGAACTATTTGGCTTCAGGTGGGAGGTGAATATAGTCCATCCCTTGGAGACCTTCCCTGATGGCCGAACAGAGCTACGGGATATGGATGTGACTGGTGGAAGCGTAGTATGGTTCCTGTGATGTGCGTCACCTGTCTGGTGTCTAACCATAACTAAGTGGGGCCACGCTGATAGCTTATGCTGTTGTGTTGCGCCCTCTACTTAGAGACTGTGATTGGTATAAGAATAGATATTTCTGTTGGTGACTGAGGATTGTGTGTGGAACAACACTGCATTAGTATTTACGTCGTTTGTGGAATAATAAATATAGCCATTACAAGTTGTATGTCTTTAGGTTGGCTAGAAGCTCCAAGAAAATGTGGCAATAATGCTTATTTTTCCCAAGTCACAGGGCCAAGTGTTGGTGTGTGGACATTTCGATGCAGAAAGGTCATTACTGACAAGCGTAGTCCATAGTGGTGCATTTTCAACCGCACAAAAAATATCAGGTCGTAAAATTTGTGGCGTGTTAGTGTGAGCACTGTTCAGTGGGTAGCAAAAACAAACCAACACCCTTATACATGCATATATTAAGGTACCACATAAAAATACCTGCTCTTATACCTTTTGCAACCTGTAAATTACTATGTACCATGTTAACTGCGGACACAGCATGGAACTCTACGCAAATTGCAGTTCTATGGCATATACTACTGTTAATACATATAACTTAACCACATTTTGGGCTTAAACCTTTTCTTGATTGGACTTCTGTACACATTAATTGCTTTACTTGCATTTACATGCTATAACTTTTTCCAAATCAAAACGAATATAACCTTTATCAAACTTGATGTGATGGAGCACTTTTACGTTTGTGATGAAAGGGCGTATAATGTCCAACACTTCGTTCCATTTGGCAGGTAGAAGGTCTGTTTTATGATTACAAGTACACTGTGCGGAAACACTTCCTTATACCCTTGAAAATCTGGTTCCGAGCGTTCTTAATAGCCAATTGTGATGAGAACAATATTGAAAAATTTAATTTGCCAATTATTTGTCTGGCATCAGGCGGACGCTTTTTACAGAAGGTAAGTACTCTAAGCTGAAATAGTGAAAATTAATGGAAGAAGCTTTATAAATAAATTTTAAAATAAAATTGTGTGATAGTATGTATAAGCAGTCAGGTTCCTTAATAGTACATGAATGTAATTCACAGATGGTCTGTGTCCGGGAAGATATTTTAGTTGCCTGTTTCATCTAGAGCTGCTCCACGAATTGTGTTGTATCCTCATCTAGTGAGTTATTCAGGTTGTTATGAGCTCGACTAATTCTTGTTTCGTCTTCAGTCTGAAGTCTATTTTCATGCAGTTCTCCACGGTGATCTGTGCTTTCTCCTATGCAAGCCCAGTAATTGTCGTATCACTACTGCAGCCTTCATCCTTCTGACTCTGCTTACCATATTCGACTATTAGTTGCCCTCTACAGTTTTTTCTGCATACACTTTCTCTACCAAACTGATCATTACTAGATGCCTCAGGCTGTGCCCCATCAACTGATTCCTTCTTGTTTTTGGTCAAGGTGTGTCACAAATTTCTTTTCTCCACAATTCGATTCAGTACCCATTTATAAGTTATTCAGATGTACCCATGTAGCCTTCAACACTTTTCTGTAGCACCACATTCTTAAAGCTTCTACCCCCTTCTAATGTGAACTGTTCATGTTCAAGTTTCAGTTCTGTACACTCCACACAGATTCATACAGAAAAGATTTCATGACACTTAAATTAGTACTCGATGTTAACACATTCCACTTTTTCACAAATGATTTCCTTACTGTTGCCAGTCTACATCGGCAGTTATTTTGCTCTCTGAACAGAAGAACTCGAAGTCTGTATTAGTGTCTCAGTGCCTAATGTAGTCCCCTCGGCATCGCCAGATTTATTCTGACTACATTCCGTTACCATTCTTTTCATTTATGTTGATGTTCATCTCGCACCTCCTTTCAAGACACTATACATTCTGTTCGACTGACCTAAGGTTTTCATCGTCTCTGAATTTTAATTAATGAAAAGCAAGTGATTAAAATAAAAATTACCACATTTCGTTCAATGTACGTATGAAATGTGTCACCTTACTGACAGTTTAGGATCATATAACTAAAGAGATACTCTGTTCCTACGTATTGCTTATCCTCCAGAATTGGAGACCATCGTTAACTTTGCGTCACCATTCACACAAAAATGTGAAAGCTGTACCCCTCAATGTGTTTCAACTCTAAATAAAACTCCAAATAGTGTGGTCGTCTTTGCTTAGTATTAACAAGGCATTCTTTTCTCAGAATGTACGGTATTCTACCATTATCTTCCTAAATAATCTACCCCCACTATCAAGTGTGACAAACGTATCAACGGATGATCTGAGACTAGTTCATAGCTGCTACGATGGTGTATTCCTCGGATGCCACTTTTCTTCTGCTGTCTGATATGTTCTGCACAAACGTAATCTTCTCTTTGTTATTATGTCTGGATGTAGACCATTTCATCATCACTTCTTGACAAAACAGAAGTTTATTCTGTCGGGGCTAACTATCAAAGTATCATTTTCATAATGACGAAGATTAGTTTCTTACAGGCTAATAACTGCAAAGGAGATATAAATTAAGTAACAGAACTGGACACGTTCATCGCAAGGGAGTCAGCCTTGATCCTCGTTTATGCAAAATTAGAGTGCATAATACCCTTATGCAGTGTGCAACAGACATCTCAGACGGCCATTCGCAGAAGAAGAATTACAAAGAGAGCTAGGAGTTACGAAACATGTACTTACAGCAAACTAATATAGGACGCCAGGAACATAAAAAAAGAAACAAATTAACTGATACAAGTGGTGAAAGTAAGAAGGCTAACGTTAAAAAGACATATGTTGTATCAAAGGTGGTTTGTCAAAAAGAGTTACCAAATTATTTCCAAAACCTTTGCCGTTGCATACCTGAATGAAGGCATAAAGTAAGTGCTTCAAAATAGAACAAATATAACAATTCCGGCGTGTACAAGATTAAATGTGCAAAATGTTTCTTGTCGAAACCTTGAGATCAGATATGAGGAACATTCTGCCCACAGTAATCACTCTTCATGTGGAGCGGACGTGAAAAATGACAAACGTGTACTTAGCGCAATAGCCAAATAGAAATAGTAAAAGGAGCTGAAAAAAATTATTATCCAAATGTGCTGGAGGAAGTTGAGATTTATGTCCAACAGATAGAAACCCCAGAAAAAACTGCTGGATGAAGAATGTGACTTTGAGCTAAGGCTTTATTATGAAATTTTAAAAGACACGTTTTAGCTTTAGTAACTTCTGGATGAGATAGGACGCTCTACCAAATCTCAGCAGCTTCGCCCGGTAACACACAGGCAGCGACGAGTTTGACACGGCGAAGGCGGAAAGTTTAGCTTGGCGCTGCTTTCAGTCAGCCGCCTACGCCACTCCCTCAACGGCCGTCCAATGGAAAGATGAGAAGATCCTTTTTAAAAGATTCTTAAGGTTGTTTAAGTTTACCCTTTAATAAAAATATGCTTGTAAAGCAAGGAAATCTTGGTTGACTTGTTGTGTTATGATACCTTGGAATGTTTTATGTATTAATTATTTCAGTAGATTACTTTAATCCGTGTAGAGGGCATTCTTTAATGCTAAAGTCAGTTTTCACCAATAACAAAAATATTTTGCAAAGTTTATAGTAGAAGAATGTTTGACTTTTAAAAACTTCGGAAAGCTGTGAAACCTTAGTCAATGCTTACCTTTTAATGTATAGGAACGATTGTATTCGCGAATTCTTTCAGTATTTGAATTTTGTCCCGTTAGTACAGATACAGGTCCCGCTGTAACGCAGCAGGCATTTGCACCAGTTAAATTCCTTTTCAAATCTGGATGCAAAGTGGTAGATGTGAGTATGGTTCTAATATGTTAGAGCGAACTGATAGCTCTCTTAAAGTAGGTTACTCAGAACTACGACACACGGTAATTGTATTGAAATTAGATTAAAAATATTTTAAGCTTTGTAGACATGGGATTAGAAAAAAAAACTGTAATTTATTTTGTTGTCTTACAGATTTGAAGATTCTACCAAACCGGTAATTTTGTACTAAAAACAGCGAACGACAGAAAGGACTGCTTCGTAGAAAAAAGGGTAGTATTTCCAGTTACTGCATTTCATTTCGTAAGTCGTGTCTTAACATACACACCGAGCGAGGTGGCGCAGTGGTTAGACACTGGACTCGCATTCGGAAGGACGACGGTTCAATCCCGCGTCCGGCCATCCTGATTTAGGTTTTCCGTGATTTCCCTAAATCAATCCAGGCAAATGCCGGGATGGTTCCTCTGAAAGGGCACGGCCGACTTCCTTCCCCATCCTTCCCTAATCCGATGAGACTGATGACCACGCTGTCTGGTCTCCTTCCCCAAATCAACCAACCAACCATCTTAACACACAAGATTAAAGTCGGATTTTCGGATTTCGATGAGACAGTATATGTATCAATATTTTGTGAATAAAACCGTCTAGATCGCTCATTACAATTTTGTATATTTATTACGACGCTTCGGCTACTGCCATCATCAAATATCAAAAAGCTTAAAACTTATAAAAGATGGTTCTGTCTCAGTACCATGGATTAGTCATACTTCTTAACACTGACACAGAACCTTCTTTTATAAGTTTGAACTTTTCTCACATTTCATTATGCCGATGGCCGAAACCTCGTAACAAATGAAGAGAATTGTAATAAGCAATCTACACGGTTTTATTCATAAAATATTCACAATGATCTCTGACTCATACAGGATGTTCATTTCTAATAAATGTATATGAATCTTCTAGACCCGTTCAAGTTACGTAGGGACCGATATCACTCTCACTAATTGTAGCCTCTAAGCAAAGTAGACAGAGAGTAGAAAAATGTAGTACAATGAAAACTTAACACAGTAAAGACGTAAGAAATGCAAATATAAACAGATTTATCAAGCGAAAAGCGTTGTAACTTGTTGGTTAAGAAAGTGCAAAAATGTATGAGAAGCAAGAGGGAACCAACATATACCAAGCGAAAGACACTCGAAAGGAAAATAGACAGCTAAGGGACAACTTTAAACAGTAATAAACTAGTGGTAACTTGGAAGACATAAAGTTTGGAGAAGAGGCAAATAAATTTGTAACATCACAAATGGAAAGTGATTACATGTATTGGTCACCACGAGGATACTATATGGTGAAGAAAGCACGAACATATAAATCTAGAATCTAATTTTGATCAGTTTGTTGAACAACGCTTCTAAATTATTGGCTACAACAAAACATTCCACTGGAATAATTAAGAATATGGTCTAGTATTTGCAAGGGGTGTTGTCGTTTATGCCGCTTTACTACTGTATTGTCCTGATTTAGTCTTCAGCTCGTAATAGCACTTCGGAAATAAGTTTCGTGCATTGACCGTTATATGTCCATAAAATCCATAAGAGACCAATTCAGGCAACTAATTTCTTTCAAGAAATTTATCATGGGTGTGTGCCCTGTTGCGGCCTAAAAAAATTTCTAAGCTGATGATTTTTAGCTTTGTGCAAGTGTCACATCTGAGGAAATTCTGTCATCGACTACAGTGATGATGACCTACGACCAGCGTTAACTGCTGCAGAGCTTAGGCTTAAAATTAAAATGTCGCCTGGATTTTTCTCTCTTTAGTATCCAGTATCGCCAACAATATTCACCAGTTCTTGTGACGGTGGTCTAATAGCAGATGAAAGAAACATGTTGGAAGTTCTTGGCGTTAATTTGCGTGATTACCTCAACTGGACAATGAAGTCTGTCGCCACATGCAGGGAGACTTCTACTTGTACCTCTGCGTCATAGAAATTCTCAGTGTTTATTTCCACGGAGCTCCAAACTTAAGTTTTTGCAATCACTGTTTCTAAGCACCTGCACTATTGCGATGGAATTCAGCACGACACACTATAGTGAATGCCTCCACGTATTGTGCTGGCTACATCTGCCTCATACGCTGAGTGAGGATGGTTGAGACCGGATGGGTTGCAGAAATTCTACACCTTATCTGCTTCCTCCGACCGATCAGGACCCCGTGGTACTTCAAAAATCTTTCATCTTTTCATTATTGCGATACGCAATCGTACTGATGTACGAATGGGATCTGTTTCGAAACCTTATTTTGTCGGTGGTTTTTAAGCACTTTTCCGATCGTCGAGCTCATCTAGAATAAGTTACTCTGCAATTTAATCAGATTACATCATATTGCATTGGAAGTAAAGCAGAAGCACTTCTTTTGGTCATGGACGTAATTTTTTTTCCCACAAATTAACATATCAGCATTGCTTTCTCTTCTCTTTTCAGACGTTAATTTTTTCCCGTTTCTTCTCGCACAACAAGTGTTCCACACTATACAGTCTCAAGCTGTCTACTTACGTAATTATCTCCTTTCGTCTTTCCTTATAACCATTTGGAAACTGAGATTCTCTGTACTGCATTACCTTCTTTATCCCGTCGGTACTATTTCTGATTGTTTGAGTTCATACTAAATGCATATGTGTCATAACATGAATGCTTGGTTAGATGTGAGGTAGTGCCGTAATAAATCAATAAACACTCATGTTGTTTACGCCAAGAGTTGGAATCCATTGGTGCTCCGTTTCTAACTGTTACACTACAAGCATATGTTGACACTAGAAGTACCGGGCTTCGCCGTACCACATAGTAATAATATGTGGCTCCTTTTTCACTCACAGTAGAAAACCACCGTTTTATTCGTATTTGGGCGGTGTTTTGAGTGTCTTCATGTGGACAATACATCTCTAAAATGAATAGTACATTGTCAAACATAAATTTTCAGAAGTTCACTTTCTTATTTTAAATTTTGCAGATAAATTCCACAATCTTTCATGAACCGTCGTTAAAACAAGTACGTAAAACAATGTTATAATGTTTTTCTTTATAAAAAGACTAAAGCAGAATCAAAACATATTGTTTATGTGAGTATTAATAGTATTTTTACTTTTATAGAAAAATAAGGTAAGTACCAAATATTTTTGAAAGATTCTAAAATGCAGCAGGTGATCAAAATGCTCTGCGTGTTTTCTTGCTTAGTGCAATCAAGGAACTAAAATATAAGAACAAATAACTTCACCGTATGACAATAAATATTAGGAAATATGTAAGAACGAGGTCGTTACAGAATTTCCTAAGCTGGGATTTAGACATTCGACAAGAGTTTTTGCTCGGCAACTTCAGCACACATACTTGTTTCACTTGAAGCATATGCCTTATGTTTTATTTCCCTTTGTTGTTTTGTTGTTTGCAGGAAACCTGAATTTGACAAGACCTCCTACTCTCATATTAGCCAGTGCCAGTATCGAGTGCCTGAAAGGGGAGATTGACTTCTCTCTGCAGTTTTTTAGCGATAGAAAGCTCATCTGCAACTCTGAGGATAAAGTCCTGACTTTGACAACGCCTTTTCAGTACTGACCAGCGCCGGTATCGAGTGCCTTCAAGGGGAGACTGCCTCCTGTCTGCAGTTTGTAGAGGGCAGCAAGATCATCTGCTACTGTGAGGATATAGTCCCGACGAGAAATCTTCTTAGAGGTAAGTAAGTTAAAAATAGAGTGAGCGTTTATCATGGCAAGGTAAAGAATAAGACACGCACAGGCCATCGGTGGGTGCCAGCTAGGACACTGTAGTGCCTAGCCATTTGGTCAACTATATCGACACCATCCTTAGTTTCATTATAAAACTTCACAGTTTATGGAAGTTTTTTCTCAGTATTCTCAATCATCTGACATCCAGCATGCATGTTGCTCAGGATACGGGTATTTCTTTCTTTGTCCATTGGTAGACTGTCAGAAGATTGTCGCCTGACTTGTAACTCTGTTGATTACAATGCGTCGTCTCCACTTCGCGCTGCAGGAAGGACCTTCTTCAGTGATCTCCGAGGAGCGCCAAATACACTTGTTCCCTTTTGTTTCATCTCATCTACCAGTTTCACAGAGATAAATATGTAGTCCGTCGTGACGTTCCGTCAGGGCGACGCGCCTGACATCTGCTGTCGTGTAAGAGAACTGGCAGCAGTGCTCCAGACAGCAGTGTAGAAGGGGACGGGGCTATTCCCCACTGTATAATATGTTATTCTGTAGCTTCGCAGAGTCACTCAGTAGGTCTGCATATAGCCAGTCCATAGAAAACGGAAAGCAGCGCTGATATAAAGTATCATTCGACCACCGGATACTTCGTTCTTCACGTTTCTTTTTTTTTTTTTTTGTTTTTTTGTTTTTTTTGCCCTAAGTATCATAACATACTCTAACATCTCTTCAATAACGCCGAGGCACGCCCATAAACTATTTACTGCCTGAAAACCGGTGTTACTGACATCAGACTGCGTTAAAATTGGTATGGATCAAAAATGTCCCGCATGGTACTACTGGTATAGCAGGTAAATTTTTCATACTAACCAGGTGAGTTGTACAACCCCATAAATGATGACAAGTCACTGGAGCGTTTGGTTGGTTGGTTGTTTGGTTGTTTGGTTGTTTGTTTGGGGAAGGAGACTAGACAGCGTGGTCATCGGTCTCATCGGATTAGGGAAGGATGGGGAAGGAAGTCGGCCGTGCCCTTTCAGAGGAACCATCCCGGCATTTGCCTGGAGTGATGTAGGGAAATCACGGAAAACCTAAATCAGGATGGCCGGACGCGGGATTGAACCGTCGTCCTCCCGAATGCGAGTCCAGTGTCTAACCACTGCGCCACCTCGCTCGGTGTGCGTTTGGTCCCGCGATGATTAATTTGAAAACCCATCGTGGGTCAAAAATGATCCTCATGGTACTTCTAGTGTTAAAGTAGAATGACAGAAGTGCACAGTGTGCCATTTCGGATCAAAGACATACGTCACTTGTGCCCATTGTTTAGGGGAATAAAAGTAATATAGAATAAACACAGATACATACTGAGCTTTAACACATGGTAATAAACCAGATATCTATTCTCCTAAATAAATTTAGATTTTATCGGACTGATGGTACAGATAATTCATATCTAACCAAAATAATGCAGAAAGGCATTCTTACTCATTCAAACAACGTAGTCAGGCGACACTCTTCTGATTGGGAAAAAATGTTCTATTGTAGGTCAGCTATTCTTTCTCATGTTTGCAAACAATCTGTGGTCTAATATAAACAAACAGGATTAATTCTTGCTGCGAATGATACTAGTACTGTAATCAACCCAAGCATACCTACAGCAACAGAAGAAATGGTATAAAAGTCCTTGAAATTGACTCGTTTTCTGCTAATATCAATTTAAAAAAAAAAAAAAAAAAACATATTCAGTTCTGCACATCTAAAAGTACTGCACAAATGACAAGCATACCACATAGTGAGGAAATAATTAATAGTGAGAAAACTCCAAAATTCTTATGTTTTCATATTGATGAGAATTAAAACTGGAACTCTTAAAACACCTTCGCTCAGCCACATTTGTAATTAGGTTCATTGCAAATCTCAAGGAGGAACAGATTAGATAGTGGGCATATTTTCTTTTATGGAATGATGAAATGAAGTGATCGTATGTCATAGAAGACCGGGAGTTCCCATCTGGGAAAGTTTGGCCTCTGAGTTGCAAGTCTTCCCACCTGACGTTACAAGGGCGACGTGGGTGTCGATGATGATGACGAAATGATGATTAGAACAACACAACACGCCTTCTCCGTTCGGAGAATATATCCGAACCCACTGGGAATCGAACCCAGGCCCACTGCACGCCAGTCATGCACTGAACACTTAGCTAAGGGAACAGACATAGGGAATGGTGCCCATGGTAACTTATCTGCAAGAAAGAAAGTCTTCATTGCTCGAAACCTGTTGTAAGAATAGTATGTGGTGTTTTGTACATATCTGTTTAAGGAGTTGGTCATTCTAACTACTGCTTCACATTATGTTTATTTCTTCTTGAAGTTTATTCTAAATAATCCACTGCAGCTCAAGTGAAGCAATGAGGTACGTAAATACAAAACAAGGAAATAATCAGTTACTACTTCACATTAAGGCTATCTTCAGCACAAGAAGGAGTGCAAAATGCTGCAACTAAAATTTTTAACATCTTACCCAATGACATAAAATGTCAGTTTCTCCTTGACGAATCCTGTGTGTGTGTGTTGGGGATTATGGGCGCTCAACATCGAGGTCATCAGCGCCCTGACACACATTAAAGGGAACGAATGTGGATAGACCTAATAAAACTGAAACACACGCAAAGAAAGCGGGAAAAGATGGAAAATGCGACATAAAAATGTAGAACGTAAGGAAAGGGAAAACGTAGCAACAAGAATGCCACAGTAAATTGTCATTGGCTGGCCACTTACATAGAATATGGGCGAGCTTGTCAGACAGTGAGCAAATTAAGATCCTCTCCCTAAACTCTTTGTAAAAACATTTGACATGGCACAGAACTTTAAAAATTTAACCACATTCGTCCGAGTGTTGCCTAAAAGAGATGGCAGGTCCGCTGGCAAGTCAGCCGCGGCCCGCTGGTCAGAAAGTAAAACGCAATCCAATAAAGCGTGGCGCACAGTGACCTGGACGCCACAAGCACCACACATTGGAGGGTTCTCCCGCCGGATCAGGAAGCCATGCGTCATAGGGTTGTGGCCTATCCGAAGCCGAGTGAGGAGAACCTCGTCCCGTCGACGGGGCTGAAAGGAAGTACAGCACACACGCGTTGTGGGCTTGACTATACGGAGCTTATTGTCAGTCACATCCAGCCACTCATCCTCCCACCGACGCATGACTCGTGAGCTCAACAGCGAGGTGAGTGCGTGCAGGGGTATAGCACACTGAGAAACTTGTGGATCGAGACACGCCTCCTCGGCTACGAGATCTCCCCTTTCATTCCCAGCAATGCCGACATGCCCCGGAACCCAGCAGAAAGCCACCACCTTCCCCAGTCGCTGTAGTTGGAGGAGGGCATCCTGGATGGTCTGGACTATTTCATCTGCTGGATACAAACGTTGCAAAGAATGAGGGGACTTAGTGAATCGGAACAGACAAGAAATTTAGGAGAGGAAGAAAGTCTCATCTGCTACAGTGCCCGCAAGATCGCAGACAATTCTGCATCAAAGACAGCAAAAGTCTGAGGCAGTTGGATCTTGAGGACACGATCCGGAAAAACAACAGAGCAACCAATGGAATCCCCTTGTTTCGACCCATCCGTAAAAACAGCTACATAGTCGTGGTGCTCAGATAAAATGGCAGGAAATGCTGCATTAAAAACGGTGGCAGGAGTGCAATCTCTGTTGTACTACAATAAATCTAAAATCACTCCGGGCCCCTTCAGTAACCAGGGTGGCTGGCCGTTAAAACCCAGGATTTGGGGTTGTATAGACTCCACACCGAAGGACTCTAGCACACGTTGCACACGGATCCCAAACGGCAACGTAGCCCGGGGACGGTGGGAAAAAAGGCGATCCAGAGGTGGATGAGCAACAAGATGGTGAGCAGGCGAGGTGGGAGCTGCAAGAAACTTACAAGCCTGGCGCACCAGCAGGAGCTGCCACCGGCTGGTAAGTGGCGGTTCTCCAGCCTCAGCACAGAGGCTGGGTATGGGATTGGTCCGATAAGCACCCGTGGCCAGTCGAATCCCAGCATGGTGGACACCGTCTAGGATCTGCAAATAAGACGGCCTCGCTGACCCATATACTGCGCACCCGTAGTCCAGCCGTGAACGCACAAAAGCTCGATAAAACTGAAGGAGACACGCCCTGTCCGCTCCCCAAGACCTGTGGCTGAGGCACTTGAGGATGTTCAGTGCCTTCAGGGTTCTGGCTTTTAAGCCGCGTAGGTGTGGCAGCCATGACAACCTGGAGTCAAAAATTAGGCCGAGAAACCGCACTGTGTCTCGAAAAGGTAGGACAGTATCCCCCATATGGAAGGCAGGCAAAGTAAAAAGACGACGAGAACGATTAAAATGAACACAAACACACTTATCGGCAGACAACTGAAAACCCGTCTTTGCAGCCCACTCCTCTAACCGCTGCACTGTTAGCTGCAACTGACGGCTCACGGTTGCAACACTGGAGGAGGAACAGAAAACAGCAAAGTCGTCCACAAATAAGGAGCACTGTACTGGACTCCTCACTGTAGACGTTATACTGTTGATGGCTATGACAAAGAGGGTAACGCTTAAAACACTGCCCTGGGGGACACCGTTCTCTTGCTCAAAGCGATCAGACATTGTGTTACCAACTGGGGTCCGAAAAAACCGCTGAGACAGGAAAGACCGAATGAAAATGGTGAGGTGGCCACGAAAGCCCCATTGATGCAGTTGTGCAAGCAAGAATACAGTGTCTCCAAGAAGTATCACGTGCCTTACTGATATCATAGAAGATACTGATACAGTGATGCTGACGGAGGAAAGCCTGCTGAATAGCCGCCTCTAGGAGGGTCAGGTTGTCGACCGTGGACCGAAATTTTCGGAATCCACACTGAGAGCGGCTAAGAAGCTGTCTTGTTTCTAACAGCCAGACCAGACGACGGTTAACCATCCGTTCCAGGGTCTTTCCGACACAGCTCGTCAACGCGATACTCCGATAACTATTGGGACATGTGCGGTCCTTTTCTGGTTTGAGGAGAGGGATGAGAATTGCCTCCCTCCACGAGGTGGGGAACACTCCTGTCTGCCATATGAGATTAGAACATTCGAGGAGGATTTCCTTTGACGCCACTGGCAGATGACGGAGCGTGGAGTACCGGATGTGGTCGTGACCTGGTGCAGTATCAGAAGTCTCAGTAAGTGCTGATTCAAGTTCCCACATGGAGAAAGGGGAGTTGTAGGCCTCAGAACTGCTCGACCGAAAGTCCAAGTTTGCTCTCTCGACAGTCGCACGGTAGCGACGAAGCGCTGGACCCTGATTTGCAGTAGCAGCAATTTGTGCAAAATGCTCTGCCAGCGTCTGTGCAATGGCTCTGGGTGTCGTTTGCAGGCATCCCTGGTTCAGGACTGCAACTATTGGTAAACGGCTGCGTTTACCGGAAATCCTCCGGATGGCTTCCCATACTTTTGTGGAACAAGTGGAACGGTTGATGGAGTCCAGGAACGCCTGCATGACCTTTTCTTGCTCTCCTTAATAACACGGTGTGCCCTTGCTCTCGCGATTCGAAAGGCGGTAAGATTGACCGCTGTTGGGCAGCATTTAAATCGTTGAAGAGCTGCAGGCCTGTCCCGGATGGCTGAATGGCACTCTTCTGTCCACCAAGGCACAAGCCGCCGCTTAAGAGGGCCAGAAGACTTTGGTATGGACAGGTCAGCAGCATGATCACAAGTGTGATGTGCTCCACCCTTTCCTGTACGCTGTTGCGGCGTTCAAAGACAGCCAACCGACTGAACAGTGGCCAGTTAGCCCTGCCAATCAGCCAAGGTGGCGGCCTCTGCTCCAGCAATACACTATCCAGGAGATGAATGCGGATGGGGAAGTGATCGCTGGAATGAAGGTCGTCAATGACCTCCCAGTGAACAGAGTCGGTGAGGGTTGGAGAGCAGAAAGATAGGTCAATGGCTGATAATGACCCAGTAGCACCAGAGAAATGAGTCGGAGTACGAGTGTTGAGGATGCACGGCACTTGAGGTGTCAGGAGGCTCTCCAAAACTCGACCTCGATCGCAAAGAGAAGTGGAGCCCCACAGGGAATGTTGGGCATTGAAGTCGCCCAGGAGGAGAAATGGGCGAGGGAGTTGTTCGATAAGATCTGTGAGAGCCTCTAAGTTCACTGCATCCAGAGGAGGTAAATAAAGGGAGCAAACAGTAAGCCTCCGACATGAATGAATTTCAACTGCAACTGCTTGCAGGTCAGTATCCAGGGGGAAGCAGAGGAGTGGTGGTCATTATTGACAAACACGTCGACTCCGCCTTTGGCCCTTTCCCCAGTCAGGTCATCCTTGCGATATAACGTATAGCCCCTTAGTACAGGAGCATCAGATGGTTTTAAATGCGTTTCCTGTAAACACAAGCACAGGGGGCGTTGCCGTGCTAGGAGGTTCAGTTCCTCCACATGTGCCCGGAATCCATTCATGTTCCACTGTATAATGGGAACCATTCATCAGGGTGGGAGTACCTTCATCTTCACTTTCTGTAGGGGAGGAGAGCCCACAACAGGCGGAGGCTCAGTTTTGGGGCGAGATGATTGCCCCAGTCTGACATCAACCTCCATCGCCCCTGAAGAGCAGGCGAGAGAGATGTCAGAAAGAATGACATCAACATCAGCACACTGTACAACTTGAGTCTCCTTCAGCTGGCGAGTCTTTACCTTTGGCTTTGGCTTAGATTTGTTGGCCTGAGGTGGCATTGGAGCCAAAACCTCAGAAGCAGTAGGGGGTGTAGCAGCACTAGGCAGTGCACAAGACTGGACCTGGGAAGGGGCAGGAAGGTCCATGGCGTCAGTTACCACGGCCTGGTCAGAAGGCCAGGGGGGAGCAGCAGGCTTCACACGAACAGCAGCAGCATACGTACATTGACAAACGCTGGTGCTAGTGCTGACACAGCAACCTCCTTTTGTGTAGCGGCATCAGTTTTCAAGACTGGCTGTTTCAGAACGGAAGAAAAGGAGGCAGCGAACGTGGGCGGCTGTATGGACTTGTATATTTTCTTTGCCTCACCATACGGGATGAGTTTTGTGGTTTTAAGTTCCTGGATCTTCCGTTCGTCAAGGAAAACTGTGCATTCCCTACTCCACACAGTGTGATCCCCAGAGCAGTTGACACACTTGGGAGGAGAGAAGCAATCAACTCCCTCATGGGCGGCTGTACCACATTTCCCGCAAGTGGCTTCCCCTCTACAGCCGAGAGTAGTGTGTCCAAAGTGTTGGCATTTAAAACACCACATGGGATTGGGGTAATAAGGCCGTACACTGAGACGTAGGAAACCTGCCTTCACATGCTCTGGCAATTTGGTGCTGTTAAACGTAAGGATAAATGAGTCAGACTTCATGAGGGCACCATCCACCCGTTTCATAACGTGTTGCATGTCGACAATTCCTTCCCGGGTCCATTCAGCCTTCAGTTCGTCTTGGGGAATGTCAACGAGATCTCTGCAAGTCATAACACCCTTGCTGTACTCGTAGTTCAAGGCGTTGTGAAATTCAGTCTCTATCGCAAACTCCACAAGAAATTGTGCTTTCTGAAGGTTCTGGACTTGCTGGAAGCTAGATGTTTCCACCAACAAGGTTCCATTTCGCAGGCGCTTGACAGATTTTAAGGTGCCAGCAATGCCTTCTAAGCCATTCTGTATATAAAATGGTGAAACTTTATCGAAACTCCCCTCCTTTCTTTTAATTATGAGAAACACATTCTGCGAAGCAGTTTGCTTTCTGTTACTAGTAACTGAATCGGGAGGACTGGCTACACGAGCCCTCTTGTTGGATTGGGTGTTAGAACCCACCAGCGGTCCACCCTTTCCGCTGGGAGGAGAAGAATAAAAGTCGAGGGTTCCATCTCGGTCCCACGAGCAGCTAGGGAACTAGAAGTCCACCTAGACAGAGCCCCACGTGCCTAGGTAAGCCTTATACAACTGAGGTGCGGCAGGTTCCCCAGAGGTTGCCCGCTATCGACTGTTCCACCTCAACAGCCATGCATCTCATCAGTGCGCAGCACACCTTGAGATTGAGGGGTTGTTTATAGAGGTTTATTCCATCCTCGCGATCCGGGCGGTCAAGCCAAGATCCCCATTCCCTGAGACACACAACATTCCACCGCCGAGCCGCACGGTGGTCGCTCAAGTATGCCCAGAGCTTACGGGGACAGGGGACTGGCGGCGCTTACCCGTCCCCAGTTCAGGAACCTCGGGGTCGCCAAGCCCGTACCCAGCAAATGAATGCTGAGCCCCTGGGTGCTTGACGAATCCTATTCCGTAGAGGAATTTCTATTATTGCAATGCCACAAAGTGGTGGTTAGCCATTACTGACTTACTTCTGTATGCCATTTTTAATAACACAAATGGGCGTGTAGGCATATTTACAGAATAATTTGTGATATAAAATGAATCGTTCTCCTTCATACGACTTACCTTGCAAATTATTCATGAAATGTGAAACTAACTAAATCCACAAAGGCAGCATGAAGTCCCAACGGACCTGTTTGTAAACATCTTGAATTCAGTTTAAAGGGGAACAGTAATAGTGTCACATCAAATGTAGATGTTGATTCCATAGACAGTACTCCAATCTCTGTCTTCCTCTATAGCTTTTGCCCTCCCCTTAGTAACAACTTCTCCCCCTAGTAAAATGGAAATCATTCCCTGATGTCATGGCACAAGTCCTATCATCCTGTCCCTTCTCCTTGGCAGTGTCTTCCACATATTCCTTTCCTCACCGATTCTGCACAGAGCCCCCCTCATTGTTAGTCCAAATAATTGTCAACATTCGTCTGTAGCACCACATCTCAAATGCTTCCATTCTCTTCTGTTCCGGTTTTCCCACATTCCATGTTTTACTACCATACAATGCTATGCTCCGAATATACATTCTTAGAAATTACTTCCTCAAATTAAGACCTATGTTTGGCTACGCTTGGCCAGGAATGCCCTTTTTGCCATTGCTAGTCTGCTTTCTATGTCTTCCTTCCGCTACAGTTTTTGCTTTCTATTGCTCGCTCTATCACTTGGCAGGCTGCCAAGGTAATAGAATTCCTTAACTTCATCTACTTCGTGACCATTAATCGCGATGTTAAATTTCTGGTATTCTCGTTTCTGCTACTTCTCAGTAGTTTCGTCTTTTTGTGATTTACTCTCAGTCCATATCCTGTACTCATTAGACTGCTCATTCCATTCAGCCGATCATATAATTCTTCTTCACATTCACTCGGGATAGCAATGTCATCAGTGAATATTACCACTGATACACTTTCACCATGAATTTTAATTCCACTCCAGAAACTCTCTTCTATTTCCATCATTGCTTCTTCGATGTACAGATTGAACAGTAGGGGCGAAAGACTACATCTCTGTCTTACACCCTTTTCAATCCTAACACTTCGTTCTTGATCGTCCAGTGGTATTATTCCCTCTTGGCTCTCGTACAAATTGTATATTACCCATCTCTCCCTATAACTTACCCCTATTTTTTTCAGAATTTGGAACATCTTGCACCATTTTAAGTTGTCGAACGCTTTCACCAGGTTGACAAATCCTATGAAAGTGTCTTGATTTTTCTATAGTCTTCCTTCAATTAACAACCGCAATATAAGAATTGCGTCTCGTGCCCTTAACTTTTCTGAAACCAAACTCATCTACATCAAGCACATACTCAATTTTCTTTTCCGTTCCTCTGCATATAAGTCTCGTCAGCAACTTGGATGTATGAACTGTTAGTCTGACTGTGCGATAATTCCCGCACTTTCCAGCTCTTGCAGTCTTCGAAAATGTGGATAATATTTTTCTGAATGTCTGATGTTATGCCGCCAGACTGAAACATTCTGTACATCAACGCGAATGCGTTTTCTACCCACTTACCCTAATGATTTTAGAAATTCTGATGGAATGTTATCTATCCCTTTTGCGTTATTTGATCTTAAGTCCTCTAAAGCCTTCTTAATTTCTGATTCTAACGCTGGATCCCCTATCTCTTCTAAATCGACTAAAAAATGGTTCAAATGGCTCTGAACACTACGGGACTTAACTTCTGAAGTCATCAGTCCCCTAGAACTTAGAACTACTTAAACATAACTAACCTAATGACATCACACACATCCATGCCCGAGGCAGGATTCGAACCTACGACCGTAGCGGCCGCGCGGTTCCAGACTGTAGTGCCTAGACCCGCTCGGCCACCACGGCCGGCCTAAATCGCCTCCTGTTTCTTCTTCTATCAAATCAGGCAAATCTTGTTCCTCGAAGAGACTTTCAGTGTATTGTTTCCACCTATCCGCTCTCTCCTCTGCATTTAATAGTGGAGTTCCCATTGCACTCTTAATGTTACCATCCTTGCTTTTAATTTCATCGAAGGTTGTTTTGACTTCCCTATATGCTAAATCAGTCCTTCCGACAATCATTTCCTTTTCCATTTATTCACATTTTTCCAACAGCCATTTCACCTTAGGTTCCCTGCACTTTCTATTTATTTCATTCATCAGCGACGTCCTTCTTTCATCGACCAATTGAAGTATTGATTTCTTCCATCAACTGAAGTATTTCATCGGTTGCCCATGGATTCTTCGCAGTTACCTTCTTTGTACATATGTTTCTCTTACCAAATTCTGTGATTGCCGTATTTAGAGATGTCCATTCCTCTTCCGCTGTACTGCTTACTGAGCTATTGTTTATTGCTGTATCTGTAGCCCTACAGAACTTCAAGCGTATCTCCTCATTCTTCCGTATCATATTTCTTTGCTTATTGATTCTTCCTGACTGGTCTGTTAAACTTCATCCTACTGTTCACCACTACTACATTATGATCTGAGTCTATATCTGCTATCGGGTGCGCCTTACAGTCCAGTATCTGATTTCGAAATCTCTGTCTGATCATGATGTAATCTAACTGAAATGTTCACGGTTTACCCGTCCTTTTCCAAGTATAGCTCTTCCTGTTGTGATTCTTGAACAGAGTATTCGGTATTGCTAGCTGCTCTTTCATTCCTTGTCCCAAGCCCATTTTCTCCTGTATCCTTTTCTTCCACTCCTTCCCCTACAACTGCATTCCAGGTCCCCATGTCTATTAATTCTCATCTGCCTTTACGTACTGTATCACCGTTTCAACATCCCCACGTGCTTTATTTCTTCATCTTCAGCTTGCGACGTCGGCACGTGTACCTGAACTATCTTCGTCGGTGTTGGTTTGCTATCGATTCTGATAAGAATAAGGTGTTCACAGTAGCACACTCTCTGTCCTGTCTTCCTATTCATAAGGAATCTTACACCCGTTATACCATTTTCTGCTCCTGTTGATATTACCCTACACTCATCTGACCAGAAATCCTTATTGTCTCTCCATTTCACTTCACTGATCCCTATTGGATCGAGATTCAGCCTTTGCATTTTCCTTTTAAGTTTCTGTAGCTACCCTATCACGTTGAAACTTCTGAAACTTCCGACGTTCCAATCCCCCTCCCGAATCGTAGAACGTTATCCTTCCGTTGGTTATTCAATCTCTTTCTTATTATATTAGCAAAAAGAGCGTCATCATATCTGGGGATGAACTGACAGCTAACTTCTCGCGCAGCATCAGAGTTTCGGGCCGCGCTGTGCAGAGCAGCGCTGAGGAGTGACTAAGGAGAAAGTGCAGCAGCGTGCTGTGGTTCGGGACTCGGTGGGCCCTGGAGCCGCCGCGGCCGCGGCCGCGGCCAGAGGCGGGTCACGTTCCCGGGAAACGGCCGGCCGGTGCTTGCGCCTGATGGAGCCCCAGGCCGGGCTGGGACTCCTCTCCGCTCACCCACAGGGACTGCTGCAGCCGGCCCGCACTGCGCTGCTGGTCCACACGGGAGCAGACCTCACCTCGCCTCACTGTGTCCACACAGTGCTCCTGGCGCCCCTCCCGAGAGCTCCGGTGGCTTCCGGGGAAGTGGTGTGGCGCCCTCTGGAACCTCCGTGTGAGAACCGTTTAGACATGTTGTGTAACACGCATATTCTTCTCTTAAGGGAAGTACATGCATCCGACATCTACAGTGTGAAATCTGAATACTGATAACACATTACGTCAGAACCTTTGACAGACAGAGATCTCAATTTTTTGGGAAGTGTGGTTTCAGTCCTTTTCTGCTTGATGAAACATAATCATAATATACGGACAAATAATTAGTTACTTATGAATTATTTGTTTTGAAATTTACGTTATTATTTTTTTTAATCCATTTTCGCTTCTGTAAGTAGAAACATTTTGTTGCTTCAGCAGCAATTCTATATCAAAAAGGTAACACGCTGTAAAATTACACTACTGGCCCTTAAATTTTGCTACACCACGAAGGTGACGTGCTACAGACGCGAAATTTAACCGACAGAAAGAAGATGCTGTGTTATGCAACTTATTAGCTTTCCAGAGCATTCACACAAGGTTGGCGCCGGTGGCGAAACCTACAACGTGCTGACATGAGCAAATTTTCCAACCGATTTCTCTCACACAAATAGCAGTTGACCGGCGTTGCCTGGTCAAACGTTGTTATGATGCCTCGTGTAAGGAGGAGAAATGAGTACCATCACGTTTCCGACTTTGATAAATGACGGATTGTAGCCTATCGCGATTGCGGTTTATCGTATTGCAACATTGCTACTCGCGTTGGTCGAGAGCCAATGACTGTTGGCAGAATATGGAATCGGTGGGTTCAGGAGGATAATACGGAACGCCGTGCTGGATCCCAACGGCCTCGTATCACTAGCAGTCGACATGACAGGCAACTTATCCGCATGGCTGTAACGGATCGTGTAGCCACGTCTCGATCCCTGAGTCAACAGATGGGGACGTTTGCAAGACAACAACCATCTGCACGAACAGTTCGACGACGTTTGCAGCAGCATGGACCATCAGCTCGGAGACCATGGCTGTGGTTACCCTTGACGCTGCATCACAGACAGGAGCGCCTGCGATGGTGTACTCAACGACGAACCTGGGTGCACGAATGATGAATCCAGGTTCTGTTTAAAGCATCATGACGGTCGCATCCGCGTTTGGCGACGTCGCGGTGAACCCACATTGGAAGCGTGTATTCGTCATCGCCACACTGACGTATCACCCGGCGTGGTGGTATTGGGTGTCATTGGTTGCACGTCTCGGTCACCTCTTATTCGCATTGACGGCAATTTGAACAGTGGATGTTACATTTCAGATTACATTTCAGATGTGTTATGACCCGTGGCTCTACCCTTCATTCGATCCCGGCGAAACCCTACATTTCAGCAGGATAATGCACGACCGCATCCTGCAGGTCCTGTAGGGGCCTTTCTGGATACAGAAAATGTTCGACTGCTGCCCTGGCCAGCACATTCTCCAGATCTCTTACCAATTGGAGACGTCAGGTCAATGGTGGCCGAGCAACTGGCTCGTCACAATACGCCAGTCACTACTCTTGATGAACTGTGGTATCGTGTTGAAGCTGCATGGGCAGCTGTACCTGTACACGGCATCCAAGCTCTGTCTGACTCAATGGCCAGGCGTATTAAGGCCGTTATTACGGCTAGAGGTGGTTGTTCTGGGTACTGATTTCTCAGCATCTATGCACCCAAATTGCCTGAAAATATAATCACATGTCAGTTCTAGTATAATATATTTGTCCAATGAATACCCGTTTATCATCTGCATTCCTTCTTGGTGTAGGAATTTTACTGGCCAGTAGTGTAGATATACGTATCTGTAATAGTTCCTGAGATGATGAGTCAAATATTTAAAAAAAAAAAGAGGTCGTTTTCAGGAAGCATGCCAGGTCTTAGAAACAACCAGGACCATAATCACCATTACCTGGACCCTGTTCCTGATAATCCTGAAATCTAAAAGCTTCTTTCTTTTCACGCCCCTTGCTTCTGTAGTCATTTCCTCTGCTGTACGATGGGCTTTCATGATCCTAGGTTGATGCATTCGTCGGAAGGCTGGTAGTGCGTTGGCTCCTGCAGTGTCACCAAATTGCTCCAGTGCCCTAATTCTTCCGTTATTACTATCATTGAACGTCATCACAGCCTCACAAACACCCAGTCATGAAGTTTTCGTTCCTACAAAGTAATTTTTTGGAATGCGTGTCAAGTTGACATAACTGAAAGACTCATTCGGGTTTTGGGTTCGACCACGGAGATATTTGGGAAAAAGGTCGTGGTGAGCTAACTCTCTATATATTGGTTTAGCTTCCATCACCGCAAATTATGTGCTATTTTTGTGCCTAAGCTGTTCCTCTGTACCTGCTGCGGTGCTTGCATCATCAATCATCACCAGGTGGGCAAAGACCATGTATAGGTGTACCATCGGTGGATAATTTGTGGAAGAATGTAGCCCACACTGCTCTTTTTCTCCCTTGTAGGTCATCTGTATTGTTTTTTGTTGCCACAATACTGCTGGAGCTCACAATGTTTTCGTCTGTAATGCTTCCTTTGAAATTTAGCGTCTCCAAAAAATGCATGTGCAATTCTACCGTTTCTGTTTACACACTGCATCCAACCTCTTAAGACAAACATTAATATGAATTCCAGAAATAAATCGCTGAAAACCACAGCCTTCTAGAACGATTGGACTTTTTTACATTTGCACTATTAACTTCCGATTGGAATTAATCGACAAATGATGCATCAAATCATTCAGGAGGGATCAAGTACTATTAAGAGTTGCACTATGTGTTCAAAAGTATCCGGAAACCTGGGTGAAGATGACTTACAAGTTCGTGGCGCCCTCCATCGGTAAAGCTGGAATTCAGTTTGGTTTTGGCCCACACTTAGTCCTGATGACAGCTTCCGCTCTCACAGGTATACGTTCAAACAGGCGCTGGAAGGTTCCTTGGGGATTGGCAGCCCATTCTTCACGGATTGCTGTACTGAGAGGTATCGATGTCGGTCGGTGAGGCCTAGCACGAAGTCGGCGTTCCACAATATCCCAAAGGTGTTCAAAGCGCCACAAGCACCTTGTCCACGAAACAAAACAGCGTATTCAGCGACTCAGACTCCTCAAGCAGAAAGCAAACTGCCACTTCCAACAGCGTGGCCGCCCCCTTAACGATAAACACGTCCGCTTCGATACTCCTATAGGACCCACCTGCTTAAACCCGTCCCTCGGCCGGTACATGGAGCTTTTCAGCAAATTGTCGCCCACAGTTCGCTCTACTGCGGTAGACTCTTAACCAAGCTTCTATAGTTGGTCATGCGCAAGGCTTCATTATTGCAAAGTACTACTTCACTACCACCTAGCGGGACAGCCTAATTACGGGTTTCAGGCAAAGGGCCAAGTCCTTTACACAACAATAGCAGGTATCCATAAAGGATCTCTCACGGCTCAAGGTTCCTTATCAAAGCTTTGTTTAATAAGTTACTACAGGCCTGCAGTAGGAATCGTTAAAAACCCTTTATTCGACTTAAGGAAAGTACGTATGGTTAAATTGGTCAAAAGCGACAATTTTTTGATTACTATACTATGCGATCAGTAGTATCCAGACATCCCCAGGAACATACGATTTTCATATTAGGTGCATTGTGCTGCCACCTACTGCCAGGTGCTCCATATCAGCGGCCTCACTAGTCTTTAGACATCGTGAGAGAGCAAACTGGGGCTCTCCATGGAAATCACGGACTTCGAACGTGGTCAGATGCTTGAGTGTCACTTGTGTCATACGTCTGTACGCGAGATTTCCACATTCCTTAACATGACTAGGTCCACTGTTTCCGACGTGAGAGTGAAGTGGAAACCTGAAGGTACACGTACAGCAGAAAAGCGTACAGGCGGACCTCGTCTGTTGACTGACAGGAACCACCGACATTTGGAGGAGGTCGTAATGTGTAATAGGCAGACATCTATCCAGACCATCACACAACAGTTCCAAACTGCATCAGGATCCACTGCAAGTACTATGACAGTTAGGCGGGAGGTGAGAAAACATGGATTTCATGGTCGAGCGGCTGGACGTAAACAACTCATCACGCCGGTAAATGCCAAACGACGCATCTCTTGGTGTAAGCAGAGTAAACATTGGACGTTTGAACGGAGGAAGAACGTTGTATGGAGTGACTAATCACGGTACACCATGTGGCAATCCGATGGCAGTGTGTGGGTATGGCGAATACCTGGTGAACGTCATCTGCCAGCACGTGTAATGCCAACAGCAAAATTCGGAGGTGGTGGTGTTATGGGGTGGCCGTGTTTTTCATGGAGGGGACTTGCTCCACTTATTGTTTTGTTGGCATTATCACAGCACAGCCCTACATTGATGTTTTAAGCACCTTCTTGCATCCCACTGTTAAAGAGCAATTCGGGGATAGCGATTGCATCTTCCAACACGATCGAGCTCCTTTTCGTAATGCACGGCCTATGGCTGAGTGGCTACCCGACAATAACATCCCTGTTATGGACTACCCAGAGTCCTGACATTAATCCTGTAGAACACCTTTGGGATATTTTGGGATGCCGACTTCGTGCTAGGCCCCACCGACCGACATCGACACCTCTCCTCAGTGTAGCACTCCGTGAAGAATGGGCTGCCATTCACCAAGCAACCTTCCAGCTCCCGACTGAACGTATCCCTGCGAGAGTGGAAGCTGTCATCAAGACTAAGGGTGGGCCAACAGCATACTGAATTCCAGCATTACCAATGGAGGGCGCCACGAACTTGTAAGTCATTTTCATCCGGGTATCGGGATACTTTTGATCACACAGTGTCTGATCACTTTAAGATCTCCAAACTCACCTTATACACAGGAGCGCGTGGCGTGAGCGACATTTGGCGTATACGTCTTGTAAGTAGGCTGTTTATGTTTTCTCTATGTAAGTAGGCTGTTTATGTTTTCTCTATGTAAGTAGGCTGTTTATGTTTTCTCTATGTAAGTAGGCTGTTTAGGTTTTTTTATGGTAACGCCACCTCTGTATGAAAATCACTGGCTGTGCTGTGTGCAGTCTGTGGCTGCTTTGCATTGTTGTAATACTCGCCATTGTAGTGTTAGGCAGCTGGCTGTGAACAGCGCGTAGCGTTGCGCAGTTGGAGGTGAGCCGCCAGCAGTGGTGGATGTGGGGAGAGAGATGGCGGAGATTTGTAATTTGTCATGAACTGCTATATTTATATATGATGATATCAAGGTAAATACATTGTTTGTTCTCTACTAATATCTTTCATTTGCTAACTATCCCTATCAGTAGTTAGTGCCTTCCATAGTTTGAATCTTTTATTTAGCTGGCAGTAGTGGCACTCGCTGTATTGCAGTAGCTTGAGCAGCGAAGATTTTTGTGAGGTAAGTGATTTGTGAAAGGTGTAGTTTAATGATAGTCAGGGCCATTCTTTTGTAGGGATTTTTGAAAGTCAGATTGCGTTGCGCTAAAAAAAATATTGTGTATCAGTTTAAGGACAGTCGTGTAGAATTGTTCAAAGGGGACGTTTCATATGTCGACCCTTGGCCGAGGATACCTCACAGGAATCTTCTGTTTTTTTTCTTGTAGTTTGTGTAATTAGTGTAGCTATTGTTTATTGCTAGCGCGTAATTATAGAGAGAATTTCCTTTGTAGTTGTAGTTTTTCATTGTTGTACAGTAAAACAGTCGTGGCATGCATGTAGATTTGCGCCAAGTATTTCGCAGCTGCGCTGGCAATTAAGTAGACATTATTTCCATTGCTATGTTATTTTATTTTGCTCTTCAAATTGCGCTTTTCTGTGTTATCGTGTGAAATACTGTGACAATAATGGCGAGTGAAAAACGTAATACTAGGCTCCAAAGTAAACTGAGAAATGACAGTGAAGACGAAAGCAGTGTGTTAGCGCCGCAGAGTAATGAATTAACTAATGTTCAAAATAGTAATTTGGTAATTGCGCATAGGGAAATGGAGCGGACGGCAAACAATGGTGTAGACAGTGAAACAGGTAGTGAACAGGGAAGCGTTATCGATCGATTGGTCGGCAACAGCTCGCCTCAGGAATCGGGAATGACAGGACACAATTTTGCAAATACTGTAGACTCAGGTTTTGGGTTCTCACCGTTTTCTCAAATGAGTCAAGACACATTTTCTGCTTGTCAAAATGTGAATGTTGCCGGTGCAACTTCACTGCCGAAAAGCACTGAGGAACATGTTTCAGACACCAGTGCATTGTTATTACAATTAATGCAACAAATGGGACAAAAGCTTGAAAAGTTAGACACAATGGAACAACATCAGAGACAAACACAGCAACAGTTAGACACAATGGAACAAAATCAGAGACAAACACAGCAAAAGCTTCAAAAGTTAGACACAGTGGAACAAAATCTTAAAAAGTTAGACTCATTGGAACAAACACTTGCACAAACACGTGAAGATTTAACTACTGAGTTACATAACATTGAATCGAAATGTCAAAAAGTCTGTAATGACGTAAAAACACAAATTTGTGAGCATTTTCAACCTATTTTTTCGCGGCATGAAAATGCATTACAGAATCACGATGCAGCCATAAAAGAACTGCAAATTATTGTTCATGAAAATCATGAGACCTTGCAAGCTAAATTTGACTCAGTTGCATCTACCGATTCGGTTACGCAACTTGCAAAAACTCAGGAAAACTTAAAGGACACAGTAGATACTCTGAAACGTGGTTCAGAAAAACACACTGAGGAAATAAGTACACTATCGGAGAAAGTAGCCGAACTTTCGGATCATGTCACTAACTTATCTACAAAGGTAGATGATGATCTGAATGACACAAGACCCGTAGCCTTCACTGACACAGAAGAGTATGAACAAATAATAAAATTCAAACAAAATCAGAATCAAATTAATACACAACACCAAAGAGAAATCCGGGAAGTACAAGATCAGCTGACACAGGTAATACAAGAATTACGTATTTCAGAGGACACTCGCGCTCCAACACGGGAAGAGGGACTTAAAAACACGGAAAAGCCGCAAAATAATAACACAGGGCATTTCGGAAGTTATGAAAGAAATTGGCAATGTGCACCGAATTTTGAGATGGAACGGCCGACACGACCTAACAATGACCGATATGCGACTCGCCGACATGACGATTTTGACTATAAGCTGTTCATTACTACACGTAAATTCAAAACATTTAAGAATTCTGGCAACGACATTCATCCACAAGCATGGCTCCATCAATTCTCTCATTGTTTTCCTCCCAACTGGTCATTGGAACACAGATTAGAATTTATGTGTGGCTACTTAGAGAATGAACCAGCTGTAAGAATGCGATCGGTAATTCACGATTGCCACAGTGAAGGAGAATTTTACCATGCCTTCCTCTCAGCATATTGGTCTCAAGCCACACAAGACCAAGTAAAACATGGTATCATAATGATGAAACATTTCGAACAATCTGAATTCTCCAGTCTTGTGCAATATTTTGAAGACATGTTGCACAAGAATCAGTACCTGTCAAACCCATACAGCCCCTCAGAACTCATCCGCATTTGCTTAATCAAATTACCTGAACATTTACGGCATATTATTTTAGCAGGACGTTGCAAAGACGACATTGAAGCTTTTCAGGGACTGTTACAAGAACTAGAAATTGACACTGATAATCGCGGAACGCGAAAACAAGGACACAACAGTTACAGGTCACATCCGTCACAATTCCGTGACGACAGAAACAATAACCGGACACGACTGGTCTATTCTTACAACGCAAATCGTGACCAAAATAGACACCACCCTTATGACAACCGCTGGCAGAAAAATAGTTACAGAGAAAGATCGCATTTCCCTAGAAATGAATATGACAGAGATAACCATAGAAATAGACAATATGGTAACCAAAACAATTATTATCAAGGGAGGCAGAATAACTTCAGACGCAACAGTTCGGCGCAGAGTTACGATTCAGGGAGAAATTCTCCACCACATGACCGACAAACAAGAAACTATGTAAACTACCGACAAAACGACAGACGTGAATTTCATCAGAACTGGCGGGATTCTAACAGAGCTGGGCCCTCTCGGCAAGGCGAATTCGTAGAAGTTAGGTCTCCTAATCCCAATAACAACGCGCGCCAACAAAGAGACAGACAATGACTCGCGCCGCAGGCACCCACGTGCGCCGGCTGGCTCAGAGAAAAATAACATAGACGCTAACCTTGTGAAAAATTCTAGCATTCTTTACCGATGTATACAACATGATAATTGCTTTGAAGTTGAAACTCTGTGCACTAGGAAGAGTAAAGGTTTACACCACATTTCACATGTAAAACCGTTTATTGAAAAATAATCTGCTGTTTAACTTTGTCATTGCCATAAAACTTTTCACTTTACATTACTAGTATTCTTGTCAGACTTAGAATCTGTTAACATACAACAATGTTGAAGTTAAATATCCAATCAAGAACCAAGAGAACATTTTTAAACAGAAATTACGAATGCATTGTTATAGTGAACAGACGACACAGTGTTGTATTTGTACATTCTTGCTTGCTAGTTGCACGATTACGTAACGACTATAAGGCTCACATACTTAGAACATTTACCAGTACTGCTAATGAGATTTTAATGCAACATTTTGGTTTACTTGAAAATATATTATGGATTTAAAGTACTTTCTGTGAGATACCAGATGACACAGTGGTTAGTTTATGTGACAGCTACACGATTTTATCACGACGCTACTAATGAGTGACAATATACAATGTTGCTTTTGCGGTGTTTCTGTTTTATATCTGCACAGTTTTTCTGTTTTATTCTGGAAAGTAAAACATGTTTTAGTAGTAACTTTTGTGGTATAGCTACAATGAGACTGCCTTTTTCCGTAGCACAACAATACGTTACAGCACAGTACTTTCTTCATCATGGCAATAAGCGCAATAACTACGATATCTATACATAAAGCATTTCACTTTTGTTTATCATGAGGTAAGTACATTGACTTCTGCAGAACTTAGCTTTCGGAGGACAATAACTACGGCACTTCCACAGAGATTATCTTACAGCAAAAGGCACATTTAGCGCTACAGTACACGTATTTGAGTCATTAATTTTGTACTTAAAACATTTATCTTTAAAGATTTTTGAATTACAAAGAAAGTTTTCCGTGATACATTTCATTCCATTGCTGTAATCTGTAACACCTGAGGGTATAATTACATTAATCCTCAGGGGGGTACACGCTTACTTTGTGTACCATGTGTGTGGCAACCACAAGGAACCCTAGCTAATATGGTATTTGCTTATACAACTTTACACATCGGTACCATATTTCTCTAACACACAAATTACACAGCTATCTGATCATTTAACTGAGAGATAAACATTTTTTTACTACATAAGTGACACATGTTTACGCAATACACAGTTGGGTAACTTCACACTTATGAAACTGTATTTTGTCTGTACTTTGTAAACTGTTCATATTTTTTTTTTTTTTTGGAATCATTGTGATACTATGAGAGCTTTGAATGATGTATTTGGTAAGGGAGCATGATTTTAAAGTACGTTTGAGGTAGATGACACTATTGAAATGAGCAGAGAATTTTTTTAGGTTTTGAAATTATTGCAGAAAGCTACGACGTTTTTGAGATTTGACTGAAGTGTTATGATGTTATTATTACGACGACGATGTGTACTATGCTGTTGAGATATGTTTATGATCAATAAGATGATGCTACCGTATATGAGGAATAAGAAGTATGTTGGAAACCAAGAATCGTACTTTAAGAGTTATGAAATGTGCATAAATTCGTGACTGTATCACAATGCTGACGAATATTTTATTTGGACACTTATATTTATAGGATTTTCTTTCTATAAATTTGCAACGCTAATTCTTGATCTGTGAAATATTTTTATGTGAGACTGTCACTGTAGCGGAAACTGGTGTCGTAAATATTTCCGTAAGAAAGTTAAGTGACCACCTGCACGTAATGCGTTGTGGGCACGCAGCTGTGTCAAACACCTGGAGAACAAGCCATTAGGGTGTGCCTTTCCGGAAGCACAGGTAGAAAAAAAAAAAAAAAAAAAGGCAGGCCTTTATCCTCGCCATTGACATTCCTTTAGAGAAAATATTGCAAATGCGACACCCTCATTACTTCCATTAACCTTGCTATTGACATTCCTTTGTAGAAAGCATCGCAAATATTACACGCTCATTACCTGAAAACATATGATTACTCGTAATTTATGATATTTACTAAAATGCCTAATGAAATGACGAGAAATATTTTTACATCTGCACACCTGATTACGACAAGCGTCTTTCTACGAGAGTTGAGAGAATTTCTACTAACTTATGAAATTTCACATGACTATTGAATGATATTTTTATGCTTTGCTTTTTGTAGTTGCTTATTTCACTTGATATCTGGTTTCCAGCTGTGTTGCAGCATTGCTTTTATAAAATAAAATGCATTTGCTAATGTGAACACTTTCTGTTAACAGATCTATTAAATAATTTTGTAATCCACATTCTTTTAAAAAAAAGGAGCACTTGGAAAGGAAAGAACAATAAGAAGGGACTAGTAACAGTAACTGGACACATAATTTTCTTTTCAAGTACATGGTAATATTTCTTTTACAATAAGTTGTTGTGGTGCACCACTTTAATTACGTAGACATTAAGATGTGAATATACATTTCCCTTATCTGCATTGTTGTTTTTACTGTAATATTTTTTCTGCTTGAGCTATGTCATGTTTAGGTATAAGTTGCTGCTGTTTGCCAGGCATACTATTATTGAATTTGACTTTACATTATTCTGTTAAGCCAGTTTTACTAATGATTTATTTTTATTGTTTGCTGCACATTGCCTTAGATTAGTTGTAATATTACAATTGCTTTGCTAATTTCTTAATGCTGCTTGCTTCGCAAATCTGCGTTTTGTTTTCATTGCTGTTTATATTAATTGTTTTATGTGCTGCTGCATTGCCTTGTCCCTTAGTTTAGCATCTGAGCTCAGTAGATTTAAGTTAGCTTAAGAGGGGGTAGACTATATAAGAAACTAACTATTATAAATTTATAAGAAATAGGATACTGTACAGTGGAGAAAAACTATTATTGACAGAGGATGTGAACAAAATACAGAAACCATGCTTAGATAGAATTTTTTTGGTGGAAACAAAGGATGAAATAAGAGGAAAGATATATGAAGTTTTGGGTTGGACTGCAGTACCAAATGTTACACTGAAAACGAACCCTGTCCTTTCCTATTGGTGTTATCCCACTATGTGTTTGTGTACCCTTGTGTATTTGTTTTCTTCCTGTCTCTGTGTAGTTTCATAGAATTTTTTCTTCTTTTAATATTAAGCTACATTCACTATGATGAGGAATACTGTTATCCTCGAATATAATTTGCATTAATAATATGTTATTTACCTTGTAAATATGCTTAGACATTATTTATTCCGGTTTGTTGCTCACATGTGAAGGTGATGTTTCAAAAGTTCTTGTGATCTTTATGTATTTACTTATGTCATAATTCCTGTAACACTGATGTATATGTCTATTTCTATTCTGTTGTAAAGCCTGTACTACAAATGTTATCTGTATTGTTATGTTCTTTAATGATGTATTTAGTACCTTTGTAATTGTATTCTCATGTTATAACATTGTAATTGACACCAGTTCATCAAATTAAGTAACTTGTAAGCATTCATTTCACTGCACACATTTCTGTTGGTTATAGTATATGGACAATATGTGAGAAGTAGGGACTGTTAGTGTTTGCACGTGTGTTAATAACTCAGCAAGGGACTGGATAACAGCATTGCTGGTTCTAAGGACAATTTCAAAAACTTTGTGAGTGCACAAGTGGTGGTTTATGGACTTGCTATATTATTCGCAAGACTCTTCAATGGTGATTGTGCACCTGCACAGTCACAACAGATGGCTACTGGCTATCTCTACAAGGACTACAGTGGGTCTGCATCTTTGATGGCCCACCATTACCATTATCTCTACAAGGACTACAGTGGGTCTGCACCTCTGGTGGCCCACCAATACCGTAATCTCTACCAGGACTACAGTGGGTCTGCTCTGTGATGACCTACCTACCAATATTCTTCCAAACTTCGAATGACTCTGCTGTGGGTTTGCTCTGTTGTGACCCAATACTTGTCTGCATGTCGAGAGACAGCACTGTCTTTCCGTTGGAAGGACAACACTACTTCTTCAAGACTGCATGGAAATCCACTACTTCCGCGTGCATTTTCTTTTACTGCTCAGACTTTGTGAAAACACTGCAATGTTACTGTGATGAACGATTAGGACTGTCTTTATGGACTGTGAGAAAATTTTAGCTTTTGACCAACATTGTATCAATAAGTGTGTGCAATTGATATCTTTGTTATTGTAATTATGAAAAATTTTTTCAAATCTGTATTGGGCACTGCCCAAACCAATTTGTAAAATTTTTTGTGGGGAGCATGGGGGCTATGTAAGTAGGCTGTTTATGTTTTCTCTATGTAAGTAGGCTGTTTATGTTTTCTCTATGTAAGTAGGCTGTTTATGTTTTCCCTACATAAGTAGGCTGTTTAGGTTTTTTTATGGTAACGCCACCTCTGTATGAAAATCACTGGCTGTGCTGTGTGCAGTCTGTGGCTGCTTTGCATTGTTGTAATACTCGCCATTGTAGTGTTAGGCAGCTGGCTGTGAACAGCGCGTAGCGTTGCGCAGTTGGAGGTGAGCTGCCAGCAGTGGTGGATGTGGGGAGAGAGATGGCGGAGATTTGTAATTTGTCATGAACTGCTATATTTATATATGATGATATCAAGGTAAATACATTGTTTGTTCTCTACTAATATCTTTCATTTGCTAACTATCCCTATCAGTAGTTAGTGCCTTCCATAGTTTGAATCTTTTATTTAGCTGGCAGTAGTGGCACTCGCTGTATTGCAGTAGCTTGAGCAGCGAAGATTTTTGTGAGGTAAGTGATTTGTGAAAGGTGTAGTTTAATGATAGTCAGGGCCATTCTTTTGTAGGGATTTTTGAAAGTCAGATTGCGTTGCGCTAAAAAAAATATTGTGTATCAGTTTAAGGACAGTCGTGTAGAACTGTTCAAAGGGGACGTTTCAGTCTACGGAATCACTTCTGGGCGGCGGTTTACGTTCTTTTCTACGTCGAGAGCGTGACGCTTCTGTGGAACACCACAGTCGGCGCTCCTAATTGCCATGATTCCCTTCATTCACACAACACAGAACTGATACAATACTGGAAAGTCACGTCAGGTTGTGGCTGCCACTATTGAAGTCGGACAAAAATTGTGTGTGAGGTTGCAATTACAATAGGGATTCCCGTCTGGGCCCTCTTCTCAGGTCGTGTGCGACCAATTTTTTGACTACGTTTATACAATTCCTTTCATAAATGTAGTTGGGAATTATTTTCTGGAGCATTAACACACATAGATGCAATCTATTCAACGCGCATATCCGTACTGCAAAGATAATGGATGCTGCTCATCCCCGAATTTCATACCGACGAGTGTTTAAAAAGCAAAGTTTCACAATATATTTACTTTATCAAGTTGGTTGCAAAGAACTTGTCACAATTTGAAAACAATAGTAGTATTCACACACACAAACAAGTAGCACCCACTAAACGCTACTTATACGTACACAGAAATGAACAAACCGTGCAGATACAAAAATAGTTGACTGCATTCCTTGGAATTAACGTGCTGAAAACTGACAAGAGGTTTATATAGAATCTGAAACAGTTTCTGCTTGAAAACTCTTTCTACGTGTCAAATACGCACCGTTATACGCATTTCGGAAAAATCGTTAAGTCATATGAAAATAGTTATCGGTATCGAAGCTTCTGTAACAAATTATCAGAGAACAAATTATTTTTGGTAACTGAGATATTAATTTTCAATGAATGTACGCCATTTGAGTCTAACTAACAACTGGAAAAAATCTGTTAGTTGCGAAAGCTCAATTTTAAGGCCCTGTCCAACGATAACTACTTACACACTCCCTTCATGTATACAACACAGAACTGAGACAATACTGGAAAATCACGTCAGGGTGCAGCCAAATTTATTTAATCTGACACAAAGTCAGTTGTCGCGCAAGTCACATTGCATTACCAAAATATTAAATGAATTTTTAAATATCGGTTATAAGTGTCCACAGTGGAGAGATGTTTTCTGCCGTCCTGGAAATGAGATGTTTGACGGGGATGAAGAAGTAATCACAATCAACTGGAAGAGTCTTAATAACTTTAGATTTGGAAATGACATTGTACTACTGACGAATAATTTTGAAGAACGACAGACGTTGGTATCGGATCTTGCCTTGGAATGTCACTCAGGGGTGCTAAACATGAACGTTTTCAAGACAAAAATTATGTGTAATGTAAGGAGCACAGTAGGAAACGTTCAACCCAAAAATTTATTACTGGATACCTTCAGCGAGTACTTCCGTCTTGGCCAGTTGTAAATACGACTGGGGGCATAAGATCTCAAATGTTTCGAGGCATCAAACTAGGCAGTCAAGCATTTGGAACCCACGGCCTTAAAATTGAGAATACTGGTTTTTTATCACCTGTGTACTCCACGTGTATACTTCATGAATATACAAGACAGAAACTTAGAACTACACAGCGAGCAAGGAAAGGACTTTGTAGAATTTTAAAAGGAAAGACAAACAAGGGCAGGAAACATCCTGGAGAGAACAGCCACTTGAAATGTCTGTGGGCCGGGCATGTTGCCAGAAGAAATGATGACCGGTGGACGAAGGCGGGAAAAAAATTGAGTTCAAGAAAGAGACCAGGAGGAAGACCGCTAGACCTAGGGGCAAAACCTGTGGAAGATAGCTGAAGCTAACTGGCTGAATACATTTGCTCACTGCTCGACGCTCGTCGAAGAAGAAATTGCAGACATGGGAGAATTCAGTACGTGATAAAAATAGCTGTTGCTGAATGATGAAGGTGTTCACTCTGTAGAGGTTTTGTATGGTCGGGAATGCAAAATTTTCAATGAAGAATAAACTTTCAGGGCAGAGAAAAGAAGTATTTCCTGTAAGCATAGCATTCGATTCGCAATTCATGTGTATCAGTCAAATTTTCTTCCTGTGTATAGCTTGCAGTAACCATTTCACTTTGTACAACATCTTGATACTTTTACTGAATAGCACTGATCCATATTTCAAATGGGTTCATTCTTCACTCCAGCCAATAACGTACAAACGCTTTGATGCTCTAAATCTTAAGCTCTGAAATGTACTCTGCTCCGTACAGCTCTTGCTAATCTTTTAGTAAACATACTTCTGTAATTCATTTACTGCTACCTCTGTACAATAATAGTACATACTTCAAGTGCGCCTTCCGTCAGATCTGTCAGACAAGTTGTAAACGCGCCAACACAGTCCAGCTCACGAGTTTCTCCTCCTACTCTGCTCCATAATGAGCTTATTAATTCGACAGTGGTATCGACAGTGAAATGATTATCAGCGGAAATCTCTCATACGGAACAACAAAAGTTGAGAAAAATCCTTATGTTACAATCTCAAAAATATTACAACTGAGGACTAGAGTACAACTACCAACTTTTGAGAAAAGTGGATATTCATGAAAATCAAATTTGACGGCAAACCGGCAGTCCCATAGGTTTGACTTGCATTCCAACCAAGTCTCAAGATCCTATATTTTTATAGGAAATCACCTACCCATTTTGTTATGATATTTTACTTAATGCTAATTACTAATATTAATCCACGAAATTTTCATTTGTGGCTAGTGACAATCGTGTCTTTTTGACTGCTGTGTAATTTTTAACTAATGTGAAACTAGAATCAGACCATAAGGAAGAGATACTAAATGCACCCCCCCCCCACACACACACACATATATATATATAGGGAAAGGGATATTATGCCCACCTTTTGAATGTACTGTAAATTAGTCACTTATTTTATATTTCAAAATTTTGAAAAAAATATTTGTTGTTTTTAATGAATTCTTCTTCCAGGTTCTGTCTGCGTTCTAAATTTTTCTCTCAAACTTGACCCAAAAATTTACGTCTCTGTAGCAGATGTCCCCAATGAGTGTCGTATTCAGTATTTCCAGGTTTTGGCCACACTTACACACCAGTATCTCTCTAAAAGTACGTTAAGAGTAAATGTCATCAATAATGAACCAAATGTGCATTTTTTAAATTTTTTTCCGCCGCGCTGTCTGTAGCACGTGTTACTGAATGTGCATCGATGTTACTCATAGCTTTCTAATAGCTATTTTCAGGTTTCGAACGCTTGTTATACACCAGTACTCCTATAAAAAGTATGTTAATATATTTCGACAACGATTTACGAATTTTGTTCTTTTCAATTTTTCTTTAGCGTGAGCATAAAGTACCCCCTCGTCGCCTCCCCCCCCCCCCCCCCCCTGTTTGTTTTTAATGGTTAATATTGGCCTTCTGTGCATGCATTTGGGCACCAGATTTTACAAGGCGTCAACAAACTGTGGAGATATAACAAACTATTGTGGTCTCCGTCGATGTGATGTGAAGAAAATGGTGGCCTCCCACAACTTCAACGAAGATTACGTTACTTTAAGCAGCAGTTCATGGCAACCTGTGGAAAACTTAATCATTATAAAGTTTTTGAAATGTACATTGCTGCCACGAACAACAACTTTTGGTTTGGTAGTAGGGTCGGTAACAATCTTAAGTGTTCTGAAATCCTCAGCGTCCATTTTACAGATGGAATTCTGAAACCATGGAATGCGAGGTTTTTGTGGATTATTCCTTCGAGAACTTAAAACTTTTATGACAAAATGGACGTCAGGGTCGCCAGAGAGCGTTCGTACAGTAAAGAAAATTTGTGCTTTAGGCCCTAATGGAAGTGAATATCAGAGAAATGGTTGAGACAACTGTTCGGAAATGTTAACACATACAGCGTAGAGGTACATCACTGATTAATTGGTTCACCGTAAGTTCAACAGATGCCAAGAGCATGTATATATGCTACAATTTAAAAATCTATCACAATGTGCTTTAGGCGCTTGTGGTTCTCAGCGCCTCAATTATTTTTGTACATACATAAGTATAAAATAAATACTGGAAAGATATTACATAAATTATTATTCTGATTACCAATATATGGCGACGAAGCACTGGCTAGCAGATTGGGACAACCAGGTTGCTCTCACATTGTATGAGAATGCCCTTTTTGGCTTATAACCGTGATGCATGCTTCTATGCAGCATTAAAGCATCAGAATGTCTGCCAAAAAAGTAACGGGATTTTTGTAGGCACTCTCGTGCTGTGAACTCTGTCATTGAATATTGCGTCCATTAATTTCTGAATTAATAATATCTGTAAGTGGTTGTGTTCCATTTACTAAATTTTGTCGTAGTTTAAAACAAAACTAAAACTCCACTTGTTTACAAATACATAGCGGGATGAATATAAATACAAATAACTATGAACACTCACTTCTGTAGCATTGCTTTGTTTCCATTTACTAGTTATCAAGCATTTTCAAGCTCATCTCCATATGAGACATACAGAAATTTACATGTGCATCCTTTGGCACGAAAAGGAGTGGAAAACTAGTACACGGAAATAAAATTTCAGAAGTGACAGTGCGCAATTGTCAGTATATTTATATAGCTAAGGTTTCCTACAATATCCATAAAGGACTAGCTTAACTTTAGCCAGTTGTTGAAAATGTGATCCACAGTGATCTGCTTTAAATGAGAATGTCATGAAAAACATTTGGAGTTATAATGTGCAGAAAATTAGCGAATTAGCATGCATTAAAATATTTTCTAAATTATTGATCGTCTATAATTGTTCTCAGTTACATAGATACTAGTTCCACAGTTTCTCATTGTGATTAGTTTAAAATAAGCATTATGGTTAGTAGATCTATATAATTTATATAACTGTCGAATATAATTGTTTTCTGTTGGTGAAAACTGTTCGAACTTTGAACACAGACTGACTAGCAGTACGAACCCACGCTAGCCAATTCATCTATTATTTGTCTCATAAATATACACTGATGAACCAAAACCTTACTACCATTACGTTAATAGTCCGTCGGTTGAATTTTCTATCGCGGTACAGCATCGAGTCTTCGTGTCATGGATTCGACAAGTCCTCGTTATGTTTCTGGATGTATGTTGCACCATATTCCCACCCAAAAGTTACGCAATCGCTTCAAATCACTGGCCGGTGGTTTGTGGGTACACAAGTGGCTCCCGACAGCATCCCAAATTTGTTCCATCAGGTCCAGAACAGGTGAATTTAGTGGCAAAGACACAAACGCGCTTTCACTACCATGCTCCTCAAACCACTCCAGCACGATTGTGGCCGTGTGACGCGGACATGTATCCTGCTGAAAGATGCCCCAGTCGTCGAATGAGACATCAGGGTAAAGGCATGCAGATGGTCCACAATAGTGCCGAAGTAGTCTGCTGTTGTCGTGGTGCGTATTACTAACACAGGTCCCAGAATGCCCAAGTGAACGTCCAACTACTGCCCCCGCATCCCTAAATCTACGGAGCATTGTATTCTTCTAGTAGCTTTTCGCCTAGATGAGGCGTATCCGGACACAATCATCGAGATGGTGTAACAAGAAACGTAATTCGTCCGACCGCGCGACACGTTTCCATTGCTACACAAACCAACCTAAATCATCTCATAATCACTGTAATCGTAACTGGCGATGTCGTTCGATCAACATGGGCACACGTGTGGGTCATGTGCTGGGGAGCCCCTTGTTCAGCAATATTTACTGAACGGTATGCTCCAAAACATTTGCGCCTATTGCCTACATCAGCACTGCATTCTATCGTCATATCTGCCACAGAGATTAAGAGAGCTGGTAAGCCACCCCCCTCGACGTGTTATGACGAGGAGCGGATATCCAACATCTTGTAGCCTACTCGTGATTTTACCGACCTTCAACCAAATTCCTAGATGATTACGACAGTAGCACGCCGTTTTCACTACGCTGATTGCCAGGTGCGGGCCCATAAGAACTTGCCACTTGCCATAGTTGCCCATGTCAGTGTATTTCCGCCTCCATCCACCCACCCACCCATAAATTGTTGCCCGTATCGTTACTAGAGTTGTTCCCCATTTGTGTCTGCTCCACTGTTGTACTCTCCTTACAGTATGACGTACCTGTAACGCCAACCAGCAGAACTTAATCCCGCAGCGCACTGTGGCTCTACAGTGTATGCACATGCAGTCGTATAAAACTGCCATACAATGTTAATGCTTTATTACACTGTGCCTCATTATTTCCAATACACAAAGTGGTACTGTCTTGTATGATAACTGCAATTAGACATTTGTATTAATTACGTATGAAAGGTAACTTTCCCCCCATTTTTTTCCAATTTCCATCCATAGTAGCAACGATTTTTTGCCACTGTTGTTACTCGTAAGTAAATACATAAAAAAACAGGGCTAATAAGTAGAATATCAAAACATTGCGTCAATTCTAAAGAGACAGAAAAATTTTGTTTAATAAAAGAAAACATGGTCCGTAGTATGCTGTAATCTAGATGATCTTTATTTAAATCACGCAGCTAGCTAATTTCGACGACATGTCATTCTCAGGCACATGTCTAACATTACGTATTCCATGTCATACTTGTCAAATTATTTTTCACTGCACGTAAAATGTGGACTTTATATTCGGTCCTTACATTATGAATGGATCTATATTAACGTGACAACTTTTAACATCTTATTGGTGTTTGAAGTTGTCACGTTAATGTGGGACCATGCGCAATGTATGAATGGAATATAAAATCTAGATTTTACGTGTGGCGAAAAATAATTTGACTATGACATGTAATACGTAATATACACATGTGCTTGAAATTGACAAGCCCCCGAAATTAGTTAATCGCGTGATTTGAGTAAAGATCATGTACACTAATGCTTACTACGGACCATATTTTCTTTGATTTAAGAGGCATAATTTTCCATAAGTCATCATTTCGGTTTGATGTTGGTGACGACAGAGTAGGCAAAGCTCCCTCCGTAAATGTCCTTGCTCTAGGACGATCACTGCGACAACGAGTACTAGGTCTGATGATGTATCCATTATGTGACACGCCCAAATATTCTATTCTTCTTAGAGGCGGAAGGACACTTTCTTTATGCAGTTATGTTAACTAGTCGAGTCAGTACTGTGCGTGAGCCTAATACAGTCTTGGGCATCCAGATGGCCAGTGAGTGAAGAGGAAATGAGTTACACGTTGGATGACTTGTTTAATGCTGTTATCTTCAATAATATGTTGTGCGGACACAGTACACTGATTGGAAACTGCCGTAAGCAGGTCGTAGTTGGCGTCCAAACACCTAATAAAATTAACCGTTCTGCCACCCGGTGTCTTCCTTTGACAAATTCTAGTCGCTGCGAGACTTTTTTGGAATATTGCAGACAGACCTGTTTTATTCTCATTAAATGACGTAGTTGTAATCAATTTCTGGGCGAGTATACGTACAGATCCAGAGAGCAATTTATCGTGTCTGGTGAAATGGGTTTTGCCTAGAATCGATAAAAGACGAAAAAGAAAGAGGAACAGAGACAACAGCTTCTGTTCTGCGTGTTGTGCGTGTAGTGAACAATTTATTGGCGATATGTTGCGAAGCTGCTTTATATATTGTGCTTCGTTCTGGTGACAGATAGCAAACTGTCTGGGGACGGATTTACGATGCTATGCAGTTTGGGAAGGTAATGTTCATTAATCACATTCGTTATTTATGATCTTTGCAAACTAAAATGTGTTTAACTATGTTATTTATATACATTTAAAAGGTGATGTGCAGCAACTGCAGGAATATAGTCAAAGTAAGTCAGCTATACCGAGCAAAAATGGAGTGGGAAGGAGAGGATGATTACGTGCAATTTACTTTCAGATAATTCGCAACTGATCTACAACTTTTAGAAATTTTTGGAAGTTATGATTTTCACACAGCTGTATTGCGCTGTGTTAAACAGTCTCTGACAGAAACGCACCATCCTCAGATATGATTTGTACTTGCATCTGATTATGATGACACATTATATCAGTGGATTTCTGGTTTCTGACCGACATGTATAGGGTGGTAAGAAACAGTCTCAAAAGTTTATAAGGGTACTGAGGGTACTGCTAAGTAAGTTGTGCTGCGAAGTAACTGTGTAGAAAAGAAATTCGATTCAATGCGCCATTTCCGAATTAATTATCATTGGTGTTAGCCTATCAGGCCATTGCATGTGCGGATTGAGGCTCCACATCAGATACAATTAGCGTCAGTTGTTCTGACAGCGTACGCGGTAGAGCACGAGACTGCTCTGCCTTTGGCTTGGATTTAGTTCTTACTGTCATCCCACGTCCAATTTCTGTATCGGTCTCTTGTTCAGTTTTGGGAAATAGGAGATCAAGCTTGGCGACACTGTCTCTGGTGGTCAAACTAGAATCCAATGCCCTGATTGGCTATCTTCAGTGCTAATTAACTAGAAATAGAGCAATGTATCGAATTTTTTAAATATTTATTTCCCAACACGGTCCTAACTTGTAACATCCTTACAAGCTTTTAAGACTCTTTCATACCACCCTGTATAATTATAAGAATTCTCAAGTTCATACAAATCTCGTTTTGTCTCTGAGAGAGAGAGAGGGATGAACCTTGAAGTTTCAGGAATTGACGATGATAGTAAAAGGAATTCCCGTGGAATTGGTAAACCTAGGCAGCAGTTTCCCCATTATCTTGCTTCGCATGAGCTGATATTACATGGAATGCAGCCTTCTGACATTCACCTCAAATGGTTCAAATGGCTCTGAGCACTATGGGACTTAACATCTGAAGCACTTGTCCCCTAGAACTTATAACTACTTAAACCTAACTAACCTAAGGACATCACACACATTCATGCCCGAGGCAGAATTCGAACCTGCGACCATAGTTGTCACGCGGATCGGGACTGAAGCGCCTAGAACCGCTCGGCCACCGCGGCTGGCCATTTACCTCATTCGGATTTATTTGCTTCTTCCATTAGACCACTGCTGCCTGCAGAATTAAGGAAAAAGTCGTCCACCCCTGAAAAAGTCGATATACCCTTTGTTTACTTGTAAGTTGGACATTTATGAATTGCTTCTGTGTGAAACTGGTCGATGCAACAGCCTTCAGTAGTGATGTGGACTAAAAATAGCATCTACGATTGGGAAAATTTAACCTTAGATGGCTTGACAGTCGTACCTGCCTCTTTAAGTTGCTTCATAACTTCCACTGTAAGTCCAATGTGATCCACAAAAAATTAATTAAAAGTCATGAGGTCGTCTAAATACTTTATTTTGTATTGTCGGTTTACTGATAGTTTTGATGCCGTCTGCACGAATTCTTCTCCTGTGTGAACCTCTTCCTCTCAGAGTAGCACTTGCTTCGATGGCATTTATTATTTGTTGTATATACTGCAATCTCTGGCTTACTCTAAAGCTTTCACCCTCTATAATTCCAACAAGTACCTTGTAATTGACTGCTTGTTGTCTCAACACTTGTCTTACTATCTTGCCTTTTCATCAACATTTTCCACATCTTTCTCTACATAAAGATTCTGTGGATAATCAGATTTCGTATATGATGTACAATCTAAACTTCACGTACGATAAAAAGCAATCCAGGAAAAGCTACATAACTGTCGTCGCTTTTGAAATGCTAAGCAGGACTATTGCAAATAAATATATATTCCAATCGACTGCATACGAAGTTAGGATTCGACTCTTCTGTCAGCTGGATTTCGTAATAAGCCTGATGTAGATCTAGCGTTATAGAAAATTTGTCCTAACAAAATAGGGAGCTCATCCACCAAGCCCTTACAGTACAAGAAATAACTGGTGCAAAATACGGGGAGTAACGAGGCGTGACTATTCCCTCGGTTAACATAGAATCGTTAGACAAATTATTTCATGTGTGGAGGTGAGACTCACCTTGAAAATGGTTCAAATGGCTCTGAGCACTATGGGACTCAACTGCTGAGGTCATTAGTCCCCTAGAACTTAGAACTAGTTAAACCTAGCTAACCTAAGGACATCACAAACATCCATGCCCGAGGCAGGATTAGAACCTGCGACCGTAGCGGTCTTGCGGTTCCAGACTGCAGCGCCTTTAACCGCACGGCCACTTCGGCCGGCAGACTCACTTTACAGGAACATTGTTTCTAACTTTAGTTTTTTATTGGTGTGCACCTGTTGTGTAACTCCCAACTGGCCAGCGACTTGATCAGGGAAGGACAGACACAAGTCTCACATCTGTGTAGCAAGATTGGGCAAAAAATGTTATAAACCTTTCTTCTTACTACACTCATCAACTTGAGCCCTAAAGTGACTCACATGCAGACAAAATTTATGTCTTACACTTGCAAAAGACAAAATAAAATTTACGCACCCTCCTGTTAGGTACCATGCCCATACGTTGTGTAAAATCAGAACCAATATATGATAGCTGATATTGCTAAGTCACATGCTACGCTCACGCGAAATTTGCAAGTGAAATCCTGACTACGCTACAGTACTCGTAGCTTTCGTAGCAGTTACTTCTCATCTGCACTGGGAACACTGCATGTTTCAGCACCTAAGCACACCGATGGAGATTTACAGCACAGACGGTTATTGAGGTACCAGTCTGCACTGACCGAGGAAATAATACTGCCTCACTCCAATTTGTTGTTCATGTTATAATATTTTCGATTAACGGACTGCTAAAAATTTTAGGATGATAAAGCAAGCTAAATTTTTACTTTTTAGACTATACCTAATGAGTAAGGATAATCGGTTTTGTCAAGGGAAACTTTGGCTTTGCAATAATATTGGACTGAAAAAATACAGGTTTTATGATAGGCAAAATCTTTTCTTTTGTACTATAATACGATGAAGTCCACATTAGCCACAACGCAAAACATTAACCCCCTTCATCTTACAGATTATTCACAGATAATCTCAATAAAGGACAAGTAAACTGAAATATTGCCACACACTATTCTTACGATACACACTTGAAGTTAACAGTGTAATCCATATAACACTACTATTTAGTAATTCTCGGCGTGGTTGACGTGAATACTGCTAATTTCCAGTATACGTTTTGATATGTACTCTTAATAAAAACACATTTTTCTCATTAATCAATGTATTGTGCCTCTTTGCTGAGTATCAACCAATAGCGAGAGTGACACTCAGCAGCCTTCATCAATTCGCACACCTTCCACTGTACAACAACAGCTCGCTTGTAACTGAGAAACACCAACACAGGCTCAGCACAATTGACCCTTCGATCTCGGTAATCAACCTTTGTCCTACAAGTGAGCGGTGAGCAATGAATAACTTTGAGTTATCATGGATTCCTTTCATTTTACACTGTCTCAAAGCAAAGGACTCCGAGTAGTTGAAATGCTGATTATTCTGCTACATAAGTCAGACTTCTGAACTGTTAGTCCGCTCCTTGATCCTCCAGTCCTTCATTCATGCTTTCCGGATTTTCATGTTTCAACCAAATGAAAATTCCGCCTTATATGATTGCCACTGCCGCATTCGAAACATTTTCATCCAAATCTGTGCATCTACCTAATAAAATATTCAGCCATGTGTTCTTGTTCACGTTGTACCCACGTATGGTGCATAAGAATCAACTTTTGCAGGATGTGAAATGGTGTAAAATCTCAACATGACATTCAGCAACGCTTCCTTCACCCACCGTATTGAACCGAGATATTGTGTGAAACACTTCATGACTACATGGACAAGGACTGTTAGTAGACCTGTTGGTTATCGGCTATCCCTTAGGTCCTATACTAATCTTGAATGTCTACTAAATACCATGAAAATTTCTGTGTTTGCAGTTACCAACTGGAAACCTTTCAGATTCCCTCAGTAATCTAAGAAGTAGATTGCAGCTGATCTATCGATCTTTACTTAGACGCCCAACATTCCTTTCCCTTGAAGTGTATATTTGTATATTATTTTAGGTATTCATTCTTTTGGCATTCTTTGAATATGTCCATACCACTTTTTCTGTACTCCTCTTTTTTATGAAGTATGCTTTTGATGTCCAGTTCATTTCTCAAGCCGGCCGTTGTGGCCGAGTGGTTCTAGGCGATTCAGTCCGGAACCGCGCGACCGCTACGGTCGCAAGTTCGAATCCTGCCTGGGGCGTGGATGTGTGTGATATCCTCAGGTTAGTTAGGTTTAAGTAGTTCTGAGTTCTAGGGGACTGATGACCTCATATGTTAAGTCCCATAGTGCTCAGAGCCATTTGAGCCATTTTTCATTTCCTCATATCACTATTTTTCATCGGATCTATGAGTTTGTAAGCTGCTAGAGGTCTTAGCAGTCTCATCTCTGCTATCTCGGTCTTCCTCCTTCCTCCTTTGATTGTGCGAGACCAAGAATGATCCACAACATTGTAGAATTTTAGTGCCGTCACTTTTCTAACTTTTTGGAGAAGACAGCGATTTATAATACCTATCAACTGCTGGAATTTTTGATGTTTTTTTCTTGATCTTTGTGTGTGTGTGTGTGTGTGTGTGTGTGTGTGTGTGTGTGTGTGTATAAGAGACCTCACATCCCAAGTATTTAAAAGTGTTTCTTTCTTCTAGCGAATTATCATCAATTAGTATTTTTGCTCTTAAATGCTCCTTGCCACAGAATACCATTATCTTAGTTTGCCTTTTACATAGTGTCATATTAGGATCATTTATCACCTCACGCAAGAACTAAATTCCTCTCCGTAATTTATCTTCTGAGTCCACTAAGACTATTTGATCATCTGCAAACAGGAGTGTACTCATAACTTTATTATCAAACTTATGATGGTGGACTACTTTACGTGCCATTTCTTTGTGATGTACATGAGTGTATTAAGTGATGTGAGAGATAAAAGATGCTCTTGTCTCACTACTTGGCAGATGTTTCTCGCAAAAGGACTTCCTCTTTGTACTTTGATTTTGTTGTGTGTCTACGTAGTTCGAATTACATTTTTAGATTCTGGTATATACCGTTCTTTTCTAAAATTTCCTATAATGTAACTCTGTTGGCTTTAAATAAAAGCTTTCTCATAGTCAATAAAAGCTATGAATGCAGGGTGATTGTGTTCACTACGTTTTTTAACAATTTGGCTGACTGGAAAAACACTGTGTAAACGTGATCTTCCTATCCGAAACGCATTCTGTTCTTCAGTAAGAACGTTTCCGAAAGTACCTTTAGTCCACTGTAGTTTTGCATATATCTTGTATCCAGAGTTCATACCTCAACAATTGTCACATTTTCCTCCGATCCCCTTTTTTAAATAATTCAACTGCTGTTTGCCAACCCTCTGGTATGTTGCTGTATTTCAAACAAGTATTTACAAAACTCAGTAGTTTTATAAATAATGATTCCGAAGCATGTCTAAATAATTCCACATTCAGGTTGTCTGTCACTGGGGATTTTCTGTTTTTTTATGGTTTCAACGCAACTTTTAGCTCTTCCATTGACGAAAGATTAACAATCTCGTCACTAACTGTATTTTCACTTTCTCCTCATCACTTGCACATAGATCTTGGAAATAATCCAACCACTCATTTTCTGAAATAGGGTTTATTTGACCCACATCTCTTTCATCTTTACTAAGTTACGTCAGCATCCTTTAGGCATTACTGTGAGCCCCCTGTACATCATGCTCCGTTTCACTCGGAAAATGTTCACAGCTTTGTTCTATTATTTCTCCTGTCTCGTTTACCACTGTAGTGTGTCGCTAATACTCTGTATAGTCTTTGATTATATAACTGTAGATATTTCAGGTAGAACTGCTTATTACATTTCTTTATATTCTAGTTTTTGTTTTCGGATAGGGAGTCTCCGTTTTGTTTTTATATTTTATCCTTTTCTGTAAAGCTTCACCAGCAGCTATGTGTATTATTCTTACCACCTCACACTTCATATTTTAGTTTTAAACATAAATATTATCTCTATAAACATGTGATGCTGGATCTTGTAGCATATGTATTCTATATACTTCGTCTCTCGTTTGTTTCCTTTGAATGTGCTTTTATTGTTATACAGTGGAATTCTTAGTTTTGAGGGTGTAGGAAAATTTCCGCTACCAGTCACAATAAAAGCTTATTTATTTGTCACACGACCTGTTTCTGACTTGCGCCCATCCTGAGGCGTTTATACATTCATGTACGTGTTTATATTCCTGGAGATAACTGCATAAATACAAAAAAAACTATTTGCTGGTGACTAAAGAGATACAAGTGGGACAATTGTAGGTGGCAAGGCAGCAATTGTTGAAAATATATGTGTACTTACATAAAGATGAAGCATCATTATTATAGTTACGCTGTGGTGACAGCTTTTCCACTTAGTTACAAACTTATTATCATTTCCACTTCCATATTTCAGTTTTACAAAGTTTATCTGCATATTTCATTGTTACGATGTGCACTCTACTTCTGTCAATAATAGTGACTTAAGTGTGGCACTGAATGATTTCTTAACTTTCTCTTGCTAATTCGTAATGATTTGAGGTATTTTGCCTTAAGAAGGCAGACTTTTTTGTACCGTTATCACGATAAGTTGTAATCAATTTTTATTACTATACTGCATACTGTATATGGTCTTTTCGGTAGTTTATTAAACACGACACACTAGGCGCTTCAGTCTGGAACCGCGCTGCTGCTACGGTCGCAGTTTCGACTCCTGCCTCGGGCATGGACGTGTGTGATGTCCTTAGGTTAGTTAGGTCTACGTAGTTCTAAGTTTAGGGGACTGATGACCTCAGATGTTAAGTCCCATAGTGCTCAGAGCCATTTGAACCATTTTGAGCTGGCGTGCGCCCATCTCGCAGTGTGCAGTGTGTCGGATGGCGGCTGTTACGTCACGTTACGGCCATCGACCCGCGGACTCCGGTGGCCGCCAGATATTGATATCGACAGCCAAAGTGCTCCCTTTGAAGTCGAGTATTTGGAATCAGGAGGCAGGCTTCAGGTCCACCTGAAGTACTCGCTAACTTGTAGGGGGCGGCTCTCGGCCCCCGTTTACGAAATAGGAGCCGGCAGCGTCAGTGTCCGCCACAGGTACAAGATGAGCAGCTGCAGTGCCACCCGTCTCGAATGTGGATGACAGACAGTGTCTAGATCATGCAGACCAAGCCTCCGTCAGTCCTGCAGGGTGATGGCGTTCTCTGCACCCTACCATAGTTGCCTCAGAAGTTGCACTGCTGTTGGCAATAGAAGTGTAATTAGAGCTGGAATCGGAGTTCCATTGATGATCAGAACCAGATAAGCACGCAGACGGTCGACCTCCATAGCCTCACCTCTTACTCGACAGCTGCAGCTGACACAAGGGCTGGGACTACGGCAATCAATACTCAGCAGTGAGACATACTTGAAGAACGGTGGGGTACTCATGGTGGCACTTCCCGTGTTCTCTACGAAGGCGGGGATGGCTATGACATCATGCATCCTGGTTTTTCTCTCACTGTCCGCTCTCTTGGTGACTTCAGATTTTCGCAACTTCACCTTTCAGACATTCTTTTCTGCTGCTTCGGCACCTGAATACCTGTTTCTGCATTGTACATAGCCTTCCTTATAAAACAGATTTATCACTAGTATAACAGTGTCCCTCGGCTTCCACGATGTCATTATGTGTCGCTTACAGACCTGTGTACTTTGTCGTTTCCCGGTGCCGTGATATCTTCAATGTTGGCTGCAACGTGCTCAGCAGTTCACCCTTGGTGGCAGTCTACTATCCGTTGACACAGATGGTTCATCTTCCAGGAACTTCCATGGTAGAACTTGGACTAGTTTTTAGTGTGCACCGAGGATACTGTCCTGGAGTATGACAATTATGAATTACCTCCAGGATATAATCACACAAGGCACCGCGGATTCGGGATAATCATTCCTCTGAAACACAGCTAGCTTCTTATTCTCATGAAGTAATGATTAATATCGACAGGGGCTCTCATATTGATTCCACACTTCTAGAATTCCAGAAGACTTTTGATGCCATCCCTTGCAAGCATCTTGTAATAAAATTGCACGTCTATGGAGTATCGTCTCAGTTGTACGACTGCATTGGTTTCAGAAACGTCAGGGTTCGTAGTAATTGGCGGAGAGTCTTCCAGTAAGACGCTAGTGATACCTGGCGTTCCCCAAGGAAGTGTTATAGGCCCTCTGCTGTTCCTAATCTTTACAGTTATTCAGGACACCTTCTGAGCACCTATCTTGGGTTCTCTACTGCCCTTTAATGTCTATTAAACTTCTCAGAATATCAAAAACCATTTGCAAATGACTTAGATGAAGTATGTGTGTAGTATGACAATGTACCAATTGAGTAAATGATGAAAATTGTGAGGTCATGCACATCAGTACTAAAAGAAAGTCGTTAAATTTGGTTTAGACGATAAATCACACAAATCTGAAGGCTGTCTATTCGACTAATTATCTAAGGGTACGAATTACGAAGAGGTTTAATTGGAGCAATCGCATAGATAATGTTATGGGGACGGTAAACCAAACACTGCGATTTATTCGTAGAACTCTTAGAAGATGCAATATCTCTACTAAAGAGACTGCCTACGCTACATCTGTGCGTCCTCTGCTAGAGTACTGCTGTGCTGTATGAGATTCTTATTAGACAGGATTTATGACTTCAAAAAAGTTTAAAGACCGTTAGTTCGTTTTGTATCATTGCGAAATAGGGAAGGTAGTGTCACGGATATTTTAAGCGAGTTGGGGTGCCAATCATTAAAACGAAGGCGTTCTTTGTTGCGGCGAGATCTATCACGAAATTCTAATCTCCAGCAACTCCCCCGATTGCGAAAATATTTTTTGATCCCCACCTACAAAGGGAGAAGTGATATTATAAAAAAATAATAGAAATCAAAAGTCGCACGGGAAGGTTTAGGTGTCAGTTTTTCAAATGGTTCAAATCGCTCTGAGCACTGTGGGACTTAACAGCTGAGGTCATCAGTCCAAAAAAATGGTTCAAATGGCTCTGAGCACGATGGGACTTATCATTTGAGGTCATCAGTCCCCTAGAACTTAGAACCTAAGGACATCACACACATCCAAGCCCGAGGCAGGATTCGAACCTGCGACCGTGGCGGTCGCGCGGTTCCAGACTGAAGCGCCTAGAACAGCTCGGCCACTCCGGGCGGCTGTTAGTTTTTCACGCCTGCTGTTAGAGACTGGCACAGTAAAGAAACAGCTTGAACGTGACTGGATGAACTTCTTGCCAGGCACTTAATGGTGCATTGCAGAATAGGCACGCAGATGTAGATATGCATCATAAAAGAAGAAGAAGTAGTGCATAAACTTCAGTTAAGTAGGGCTAGTGACATATGCGAATGTAAGAGGGAATATGACACAGGGTTATTTAGACCATTGGTGACGCACTTGCTCTTCTTCCGGCAGGACGATATTTTGTTCACATTGGTCATTTGCAGGGCTGAGTCGACGCAGCTGGGACGGCACCCTGCGTGTGAGTGTAGCGGGGTGGGGGGATGGGGTGAGCGAGGACCAGGGATGCAGGTAGGCCGTTACGTTGAGAGCAGTTTGTTTCCAGATACAGTGGGTACAAATTTCACAGATTTCTGGTTGAGTGTAAATATCTGTGGGTGCAGTTTTTATATACCTGGCCAGAGTCAGTTGATATGAAATATTACTGGGTATGTTAGCGTGTCATAATGTAAAAGCTGTACTGGAGAAACCAACGTTTGGGCAACGGTTACAGTGGTTTCTCCAGTAAAGCTTTTCTTATATTGTGGTACGCTAATATACTCAGAAAGCATTTATATGAACTATTTTCATGCAGTTATCTAAGCAATGCAGCGACCAACTGCAGAAACAAATTAAAGTGTAAAAAGAAGAGGAAAGAAAGACAAACCTTACCCACAATTTCCTCTTGGGTATTAATAACCACAAATTTTTTTTTAAAAAATTATGAAAATTGTACTTGAGAATATCAGAATTTTAGTACTCACATGACTGAACATTAGAGCGGAAAAGCTTAGTCATGTGAATACTAACATTTTGATATTCTCATGTAAAAGTTTTTAATATTTTTAATTTTCTCAAATCTTAAAATAATTTACCATACCAGTGTATGTCTCAGGGTTGTTATTCCTTGTGCATTTGTTGTTACACAGATGTTCACCTGTAGATGTGGCGTTTAGTGCCACGAAATCGGTAGTGATCCAATAATGTAATTATAGCAGGTGACACTAACATAAATTTTCTGCGCAATAGTCCTTCCACTGGGAAATTTGAGGGGATGCTTTCTTCCTCAAATATGACGCTACTTCAGCTGGCACCTACTCCTCACACGACTACCAGTCACACTTTCATAGACAAATTCGCAACGAAATCTCCAAACAGAATAATCCGCACCCCTCAAATATCTGCGCCTGGAATGTCTGCCCATGACATCGTTTTCATGACGTATTCACTAGAATGTCCTAGAAAGAAACAAAAACTGTCTACATACCGAGACTTCAAACGCATAAATTTGCCTGAACTCGAAACTGAGGCACAAGAAATAGTTTGGGGGATGAGCTCTACTCCCCTCATGGACATAAACGACAAACTCCAAGATTTCAATAACAAAATTACTCAATTATATGACAAATACGCTTCAATAAAGACCAGAAAAGTAAAAAAGAACCCTGCACCTTGGCTGACTGATGAACTAAAACAGGTCATGAATCTCAGAGACGCTGCACATCGAGCATAGAAGGTAAACCCTACACCTGAAAATCACACTGTATACAAGAAGAAACGAAACAAACTCAGTCAAAAGCGGTGAGAAACGCTAAGCTCAGGCATGCCCGTACATTAGCTGACAATAGATGCAGACCAGCTATCCTGTGGAAAAATCTCCGTAGTCTCGGTTTAGGCAAAATAAAAGTTGCAGAAAATCCCATGGTCCCAGCTGAAGAACTGAACCGATTCTATCTACAGCACGTCACTTGCTATACTGTCAAGAAAGCCATAATGCGGATTAGATCAGCATCTACTGGACATGATGGCATCACTATCCAGATGGTAAAACTTATTATTGATCAACTAATGCCCTCTATAACAGACATTTTCAACGATTCATTAATCACAAGTGTTTTCCCTGAGGCCTGGAAACTGGGACAAATTAAGCCACTGCCTAAAAAGGACATCGCCACAGCACCCTCTGACTACCGCCCCATCTGCCTTCTTCCTGCACTATCAAAGGCTTTAGAATATATAGTCTATGACCAGCTCACAAACTGCCTAACTACCAACAACCTACTAGACGAATACCAACATCCGCACTGATAAAGGTGACAGACGACCTGAAACTTGCCATGGACAGACAAGAAGCGACTATCATTTGCTTCTTAGATTTCAGCAAAGCATTTGATAGTGTCGGCTTCCACATCTCACTAGCCAAACTTAGCGGTCTAAATTTCTCACCAAGTGCAGTGCAATGGTTTCGTTCATACATGACGTCTCGTCAGCAACGCGTCCTGTCCGGGAATATAAAATCACAATGGCGGCAGGTAGTGTCAGGCGTTTCCCAAGGCTCAGTACTGGGTCCCATACTCTTCTCTCTGTGTGTCAATGATGTGTCATCGGTTCTCACCTATTGCTAATATCATATGCATGCTGATGACCTTCAGTTGTATCTAAGTGCGAAACCAAGCAATCTTAAGAAAGCTATTGAAAATTTCAATACTTACCTCGATGCACTGTCAAAACGGGCACAGACATAGCACTAAAACGAAACCCATCTAAAACCCAAGCTGTACCTGTCGGTCACTCTAAGCTCATTAGCCCAAAACATCGGGAATCTGTACCATCTCTTATCCTAAATGGAACAAATATTAACTTCTCTCCCTCAGCAAAGAGTTTGGGAGTAATAATAGATGAAAATCTAAATTGGACAGAGCACGTAACTTCAGTGTGCAAAAAAGCATCAGCATCCCTCCATGTCCTACAAAAATATAAAAAACTCTTCCCTTTCGATCTGAAAAAGAAATTAGTACAAACGCTTATACTCCCAATCATTGACTACAGCGATATTATCCTACAAGGCTTCTCTCAGGAAAATTCGAGACGTCTGGAACTGGTTATGAATGCCTGCGTCCGATATATCTGTGACGTTCGACTTTTTGATCACATTTCACCAGCATATGCAAAATTGTCCTGGCTGCGTGCAGACAAACGCAGAGATTTCCATACACTCTGTCTCATCTACTGTCTTATAAATGTACACTGTCCCTCATATCTCTCCTCGTCTTTAACGCTTATGTCGGAACAACATGACAGAAACACACGTTCCCATCATAATAAAATCCTCTGTTCCACTGCATCGCTCAGTCACCTTCTCCAAGTCCTTTATAGTAGCGGGAACCCGAATCTGGAATAGCCTCCCTCGTTATGTTAGAGAACTTAAAAACATGTCCGGCTTCAAAAAACAGTTAATGACGTATCTACTTAAGCAACAGTAATGCCTTCCTCTGTACATGAATGCACTTCACCTCATTACTTCCCCCTTTCCCCCTCCTTAAATGTCCCTTCCCCAAAACTCGCTATACTAGTAAACATCTACTTTACACACCAAGATATTAACGTACATCTGCACAAATCTTTATTACTATTGCCAATTTTTCTCACGTTTATCGTTATTATTTGATTTTTTTACTGTTACTATTATTGCTTTTATCATAATTTGTATGTATAACACCTGTTGTAAAAATACTTCCAGCACTTACTTTATTAGGTCTTAGTCATTACTCTTTATTCATACTGTCACTAGAGTTATCTAATTTTCTTATTTAAACTATCGTCATGATGTAACTCTGATGTGTGAAATGTTGCATGTGTGAAACACTGGTCCGATGTAAGAGAGAGCCTGATGGCCCTAATCTGATCAGGTCAAATAAATAAATAAATAATAAAGGACTAAATACAGCCAAGATGAATAATCATAGCTGTGGTTGTCCTTACCCACATTGCTGGTATATTTTATTACATATGGCATGTACTCCTCTTAACCATGTCCCATCCAAGTCGTATTTTTCATCCCAACTTCCTTCATGGTTCCAGGTGGTGGTGCCAAGCAAATTCGGATTCTAGAAAGCTTGGTAACTACTCGACTTGCAAACAAATAACTGAAAAAAAGGATACACCACATTTCATTAGTATCGCCGATCACATAGTGGACAACAATCAACTTCCGCATATTAGTCCATCACTTACTCACACGTCATAAGCTCGAGTTTCTCTCTTCCTTCCCTTGCTTTCTTTATGTTTAGCTTCATTTAATGTATAGCGTCTCCTTCCATTGACAGTTTGTGCTTCTGACTTACTCTTCAATATTCCTCCGTTTTTCAGATTTGCCGTTCTTTGCTCCATACTCATTCGCATGGCTGCAGCCCAAAAAAAGGTACTTGCAGGAAAAAAAATGTTAGTGTTTCTACATCGTACAACATTTTGCTGCAGGCTGTTGGCAGCCTTTTTCGTAATGTTGGGTACCGCGCCGTCCTAGTTCCACCTTCGTAAGGCTATAAAACTGTTTACAAATATACAAAATGTAGTTCCTCAAAATATAATACCATGCGAGGTAATATATTGAAAATAAGCGAAATAAGCAAGCGTCCGTGGTTCAGTGTCAGGGGCAGTGGGGATCATAATGGTAAGCCTCTGCATTTCATTGTCCTACGCATGAGTTAAAATTTGCCCAAAGTTCGTTTATTTTTAATCCGTGTAGAAAGTATAATGTTCTGAAATCGGAGAAATCTTTAAGAAACTGTGGTGTCACCGCCAGACACCACACTTGCTATGTGGTAGCTTTTAAATCGGCCGCGGTCCGGTAGTATACGTCGGACCCGCGTGTCGCCACTGTCAGTGATTGCAGACCGAGCGCCGCCACACGGCAGGTCTAGAGAGACTTCCTAGCACTCGCCCCAGTTGTACAGCCGACTTTGCTAGCGATGGTTCACTGACAAATTACGCTCTCATTTGCCGAGACGATAGTTAGCATAGCCTTCAGCTACGTCATTTGCTACGATCTAGCAAGGCGCCATTATCATTTGCTGTTTATCTTGTGATGCATGTACCGTCAGACCGATGTTCACAAATTATGGATTAAAGTTAAGTATTCCAGAAGCTCCGTACTTTTTTTTACTAGACTCAATTCCTTTAACTGTTCTAGACCTCACGCCAGCCTGCGTGAGCTTAAACGCGTGCCTTTCGGCTTCACCTCATTGTGACTTGGCTGTCTTGCCAAGTCACAACAGAAACAAACTGTACAGTGCGTAGAGCATATAGCTTGCAAATATTACGAGTGACGCTTTGTAGCTAAGACTACAGTAAACAGTCAACAGTTCAGAGGCAGTAAGTGCATCTACAGGCGCTACACGATGTAGCGAGGAAAGCGAGTGGACGTCTTCCACGCATTCACATTTGCGAAAGATTTGTCGCTGCTTGGGGCTCCGGCGAGGACAGGGCCCGTTGGCCTGAAAAATTTGTCGCCGAGGTCTAGGAAAGAGGCGCCCTGGGAGGCACAAAGGGTCTCCGTGTGCTGTGTGGGCCCTCTGCCCTCCCCTGCCCTCTGCCCTCCCCTTCCTCCGTGTCCTCTCTGGCTGTACTCGCAGCCCGCAGCAGCCGCCGCCGCCGACCCGATGAGTCCCGGGGGCGCCGTCTGTCCTCTGCCTGCTACCACTGCCTCCCCCCCCCTCCTCCCACCCACGCCGCCTACAGCCTGTGGGAAGCCGCGGAAGGCAAGGCGCACGACCCCAGCGGTGCTGCAAGCGCAGCTGTTCCCTGATTACTCAAATGATACAGCACCACAGGCGGACTCACTCGCGTGTTGCAAAGATGCGGCACAGTTTATGTGGTTCTACTTGCTTTTGGCAATCTGCAGTAGCTAGGAGTGGATTTTCAGTGGGCGTTTGCAGTCGGGTGAGTCTGTCTCATTGTAGTCCACAAACTTATGCATCAAAATTAGTAAGAATCTATCCCCAGGTCTTTGCGCGCAGGGGACAAGCCCCCAGTAAGCAGGCCGGTTTAGAGGATAACAGTAACCATGTCTCGTCCCAAGTGTAAATACCCATAAGTAGTAGTCCAGAGCCCCCTGTGCCTTCTCAGAGTGTGGGATCTGGTTTCAGTCTATGGCATATCGCTTCATAGTGAACACGTCCTCCAACGCTGTTGCAGTTACTGCGAGCAGAACGGGAAAGAAAATGCTACTGGGTGGTTATAATTAAAGTGCAGCTATTCACGAAGAAGCAGCGTGGCCTGTAGTTATCGCTTGGCACTGAAACTAGGTAAATATTCTAATGCGTTAATGTGGAACCGATTTATGCTGTTAAAAAGTTAGTTCCAATTTTGGCCACAGGGCACAAATATGGCGCTGTACAGGATCTCGTCGACGTTTACGGTGCTCAGATCGAACAAACTCATTTGGCAAGTAACAATAACATGAACATAATGCCTTTCTTACTTGTTTAGCCTTTTCAGACCAAATCCCGTTCCTAAAACATTACATCTGTAAAAGTTGCTTTACGTATTTCTTGCATTCACAGCGTCTAATTTCCACCTGGTCGCCAAAATTGGAACTAGCTTTCTTCATTGGTCCTGGTGTAGAAGTATGAAACCGGATTTTGCTTGCAATAATTACAAGCCTGTTGTTAGAAACTGATCAACAGATATTTTATTCAAAATAATCTCCATTGCTATTTATACATTTCTCCCACCTCTCCGCCTGGCTATGAATGCCAGGCCAAAAAAACAGTTCTTCTTTTGAAGCGAACCAGTCAGCGAGCCGTTTTCGTAAATTTCCATACGAACTGAAGCGTTGTTCTGCGAAAGCGTGTCCCAGTGATGCAAATAGATGAGCCAAGTCTGGAGAAAGAGCCGCAAGCCCTAGTATTTCCCAACTGAACGCCTCGATCATTTCCCTGACGCGTTTTGCTGTCTGTGATGCGGCGTTATCATGGAGCAATATGATTTTGTGTTGCCTTTTTCCATATTTCGGTAATTTTTCACATAATTCTTGATTTAAATCGATCATTTGCTGTTGGTAGCGATCAGTGTTAACGATTTCACTAGATATCAGCAGCTCATAACCGATGAAACCCTTCTGATACCATCAAACTTGTCTTCTTTCCGAAGCGATATGGTTCAAAAAACGTTCAAATGTGTGTGAAATCTTATGGGAATTAACTACTAAGGTGATCAGTCCCTAAGCTTACTCACTACTGAACCTAAATTATCCAAAGGACAAACACACACACCCATGCCCGAAGAAGGACTCGAACCTCCGACGGGACCACCTGCACTAGCGATTTGGTCCTGCAGTGGATGTCGGTGGTTTGCCTGGATTCACCCATGGTTTACGACGCTTAGAGATCTCAAAATATATCCATTTTTCATCACCTGCGACTGTTTAATCTGGCGAGCAGCGTTTCGCAAGTGGTGTTTCGAGTTGCTTGCTGGCTTTCATTCAGTTCGTGCGGTACCCGTTTCCTTACTTTTTGCACCTTTTCCATAGCTTTCAACCGAAGAGAAATGGCTATCTGCGTCGCACTCAACTTTTCCGCGATTTCCTGTTGAGTTTATCATCTTAATTCAATAACGCCTGCAGTTCGGTGGTTTCCCGCCCTCGTCGTTTCTCACGTGAAAACAACCAGTTTTGAATTTTTTTTTAACTACTCGAAACACAGTGTTTTCCCTAAAGTATGTTGGCGAAAGCTTCGACAAGCATTCGATGCTGCAGCAGTTTTCTTCAAATGGTAACAGAAAACCAATGCTGTCCGCAAATCGTAGTTCGTAGGCACAAAACTAAATATGTTAACAGGTTTGAAACGGATACCGATGTATGGAACTTGGGTTACTGTGTGTTGATATTCGTCGTCAGCCGTTACAGAAAGCAGATGGCGCTGCAGACGCGGTCTCATGGGCCCTACACAGACGGCTAGCACCATCTATAGGAAAATTCCGTCTTCCTACTTCTATACCTGGTAAATCGGTTATGCACTAACGCATTAGAGTAATTTCACTGTCATACGAGAATTACGGCCCACACTGGAGTTCTCTAAGTAGCTGCACTTTAATTATAATCCCCGGTACTTCAGGAAGGTTACGCTTTCGTATTCCAAAAATTTTTAATAGGTGGTGCAGAGCAATGGACGTGCAACATTAAGAACTGTAGAAGTTTTATTAAAACTGCCTAGATAGAAGGCACCAATGTGGTCGAGAATCAAGACAATCACAACCACTCAGACATAACGTTCAGAGGTAGAAAATAGCATGTGCTCTGAAGAGGAAATACACAAAAGATGTATGGGAGAGACTATAAAAACTTACACATAATCAACTCAAACGTGAACACGCGGAAAAGACAGCTAGGCGCCAAATTCTACTGAAATTACCTACGAGTATTTAGGAGTTTCATGTTGTTCTGAATACACTAAGCGTGAAAACTGCAGATGGGTTGGATCTATGGTTACATAATGATGCTGACACGTACGTTGTAGTACTCTGTGATGCAGGAAACCTCAAAATACATAATGTGAGACAGTATTTGCTGATAGAACTTTCAAGTATTGCACAAAGAATTTTTAGTCATCTGTTTACAATCCATGGGCTTGTTAATAGGAATTATAATCCAGTGCTTTTTCTTCGTGAAACGATAAGAAACCTTCATCTCATCAGCATAGCTTCTGAACAGTTGTTGATAAACGTGATAATCTGGGTATGAAATTACTTGCGTCAACAATATAAATTCATTCTAGAGAAGCTGCACGGTCATCAATGGTATCTGTTCTTTCGAGAACAGTTACTATCTTCATATATATAGTTAAAAGGCTACCCAGCCATTGACCTTCGTTTGTGCGAATGTGCACAGGTTGCCAGAACTCTTACGGGAATCGTCACCTTAGTGTGCACGAGTAATGAGTGGATGGGCAAATACATATTAGGTACATTATTTATGTCCAATGTGGACTGTTGGGAATGTGGGTCTCACGGGAAGCGTGCAAGCGATAAGTCTCTGCAGTGGAGCTATTCATCTGTGTCATCGGTGGCTCAGAGGGATAGCCGGCACGGTAGTTCAGCGTGTTCGGTCAGAGAGCCGGTTGGCCTCTGTAATAAAAAAACTGAGTGGAAGGATCAACCACTGAACTTGAACAGGATGTCTTGCGACGTCCGCAACGACCAAACACAACGATCGGTAACGAACAAAACAAGAAAAAAAAAAAACAGATGGATAGAGTTTCTGCCAGGTAAGCAGGAGATCCCGGGTTCGAGTCCTGGTCAGCGCACTCATTTTAAGCTGTCCCCATCGAGGTATGTCAACAAGGCCTGTCAGCAGCTGAGGGTTCCAATTAATTATCATTTATTCTAGAGAAGCTGCATGGTCATCAATGGTATCTGTTCTTTCGAGAACAGTTACCATCTTCATACATATAATTTGTGTATGTGTTAAAAGCAATCTGGATGACACATGATGGAGGAGATGCCACGTTAGGACCGCTAGACAGACTGCTTTCGATGTTATTCTACGCTATTTTCGTAAACAGCTTCTGTTAGGGCAAGAATTTCCATGCATACAAGCTGAGACATCAAGAAAGCGAGCGTTAACTATTTCTGGGACACAATGCAATTTCCGAGAGGTCGACTCAATTCTGATTTTGCATAGCCATGTGACATCTATATAAGATTGAGAACCTTGTTAGATTTGCTTGCGATGGTTTGTAGCTACACGCGTGTACTTCACGGCGTAGTGTCTCTCATGCTGGGCAGTTAAGCATGGTTAGACACAGCTCACATGTCCAGTTAGGAACAATGCACACCATGCTACTCTGTCATCAACATACCGCCCAGAGGTGTCTCGCATATGGGAGTGGGGAGAGCGTGCCTTGGAGTTCTGTGACATCAGTATAACACTGTACATTCGTAAATAGAAGCAAGTTTCATCTGTAGCCTCGTGAGAGCAATGGGTCGCGCTGGCTTGCTTCTGGCAGTGGCTTGCACCTGTCTCATCTGTCTCCGTGTGCGCGCCCCTGGGATGTCTGTGTTCCCTTCTGGTCACTTCAGCAACAGTACCTAGGTGAACACATTTTCGAGAAGAATTTCTCAGGTACCAAGTATGGAATGGGTGTGGCCACTTAATGCTTGAGGGCTCCTGTGCATGGTTTGACAGCTGATGGCCACGTCACTTTGCAGAGCTGCAGGTAGCCTCCTGTGCGGTCTACTGGACAGGGGTTGTCTGACTGTGCTAGTGCATGTTGACTGCGTGTCTGTTGCATTATTTTGCGAGCAGGTCTGCAGGCTGTGTTATGCACTATTTGGACAGTTTACAAGTTAATTTCGTGTCTGCACATCTGTGTACTTGATTGTTTAGGAGGAGATTGCATGTCTGTACTGAAATTACACTCCTGGAAATGGAAAATAGAACACATTGACACCGGTGTGTCAGACCCACCATACTTGCTCCGGACACTGCGAGAGGGCTGTACAAGCAATGATCACACGCACGGCACAGCGGACACACCAGGAACCGCGGTGTTGGCCGTCGAATGGCGCTAGCTGCGCAGCATTTGTGCACCGCCGCCGTCAGTGTCAGCCAGTTTGCCGTGGCATACGGAGCTCCATCGCAGTCTTTAACACTGGTAGCATGCCGCGACAGCGTGGACGTGAACCGAATGTGCAGTTGACGGACTTTGAGCGAGGGCGTATAGTGGGCATGCGGGAGGCCGGGTGGACGTACCGCCGAATTGCTCAACACGTGGGGCGTGAGGACTCCACAGTATGTTGTCGCCAGTGGTCGGCGGAAGGTGCACGTGCCCGTCGACCTGGGACCGGACCGCAGCGACGCACGGATGCACGCCAAGACCGTAGGATCCTACGCAGTGCCGTAGGGGACCGCACCGCCACTTCCCAGCAAATTAGGGACACTGTTGCTCCTGGGGTATCGGCGAGGACCATTCGCAACCGTCTCCATGAAGCTGCGCTACGGTCCCGCACACCGTTAGGCCGTCTTCCGCTCACGCCCCAACATCGTGCAGCCCGCCTCCAGTGGTGTCGCGACAGGCGTGAATGGAGGGACGAATGGAGACGTGTCGTCTTCAGCGATGAGAGTCGCTTCTGCCTTGGTGCCAATGATGGTCGTATGCGTGTTTGGCGCCGTGCAGGTGAGCGCCACAATCAGGACTGCATACGACCGAGGCACACAGGGCCAACACCCGGCATCATGGTGTGGGGAGCGATCTCCTACACTGGCCGTACACCACTGGTGATCGTCGAGGGGACACTGAATAGTGCACGGTACATCCAAACCGTCATCGAACCCATCGTTCTACCATTCCTAGACCGGCAAGGGAACTTGCTGTTCCAACAGGACAATGCACGTCCGCATGTATCCCGTGCCACCCAACGTGCTCTAGAAGGTGTAAGTCAACTACCCTGGCCAGCAAGATCTCCGGATCTGTCCCCCATTGAGCATGTTTGGGACTGGATGAAGCGTCGTCTCACGCGGTCTGCACGTCCAGCACGAACGCTGGTCCAACTGAGGCGCCAGGTGGAAATGGCATGGCAAGCCGTTCCACAGGACTACATCCAGCATCTCTACGATCGTCTCCATGGGAGAATAGCAGCCTGCATTGCTGCGAAAGGTGGATATACACTGTACTAGTGCCTACACTGTGCATGCTCTGTTGCCTGTGTCTATGTGCCTGTGGTTCTGTCAGTGTGATCATGTGATGTATCTGACCCCAGGAATGTGTCAATAAAGTTTCCCCTTCCTGGGACAATGAATTCACGGTGTTCTTATTTCAATTTCCAGGAGTGTATTTCAGTAATTTAGGAGTATTTTTTGCATGTCTGCAGAGTATTATTTAGGAGTAGTTTACGGGTCTGTGGGCTGTGTGGCGTGAGCCCAAGCATGTCAGAGTGTGTGTTCTGTATCAGTGTGATAAATATACTCCATTCCTAAATAAATTGTCTGAAATAAATATAGTACACTCCTTCCCTACTCTCTCCAGCAGCCCACTGCAGGCTAAGTCATTTTCGCGCCATTTTCCCCCTCCTGACCACCGTCTTGGATTATGTCACAGGAGAGATAAGAGCACCCTCTGGTGGCAGTACTGTGTACTAGGTCCCCTAGATCCCATGGTGGAGACATTGCCTGCAAAATATAGAGTTACATTCAGCACAGGTAGAGTCGTTTTCCCACCATTTTCCCCCACCCCAGACCGCCATCTTGAGTTAAATCACGGAATGGATGACAGCAATCTCTGGTGTCAATAGTTTGTACTAGGTTAGTTGGACTCTGGACCCCATGGCAACCACAGTGCTTCCCCCCACCATCTTGGATTACATATGGAATGGATGACAGCGCTCTCTGGTAGTGTAACTGTGTACTAGACCTAGTGGCAAACACACTGTTTGCCGCCATCTTGGGTAATGGTACTTGTGCCATCAGCTGATGTCATGGTCGTCATCTTGGAGTGTCACAGAACATATGACAGCGCCCTCTGGTGGTGGCACTGTGTATTAGGTGAGTTGGGCTCTGAGCCTCATGGCGAACACACTGGATAGCTGTAGCGCCCTAAATTGTTTAATTAAGGACTTGTGCCTGATTTCGACAGTTGATAATTAGCAAGCATGTTTGAAGAGTCTTTTAGTAGTTTGCATGTCCGTAGGCTGTGTGGCATGACCCCAAGCATGTCAGAGCGTGTGTTTTGTATCAGTGTAATAAAAATACTCCATCCCTAAATAAACTGATCCAAAATAAATAAAGTACACGCCTTCCTGTCTCCAGCAGCCCAGCACAGTCGGATGACTTAGGTTAGTGGAGGCAGCAAAGTGACCTATTTTCCCGCGATTTTCTTAGCTTAGTAGAGATAACCATGGTGTGATGGATTATCCTGTTGGAATTTGAACTTCCTGCCGTTTTTCTGGGGGAGGGGTGTTAGGTTAGTAGAGGTAGCCCAATTGTCCTACCTTCCCGCCAAAATCCGCCATGATGAATGACGTCACTGGATTGCAAAACTTAAGCACGAAAGTACCTTTTGCATGATGTGCCACTGCCAAATAACATAGTTTGATGAAACTTGGACGATACATAGAAAGTCCTGCTACAATATACTACAGGAGATAATTGAAATAAATACGCAACGAGAAGAACAAAAATGACGCATTTGTTCAAGAGAATAATTACGCTGAGGCCACCGCAATTTATGGAGGTTTTCTGGACATTAGATAAGGTGGTACGTGGTGGGACATGGTGACAATAGGATGTGTGATCACGACACATGGCTTGATCTACAGCCCCCTCCCAGGCTGGCAACTCAGTTGGTAAAGCGTTTCTGTGGTTGGGCGTTGCATTCCTTCATAAGCACGGTTCACAACTGCTGCATGGTCCTTGGTGAATGTCAACGTGCTGCAATATATCCCCGCAACGCATCCTACACTTGCTCGACGGGTTTAAGTTGGACCAATAGGCAGGTCAATCCGTTCGCCGAATACCGTATCGTGTGGAGACCACCTGCACTGTTTGGTGAGGTTACGCATGGTCGTCAATAAAAATGTAATCAGGGCCGAATGAACGCTCGAAAGTTGCTCATAGTGAAGAAGTTCATTCTAAGGTTAACCTGTGAGGATACCGTTTTCAAAGATTTGGAGATAAGTATGGCGTCCGGTATTATTCCTCCCCACCCCATAACACATGGACAACCAAAACGATCATGTTTGACAATACTGGCTGGACCTTCATTCGGCGAGACCTGGGAATATCTTTAGTACCCATAACATTTGTTGATAGTCCAGCTGTTGCTTTGGGAGGCGCAATGTTGCATGGATTTACTGACCTCCAAATCTTTGATCACGGTACTTTCATTGTTCAACTTATTGTCGCAGTGTATTAGTTTTCAAGGGCGTCTTTCCCGGGGTGCAATCGACCTCGATTTCGTTTTTATGGATGACAATGCGCGACTGCAGCAGACAGCGCAAATGGAGGAATTCTCCCTATCAAACAGTGGCGATGAAGAAGCTCTCAGAACGATAGGGTATTTGGCGAACGAGCTGACCAGCCCGTTCCCCGACTTAGATCCCATCTAGCACGTGTGGGATGCGTTGCGGAGGCGTAATACAGCTCGTCCACGTACACCAACGACCATCCATCAGTTGTCGACCTACCACAAGAACTCCTTACCAACCTTGTGGCCAGGGTGGGAGCGCGTTGCAGAGCATCCATTGCTGTTTTCGATGATCAGACACGCTATCAAGAACCAAGTACCGCCTTTTGTAATATCCAGGGGAACATCATAAATCACGGTGATTTCACTGTAGTTATTGTCTGTGAATGAAAGTGTCATTTTTGTTCGTCTCGTTGCAAATTTCTTTCATTCATCTTCCTTACTGTGCTGTATCAGGGATTTCTATGTGTGGTCCAAGTTTCATGGAGCTATGTTACTTGGCAATGAAACATCATGTGAAATTTATTTTCATGTTTAAGTTCTGCACACCACTGTATACAGGGTGAGTCACCTAACGTTACCGCTGGATATATTTCGTAAACCACATCAAATACTGACGAACCGATTCCACAGACCGAACGTGAGGAGAGGGGCTAGTGTAATTGTTTAATACAAACCATACAAAAATGCACGGAAGTATGTTTTTTAACACAAACCTACGTTTTTTTAAAATGGAACCCCGTTAGTTTTGTTAGCACATCTGAACATATAAACAAATACGTAATCAGTGCCGTTTGTTGCATTGTAAAATGTTAATTACATCCGGAGATATTGTAACCTAAAGTTGACGCTTGAGTACCACTCCTCCGCTTGTTCGATCGTGTGTATTGGAGAGCACCGAATTGCGTAGGGATCCAAAGGGAACGGTGATGGACCTTAGGCGCAGAAGAGACTGGAACAGCACATTACGTCCACGTGCTAACACCTTTTTATTGGTCTTTTTCACTGACGCACATGTACATTACCATGAGGGGTGAGGTACACAAACACACGTGGTTTCCGTTCTCAATTACGGAGTGGAATAGAGTGTGTCCCGACATGTCAGGCCTACAACCCCAGAGGATATGAAACAACGTATTGTGGCAGCCTGCGGCGACATTACACCAGATGTACTGCGGCGAGTACGACATTCATTACGCCAGGGATTGCAATTGTGTGCAGCAAATGATGGCCACCATATTGAACATCTATTGGCCTGACATGTCGGGACACACTCTGTTCCACTCCGTAATTGAAAACGGAAACCACGTTCCCTTTGGATCCCTACGTAATTCGGTGCTCTCCGATACACACGATCGAACAGCAGAGGAGTGGTACTCAAGCGTCAACTTTAGGTTACAATATCTCCGGATGTAAATAACATTTTACAATGCAACAAACGGCACTGATTACGTATTTGTTTATATGTTCAGATGTGCTAGCAAAACTAACGGGGTTCCATTAAAAAAAAAACGTAGGTTTGTGTTAAAAAACATACTTCCGTGCATTTTTGTATGGTTTGTATTAACCAATTAGACTAGCCCCTCTCCTCACGTTCGGTCTGTGGAATCGATTCGTCAGTATGTGATGTGGTTTACGAAATATATCCAGCAGTAATGTTAGGTGACTCACCCTGTATAGTTCCACTAATAAAGATTGTTTGTTATAATTCGATGCCAACGGCCTTGCCGCAGTGGTAGCACCGGTTCCCGTCAGATCATGGAAGTTAAGCGCTGTCGGGCTGGGCTAGCACTTGGATGGGTGACCATTCGGTCTGCCGAGCGCTGTTGGCAAGCGGGGTGCACTCAGCCATTGTGAGGCAAGCTGACGAGCTGCTTGATTGAGAAGTATCGGCTCCGGTCTCGGAAACTGACATACGGCCGGGAGAGCGGTGTGCTGACCTCATGCCCTCCATATCTGCATCCAGCGACGCCTGTGGTCTGAGGCCGGTCGGTACCTTTGGGCCTTCACGGTATGTTCGGATGTAGTTATTTTAGTTTTGGTTATAATTCGATAGCTATAAACGTTAAAATTACTGGCGTATGTCGAAACATTCGCCATATTGTCCGCTATAATTTATCAAAAACTGCACATCGATATATTTACTCGTTCCGAATTTCTTTGCAGTGGACTGTCCTAGCTGCTACACCCTGTCTATTTATGGTAATTTTGTAACCATTAAAAATTGTTCCTGCAGAACTGTGTTTTTGTTATTTTGGTCTTCAGTCCGAAGACTTATTTCAATCATCTCTCCTAGCTAGTTTGTCCTGTGCAAGTATCTACATCTCTGCATATCTATTGCATCCTTCATCAGGTTGAATTTGCTTATTGTAGTCAAAGGTAGTCTTCGTCTACAAGTTTTATTCCACATCCTTTCCTCTATTACCAAAATTACGGATCTCTCACGCCTGAAGATGTATTCTATCAACTGATCCCTCCTCAAGTTTTGCCATAAACGCACTTCCTCCTCATAGTTTATCCTACCTCTCCATCTAATCTTCAGCAGTCATTCGTGGCATCACATTTCAAAAGCTTCACTTTCTATCAAGCAGAAAAACAATCTCTAGAATCTTTGAAGGTGATATTTTAACTGCTAAACCTCTAAAAGGACTAACGTAATTTTTACATGAAAATTAAAGTGCAAATGGTACACAAAGTGGAGGACAAGTTTACCAAGAGGTCAACAGAACTGTGTTACAGACTCCTGAAAGAGCGTGTTTCTTCTGGGAAAATCTTCAACCATATCAAAATTTCTGTGATGGTCATGTATGACAATTTCAGGTGAACCTGCAGTCCCCACCTCTACCTACACCGCCCCGAACCCTCTTCATGCATTCCTTCACCCCGTCGCTACCACAGTCATAAAGCGAAATACGTTGGGGGACTGGTGTATTACCGCCTTGCTGGTGCAAAGGATGGGGCGGCAGAGTTAATTCATTACCAGAGGGTCTCCGGAAGCTATCGATTAGGAGCGAAGCCGATCCAGAAGCCCCTTCCCCCGATAACGACTACCAACGTTACAAATGGCCGCCTGGATTCCCGGAGAGCACTCTAAAGCCTCCTGCGTGTGGAACGAACTGGCTGCTGCAAAATCCTGCTCCTTCTTGGTATAGAAGGAGCAAGTGTTAATCCTAATCACCAGTGCAGTTTACGTATTCGGACAAAATGAAACCGAATGGTTAATACCAGACCTTATTTTCAGTTCGTAATCCCTACAAGATTTTTTCCAAACAGTTTTCTCTTCCATACATTAGTGACCCGCGCTGTCACGTAATTGAAAGTAAATATTGTTTAGTCTACGTAAATACGAAACGAGCAAACAAATATCGCAGCTTATAGAACCAATGTCATGATCTATCAGACTTACTGCTAACACTCCTTTTTGTCGATAACTGTGTCAACCAACAATTTTCAGCTACACTATATGATCAAAAGCATCTGAACACCTGGCTGAAAATGACTTACAAATTCGTGGCGATCTCCATCAGTAATGCTGGAATTCAATATGGTGTTGGCCCACCCTTAACCGTGATTACTTCCACTGTCGCAGGCATACGTTCAATCAGGTGCGGGAAGGTTGCTTGGGGAATCGCAGCCCATTCTTCACGGAGTCCTACACTGAAGAGAGGTATCGATGTTGGTCGGTGAGGCCTGGCACGAAGTCAGCGTTCCAAATCAACCCAAAGGTGTTCTATAGGATTCAGGTCAGGACTCAGTGCAGGCCAGTTCATTACAGGGGTATTATTGTCGTGTGACTACTCCGCCACAGGTCGTGCATTATGAACAGGTGCTCGATCGTGTTGAAAGATGCAATTGCCATCCCCGAAATGCTCTTCAACAGTGGGAAGCAAGAAGGTGCTTAAAACATCAATGTAGGTCTGTGCTGTGATAATTCCACGCCAAACAACAAGGGGTGCAAGTTCCCGGCATGGAAAACACGACCACACCATAACACCACCGCCTCCGAATTTTGCTGTTGGCATTACACATGCTGGCAGATGACGTTCACCAGGCATTCGCCATACCCACACCCTGCCATCGGATTGCCACATTGTGTACAGTGATTCGTCACTCCACACAACGTTTTTCCACTGATCAATCGTCCAATGTTCACCCTCCTTACACCAAGCGATGCGTCGTTTTTCAATGAGCTTATGAGCAGCCGCTCGACCATGAAATTCAACTTTTCTTACCTCCCGCCTACTGTCATAGCACTTGCAGTGGATCGTGATACAGTTTGGAATTCCTGTATGATGGTCTGGATAGATGTCTGCCTATTACACATTACGACCCTCTTCAACTGTCGGCGGTCTCTGTCAGTCAACAGACTATGTCGGCCTGTACGTTTTTGTGCTGTACGTGACCCCTTACTTTTCCACTTCACTATCACATCAGAAACAGTGTATCTATGGATGTTTAGGAGTGTGACACAAGTGAAATCCAATCACCTCACCACGTTCGAAGTCAGTGAGTTCCGTGGAGCGCCCCATTCTGCTCTCTCATGATGTATAACGACTACTGATGTCGCTGATATGCAGTACCTGGCAGTAGGGGGAAGCAAAATGCACCTAATACGAAAAACATATGTTTCTGTTGGTGTCCAGATATTTTCATCACATAGTGTATATAATTCAAACTGGAATTTTGCACAAGATTTGTACACAACCAGTCACAAGTTATCAACCACCTATTACCATCGTGGATTTATAATTAAAATAGGGACTTATTTTTGAATATTCTACCATATTTCCGATCTGTTAATAAAATAAGTATAAACATCATCCCTCATAGAGTGGAGCTGATGAGTACCCTCAACAACACTGGCGAGTTTTAACTTAAGACAGTTCCATTTGGTTACAGCTCATTCCACGACTGTCTGTGTAACAACTAGTTCCCATTAGTTTACAGTTAATATCTGCATCTAGCCGTGTGTTTGTGATCAGGTTCTTCCCATATTACCTCCTAATAGCGCGGAGGCACTAGACTGAATCTGAAAAACTTGTTATATTGTAACCCTACATCAATAAGGCTGTTCTAGTAGGACTGTTCTAGCAGGACAACAAGAATAAAATTTGGCGTAGCCCGATCTACAGTATTATAAACGTTGCTGCGGTTCAAGCATACTTGAGAAAATGCGAGTGATTCGCGATCTAGAGCACCACGAAGAAATCATATTTGCACAGAGAACACGACAGAGCAGCAATGCTGGAACTGAAATTCGTGAGAAACTCCTATCTCTGTCTCAACAGTGCAACGATCTCTTCGTCAACAAGGTTTAAGGCGGTGCATAACGCCCTAAAAATTTTTATTACGGAATCAAAATAAAATGAAAAGAATCCAGTTGGCACAGCTATTTAAAAATTGGAGCGTGCAACAGAACTTCAAGCTGTTATTCAAGGATGGAGTCAGTATGTGACGCTAACAGTGGAACATGGTGGAGTGTAGGTTATGGTGTGAGGATATTTTGCGATGATAAAATCGGTAATCTAGAGAGAATTAATGGAACATTGATTAAGGAAGTATGTCGCAGTATACCGATCAAGAATCAAATTCGATCTGACAAGAGACTTATTGACCATGGGTGTGTTCCACAGGACAATGATCTGGAACATGCTTCTAAATCCTGCAGAGGGTAGTCAACAGAAAACAGAAATGTGGGGAACTGAAGAACATGATTTGGCCAAGTCATCTGATTAAAATCTCCCTGGAAACTTGTGGGATGAACTTGACAGGGAGGAAATTTGGAAATCTGTGGTAAGTTCCTATGGGACCAAACTGCTGAGGTCTTTCGTCCCTAGGCTTGCACACTACTTAATCTAACTTAATTTAACTTTCACTAAGGACAACACACACACCTATGCCCGAGGGAGGACTCGATCCTCCGACGAAGGGAGTCGCGCGAACCGTGACAAGGGGCCTCGGACCGCGAGGCTACACCGCGCGGCTGACAGAGAGGTTAGAAAAGTGAGGTCCTCTAATGTTGAAGATCCGTGGAATAATTTACAGATGTGTTGGACTGCAATATACTTAAAAACACTATAAAATCTTATCCCCAAAACGTCAAGAGTTTGTGAATCTCTTGTGAGGGCAAAGGGTGGATACTTTGAAGAGGGTAAAATCTAAACCACATTGTATTCTGCTTAATTACAGTGAGAGAAAATTTTGTTAGTCTACTTCGTTTGTACTATGTGTTTCTACACTGAGTACGTAGTTTTAATCATGGGTGATCAAACACTTTTCACCGGTAGTGTATCTTTAAATAGAGCTCTAAAGCTCTAAATACGAAAGTGTTTGTAAGATAAATTCTTTGCATTTTCCTGACTCAATGATGCTATAGCAAAAAGATGTCTGGCACTAAAAAATTTAGGAAAACTTAAAGAAGGAAGAATTAATTTTGTAGTTTGATAGATATATTCTGAATTCGGTAGTAAGGCAAAATTTTCTCTTAACTTAGAATTTTAAATTTGAAGTAAGTGAAATTTTGTCACTTTGAAAATACAAAAATAACTCATTTTAAATTAGAATTTTGACTTATAAGTTTTGATGAATATGTACGTTTGGATGTTTGCAATTTAATGTAATAAAAATTGAAAACGTTTTCAGGTTTGCTGTAAGCACAAAGGAATTAAATTTTCGATCGCTTTGGGGAAGTATATTCGATGTTGATTCGATTGGTGCAATGCGTACACCTATTCTTTGCTTATTTTTCCTTATAGAAGAATACAGACTTACTATAACTTGGATGTGTCGCCGAAGAGAAATAAGAATACCAGTGACTGAGGAAAATAGGAATGACATTCTTTCCAGTAAGTTATACATTGATAACAGTAACTTCATGAATTAATTTTTAAACTTGTATTGTTAGCTGACGCCAACTGGAATGAACTATGGTTTATACTTAACGTCTCTTGTGTCTTTAAAACGCTCGCCCACATACATAACGATTACAAGTTATATTCGCAACTTATTGGCTTTCTATGTATGGTCTCTGCTCCTATAAAAGTACGAAATAGTAAAGTAAACCTAATTGTGTAGCCTTGGACTAGTTTTAGACAAAGCCCACAAATCTGTTTTTCATTCTTAGATGTGCTTATGAATCTGAAGCAGCGCAAACCAAATGAAATGATATAGTTTCCTCAGAAACTGCTGTTTCGCTAAACACTCACTCAGGCTATGACGCAGCTACGTATCATTCGTATGTAATATTGGCTGCACGATCATCTGTTAGTTTTATACAGAGCGAGTATTTTCACGCTTGATGACCTTAATGCGACACTACTATCGTACGCCGCACAGGAAAGCATGTAACAGACTGAACAGGTTTACAGCTGTTGCTCATGTATAATGATGTCAACTGCTATCATTTTTGAAAACCATAATACTCACAGGTACATAACTGAAATGTTCTTTTGAATTAAGAGGTAACCTTTACGAACTGTAAATACTCGGCAGCGTACGAGGGTTGGAAGTTAAATAGTGGCAACTATTTATTCACAACCGAAATAAAAGAGTTACATGTTTGAACCTGTTACTGTCCTTCAAAGTAGTCACCAGCGTCGTGTAGAAACCGTTGCCAGCGATGTGGAAGGTGTACTATACCGTTAGCAGAGTCTGTTCTGTTGATGGTGCGAAAGGACCGGTCTACTGCCTGTAGAGTCTCTGGAAGAGTTCTGAAGAAAATGCCAGGAAGTGGTTCCTTCATCTTCGGAATCAAATCGAAGTCACAAGGACTTAAGTCCGTGGAGTATGGTGGATGGTACAGTACTTCCCAGTCCCATCGACAGAACAGAGCAGTCATAATTTTCTGTGTATGCGCCCGCGCATTATCGTGCAAAACGACGGGTGGGTTGCGAAGAAAGTATCGCCTCTTCTTTCGCAAAGCTGGTCGCAGGTGATACTCCATAAATGAACAGTAATACTGTGCATTGACGGTCTCCCGAGGAGGAACGTAATGCGTTTGGATAACACCATCACAGCCGCACGGGAGAATTGCCATAACTTTCACCATACTGGGACTCTGACGCACTTTCAATTTTCGCGGCCACTCATCATGACCCCATTCGTTGGATTGTTGTTTCAGTTTTGTGTCGCACGATGTGGTCCATGTCTCATCCAGTGTTACGATACGGCGTAAGAAAGCCTCTTCTTCGCGGTCATAACGCACCAAGCGCTTCTGAACAGCGTCGTAACGCATCCATTCCTGCATTTCCGTCAAGTCATGCAGAACCTATCGTGGTGCAATTTTTCGGGTGCCCAGACGTACCTTCAGGATGCGAAGCACAATCGTATGCGCTAATCCGGTTTCGTGGACGAGCTCACGAAACGTATGGCGTCGATCACTTTCCACTAACACGGCAACAGCATGCACTTCTTCAGACACGCTAGGACGACCTGCCTGATGCATGTCTGCCACAGTTTGCAGACCTTGTTTGAAGGATTTTACCCAACGCGCCGCTGTTCTGTACGGCAATGCCGATTCCCCGCACACCTTGATGACACTGTCGTGCTGTACGACCTCTGGCACACTCAATCTTGATCCAACTCCGTTGTTCCTGCTTCGAACACGTAGTGACACCGTTACGTTTGATCGCTCACTCACAAGTGACAGTGTTTCCCTCGATTGTGTGTACGCCGGTGACGTGGGACAGGCGAGTCCATTTCCTCGGAGGTAAGGTAGGTCTGTCAACAACGTGTGCTATCAGCGACAATAGTAGATTCCATTGCATAGTGTGTCCACAGCAGTGTTGCCACTACTTAAGTTCCAACCTACGTATTTCCAGTTCCAGCTGTTGCCCAACAGACACGCGAAAGCTCTCGAAACTGTTTGTTGAAATCAAGAGACTGAAAAAGTACATCCAAAAATATGAAGTTCTGTTACAGATACGAATGCCGTTACTGTGGAAAAGTAAAATTGGTCATTGAAAATTGGTTATTGAAAATCGGTTATTAGGACACCCATCCGAGTGCCTCATTAAGTTTTGCTCTGATGTTCATCGTTGGAAAACTTTTTATTTATGTATACCACTTATTCTCTCTCACAGGGGTTTGAGCGGACAACTCAAAATCTATCATGGAGCCCAGTTCCTCCCAGCCAATAGCAGGACAACAAGTAGAGGGACAGAGGAAAAGCACAGTTGGGAATATCAGGGGGGCGGGGGACATCTTGTTCCAGCTTTAAAATGGAAAAGCATGTGAACTCAAATGAGGTGACAAAAGTCAAGGGATAGTGGTATACACATACACAGGGATGAGCCAAAATATTATGACCACCTATTATGTCCACCTTCTTAAAAGCGTGTGAGTCCACCTCCGGAACGCTATTTAGCAGTGATTCTGAGTGTATTTGATTCGACAGTACTTGGTAGGTTTCCAGAGGTTTGTGGCACCAGATACCTAAGCACAGGTCCATACTTCCCGTAATTTAAGGGCAGTTGGTATGTAGGCGCGGAACTGGCGCCAAATGACGTCCCAGTCGGGTTTCATCGGATTCAGGATAAGCCGAATTTGATGGCCAAGACATCAAAGTGAGCTAACTATCACGCTACTCAAACCAGTGCAGCACAGGTTTGTCCTTGTGACCTCGGGAGTTATCCTGCTGGAAGGTGCCACCGCTGTTGGAGCAGACATCAAGCACAAGAGGTTACAGCTGCTCCCTAATAATATTCACGTAGTCCACAGCCGTCATCTTGCTTACTAACGCAGCTCCCTTGGAAACTCAGGTGAATGTCCCCCGTAATATAATACTGCTCCCACCGGCCCACGTCCGTGGCACGCTGCACACTTCGAGGCTCCGTTTGCCTAGATGACGGCGTAACAGGACCGACCATCGACCTGGTTTAACAATAACGGGATTCATCCGACCAGGCAACACTATTCCATTGATACGCTGACCAATCTCGATGATCCCGTGCCCACTGTAATTATAACTGACGATCTAGTTGGTTCAACACGGGAATACGTAGGGGTTCTCTGCTGAGGAGCACCGTGTTCAACACTGTGCGCTGAACGGTGAGCTCCAAAACACTTTTGCCTACACCAGCACTGTACTCTGAAATCAGATCTGCCTCAGATCACCGCCTATCCTGCTTTAGGGAGCGGCCACGCCTCTGATCCCTATGTTCTGTTACGACGTACGGATGTCCAACTTCTTTTTGTTGCCCACTCGTGATTTCAGCATTCTTCAACCACTTTCCACAGATGGTCACGACGGTAGCACGCGAACAGCCGACCAGCTTTGCCGTTTCCGAGATTCTCGCTCCTAGGCATTGGGCAACAACAATCTGGCTTTTGTCAAAATCGCTTTAGTCAGCGGATTTCTGCATTTGCGCCGCTTACCACCGCTAGAACGATTCTCCATTCAAAAGGGCAGTGGAGAGGCGGAGCTGTCATTTATACTCAGGCGATTCGTGTGAAAAGGTTTCGGGCGTGATTATGGAGTGATTACGGACGGGAATTAAAAGACTTTGAATGCGGAATTGTAGTTGGAGCTGGAAGCATGGGTCATTCTATTTCTGAAATCTTTAAGGGGCTCCGGAAAGGCTCAAATCATGAAAAGTTCTATTTTTACTTTTCTGCGTTTTCTGAATCTGCAGACTATTACCTTTTAATAGCTATATAATTTATTCAATTCCGAAGACTACAACTATTTTGAAATTTTTTTTGAAATGTGTTCTACATGGGCGTGACCCACTGTGGCGCTGTTAAACTGCTGTCAAATGGTGTTATTATTAACGTCCGTGTTCATCAGGTACATTTTAGTGATGTGAGTTAAAGTATGTGTTGTGGCTAACCTGTGATGGTTCAATATATATCTCTGGTGTGCTTGTCGATTGTTTCATGTTTATTTACTCTGTCGTTATCTCGAAAATATTCGTAATTAATTCTGTTTCTTGAGTCTCTGTTTTGTTGAAGTATAATAATGAGTAAAAGTAAAGTTATTAGAAATCCTCTGAAGGCTTTTAAGAAAAGGAGAAATGTTGGAAAGCCAAAGGTATGTGTTATTACTGTAAACAATAAAGACGATAACCAAGTGAGTGAACCTAACCTCTCAAGTACACCTGCCCATAGCAGTCAAAGTGGGAAAGAAAATACTTCACAGAAGAAGCTTGGTTCAATGAGTGAAAACTATGAATGTTTTATGGGCGAATCGGATGTGAATGAAATATTTGATATGTCGGTCCTCAAAGGAATTTTTTCAAACTGTGTAAGATGTATTCATTGTAGTGAAGTTGGTCTGGAACTCTCCATAATAAAGCATGTAGGACTTGCTAGTGAAATACAACTAAAATGTGATAAGTGTTCATACATGACCACCTTTTGGAACAGTGTTGCAGTAACTGCAACTGAAGAAAATGGTAGCAAAATCTACGAACACAACAACGAGCGATGCTTGCTTTAGACAAGGAACGCCGTCGGGCTGCAGACAGGGCTGTAAAGAGTCTAGAAATACAAGCAAGAGTAAACAGGAGGAGGAACAAGAGGAAGCTGGAGGAGGAGTTTGCAGAGGATGAAGATAATCCATCCTATGGACCTGGAATGCATTAAAAGTTAATCCAATCTTTGTCGCTCGATTCCCAAAACTTTTATTTTCTCATACTAATTACATGTTTTCTAAGGATCTTCCAAACATATTTGTTTCAAACTTCCAGTAAATGTTACACAGTACCTTCTGCATAATTTAACACAGCCTTTATCCAAAAAGCTGTATATTTTTGAATATATAAATAAAAAATTGCAAAAAAATGTTGTGAATTTTCATTACAATTGAAAAAAATCATCTTTAATAACTGAACTAAAATTTTGTAAAATCCCTGTGTTAAGTTTTAGCCCATATTCCAATAAATAATCTGTAAAAAGTTCAACTTCCTACCTCAAATGCTTTGTGAGGAAAGATGTAATTTATAAGCGTTATTTTAACACTGCAAGTATAGGGCGTTCCGGAGCCACTTAAGGGATTCAATATCCCGAGATCCACAGAGTGCGCTGAGTATACAAAATTTCAGGCATTGCGTCTGAGTGTACAACGGACAACGCAGTGGCCGAAGCTGCGGCGTTTACATAGAGTCGCCAGTGCTAACAGACAAACAACACTGCGGGAAGTAACAGCAGTCATCAATATGGGACGTAAGACAACCGTATCCCTTAGGGCAGCGTGGCGAAATTTGGCATTAATAGACTATCGCAGCATATGACTGAGGCGAGTACCTTTGCTGACAGCAAGACATACCCTACAGCTCTTCTCATGAGCTCGTGACCATATCGGTTGGACTCTAGACGACTGGAAAATCATTGCCTGGTTAGATGATTTCCAGTTTCAGTTGGTAAGCGCTGATGGTAGGGGACAAGTGTGGCGCAGAACTCTCGAAGCCATGGACCCAAGTTGTCAACAAGGCACTGTGCGAGCTGGTGACGGTTCCACAATGGTCTATGCTGTGTTTGCATGGACTGCATAGGGTCCTCCAATTACGTTCGGCTGTTTGGACACCACTTGCAGCCATTCATGTTCTTTACTTTACCAAATAACGATATAATTCTGATGGGTGATAGTGCGCCATGTCATTGCGCCAAAATTTTTCGAGATTGGCTTGGAGAACATTCTGGACAATTCGAACGAATGGTTTGGCCACCAGATCGCATTACATGAATCCCATCGAACATTTATGGGACTTACTCGAGAGGTCAGTTCGTGCACAGAATCCTGCACGGCGAACAGTTTAGCAATTATGGACGGTTTTAGAGGCACTGTGGTTCAATATTTCTGCAGGGGACTTCCAACGAGAGTCCACGCCACCTCGAGTTGCTGCACTACGCCGGACAAAGCGAGGTTCGTCACGTTATCTGGAGTTGTCCCATGACGTTCATCACGTTAGTGTAAATTGACACGTACGTTATAACTCTCATTAACGGCGGCCAAAGGACCACGGGAGCGACCGCGGACTCTGGCAAGGCTAATGAGATTGGCTTGCACTCGCTCCGGTCGGTGGGCAGGAACAATGTAGGCTCACCCGGAGAAATGGACGGCGACCGTGTGCCCGGGCAGCTGTATGGCTCAGGCTCGAGCAGACTGCTTAATATGGAGGTGACCGTCAGTAGAAGGTGACCCGACGGTGCGAAGGCGCCAACCTGACAGCATCTCACGCAGAGACCTTCAGCTACTGGCTGCAACGATGGTCGGTGATAACTAGCTGCTTCATGGCAAACGCTTTTCTACTCGTGGTTATCGGCTGGACTAACTAATTCGGCATACTTTCCACCATAGGAAACCACTAAGCACACTGAGACTGATGGTCTAGTTTATTCTGCTTTCTCGTGTGCGGATAACAGTCACAGTCTTCCTGTCAAGTGCTGGTCCATGACATGGACTTCTTTCTTGTCCAGCCACAAATCGTCGAGGATGCATCTGCATGGACAGATTGGACAGGCCAGCAGGTATCCCATGTCTTGCACTGAGTGTCTAAATTAGCTAGTATACATGTTAGCTGGGCTGGAATGTGTTTCCCAGCGAAAACACTCTTAGTCTGTAAGCCACAACAGGCTGCGGCGGTCCGGTGCAATCATCGTTCAACTATGACTGCATTTCCCTGGTTTTCCTGGCTGGTCAACTCTTCCAGAAGCCCTGGTGGTGCTGCAACACGTCCCAGCTTCGTCTTTCGGAGACACTGACTGGCGGCTTCCACATCGTCAGCGTACCGATTGAGTGTCTTTGCTTAGTCCATACTTCCTTTTGCTCCATAGCACCTATTTATCTGGTTCGTGGGTGCTTCGCTCCAAATGACGACTATTTCGTGAACTGCCTCAGGAGCAGTTTGTTACCCCAGGTGAAGCCACGGAGCAATAAGGCTAAGAGAGGAAGAGAAATTGATCTATTTTCTAAGGTAGATTGCTGAAATACGAATAAGACTTAGAGCTACAATGCGTTTTGAGTTGGAATTACACATTGTAATGAAAGGAAAACATCAACAATTCCTGCAGAATCTTCTCGCAAGTGATTCGCCAATATGAATGTCGAAGCTCACTGAAGCACTAAAATGAAAAACTTCGATCTCCGTAGCATCTGTGGGTCAAAGCAAAACATTTGACATAGGTACTCCGCACATGTAGAGTATGCCGTCGACTTTGCCGTGTATACACTCAAAAACTCTTACATATGCACTAGGTTTCCATAGCTAAATTACAGTTCCCAACTTCCGTTTCTGACCAAGTTATTTAGACGGCTTCGTTTGGCTGTAAGCAGAGACATACCGTGGTTATCCTGCGCCCTGGGCAGAATTTCCAAAGCTAACCCCTCGCCCCTCCTTTGACCCCTCCACGTCCGGACCCGCGCTGCTGCTTCGGTCGCAGTTTCGAACCCTGCCTCGCTCATGGGTGTGTGTCGTGTCCTCAGGTTAGTTAGGTTTAAGTGGTTCTAAGTCTAGGGGACTCACGAAAAAATTGTTCAAATGGTTCTGAGCACTATGGCAATTATTAACATCGGAGGTCATCAGTCCGCTAGAACTTAGAACTACTTAAACCTAACTAACCGAAGGACATCATACACATCCATTCCGAGGCACGATTCGAACCTGCGACCGTAGCAGTGTCGCGGTTCCGGACTGAAGTGCCAAGAACCCCTCGGCCACAGCAACCGGCGATACTGATGACCTCAGATATTACGTCCAATAGTGCTTAGAGCCATTTGAACCATTTTTTGACCCCTCCTCCAGAAAAACTATTAATCTTTTAACACATATATACGAAATTTTGCAGGCTGGAAGTCAGATTTAGATAAAAAGTAGAGTTTACACAGAGCAAGTGAGACTGTAGTAAATAAACTACAAATTGTATAAACTATCTGAAAAGCTAAATTTGAAACAATTTCTTCTTCTTTGTGGCAGATACAGTATTTTACTATGATACGTAGCAAAGAGCAGACTTTATTTCCTCCTGATAAATTACACTAATTCCCATTAAAATTGCTACACCAAGAAGAAATGAAGATCATAAACGAGTATTCATTGGACAAATATATTATACTAGAAATGACATGTGATTACATTTTCACGCAATTTGGGTGCGTAGATCCTGAGAAATCAGTACCCAGAACAACCACCTCTGGCCGCAATAACGGCCTTGATACGCCTGGGCATTGAGTCAAACAGAGCTTGGATGGCTTGTACAGGTACAGCTGCCCCTGCAGCTTCAACACGATACCACAGTTCATCAAGAGTAGTGACTGGCGTATTGTGACGAGCCAGTTGCTCGGCCACCATTGACAAGACGTTTAAAATTGGTGAGAGATCTGGAGAATGTGCTGGCCAGGGCAGCAGTCCAACATTTTCTGTATGCAGAAAGGCTCGTACATGCGGCCGTGCATTATCCTGCTGAAATGTAGGGTTTCGCCGGGATCGAATGAAGGGTAGAGCCACGGGTCGTAACACATCTTAAACGTAACGTCCACTGTTCAAAGTGCCGTCAATGCGAACAAGAGGTGACCGAGATGTGTAACCAATGGCACCCCAAACCATCACGCCAGGTGATACGCCAGTATGGTGATGACGAATACACGCTTCCAATGTGCGTTCAGTTGGATGTCGCCAAACACGGATGCGACCATCATGATGCTGTAAACAGAACATGGATTCATGTGAAAAAAATGACGTTTTGCCATTCGTGCACCCAAGTCCGTCGTTGAGTACACCATAGTAGGCGCTGCTGTATGTGATGCAGCGTCAAGGGTAACCGCAGCCATGGTATCCGAGCTGATAGTCCATGCTACTTTAAACGTCGTTGAACTGTTCGTGCGGATGGTTGTTGTCTTGCAAGCGTCCCCATCTGTTGACTCAGGGTTCGAGACGTGGCTGCACAATCCGTTACAGCCATGCGAATAAGATGCCTGTTATCTCGACTGCTGGTGATACGAGGCCATTGGGATCCAGCACGGCGTCCCGTATCCCGTATTATCCTCCTGAACCCACAGATTCCATATTCTGCTAACAGTCATTGGATCTCGACCAACGAGAGCAGCAGTGTCGCGATACGATAAACCGCAATCCCGATAGGCTACAATCCGACCTTCATCAGTGTCGGAAACGTGATGGTACGCATTTCTCCTCCTTACACGAGGAATCACAACAACGTTTCACCAGACAACACCGATCAACTGCTGTTTGTGTATAAGAAATCGGTTGGAAACTTTCCTCATGTCAGCACGTTGTAGGTGTCACCACCGGCGGCAAGCTTGTGTTAATGCTCTGAAAAGTTAATCACTTGCGTATCACACATCTTCTTCCTGTCGGTTAAATTTCGCGTCTGTAGCACGTAATCTTCATGGTGTGGCAAGTTTAATGGCCAGTAGTGTATTAGTGCGCATAAATAATCATGCTAAATAAAATGGAAAGAGGTATAACGAAGTTTAGAGAACATATTTATTTCCAAGAACATAGTTTTAGTTATAATTTTACTTTCCATTGCCTCTGAGCGAAGGAAATTCATTTAGCATGTCTTATTCTATTGAAAGACAAGGCTATATTTAACAGCATGCTTTGGCCCATACCTGACCTTAAGTAATCTTTTGTCATCTTTAATTTGCTGACATTGCGTTGACAAGAGCTGCAATCACTGGAATTGACATAAATATCCTCAAAAACATTTTGATGTGTGGGTAAGCACACCTTCAAAAAAAGCTTAAAAATATCCAAATGGGAAGCTGTGTCAGTGGTTTTTATCGACTCTTTCTACCGGAATTTGAAAGCCCGCTGTTTCGTTAACTAACCATGCCGTGTTGATATTTCTGCCGTATTGGAGTTCCCAGCAGCAAATGAAAGTGAGATGAAACGGTTTGTTACAAGTAAGACTTACTATTGTTTCAAAGACTATGAAGCACTCTACCTTATGGAGTTTCACTGCACTCCTTAGCTGGCAGAAATCCGCAAAAATCGGCAGCCTTCCGTCAAACAGTATATTTCCTTCAGCTCGCATTCGCCAATCTTTGACATCCTAGAATAGCGAATAAGCAGCAAAATGTCCACTGTTGAACACGAGCTAACGACGTAGGTGGCAGCTGTATGGACCAGGCGCAGTGTTAACACAAATTTGACGTGACGACTGATAGGCAGTAATCATTTTTTTATGATGCTGCTTGGAGGAATTGACACTCTGACAACAGCGAAAGCCTTCCTCTCGCAGGAAGAGCACAGGAGCACGAGGTTGAGACATTACATGTGCGTCTCCAGGTTAATTCTTAAACTATCTTTCTTGTTTTATTTTTTCGGTTGGTTTTAGTGCCCGCTCCAAATTGGGGCTCCCCCTGGCGCGGTATCTGATAGCATGGTATTTGTCCGAACAGTCCCTGCGTCTGCAATCGGTCATTACTGCAAAAACCCACTATGTCTAGACAATGATAGAAAAATAGTTTTAAAAAAGTGAGTTATTGCTCGAGCAACCTGACTACCTAGAGAATAAAAAGTATTAAATAAAAATAGTAGTTTAAAATCCACGCATCCTCTCATTTTCTCTTTCTCCGTCTTTCTCTCTCTCTCTCTCTCTCTCTCTCTCTCTCTCTGACTCCCTCACACACACACACACACACACACACACACACACACACACACAGGAGCTGGGGGCTCACGTTTCTGGTGCAGCACACAACATTGTCCCAGAAATAACCTTCCCTGTCTTTTCTAGGCATTCTTTTGTAGGAAGGAGAATGACTGAAATGTAAATCCCTTCCAAATAAACTAAGACTTTCTTTGCCCTAATAACAGCCTGCCTGGCAACTGGTTGAGAAGAAAGCGACTCTACTCTGGGTCAGAACCGGAACTACCATTACACCTGCCAATGATGTTGACTGTTCCGTTTCACCCGCTCCTGCAAACAGTACGAGGCAAATTGTGCCATGAGTGTTTGTGAAACGCCGAACGTACTCTTGGTCACCGAGTTTTTTAAAACAAACACAGTAACCTGATTGAGTGAAGCCACAGCACAATGTGAAAAATGCACCGAGAACAACTGAGAACCACCTGCACCATGTAACGAGACAATCCTCCCATGCAGCTATGAAAAAATTAATGAAAGATGCGAGGTGCTTTTAATTTGTGCCCCATGTTTTCTGTGCTGATTAGGGCAGGTGCGGCGAGCGGAGTGTTTCCACTTGGAAATCAAGGTCCCCACTGATTCTCGGAAGAAAGGCGAAACACTGGTGCAGATTGACTTCCACGAGTAGCAAGGACACATTTCCGTCCTCCCAGGGGGTGACTAAAAAAGGCATGTGTGCCAAATAGTGTATCACTTACTTACTTCACTTACTTATCCGTGGCTTGGGCCTTAGTGACCAATGCCTGCTCCACACTTCTTCTCCATCGTTTCCGATTGCGAGCGTCCTGCCACCACTCGCCCTCTCCGAGTCCCATGTCCTCCGTGTCCTTGTCAGTATTGTCCTTCCATCTTGTCCGCGGTCGTCCTCGGTATCTCCTTCCAGCTACAGCTCCCAGAAACACATCATGGGGTATCCTGCCTTCATTCATCCTTGCTCCATGTCCAGCCCAGGACAAACTTTATCTTCATATTTTTTTATACTGTCAGGCTGTGCGTAAACCTCTTTTAATTCTTGTTTTTTTTTCGAATTCTCCATTCCCCTGTTTGTGAATCTATCACAGGGCCATACATTTTCCTAAGGATTTTTCGTTCGAAAACAAGTAGTTTCTCTTCGTCTGTTCTCCTAAATATGAGGCTTTCACAACCGTACATAACCACTGGCATAATCATACTTTGGTACAGCCTGCTCTTAAAACTTCTTGACAGGGATCTTTTCTTCAGCACATCCTGAAAGCTAAAGTATGCTATGTTGCCTCCAACAATTCTTGTATTTATTTCAATTTCACAGTGGCTCTGATCAATGCAGAGACGACCAAGATATTTTAAAGTATTTGACTTTTTGAAACGGAGACTGTCCACCGTGAGCGGGTCCCCATCTGTCGCTGACTTGCTCAGGACCATTTATTCTGTCTTATCTTCACTGACTTGCAGGCCTGCCCTACTGGCAATCTTGCAATACGAGCCTGCCATTCTTCTGAGCTCTTCTCTACTACCGCTGATTAGGATTATATCATCCGCGTATGCCAGTCGAGTCATTGACATGTTGTCTAAATGTATTCCAATGGGATCAGTTTTCATAAATTCCCGGTCTATTTTTTCTAGCACAAAACTGAATAATATAGGGGAGAGGCCGTCTCCCTGTCTGAGGCCGGTTCGAACTTCGAACTGTTCTGACAGACCGTTACTTGTCTGAACTTCACACAGTGTTTGTTCTAGACACATTGCCACCAAGCCAATTATTTTAGATGGAAACTGAAATTCTTTCAGTGCTCTGATTATAGTACCCCTGTGTAAGCTGTCATAGGCTTTTTTGAAGTCAATGAAGAGCATGTACATGTCTGTATTACATTCCCAGCATTTCTCAATTGTTTGATGTAGGGTAAATAGGTGGTCCTACAGCTTCTTCAGCAAGTGGAAGTATATTATTTAGCAGGCAGAGAGCCAGAACTTTACAGCTGACATCTAGCAGCATCTAGTATATCAGCATACCAGAAATCAGATGTAAATAAAAACAATACACCAACAATTAAAATTAACTTTTAGAAGAAGAAGAATAGTTTCAGATCGACGGCAGACTACAAGACATAAGAAAACCAGTATTTAACATAGAAGACATTAAAAGTTAATGAAAAATATAGGCAGCGTGGAGGATGGTCGGGGTGGATGGTTGCCCTGTGATCCTAAGAACTATGCATCTAGCAGCATGCGTCATATGCACAGGATTCTCTCTCAGTTGCCAGGGAGATGTGATGAAGCTAACTTTCAGTGGAGACTTGGTGTGACTCACTTCTCATGTAGACTTGGCGGTAAGACTTCGTGGTAATTAGTGCCAGTTTTATAACTCGTTTCTGGCCGCAAAACGTTAGCAACATTTATGTTTCTGTTACAAAAGAGTGTGATATTATTGACTGTGGCAGCCAGTATTTTATTTTGGTATAAGCGCGCCTTGATACGCTTGATATACGTGAATTAGCGTATGGTACAAGAGTGGAGTGAGGCCCAAGCGAGAGATGGTACAGTATGTACGCGTCCCTTGGGACAGTCCGCCAAATGTACTGAACTTGCTTCGGCACATTCGGGTGCTAGGCGCAAAAAAGCATAATTTCTCTTGTGATTTATATATATACTTTTCATTGTATGTAACCCAGTTTTTGGTATGACAATCTCTCATGGTTACCCTACGCGGCTATATTTTTGTTTATTAAATTTCACTAGTTTTGAGAAACACAAGAGTAACGATATCGCAACCGAAGTGCTTCAGGCACCTTCGGATCGCTTTGACGCTCCCGTGAGACGAAGTACTTCGTCTGCGCTAGTTACTCTGTTTCGGCCGTTCTTCAGAGCCGGACATAATCTCTGTTTCGGGTGGACATGTCTTGCCGTCTGTAGATACGGAGAGTAACCTGGGCAAGTGGCAGCCCATAAAAAGTAGAATCACAGGTTCTAATTAACAGCGTAGCAGCCTACGCCGAAGAGGATCCCACGACCGCCGAGCTGTCTTCTGCGCTGGGAACACAACTTCAGAAAACGACAGGCTGTTGGAAAGAACGGTTAGAGACTCTTATTGTTTCACCAGATCTCTCCAGCTTCCAGATCTGACTTCCAAAGGTCGCATAATTTATAAGAGGAAGTAAGGAAAATCAGAGTTTAACACCCGCTAAACAAATAGGTCATTCGAAACGGGTTTCTGTTAAAACTGTGATACTTTTATGGATATAGCTGCTATGCGACTTGTCTTCAAACCAGCAATGTGTTAGATGTGCATTGGTTTGTAATACTGTTCTAATATTTTTGTAATGTATTAGTAATGTGTATGTAATTCACCGTTTTATTTGTATGACCAGACGTTGTACTGGAGTGTTCATACTTCTGGCGACCCAGTCGAATTTTGTGCCGTCCCCAACACAAGACTTCCATTGCAGTAGTTATCAAAGCAGTTTTCGCTGGGAAACAGACTGAGATTGGCCTGCATAGACTGGCAACAGCAGCACCGACGCCGATTATCATCGACAAGGAGCGACACACTCCTCCATGTCCTCTGCATCGGGATCTTTCCACGATCACTGTTCTTACGCTGCACTGACCTACATAGCTATGAGTGGTACACGAGTCCTTGTACACGCACTGATAATATATTCGACTAGCTCAGTCACAGTGTGGTCATGGGCACGTTCAGACTGATAGCTAATCTCTGTTCTAGATCACGTCTACTCTTCAAACCATTTCACTGCGCTAATTTCATACAATCACTTAACTGCTGTGTCATTGCAATGGAGACTCAACAGTTCTACAGGATATACAGCTTTAGAAGTAATCGGTGTGCTATTTAAGGGTACGAGTAACGTTTAGTTCTTTCCGTGAACTGAGGTCTAGATCACTGTTCTAGAACCCAGTTCCCTGTGGGTTCTAGGACAAGACGAGTCAAATGAATCTGCTACTGATTTTTGAAGTTACGTCTCTCGCTCATCACGTTGTAAAGATGTCAGTATTCCGGATGGATTTATTCATGAAACTCGGCATTTTCCGGTATTAGCGTCATCCTGGGAGATTACGCTCTACAACCTGGCCTGTTCACCGTTATATTACCTACTGTCATTGTCATTGCGTAACGACAGGTAATGGTGCTTTCCAACACATATGCACTGCTTTCGCACGTTTTGAACGATCTGAGTATGGTTGCAGTTAGCAACCTAAACTAGTAATCGTACTTTAATTGTAATACGGAAATTCCGGTGAAGGGACTAAGCAATCTTGCGAACGATTGCTTTATTATTAAATAAGAAATAATTAAACGAGAGCTAACAAATATTAAAATAAAAGTAAATAAGTAATAAGAAGAAATTATAATAAGAAGAAGAACACCTCGTTTCAGCGAGCTTCATATATATGACACCGGTTATGTAAATCAACAAACAAGCTCGAAAATAGTAAATTTTCGATTGTATTAAGAGTAGGCACTACAGAAGGCGAGGCATTACAAGCGACAGCAACTGACGACTTAGATAGCTGTGCTATCTGAGAGACACGCACAGTAGAGAGATTCCAGCAGTGTTTCTTGAAGAAAGGAAAAGATTTCGTGCTGGGATATGGAGTGAAGACTTCACGCGGAGACAGTACAGGAAAGTTGGTCTTAGTACTTGGCGACAGAAAGACTCTTGTTTGGAAGTTACAAGTCTTATGAGAGAAGCGGGACTTACACATGTATCACGAATGATTTTGTGTTGTGAACTATATAATTTTCCTGAAGTATCTTGACAAAAAGGTAATAGGTCTTCGAAACAAATCAGTTTCTTTATTTAGTGGAATTTAGTAAAGCAATGTACAGCTGATGCCTGCTTGGTTGTTTTGTCAACAATTTTTAGCAGCAAAATGACTTGTGCTTTTTTAAAGAAATAATTTGATTTGAAATTATAATCGTCACTATCGTTAATGTTTATGATCGCCTCCGCAACATCGTTACCTTCGGTATGGAAGCACCCAGGTTCTTCGATTTTAGATACCTCCACTGATATTTTCTGAGGTGTGGGGTAAACTCAGCCTCGTGGAGGTAAATGAGGAGCTGCTCCAAGAAAGAAGCAGCTGCACCATCAGGAATCATCCACTGAAAACAACGGCTGGAGGAATTGTATGTAAACTAAACTGGCAAAAATATAGATGTCGACAAATTAGGAACTATAGTTTTAAAAGTAATTTACCGAGTGTGCCACTCTAATCTCCCCGCTTTCAAGGACACAGGAGAGAGAAACCACAGTAGATACGACAGTGAAAAATGCACCACATTGTAAACAATCTAAAAGAATTTATATTACCGCCTCAGAAGTGCCAAGTATCGTCCCAGAGTGCAGCATGGTCGCGTGAAGTGAAAATGGCGATTCCACAACAGCGCGCGCAATAGTAGTGTGGTTTGCAGAAACAAAATCTCCGATTACTGTGCAAAGAAATTATCGTCGTGTGTATGAATGTGATCCACCTTATCTCAAAACAATTAAGGAATGGTATAGAAAGTTTATAGGCAACGGCCTTGCCACAGTGGATACACCGGTTACCATGAGATCACCGAAGTTAAGCGCTGTCGGGCGTCGCCGGCCCTTGGATGGGTGACCATCCAGCCGCCATGCGCTGTTGCCATTTTTCGGGGAGCACTCAGCCTCGTGATGCCAATTGAGGAGCTACTCGACCGAATAGTAGCGGCTCCGGTCAAAGAAAACCATCATAACGACCGGGAGAGCGGTGTGCTGACCACATGCCCCTCCTATCCGCATCCTCACTGAGGATGACACGGTCGTCGGATGGTCCCGATGGGCCACTTGTGGCCTGAAGACGGAGTGCTTTTATAGGCAGTTTATGGCAACAGGAAGTGTTCTGAAACGTTCGGGAGGTGCACGTCACGGAGTTTCAGAAGAGACAGAGAAGGACATCAGACAAACGTTTCTCAGAAGCCCACGTAAGTCAATTCGTCAAGCATCTAGGCAACTTGATGTACGTCTATCAACACTGCATGGTGCAGTTCACATGTGCTTACAAAGTGCAAATTCTTCAACATCTGAAGCCGAACGACAAACCACTCCGACAACAAGTATCTGCGGGTATGCTCCAGCGTATTGATATGGATGCCAGCTTCCTGGAAAGATGTTTATTCTCAGATGAGGCAACCTTTCATCTATCAGGGAGGATTAATAGGCATAATGTTCAGATTTGGGGTTCGCAGAATCCGCACGTTTTCATTGAACACGTTCGTGATAGCGCTGAACTAAATGTCTGGTGCAGGCTAATTCACGACAGGATAGTTGGACCGTTCTTCTTTGCGGAACATAGAGTGAATGGATCAGTGTATCTGGACATGTTGGAGCAGTCTGTGTACCCTCAGATACAAGACCTGCAACCCAACATCATTTTTCAACAAGATGGATCTCCGCCGCAATGGTCAATGTCTGTTCGCAAGTTCCTGGATAGGAAAGTTGGGCCGGAATGGCGGAGGACGCAATGCCTGGCCACCACCTTCAACCGACATTACGCCGCTCGATTTCTTCATGTGGGTATTCGTGAAGGACCACGTATATGCCACCAAAGTGGACGATATTCCTACGTCGCGACATCGTATCACTAATGCGATTGCAACAATAACAGAGGAAATGTTACAAAAAATTTGGCAAGAAATTGAATATAAACTCGATATTCTTCGTGCTACAAATGGTTCACATGTACAGGTGTCTTGATGATAAATAAATAAATTCTTTGAGATGCTCTACAATATGGTCATTTTTCATTGTCGTATCTACCGTGTTTTTATCTTTGGTCTTTGAAATTAGGAAGGTTTGAGTGGGACTCCCTGTATTTAACTTCAGTTTACTTGCTTCTAATTTATTTATCTGTGTTAGAAAAACGCTTATGAACTTGTTGCTGTCTTCTGACAACCGTATGAAAGAAGTTATTCAGAAGAAGGTTGTGAATGCTACACATTTCAAGAAATTTAAAACTTTTTGGCTGACATGAAATACAATTTTGCATTGTTTGATGTTTTGAAGTATCAAAAAAGCTTAAAGCAGTAGTTTTTTTAAGGTTTTTCCCCTTAAATTTCAAGTAGAGGACACCTGGGTCTTTTTTCTCTTCTTGGCAACCGCCCTGACCCACGAAGAAAAAACATGGCTCTGAGCACTATGGGACTTAACTTCTAAGGTCATCAGTCCCCTAGAACTTAGAACTACTTAAACCTAACTAACCTAAGGACATCACATACGTCCATGCCCGAGGCAGGATTCGAACCTGCGACCGTAGCGCTCGCGCGGTTCCAGACTGTAGCGCCTAGACCCGCTCGGCCACTCCTGCCGGCCACCCACAAACCTTCACTAACCCAGTCCCAGTGTAATCCATGACGGGTGCTTCCGTTCCAAGCTTCGCTGTATACAGTTTACTCAATCATATTGACTCCTCTTACTTACTCTCAATTTACACTACATTTAATAATATTTTAGAATTTATACTGTAGAGAAGGAATTGTTTTGCGACGGTTTGTGATCCTACCCTATATATTTTCGAGCCAAAGACATCATATTGAATCCAGGCGTGAGTGTTGAGTCGACATCTAGGTGATGAGTCGTAAATAAATCTGTAATTTATTTGTTTTGCAGGGGTTGTTTATGATCTCAAATGAGAACTCAACACCTGCGAGGCTCAGCAGCCGTTGCTATGGAGCGGTGGAGACGAGGCCCCCTTCGCACCCCAGCTGGCGGCCGCTTGTGAGACTCGGGGGGCGGCCCGCCCGGCCCCACGCCGCAGGCTGCAGGGCCCATCGATCGCCGGCTGATCCGGCCGTGTTGACTCGGCAAACAGTGGGCCACGCCACACCGCACGCCATCATTGATTGGCAGCGGTGCCCCCGCCCCCGCCACAGCGCGGCAGCCACTTGTGGTTGCCCGCCGCACCTGCTGGAGCTGCCCGAGTGACTGACGGCCCACTTGACATACTTCGCGCCCGAACCGTCAGCGCCTACCACCACCCAAACCTCTTCCACGTCACCATCCAATTTTCCTATCGGTACGTTATCCACGAGCCACAAGTAACCGACCATCTACAATACGAGCATACAAATATCTGCAACTATCCAGTTTTCTTTTAGAATTGCGTGACCCCCAGGATACGAATCTCCACCACCTGATGAATGAACCAAATGTAAGTGCACAGCAGAACAATAAATTTAAAACACCGGCGCGAATAGCAAATGGCAAAGTATACGTTCGTAGGTCATTCGGAACCGTGGTCGGTGAGAAATTTGGTTCACCGGGCTGCCACCTCTGCGTTGAACAACATCGCTAATCCGGTTTGCTATCGTGTCCGACTGAGCTTGGATGACGGAGATCTTTATGTAAAAATGTTTCAACTAGCGAGCATAAAAGTTCCGTGATAAAATATACACACTCCATTAGGTACGTAAACGGTGACTAAGAAAAAATGATAACGCGATTTAGCTGCTCTTCAGGAATAATTTGCTACAGACATATACTGACATACACAACGTGCAAAGGACGTACAGGATGAGACAAATTAAAGAGCCCCGGACGAGTGGATACGATCGCACGTGAATGTATGCATATAACCACATCCTTTGACGCACATATCATTTGTACACATGTTACGTGATCCACAGCGGTTCAGAGAGTAATGCGGGCTGTGTCAGCGGGAGTGGAGCAGTGCAAAGGGAACGGTGGTACTCACAGTGAATGACCGGGTATTCGCTGTTATAATTTTAAGTAATATTGTGTCTATACTGGTTGCTGGTGATGAGGAAAGTTAGTTATTAGTATTTTATTAATGATCTCATTCATAAGCAGCCATATCACAGTCATCACAGTCACTCAGGAAAGTTATAATTAAGCTTTACTTGTTTAATCAGAATCGGACGATGACCCTCCTTGTCCGCAGTCTCGATGATTCGAGGCGATATGCAGTCCTGTGTAAATAAAATGTCTTGGTTTTCTTGCGTTGCCTAGTCCGTCGGGAAACCTCAGATCAAGCGGAATGTTTCCGATGAAATAATGGAGCTCTTGGATCCAATAATTGCAGGTTCGTTTCCAATTCATCGGAAGTTCCCTTCTGATTACCAACGAAACGACACCTCCGTGCTAATTTCCAATTAGAGAATACATATATAACGAAATTCCTTACACACCTTTGATGTAAATGCTCAGTATATATTTTCTTGAGTAGCATACAATATATTTTCAATCTCTTTCTTCCAGTAACCTCGATAGCAAAATTACAATTATTCAGTGCGTCTATTCGGCACGGAGAAGATCCTAAAGTCCCCTCAACACATCAGAAAGAATATTACAAAGAGTAATTATGCGCTCATGCAATAGTCATAGTACTGTACTACTTTGAGCATCGATTCTGCGAGTATATAGATGGTCAAGTAGGAAACGTAATTCACTCATAGAATTGTGCAGGGATAATTAGTAGAACATAAAGAGATATTACACTGTGGGAACCCACACTGATCTCTCAGTGTGCGATTACTTTGTGAGGGGAGCTCTCAATTCTAAGGTGTATCGCAACAGGTCTCATAGTCTGTAAGAACTGCAGCAGAGCATTTTGGGTGAAGTTGTAGTAATTTGATCCGCCTTGAGCAGCTTGCTGACTAGAGCCCAAATGTGCCAAGAGATAAATGATCGTCACTTTCAACTTCTGCGGTACGCAGGCTAGTGCTGTATTTCCTTTCCTCTTCTGTGTTTTCTTGTACTTAGGAACTCTGTTCTCCCGGTCACATTTATTTGCCCCACCCTGAAACAGTTTTCTGCTATTTAATGAGCAAACTTATCATTACTGGATGTACCTTTTGACACCATGAACCTTTTCTACATTACGCATAATGAGCAAAACATATACTGTGATTAGGATGGCGACTATAACTCAGAATACTACGCTATAACGATCTGCTAATACAGAATTTCCATAGAAATTCTACGGAATATACCATAATAACTGCTGGTCCAAAGTCTCTAGGTGAACAAGCCTTTTGAAACCTGGAAACAATCTATCTGAAAAACTTAAAAGATTTTGTTCTTTCCTAACTTTTGGTCAATATGAGAAACGTCTGTTATCGAAGTAAGTATTGTGCTGAAGGCAGAAGGCTATGGTCCTTTATCATTGTTGTATGAGACATCAATGCCAGTGTAATATTTCATTTGATGAGGGAAAGAAGCGCAAATAAAGAGTAGGGATTTGACATTCTTATTCTTGAAATCATCAAAAGTAGGAAAATGTTGGGTGAGTGAGAACTTCTTTGCTCATTTCACTTACGAATCAATATACTATGTAAAAAACACGAGACTGGTCCTACATGAATCGAAAACTGTAAGTCTCACAGTGCCCCTCATCACGACTCGATTCGAACAAGAACAATACTTATCAAACATGGCTTGCCAAGCTCACAAACTGCTGCTATATTACTTGGTTCACACAGCTCACGTGCAGCGAAAATGTGCACAGCAATTCTCTTATTATTAACACTGATACAAACCCTTTTTGCAGTTGTACAACACTCTGTTTCATTTTCAGTATGTTTCAGCCAGCCTCCTTTCCTGTCATACCACAGAAGAGAAGCATGAAGAACGAACAGGAAAAGCAGTGTCTTCAAACACGCAGTTCATGCTGTCCCTACCTGTGCCCTGCAATTCCGTTGGTTGAGCCCCACTTGTCGCAAACACCTTACTTGAAATAAACCATTGTCACAGAACAGTAGGGACTATAGAGACATAACAACTTAATTGGCGCAGATATTACACCAGAAGAGTACTCGCTAATAACAAACAAGTTGCTAATCTATCAGAAACCTTTCACAAGAGTGTGTCATTTGCGCTGTTCTAAGTCAACAGCAGCGTTCATCGGTTATAGTGGCTGCTGAGTGGTGGTGTGCCAATCCCTCGGCAGCCCATGTCCAAAGCGATCTAGAGAACGAGCTGCCCAGGGCACATTTGGACAACCTGTGCATCGAGGTACGTCATGACTGCACGGGTAAAACGCGTTTCTGCGTTATCTTGTTAGAAAGCTTACGTCATTGAAACCTGGAAGATGCTGAACAAACCCTAGCCTTGAGAGGTTAGAAAAGTGACAGCTTCTGTGCAGTGGGAACCAGAGGTGTTTGTTTTATAAGCCCTCGCGACGGGTGCTGCACCTGTGTCCGATGATTTAAGAAATGTGAGAACCACTTCTTCTCGGAACATCCAAACACGGATACATACAATAAGTTTCCTGTAATTTACGTCTATGGTCACAAACCTAATGTACTGCAGCCGTAGTGGCTGCAGTACATTATTGCTTTGTTTTTATGAACAGATCTGGTGATGGTCATTATAGACCGAAACCGGTAATCTGTTAGCTAAAGGTTCGTGACCATAGACGTAAATTAAAGGAAACTTATTGTATATAAGGGTCACTGATTTAATCACGACAATGTCGCAGCTTGTGAGACGGATACTTCCATCACAATCATTTACATGGTCCTAGTAGCTTGAGCAGACGATACGGTGCCACGCCTGTGTTCAGCATTGCCGTCTCGCTCGGGCTAAACTCAGTTCGCCCTTTTCTCACATGATATACTGCGAACAATGGATGAAGGGCAGCAGGCAGATTCCATATTTCTAGATTTACGCAAAGCATTTGACACACGGTGCCCCATTACAGGCCTTAACGAAGGTATGAGCATAAGAAAATGTTTTCAGGTATGTGAGTGGCTAGAAGACTTCTTAAATAATAGAACCTAGTGTGGTGTCCTTGACGGGGAGTAATCGCCAAAGATAAGGGTATCGTCATGGCTCCCCAGAGAAGCGTGATAGGTCAGCTATTGTTTTTTATATACATGAATGACTTGGTGGACAGGGTGGGCAGCAATCTACGGTTATTTGCTGATGATGCTGTGTTGCACGGCAAGAATTCGAAGTTGAATGACACAAAAGACAAAGACAAAATATCCGGTTGGCGAGATGAATGGCAGCTAGCATTAAATATGGGAAAATGTTAGTTACTGAGAATGAATAGAAAGAACACACCTGTAATGTCCGGATACAGTATTACTAGTCCCCTGCTTGACACAGTCAAGTCGCTTAAATATCTGGACGCAATGTCGTAAAGCGATAAGAAGTGGAACCAGCATGTGACAACTGTAGGAGCAAAGGCGAATTGTCAACTTCAGTTTAAAGGGAGAATTTTACGAAATAGTGGTTCATCTGTAATGGCGGCCGCGTATAGGACGCTGGTGCGGCCTATTCTTGAGTGCTGCTCGAGTGTTTGGGATCCATACCAGGTCGGACTAAAGGAAGACATCGAAGCAATTTAGAAGTGGGTTACCGGGGGTCCAAACAATACGTAAATTTTACGGAAACGATTCGGGAAGTGAAGTCGGAATCTCTGTAGGTTTTTCTTTTCGAAAAACACTATTGAGAAAATTTAGAGAATCGGCATTTTACGTTGACTGCCGAACGATTCCACTGCACGTAAGAACCACTAAGATACGAGAAATTAGGGCTCATACGGAGGCATATACAGGGTGTTTCAAAAATGACCGGTATATTTGAAACGGCAATAAAAACTAAACGAGCACCGATAGAAATACACCGTTTGTTGCAATATGCTTGGGACGACAGTACATTTTCAGGCGGACAAACTTTCGAAATTACAGTAGTTACAATTTTCAACAACAGATGGCGCTGCAAGTGATGTGAAAGATGTAGAAGACAACGCAGTCTGTGGGTGCGCCATTCTGTACGTCATCTTTCTGCTGTAAGCGTGTGCTGTTCACAGCGTGCAAGTGTGCTGTAGACAACATGGTTGATTCCTTAGAACAGAGGATTTTTCTGGTGTTGGAATTCCACCGCCTAGAACACAGTGTTGTTGCAACAAGACGAAGTTTTCAACGGAGGTTTAATGTAACCAAAGGACCGAAAAGCGATACAATAAATGATCTGTTTGAAAAATTTCAACGGACTGGGAACGTGACGGATGAACGTGCTGGAAAGGTAGGGCGACCGCGTACGGCAACCACAGAGGGCAACGCGCAGCTAGTGCAGCAGGTGATCCAACGGCGGCCTCGGGTTTCCGTTCGCCGTATTGCAGCTGCGGTCCAAATGACGCCAACGTCCACGTATCGTCTCATGCGCCAGAGTTTACACCTCTATCCATACAAAATTCAAACGCGGCAACCCCTCAGCGCCGCTACCATTGCTGCACGAGAGACATTCGCTAACGATATAGTGCACAGGATTGATGACGGCGATATGCATGTGGGCAGCATTTGGTTTACTGACGAAGCTTATTTTTACCTGGACGACTTCGTCAATTAACAGAACTGGCGCATATGGGGAACCGAAAGCCCCATGTTGCAGTCCTATCGTCCCTGCATCCTCAAAAAGTACTGGTCTGGGCCGCCATTTCTTCCAAAGGAATCATTGGCCCATTTTTCAGATCCGAAACGATTACCGCATCACGCTATCTGGACATTCTTCGCGAATTTGTGCCTTAGACGACACTGCGAACACCTCGTGGTTTATGCAAGATGGTGCCCGGCCACATCGCACGGCCGACGTCTTTAATTTCCTGAATGAATATTTTGATGATCGTGTGATTGCTTTGGGCTATCCGAAACATACAGGAGGCGGTGTGGATTGGCCTCCCTATTCGCCAGACATGAACCCCTGTGACTTCTTTCTGTGGGGACACTTGAAAGACCAGGTGTACCGCCAGAATCCAGAAACAATTGAACAGCTGAAGCAGTACATCTCATCTGCATGTGAAGCCATTCCGCCAGACACGTTGTCAAAGGTTTCGGGTAATTTCATTCAGAGACTACGCCGTATTATTGCTACGCATGGTGGATATGTGGAAAATATCGTACTATAGAGTTTCCCAGACCGCAGCGCCATCTGTTGTTGAAAATTGTAACTACTGTAATTTCGAAAGTTTGTCTGCCTGAAAACGTACTGTTGTCCCAAGCATATTGCAACAAACGGTGTATTTCTATCGCTGCTCGTTTAGTTTTTATTGCCGTTTCAAATATACCGGTCATTTTTGAAACACCCTGTAGATGGTGGTTTTTTTCTCGCTCTATTTGAGAGTGGAACAGGAAAGGTGTGCCAAAGTCCTTTCCACACAGTACAGTGGTAACGCCGGTTCCCGTCGGATCGCTGAAGTTAAACGCCGTCGGTCTGGGCTAGCACTTGGACGGGTGACCATCCGGTGTGCCGAGCGCTGTTGGCAAGCGGAGTGCACTCAGCCCTTGTGAGGCAAACTGAGGAGCTACTTGATTCAGAAGCAGCGACTCCGGTCTCTGAAACTGACTTAGGGCCTGGAGAGCAGTGTGCTGACCACATGCCCCTCCGTATCGGCATCCGGTGAGGCCTGTAGGTTGGGGATGATACGGCGGCCAGTCGGTGTCGCTGGGTACGCTACTAGGAGTGGTACAGGGTACTATCCGCTACACACTGTGTGGATGGTTGCGAAGTATCTATGTAGACGCAGATGTAGACCTTTGCTGGCCGGAGTGACAGTGCGGTTCTAGGCGCTGCAGTCTGGAACCGAGCGACCGATACGGTCGCAGGTTCGAATCCTGCCTCGGGCATGGATGTGTGTTATGTCCTTGGGTTGATGAGCTGTGAACTGGTTGGTTTTTCTTGAGTGCTAGATTCAGCTCCTATATTTGTTGACACTGACTCAACTACCAACAAAAAAGCATAGCCATGGATTGCAGATATACTCAGTGGAACTATTCTGCATGCCTTGAAGCAACTTGTACCATTTTCGACGGTGTCTGATTTAGTCCACGCTGAATTTAGTAGTTTTGCAAACTGAAGACGGTTTATTTTCCTCCCTTGATTATTTGTCAAGAAATTGTTGCAAGCTTTGTAAAAATAGTTTTTCAGTGATTTGAAAAATGTTCGATCCAATGGTTGCAACCAGTGGAATGTATGTGGAGGTAGACTCATTAAAACAATCCCTTGTTCCTCTGCAAACTCTAAAGTTTCCAAACAGCTTGTGTGAGATGTGTGTCCATCAAGTATTAACAGCACTTTTCCTGCTGGTATCGTGGGAGAGAAATGGTTTTTTAGCCGATCCAGGAAAATAGAACTGTTTACATATGCAGATTTTTCAGACATTCTTACAATTGCACCAGGTGGCATTTCATCCGTAAATTTCTGTTTTAGGTTTTTCCCCTTCATTATGGAAAAGGATGGAAGAAATGTTCCTTCGCCATTGACACAACACAGAACGGAGATTGTCTCTCCTATCTCGCCAGATGTGACTGACGCAACGTTTCTTGAACCTTTACTTGCTAAAACGCTGCCAGGTTTGTTGTTCAGCTGCAGTCCAGTTTCATCCACATTGTAGACGTAGCCTGGTTTGCCAAACCATTCGTTTTCGCGCGTGACAGTTGCAAGAAGCTTGAAACACTCTTTCACAGTGTCTTTATTCATCCCTTTGGCTCGAGCAGCTGACACACCTTCCGCTCTTCTTACAACTATATTGGGACTACGTCTAAGAAAGGAATGAAGACAGTCATAACCAGCCTTTTTTAATTCCTTATTGAAACTATGTTGCATATTTAGCCTTTCAGCTAATTCAAATGCCATACTCCTTACCGTGTCTCTACATGGTGCAAAACCTCGCTCTTGAAGTTTCTTAATGTGAGCGATGACTTTTCGTTCACTCTCAATACCCAGCAAAGGCTGAGGTCCCATAATACCCTTAGAATAATTTTTTGACTCCAGTCTTCTTTTCAATGTAGTTTTTAAGTATACCAAGAGCTTTAGCTGCAGCATTGACACCCATGATATTATCCCGCACAGCATGTATGGCCTCCATCAATCCATCTTTGGTCCATTTGCCTCACTCACAAGATCTGGTCCTTTTGTAATTAGTTGGCATTTTTCTGAAACAGAAAAATACCAACTTTGCAGAAACATGTTATTCGATCAATTTTTAAAATATTAATGCAGTTTCCATGGTCACTAAAGATATATTTAATTGTGTCCATCTCTCCCCAATTAAAATGCATGGTCCATCAATCCCTATTGTCTGGTAGAGCTGGACCACCCCGATTTCAGCCTGCAATTTTAGAGCTCGGTGGCCATTTTAGGTTAGGTACGTGCCAACACATTTGTCAAGCTTTTAGTAATAAAACTGCAGGAATACTGTGCAAACTGTGCGATAATATTAAAAGAACGTAACTGCATGATAAAACTTTTCAACTCACCAAAACAGAAAATGTGATTTTTCTTCTGAACTAAGACGATAATGACAACAACACTTTTGCATGACTTTCGTTCAGCAAAGAGCGTACTCACAATGAACGGTGCTGCTCTCTACCGGAGCATTCACGAAATACGTCACTGGTCCGTCTCACCTAGTGGTCCAACTCACACCGAGTTACCCTACATCAAGAAGCATTGTGTGCTAAATTTGCACGCACGATGCACGTGAAGTAATTGGTGGTATGAATATTGCAATTAATGTGCGCCAATTTATGACGTGGCATGCATTATTCCACTGAGTTGCTGATGGAATTGAATGAAGGATATAATATATAATACTTCAAAGCAAGTTGGTTAATTCAAGGAACACGCCTGGAACGACTTTTCTGTTCACTACTCGCTATTGTTGAATTTATGAAGGGAAAACGATTGGAGAAAAAAAAATTAGAATACACGGAATGGATTGCAGATTTCGCATTTTCCGTCTCACAAAGGAATGACCTTCAAGGGAGCTCAGGTATCCCAGTAGTGAAGGAATTAGCATATTTCATCAAAACGCAAGAGGTATTAGAGATAAATGTTGTAAAATGCTTATAGATGTTGACTCTAGCATTACTGATAATGTGACAATGCGGAGGCTTCCTGTGCCAGGATACAAATTAGATGGGTGTGTTTCAAGGAGTTCTTTGTGGAGTGAGGGAGTGTCCATGTACGTAAAAAACAGTATTCCATTTGAGTCTGTAGACATATCACAGCATTGCAGGTATTTGAATGTTGTGCAGTGGCAACTGAATTTACTGAAACTAAACGTCTAATTGTTGTTGTTTATACGTCCTCTAACTTTCACTTCAAAGCATTTCTGTTCAAACTGGGGAGTTGTAAGTTGTTATATGTGGTAACTTCAATGTTAATTTTGTCTGTGATTATGCAAGAAAAAGGATCTTGGAAGATTTTCTAAAATCATAGTTTCCTGAACGATTAAAGAACTCAGTAGTAAAACTGCTTTATAAAAAGGGGGAAACGGATATTGTAGACAATTTTAGATTATTTCTATGCCATCAGTATTTGATACAGTTATTGACATGCTGTGTATGTAAGGAAAATTGAACATTTTATTTCACATAATTTCCTATCAAATGTACATTTCGGTTTTAAGAGTGGTTTAGCAACTGAAAATGCTGTGTTCTCTTTTCCCTGTGAGGAACTTGGTGGATTAAATAAAATATCTCGAACACTAGGCATCTATTTTGATTTGACTAAGGTATTTCACTGTATTGATTACAAGATTTTGCTCCAGAAGCAAGACCATTATGGAATACGGGAAGTAGTTCACAATTGGTTCACTTTTTGCCTTAACAGCACACAGTAAGGGGTCATTATCCACAGTGTTGAGAATGGCTATGATGTGAGGTCTGAGAGGGGCATTGTCAAATGGGGGGTGCCACAGGAATCAGTACTGGGCCCAGTCCTGTTCTCTATTTATGGAAATTGCGTACCCTCTAGTATTACAGGGGATTCTGAAATATTTTTGTTTTCTGATGACATTACCTAGGTAATAACGGATCTTGTCTGCAACATTGACACTGTTTCGAATAGCGCAGTTCATGACAAAAGTTCTTGGCTTGTAGAAAATAACTTAACGCTAAATCACAGTAAGACTCAGTTTTTGCATTTTCTAACGCACAATTCAACAAAATCTTACGCTTTGATTTCACAGAATGGGTATATGATTAGTGATTTGCTTATTTTCATTCACTTATGATATATGGTATTGTATTTTGGGGTAATTCTTCCCATTCCCAAAGCATATTTTTGGCTCAGAAACTGAAGGTTCGAGCAATAACTGGTATAAGTTCGCGAACCTCTTATCAACGTCGTAGGTCTCCTCGTTGAGGAGGGTCTGCCGGCACCGCTCTCGTTATTCTTCCCTCCTCCCCAGAAGTCGGTACACTATGGGAAATATCCTTTTTCTTCTTAATCCAGGTGATCGCGGGTTCCCACGCCTTGCTAAGGATGTAACCGCTGTCACGATTTAGTTGTGGCTCCCTTACTCTGATCTCTATGACTTCTTTGATGACACAGTCCCAGTATTTGGAAGTCTGTGTTGGTTTGGTCATTATTCGTGCCGTGGAGTTCCGACAGGCAATGCTCAGCGGTTGCCGACTTACTAGGCTGTTGCAGTCTAGTGTTCCGTTCATGTTCTCGGCATCGGTCTTCAGTGGTACGAATTGTCTGCCCTGTGTATAAACTACCGCATTGGCAAGGTATCTGATAAACCCTTGATTTACGTACACCAAGGTTGTTCTTGACACTACCAAGAAGGCTCTTGGTTTTGCTTGGAGGATGGAAGATGTTTTCACTTGGTGTTTACGTAAAATGCGTCCAATTTTTCCGGATATGGCCCCACAAAACGGAATAATAGCCAAGGCCGCCTCCTCCTGAGGCTCATCCTCAGTTTCCGCCGGTGCTGCAGGTGTGGGATGTAGAGCCTTCCGAATTTGCCCTTCCTTGTAACCGTTCCTCCGAAACACGGTCTTCAGATGGTCCAATTCTTGTTGGAGACTGTCGGAGATGGTGTGAGCTCTGACTAGAAGAGTTTTGAGCACGCCATTCTTTTGTGCCCGGTGGTGGCAGCTATCCGCATGTAGGTACAAACCGGTGTGCGTCTTCTTCCTGTACACGCTGTGCCCCAAAGTGCCGTCAGCTCGTCTTCTAATCAAAACATCTAGGAGCATCCCATCCGTTTCGGTCTCCATGGTGAACTTGATATTCTCGTGTCTGGAGTTGAGATGTGTGACGAAGTCTGCCAGTTTATCTGTTCCACGTGGCCAGATAACTAAGGTATCATCCACATATCTAAAGAAACAGGTGGGTTTTATATGTGCTGATTCAAGAGCTTCCTCCTCGAAATGTTCCATGTAGATATTTGCGACAACGGATGAGAGTGGACTCCCAATGGCTACTCCTTCTGTCTGCTCGTAGTATTCACCGCCAGATAAGAATTAAGTTGATGTCAGAACGTGTCTGAAAAGATTGGTGGTCTCTTCGTCAAATTTCTGGCTGATGAGTTCCAAGGATTCTTGTAACGGAACTTTAGTGAATAGAGATACCACGTCGAAGCTCACCAGTATGTCAGATTCCTTAAGCGCAAGGTTGTTGATGCGTCCCAGGAAATCCACGGAGTTACCGATATGGTGTGTACATCTCCCAGCGTAAGGGCTAAGCAGTTGTTTGAGGTGCTAGGCGAGAAGGTACGTTGGGGCACCTATATTGCTGACAATGGGACGTAACGGAATCGATTCCTTGTGCACCTTCGGCAGTCCGTAAAGTCTAGAAGGAACAGCAGCCGTCGGAAGTAGCTTCTTGGTAATCTCGTCAGGGAAGCCGGAATCCTTGAGAAGCACCAGAGTCTTTCTCTCGGCCCTCTTGGTAGGATCGGTGTCAATCTTGCGGTATGCGCTGTCACCAAGTAGGTCCCGCATCTTCTCAACATAATCCTGTCGGGATAGGATCACTGTTGCACTGTCCTTGTCTGCAAGTAATATTACTATGTCTGGATCTTCTCTTAGCTCCCGTATGGTGGCCCTCTCCCTGTAGCAGATGTTCGGTTTCATCAGCTTTGAATCACATATTCTTTTGAGTTAAATATGTGCAGGAAGTCCACACCGCCTTCGTCAGGTAGACTTTCGAGGCCTCCATAATTAGTTTTTTAAAGATGCTCCAATTTTCGATCAATATATTTGTTTGAAAGATCTAAATAAGTGAAGATTACATGGCAACCTCTGTGCAAAAATCTGTGAAACTGTCCGTGACTGCCCATATGACGACAATTTGTATAAGATGAAAATTGTATTACGTTTTCAGCGTGTCAAAAAAGTTCCATCACACTGAAAATTATTCGTTTTTTTGAAATTTCATGAGAAAATATGACACATGAAATCAATCTCATGCAGTGCGACTACATTCCCCATTCAATACGGCCATTTGCAGAATCCCCATCTCCTCGTTCTGAAGGTACTTTCTGTGGTGTGGTAGGGGGGAGGGGGGGAAGTGTGAAACCAGGCTGATCACTGTGACACACATGTAAGGGCACGGCTTGTGATCGATCTTCCTGGCTGTCCCTGCATCAAACGTTTTAATATCCATTGCCAAAATATTGCACTGGAAAACCACTTGGCTGTAGGTCTGACAAAACTAACCCATGTTATATAAAACTACACTCAACTAAAAGCTGTACTTCAAACTTAATTGTGTGTGTGTGTATGTTTGTGTATGTGTGTGTGTGTGTGTGTGTGTACATGTGTGTGTGTGTGTGTGTGTGTGTGTGTGTGTTTGTGTGTGTGTGTGTGTGTGATTGAGTGACAAATAGCCCTATGTCTAGATCTACTATGGTAACAACGTAATTTGTCAGTTTAGCTACTTTGACTACTTGCCTCTTGAACTGTCGAGTTATCCAATAACGAAGAGATGTGTGAAGATGGGTTGCTTTAAATCATGAAAGTGTTAATATTTGCAAAAGTATTGCATCCTGTACTGCAAATTAAAAAGTTTTTATTGACACACTCTCCTTATGATATATAAGTGTCAATATTCGCCTTAACATTTGCCTCATACACGTCTGATACCCCAGTTTAATTGAGTTTCATTTAAATATTGTGCAGACTGTGCAATGTGAGCCATTAAAATTATGAATCAGACAGCAATAAATGAACTGTCTTAAATAGTAATTTTAGGACCTCACGCGCTATCAACTGAATCCAGTAGCAGCTGAGTAACTTATTGTAGATACGTCAGCTCACACACAGGGAGTGTAGTACGCTTTTTTACTATACCGCAACGTCAGACTGATAATACCGACCATACACTGCTGGCATGTCAAACACTACTAACAATAATTTCGTGTAAGTCAACAGCCTAAATCTTCCAGTTGGACACACCTTTGGCGACTTGTGCGTCCACTTGGCGAATGGTGCTGTGTGGCGCACTTCATTCCTGTGCTGCAAGAAATGGCCACCCTGAGTTGTCTTGCTGACAGCACAGGACTTTCCTGGTGCCTTGTGTCTCATAAGCTCGGCCGACAATGCAGTGTGGTGTTTGCCTGCGGAACAGCTGGAGGATGGCAGACGTCTGTTAGGGGACAGCCAGGAGAGCGTAGAAGGCAATTACGACGCTTGCGCAACACGGATGGTCCTGCAAATTGCGTGCCCACCAGTGGGGCAGCCTAATGAGTGGATGTCGGATCTGAGCTAGTGGCTAGTAGTAATTTGTTATCAACAAGCCGACATCGCTTACTAGGACGGCAGAGCGCAGACTGTGGCTGTCGGTATATTTCTGCTGAGGACTGGACTAGCTGCACACAGGTGAATTCTGTCTATGGGGCAAGTGCCATACGCTAAGAGAGAGAGAGGGATAGATACGTCCCAGTGGTGTTTCACTGGAACAACGGTTGTGGAGCTGGTTCTCTTTAACATTGTCCCAGCAAATGTATCATTTAGTGTTTTTCTTTTTATAATTGTCTTACAGGAAGGGCGGCTGTAAGTTCATGTTGTACTATTTTGAAGTACACTTCTATTCTAGGGTATACTATTATACAGGGTCTAAACTTATATTAAGATGGTTTTGATTTTGAGCCATTCCACGAACATCTGTACCATCGACATCAGAGGCGATTGCTGGAACTGCTAAATTCCGAATGTGATCTGTGACCGACGAGGGAGGGTAGCAGCGCTGGCTGGTGCCAAGTGAGTCAGTCACAGCATGTCTGCAGACGATGAAGTCAACAAACTACCAGTGGAGTGCTTTAGCATGCAGCCAGGCTGCGTTCAGACTAACGAGGTGGTACCGCTAAGGCATGTAGGTAATGATAGGCCGCAGGCACCTCGTGCAGTCCGTCTCTCTGTCTGTTATTTGCTAGCTGTTGTGTATGTAGTAGTACTCTTGATTTTTTTAAAGATATCTGGTCCGACCATCTATACTCAAAAAAGTATCATTAACGTCTCGATATATCAAGAAATAGTATAACTATACAGGGTCGTCCATTGATCGTGAACTGGCCAAATATCTCACGAAATAAGCGTCAAACGAAAAAACTACAAAGAATGAAACCTGTCTAGCTTGAAGGGGAAACCAGATGGCGCTATGGTTGGCCAGCTAGATGGCGCTGCCGTAGCTCAAACGGATATCAACTGCGTTTTTTTAAGTAGGAACCCCATTTTTTATTACGTATTGGTTTACTACGTAAAGAAATACGAATGTTTTAGTTGGACCACTTTTCTCGCTTTGTGATAGACTGGATCAAATGGCTCTGAGCACTATGGGACTCAACTGCTGAAGTCATTAGTCACCTAGAACTTAGAACTAGTTAAACCTAACTAACCTAAGGACATCACAAATATCCATGCCCGAGGCAGGATTCGAACCTGCGACCGTAGCGGTCTTGCGGTTCCAGACTGCAGCGCCTTTAACCGCACGGCCACTTCGGCCGGCTTTGTGATAGATGGCACTGCAATAGTCACAAACATATGGCTCACTATTTTAGACGAACAGTTGGTAACAGGTAGGCTTTTTAAATTAAAATACAGAACGTAGCTACGTTTGAACACTTTATTTCGGTTGTTCCAGTGTGATATATGTACCTTTGTGAACCTATAATTTCTGAGAACGCATGCTGTTACAGCGTGATTACCTGTAAATACCACATTAATGCAATAAATGTTCAAAATGATGTCCACCAACCTCAATCCATTTGGCAATAAGTGTAACGACATTCCTCTCAACAGCGAGTAGTTGGCCTTCCGTAATGTCCACACATGCATTGACAATGGACAGACGCAAGTTGTCAGGCGTTGTCGGTGGATCACGATAGCAAGTATCCTTCAACTTTCCCCACAGAAATAAATCCGGGGACGTCAGAAATATGCCATTCAATACCGCTCCAACCACACGCGAGATATGTGCCGGACATCTGTCATACAGTGAATCATCTTGTAGTAACATCGGTAGAACATTACATAGGAAATCAGCATACATTGCACCATTTAGATTACCATCGATAAAATAGGGGGCCAATTATTCTTCCTCCCATAATGCAGCACCATACATTAACCCGCCAAGGTCGCTGATGTTCCACTTGTCGCAGCCCTCGTGAATTTTACGTTGCCCAATAGTGCATATTATGTCGGTTTACGTTACCGCTGTTGGTGAATGACGCTTCGTCGCTAAACAGAATGCGTTCAAAAAATCTGTCATCGTCCCGTAATTTCTCTTGTGCCCAGTGGCAGAACTGTACACGACGTTCAAAGTCGTCGCCATGCAATTCCTGGTGCACAGAAATATGGTACGGGTGCAATCGATGTTTATGTAGCATTCTCAACACCGACGTTTTTGAGATTCCCGATTCTCACGCAATTTGTCTGCTACTGATGTGCTGATTAGCCGCGACAGCAACTAAAACACCTACTTGGGCATCGTCATTTGTTGTAGGCCATGGTTGACTTTTCACATGTGGCTGAACGCTTCCTGTTTCCTTAAATAACGTAACTATCCGGCGAACGGTCCAGACACTTGGATGATGTTGTCCAGGATACCGAGCAGCATACATAGCTCACGCCGGTTGGGCATTTTGATCACAATAGTCGTACATCAACACGATAACGACCTTTTCCGCAATTGGTAAACGGTCCATTTTAACACGGGTAATGTATCAGGAAGCAAATACCGTCCGCACTGGCGGAATGTTACGTGATACCACGTAATTATCGTTTGTGACTATTACTGCGCCATCTATCACGAAGCAAAAAAAGTGGTCCAACTAAAACATTCATACTTCTTTACGTACTTCACGAATATGTAATAAAAATGGGGGTTCTTATTTAAAAAAACACTGTTGATATCCGTTTGACCCATGGCTGCGCCATCTAGTGGGGCAAACATAACGCCACCTGGTTCCCCTTTCAAGCTAGACGAGTTTCGTTCTTTGTAGTTTTTTCGTTTGGTGCTTATTTCGTGAGATATTTGGCCCGGTCACTATCAATGGACCACCCTGTATATCGACATATCGGCGGAAAAAGTGTCGACGTACTTGGCTATAAAAATATCGGCTGCACATTGTAAATATACTGCTGGTTTTAGAGCTGTATATTTAGATGAGGATTGTTATTAGATATTTTCTAAATTAAGAAGCAAGCAGGCTGCCTAATCCCTCCCTCTTAGAGGAAGGGAAAAATCGGTCGGGGTGGCCGAGCGGTTCTAGGCGCTACAGTCTGGAACCGCGCGACCGCTACGGTGATGTCCGTAGGTTAGTTAGGTTTAAGTAGTTCTAAGTTCTAGGGGACTGATGACCTCAGAAGTTAAGTTCCATAGTGCTCAGAGTCATTTTTTTGAAAGAAAAACGATGCACGTTCACGCTTGGCGATAACCGCTTTGCTAACAAAGGTAACTGCAGGCAAATGGCAGAATAAAACATGTCTGCGTAGTGAATCAAAATGTATCAGTTTCTACCGCTAGCGCCGAGCGCCGATTACGTCACCATTTCGTCTCACTCACTCCGCCTACCACAATGACGAATATTGTCATTTAGATTTTTGTTCATCATTTTCAGCAGCTCTTTTTGAAGAATCTCGATGTGAAGAAATAGCTGAGTGGTTGTGTTACAAGTTCTTCTTTTGTGCCACATATACTTGCTTCAAAAAATGGTTCAAATGGCTCTGAGCACTATGGGACTTAACATCTGAGGTCATCTGTCCCCTAGAATTAGCTCGGCCACTCCGGCCGGCTTAAGTTAAGGCCTATGTTTGAAGCTAGTTGACTTTTCCTGGTCGGGAATGCCGTTTGTGCCATTGCTAGTCTGACGTCTCCCTTGCTCTGTCCATCATTGATTATTTTACTCCCCAATCTTCATGTACTTCAAGACTATCAATACCGATACTAAATTTCTCCATGTTCTTATTTCTGCTACTTCTCAGTACTTTCGTCTTTTTTCGATTTATTCTCAATCCATGTTCCATACTCGTTAGATTATTCATTCCGTTCAGTATATCCTGTAATTCTTCTTCTCTTTCACTCAGGATAGCAATGTCATCAGTGAATCTTATCGTTGATATCCTTTCACTTTTAATTTTTATTCCACTCTTGAACCTTTCTTTTATTTCCAGCACTGCTTCTTCGGTGTATACATTGAAGAGTAGGGGCCAAAGACTACATCCCTGTCTTTCGCCCTTTTCAATCCGAGCATTTCGTTCTTGGTCTTCCACTCTTATTATTCTCTCTTGGCTCATCTACATGTTGTATGCTACCCGCCTCTCCCTACAGCTTACCGCTATTTGCCTCAGAATTTCGTACATCTTCCACAATTTTACATTATCGAACGCTTTTTACAGGTTGACAAATCCTATGAACAAGTCTTGATATTTCTTTAGTCTTGTTTCCATTATCAAACGCAGCGTCGGAACTGCCTTTCTGGTGCCTTTAACTTCCTTGAAGACAAACTGATCATTATCAAACGCATCCTCGACGATATTTCTCCGAAACTCAAATGTTACATCGCCAGACACATGCATTTCACACACCAACGTGAATAGTCGTTCTGTTGCCACTTTACTCAATGATTTTAGAAATTCTGATGGGATGTTATCCATCCCTTCTCCATTACTTGATCTGAAGTCTTCTAAAGCTCTTTTACATTCAGATTCTAGTACTTGATCCCTTATCTCTTCTATATCGTATCTTATTTCTTCTTCTATCACATCTGACACATCTTTCCCCTCATTGAGTCTCTTTCCACTCCCCTCTCTGCATGTAATAGTGGAATTTTCATTGCACTCTCAATGTAGCCATTCTTGCTTTTAACTTCACCGATCTTGTCTTGACATTTCTGCGTGCTCAGTCAGTCCTTCCGGCCATCATTTCTTTTTCAGTTTCCTCACATTTCTCTTCTAGATACTTCGCCTTAGGTTCCTTGCACCTTCTATTTACTTCATTCCTAAGTAACTTGTATTTCCGTATTCCTGAATTTCCTGTACTTTCTATTTACTTCATTCCTAAGTAACTTGTATTTCTGTATTACTGAATTTCCCTGAACGTTTTCATACTTCCTTCTTTCATAGATCAACTGAAGTATTCTTCCGTTAGCCATGGTTTATTTGCGGTTACATTCTTTCTACTTATGGTTTTTGTTTTCAGCTTCTGTGACTTCCCTTTTTAGAGATGTCCATTCCTCTTCAACCGAATTGTCTATTGATCTATTCTTTATCGCAGTATCTGTAGCCTCAGCGAACTTCAAACGTGTCTCTTCATTCCTCAGTACTTCTGTACACCATTTCTTTGCTGCTTTGTTCTTGTTGACTAGTCTCTTAAACTTCAGCCTACTCTTCATCATTACCAAATTGTGATCTGAGTCTACATCTACTGCTGGGTACGCCTTACAATCCAATATCTGATTTCGGACTCTTTGTCTGACCATGAGGTAATCTAACTGAAATCTTCCTGTATCTTTCAAGCATACCTCCTACTCTTGTGATTCTTGAACATTGTATTCGCTATTACTGGTTGAAATCTATTGCAGAACTCAATTAGTCTTTCTCCTGCTCCTTCCTAGTACTAAGCCTTCATTCTCCCGTAACCCTTTGTTCTTTTCTTTCCCCCATATCTATTAGATTTTCATCTCCTTTTATGTACTGAATCGTATAGTTTCTTCAGCTAACAACGGTGGCATATTTACCTGGACTAGCGTTGTCATTGTTGGTTTGCTGTCGATTCTAAACAAACTTACCACTGATCTATTCACACTAACTTACCCTCTCCCCTACCTTAATATTCATAACAAATCCTACTCCCGTTATAGCATTTTCTGCTGCTTTTGATATTATCATATACTCATCTCACCAGAAATACTTGTCTTCTTTCCATTTCACTTCACTGACCGAACTATAAGTAGGTTGAGGCTTTGCATTTAGCTTTTTAAATTTTCTATCTTCCCTACCAAGTTCAAACTACCGACTTTCTAGGTCCAGAGTCGTAGAACGTTATCCTTTTGTTGGTTATTCGGTCTTTTTCTCATGCCCATTAGGCAGTCCGCTCCCGGAGATCCGAATGGGGGATCTTTTGCCAATGGAGAAATCATCATGACACTTTTCAATTGCGGGCCACATGTTCCGTCAATGCACGTTACATGGTTGTAATTCAGTGGTTTCCAATGCCTTCTGTATCCTCATGCCGTTGAACATTGCTGATTCATCGGCTTTTAGTAGCAGTTTTCCACCACAAGAGAGCGCCGTCGACCTGTGTCTGCTCCTCAGCCCTCTGACAACGCCGTTGGCAGGATGAGGATGGTTTCTTATGCCAGATGTCTTCGGCCGCCAATGCTGATGATTTTTATTCGATATTTCAGCCGTGGCAGGGTTCGAGTCCGGAACCAAGGACGTTTTGGTCACTAATCGAAGAGGCTACATCTAGACCACGGGCTCCATTCGCTGTACCCATAATTCAGCAACACGTGGACCTCGAATGCACTACCTAATATTATATTTGTTCTAAATCAGATTTGGACTGCAGAATTAATTTACGGTGTTCTTGTTGCTTTAGTATAGGAACAGAATTTCTGTGCCTGAAGCAACAAACTTTTTTGTCTTTACTTTCATATTAATTAGTTGATTTGCTGATTTATTCTTTATTTTGGTTAATCAAGTTCTCTACGAGACGGCATTTTATGCAATACATCCTACGTGCTTTGCAAAGCAGTATTTACCATATTACTTTTTCACGTGATGTTTGAGGAATTTGAGATCAAGTAATTTTCTGTGTCATCGACTCAGAGTGGCTCTGATCTACGAGTGTCTGATTACATAAGTACACTATCTCATCAAAAGTACACGGACAACAGAGAAACAGAGAAGCAGTAACCGAAAAATATGTCTATAAAGAGGGCTCAGTGATTTCGAGCGGGGACTAGTCACTGGGTATTAGCTGAGTAGCAGACACATCAGCGACTGCTCTAGTCCACTGTTGGTGGTGTGCCTGTGAACTTTAAAAGGGTAATAGACAGAATACAGTGTAACAGACAGAATATAGTGAATACAGCTGTTTCCATGACGACGGACCGCTTAACAGGTAGTATTATACAGCTAGCCTGTAAAATATTAATGATAACAAATATTTTACGATTAAGGATGACATTCACAGAAAGCAAAATACAGGTGTAACTAAAATGTTTTAGATTCGAAATTTACTACAGGATAGAGTGCTGTACCTCGAGGTTTGTGTACCTAGGGACGCTTGGTGTTTCCCGTCGGTGTTTGATTCTAGTGATCAATTTAAGAACCACATAAAAGAACACTCACTAGAGACCGCCATAAGCAGTCTCTAACATTTTCTACTGCTTTTGTTGCTGTGAGACATGAGGTTGTGTTTAGTGCAGCGTTTGTAAACATTACGAGTTCTACATATGTAAGTGCTGTGCAAAATATTAAAGCTATTTGGAAGCTACTGTTAATTCTTCAGTTACAGAGTTCTATGGCGAGTGAAATTCTGTGTATTTTTGTTACTAGTTACATAACGCTTACATAGTTAAACCATGCTTGTCAGCCATACACCATCCTATACCTTGAAAGGGAAGGTCTCCTACCATGGATTATGTGGTATTTTGCAAATAAACATACTAAAATGTTTTTCTGCCTTAAAAATGGAAGTTTGTTTTCGTTGTCAATAGTTTCTATTTCAAAATATTTTTAACTTAAACTATTCTAAACTTTATTTCACTTACGATTATTTGCGTGCAGCAGAGTAATAATCTATAACACATGGATAATTCAATACAGTATTGACAAGATTTTGTCGATTGAAACACTTTTAAATTAGAATAAAATATATGTTACTAGATACACGACCATGTTGTACCTTTGAACAGTTTTTCCTGTTAGGAAAATCTTACTTTTCCACAGTAATTTTCGTAATTTAAGAGGAAGATTGCAGCGCAGTTAAAATCAGTGCTGTCCCTTCAAAATTTAATGAGGCAATATAGTAAACTTCTATTACAGACTAAAGTCTGAAAAGTGTTCTGAGGTACAACGGCAAAATTTTTGAAGTCACCAAGGCACATTCCGTGATGCTCCACGTGATACTCAAAGTCCAGTGTGTCAAGGAGCAGGATTCACCATTTACTGGAAAACATATTTGTTTTAGAGTTTGTCTTTTCCCCACAAAGCTCGTTCTTTCCTAGAGCAGATCATACATTAAAATGCACAAATTGTTAATCAAATGCTCAAAATTGATTTAAGTTAATACGGAACGAAATTTATTGACACTTTTAGCAGTGATCACAACGTCAAAATATTTCGTATCATTTACCAAGGGTTTTTTTTTTTGTATAAAATACTTGTTAGAAAAAACATATTGGGTTTTAGCTTAAATTAAAGTTCCTGGTATTCTGAAGAAATTCACAAGCAAAACTACCAAATGAACTAGTTACTGAGAAAAATCAAAACAGGAAATGATTCTCAAAGAGAAATTTGCTGTGTGTAAAGAAAAAATTAATAGCTTGGAGATTAAAAGTAAGTCCCGCACAACGTGACCCAGAACTGCACGATTTCCAGGTATTTCACCTGCTAAAGTGTATGAACGTCGGAACAATGTTCAGCACCTCGGAAATTTCTTAGCTCTGAGTTCTGGTACATCAAAATGTTTTGCATCAGGGGCCGATGACCTCAGCAGTTTAGTCCCATAGACACTATGTTTACTAGTTTTACTAGATTTGTATCCCCTGATGAAACGAAAAGGAAAGTCATCAAATTTGAGCAGCTGGATCGACGTACCGGTAATCACAAATCCTTTCTAGAAATTGTGTGGAACACTACGACACAGCGTGACGCGGTCTGCGGGCACCGTTATGAAGGTAGGTACTTTTCCTTCCAACATCAACAGTAAAAATTTAGTAATTAAATTCATGGACACCAGTTAATTACTCATCTCACAATATGTCTCCTGGTCCCGTTTATCGTAACCGCTGCAGTATATATAAGGGTCGTTCCGAAAGTAATACCTCCTATTTTTTTTTTTTTTTTTTTTTTTTTGTGGTGACTGAATGTCTGCGCCAGATGTCGTTGGAACAGTACTAATGGTTGAACCTTCCTCTTTCTTTTGCAGATGGTTCAGTTGTTCTGCGGTAGTTGGCGCCAGCAGAGGAGTGTCCCAAAATGAAGTCTGTTTGGATGCACATATAAAACAGCGATGTGTGATTGAATTCCTCACTGCTGAATAAATTGTGCCGATTGAAATCCATCGACGCTTGCTAAAGGTGTGTGGAGACAATAAAGTCAACGTGAGCACTGTGAGGCGATGGGTATGGCAATTTGAAGATGGTGAAAAGGTTTCGCATGACAAGCCCCTGCCCGGTCGGACCTGCACAGCTGTCATTACCCGAAATAAAGAGCGTCTTGATCAACTCATCCGCGCTGATCGGCGGATAACGACCAGAGAATTGTGTGCAAAGCTGAATCTCGGCTGTCATGCCTTGGAAACAATGTTAAAACATCTTGGTTATCGAAAAGTTTGTGACAGACGGTTCCTGCGGATGCTTACAAAAAAATGGCTCTGAGCACTATGGGACAAGGGCTAATAGAAATCCTTGGGTAACAGAAGAAATATTGAATTTAATTGATGAAAGGAGAAAATATAAAAATGCAGTAAATGAAGCAGGCAAAAAGGAATACAAACGTCTCAAAATGAGATCAACAGGAAGTGCAAAATGGCTAAGCAGGGATGGCTAGAGGACAAATGTAAGGATGTAGAGGCTTGTCTCACTAGGGGTAAGATAGATACTGCCTACAGGAAAATTAAAGAGACCTTTGGAGAGAAGAGAACCACTTGTATGAATATCAAGAGCTCAGATGGCAACCCAGTTCTAAGCAAAGAAGGGAAGGCAGAAGGGTGGAAGGAGTATATAGAGGGTTTATGCAAGGGCGATGTACTTGAGGACACTATTATGGAAATGGAAGAGGATGTAGATGAAAATGAAATGGGAGATAAGATACTGCGTGAAGAGTTTGACAGAGCACTGAAAGACCTGAGTCGAAACAAGGCCCCCGGAGTAGACAACATTCCATTAGAACTACCGACAACCTTGGGAGAGCCAGTCCTGACAAAACTCTACCATCTGGTGAGCAAGATGTATGAGACAGGCGAAATACCCACAGACTTCAAGAAGAATATAATAATTCCAATCCCAAAGAAAGCAGGTGTTGACAGATGTGAAAATTACCGAACTATCAGTTTAATAAGTCACAGCTGCAAAATACTAACGCGAATTCTTAACAGACGAATGGAAAAACTAGTAGAAGCGGACCTCGGGGAAGATCAGTTTGGATTCCGTAGAAATGTTGGAACACGTGAGGTAATACTAACCTTACGACTTATCTTAGAAGAAAGATTAAGAAAAGGCAAACCTACGTTTCTAGCATTTGTAGACTTAGAGAAAGCTTTTGACAACGTTAACTGGAATACTCTCTTTCAAATTCTGAAGGTGGCAGGGGTAAAATACAGGGAGCGAAAGGCTATTTACAATTTGTACAGAAACCAGATGGCAGTTATAAGAGTCGAGGGGCATGAAAGGGAAGCAGTGGTTGGGAAAGGAGTGAGACAGGGTTGTGCCCTCTCCCCGATGTTATTCAATCTGTATATTGAGCAAGCAGTAAAAGAAACAAAAGAAAAATTCGGAGTAGGTATTAAAATACATGGAGAAGAAATAAAAACTTTGAGGTTCGCCGATGACATTGTAATTCTGTCAGAGACAGCAAAGGACTTGGAAGAGCAGTTCAACGGAATGGACAGTGTCTTGAAAGGAGGATATAAGATGAACATCAACAAAAGCAAAACGAGGATAATGGAATGTAGTCAAATTAAATCGGGTGATGCTGAGGGGATTAGATTAGGAAATGAGACACTTAAAGTAGTAAAGGAGTTTTGCTACTTAGGGAGTAAAATAACTGATGATGGTCGAAGTAGAGAGGATATAAAATGTAGACTGGCAATGGCAAGGAAATCGTTTCTGAAGAAGAGAAATTTGTTAACATCGAGTATAGATTTAAGTGTCAGGAAGTAGTTTCTGAAAGTATTTGTATGGAGTGTAGCCATGTATGGAAGTGAAACATGGACGATAACCAGTTTGGACAAGAAGAGAATAGAAGCTTTCGAAATGTGGTGCTACCGAAGAATGCTGAAGATAAGGTGGGTAGATCACGTAACTAATGAGGAGGTATTGAATAGGATTGGGGAGAAGAGAAGTTTGTGGCACAACTTGACTAGAAGAAGGGATCGGTTGGTAGGACATGTTTTGAGGCATCAAGGGATCACAAATTTAGCATTGGAGGGCAGCGTGGAGGGTAAAAATCGTAGAGGGAGACCAAGAGATGAATACACTAAGCAGATTCAGAAGGATGTAGGTTGCAGTAGGTACTGGGAGATGAAGAAGCTTGCACAGGATAGAGTAGCATGGAGAGCTGCATCAAACCAGTCTCAGGACTGAAGACCACAACGACAACGAGCACTATGGGACTCAACTGCTGAGGTCATTAGTCCCCTAGAACTTAGAATAAGTTAAACCTAACTAACCTAAGGACATCACAAACATCTATGCCCGAGGCAGGATTCGAACCTGCGACCGTAGCGGTCTTGCGGTTCCAGACTGCAGCGCCTTTAACCGCACGGCCACTTCGGCCGGCCGGATGCTTACAGATGAACAAAAAACTCATCGAACGGATATTTTTCGGTAGCTGCTGGACCAATATGAAGCCGAAATTGACGATTTTGTGAACAGAATTTCACCGGAGATGAGACATGGTATCACCACTACGAACTGGAATGCAAAAGACAGTCCATGGATTGGCGACATGCAATTGGTCCGCCAAAGAAGAAACTCAAGACACAGCCGTCTGCAGGCAAAGTGATGTGCACAGTCTCTCGGGATAGCAGGGTGTGGTTCTTCCGGATGTCCTGAGTCTGAAGAAACTGTTAATTAAGCTTGCCACAAGACGACAGAGACTAAGCTGAAAACCAGAATTTAAAAGAGAGGAAGACTAACTTTCATTTGCAACGTGATAACGCCAGGCCCCGCAGCAGTTCTGTGACCACACAACACATTGCAGAATTCGGCTTGACTGTCTTACCATATCCACCGTACAGTCCTGATTTAGCAACTTCAGACTTTCATCTCCTTGGACCTCTGAAAGTCTGACTACATGGCGAACATTTTCAAGACTCGGCCGGTGTTGGCAAAGCTGTAAGGAAGTGGTCAGCCTCAGCTGATTCCGATTTTTACAAGCGCGGCATACAGGCCCTGGTTCATCGTTGGCAAAAGTGCACAACGAATGGTGGTGACTATGAGGAAAAATGACAGTCTGTAGCTGAAATATGTCTCCATTTTTCTGTGCTGTTGTGATTTATGTATCTGCTGTAGTTTCCATTAATAAAAACAGGAGGCATTACTTTCGGCATGACACTCGTATTCTTTACCAATACTTGCTGTTAAATCACCATAAATTCTTAAATTATTGAATTAATACAATTTGTCTTGAGAACTGTAGCTGCAGCAATTTCTAAAACTTAAAAAATGGGACAAGCAGTCAATTACAACTGAAAGTAATAGTCGATACACACGTGCAATTTATAAGTAAGCGTACTATATGCTGATAAATGTACAGGTATGGAAGAAAGATTTTAAACTTACAGTGTGATACGCAGGATGCTCAGAAGAGCTCTAATGATTTTCAATAAAAATGAGCCCGTAGATGATGGATAATCGTGGTTGACGAATCAGACTTCGGCTTCAACCCATTGACGAAATTGGAGCAGCTGATTTACAGGAAACACTTGTGTAAAACAAATCATTCTCAACAAGCACATTTTTGATCGGTGAAGTAAAATCGACTTCGGCCTTACATTAATACAACTGAGCAAGTTGTTTATGAAACACTCGGTATATATCTTTCGCAAATGCTAACCGAATGGTAACATTCGTGATCGTTGGAGATCTTGTAACTTAGTCACACGATCGAGCGTACAACTAGAATAGTAACACCACGTTCTTCCTTTACCAATCTTACTGGCGACCCCACGGGAGTCTACATTGCTCACTGAACTCTAACATAAAAAATGAAGCATCAAAGAGGGGAGACTAAAACATAATGAAACTTCAATCCAGAATGTCCGTGAGGTACACCTGTGCCGTCAGAGTTCCCTCAGTAACCAACAGACATGAACAGACATGCCATGACTCAAGGAGTAAAAACATCAGAAGAATGGGACACCTCCCAAGCTAGCCTCCATAATCGATGACAATGGTCACCAAGGGTAGTGCGAAATTGCTATTCGTCGCCGAAAACAATGCGACGTCAATCATCATCAGGCCATGCTACACAGTCACAGTACCTCTCCATAGGCAGCCGTTTGCGTTGCGGTGGTAAAAAATGGTTCAAATGGCTCTGAGCACTATGGGACTTAACATCTATGGTCATTGGTCCCCTAGAACTTAGAACTACTTAAACCTAACTAACCTAAGGACATCACACAACACCCAGCCATCACGAGGCAGAGAAAATCCCTGATCCCGCCAGAAATCGAACCCGGGAACCCGGGCGCGGGAAGCGAGAGCGCTACCGCACGACCACGACCTGCGGGCGCGGTGGTAAAGGTAGCCTACTCCTGGGACGCTGATTCCCTAGTCCTGCTGCTGATAGACCCCGACGAAAGGTGTGGGGTGATACAGTATGTCGCACTGGGTGCAGATGTGTAGAGGTTACGATGTACTTGGTGCACGGTAAAGCGCTCCTCTCTCGCTCAGACCCGGCCGACTGGAATCTTAACAACGAATATGCCTGTCCTGACGTTCGCCTGCAGTCAAATGACGGGCCACTGTCACATCCGAGTACCCCACAAATCTGGATTATGCTCGAATGTCAAAGAAGAACCCAATTGACGTCCCTTTCAGACTTTGACAGTTGCTAATAACACAGTCTCATGCTAGTACGTGGCATCGGTGTGCCTTTCACAGTGATCACTCAACGTCTGACGCTGTTCGCGGTCCTCATGTACCTTGAGAGGACTGATAACGACACTAAATACGAAAAACATCAATGAAATCTGGTGGTCGTTCTACCTGTCAGAGGGAAATGCAACTATAATCAGTTACGTAAAATGTATGAGTACGAAGTTAATCCGACCATGTTTTCTGGGTACTCACTTCTTTTGGGCAGGCAAAAATTTCAAACAAATACGTCTCTGCAATGCAGTTTCTTGGATGCTACACTAAAGCGATGAACTAATTATTGATGTAAAGGTATTAATGTTTCTACATGTAGTACCTTCTTGTGTAGTGGTAAAGCACGTCTCTGTGAACCGAGAGGTGGTGGCGTTGAATTCTCAACGATGCGAGGAGTCTCCAGGAACAACACTTGGTTCGAAATCCACGTTAGAGTTTATATCCCCTTTCCCGGCTGGATCACATGGGTGGATCAGGAACACGCAAGGCCCCAAAGTGCAGTCCAACTGACAGACATGCACTTTACCATTGAGCAACACTTAGTGCTGTAATGCGGGCTGTATGCGTTGCAGGAGGCTGAAACATCGTAGGTATGTTCATCAATCGTTGATCAAAAATTAATGACTCCACTTTCTGCAATCAGGTTAAAACAGGGCGCTGTAAGCACTCAGAAGGGAACTGAGCCATGCGTGGCTCATGTTACCGCCATCATCTATTTTACACCCTGTTTTTAACGTACTTCCACCTCACTACGATAATTTATGGTGTCACTCAGTTGCTGCTTTGCCTGACCGTGAGCGGCGCTAGCAGCGCGTATCAATATGTCCCCTCTCATAGTATCTTTGCTCGACTGCTATTACTTCCCGGTCGTTGTCTGTCGTAAGCGAGTTCGGGTCGTGAGCTCGGGCTGCCAGTCACTTGGAACGCGCCTGGAGCGCAGTGCGGACCTGCCAGTTGGGAGTTGCAGTGTGGCACTAGTGCAGTCGGGCTGGAGCAGAGAGGTCTGCGTCGACATGGCTCGCCCGACAATTGCCGCCACGCGTCACTTGAGCCGGACCACGGTCTTGGTGGATCATCGGTCGGTCGTCCTTCCGGACGGTTTGGCTCACCGATCGTTCATGAGTCGGCTGTGTGTGCGTGCATCGACTCCAGATTTGTCTTCGTGCGTGCTTAGTTACTGTTGGGTATCATTCAGGTCTTCGTGCAAGTGTTTGTCAGATTGTGTGTGTAGTTGGCGTTATTTCCACTGACGACTATTTTAGATGTTGTCGGCATTCTGAGAGGAGTCGGTCGGTTGGTGCCGACCAGGGAGGATATCTCCGTGCGGTGCAGTCGGCTGGGTCCGCTAGCGGTCCCTGAACAGTGTCGGAGCGTGTGTGGAGCTGCCCGATCGCTACGAGCTTCGTTGCTCAGCGACCCAGGACGTCAAAGTTGAGTGGTGTTTTAAGTACCCAAGCCACGTCCATTCATGTTGTGTGGTTCGTTTCGGTGGTTTGTTGTTGGGGAGGTTTTCCTGTGGGCAACACCGAGTGTTTGTACTGCTGAAATTTAGCCGCCATTCGGTGGAATTAACTACATTGGTTGACTACAATTCAAGTGCACCAGGGGAATTTTCTGCCTTGTGACCGTTAGTGTTTTGGTTATCTGCCCTGGCCACTGACGTAAATTCAGGCAGTGTTCTTTTTTGGTGGAGTTAACTATATTACCTTGTTTCAAATTTAAGTGTACCAGCGGAATTTTCTGCCTTGTGGCTGTTAGTGTTCCGGTTACCTGCCCTGGCCACTAACGTAATTTCAGTCAGTGTCCTTTCCTCACCTGTTGTCGCTGTCCAACATGGTGTGTAGTTTAGGCAGCTTAATATATATTTCATTGAGGATAATCACGTCCGTAACAGGTTGGTCTTTTAGTTTCCATGAAACGATTGGTGGCTAGCAAGTCCTTTGGTCGATCGGTCCGTGACTGTCTCTTGGTTGGGTTACCGACGGATCAAGTGTAGTTAGGCCCAGCACCATTCTCACCTAAGTGAACGTTAATGTTTCGAGGGCAGCCCCCACCCACCTCTGGAAGCGTCTGGGTGCAGTTGTCTGTACCGTCCTTTTCATGGGTATTTAATGGTCTGTTGGTTATTATAGCCGATGTTTAAAAAAATTACTAATAATTTTTTTACTGTGTTTTATGTAAATCAGGGGCCTTCAACCCGTATAAGTAAGTTTGAATTCTGGCAAGTGGATATTTTGCTGAAAGTTACTGTTGTCGTGCTATCTTTTCATTTAGTGTGCTGTCAGCCACTTAAAACTTAAAGGTTTGAATTTTTGGAAAATCAATTGTGGGCCTTCAGCGGCTTAAAACCTTATTTTTAAATTTAGTTATTGTCGTTGCATTGCTTTTTCATTTAGTGTGCTTTTGGCCACTTAAAACGTAAAGGTTTAAGGCCTTTTTTTAATTTAGGAAAAATCAGCTGTGGGCCTTCAGCCGCCTACAGTCTTATTCTTACAATTTCCCCTTAAGCGAAAATATTTCGGCCTTCTGCCTTAAAAAATTATGGTATATATTTTAAAATCTTCAAATTTAATTGTGAATACACTACAATTTTGAAGTGAAACTGACCGCCACCTTATTTGGCTCTTTCCACAATCCTAATCACCTGTCCTGCACTGCAGGTTTAGCGGGTGTTTCAGTAATGTTGATGCAAGAAAAGAAAACGTTTATACTGGCACGTTATTAGGATACGGCCACAAGTTACAACATGAGTTCAATATGGTCTCCCGATGTGGCAACGCGCTGCATTCGTAACACGGCATGGTCGACAACTGCTCGCAAAATATCTAGTGTAATCAGAGCGATACGTCGTCGTATGCTGTGCTTCGCATCAGGAAGAGTCCGGATACATCCCTGACAGAAACGACCTTTCAGATATCCCACAACCAGAAGTCTCATCGATTTAGGTCGGGGGCTCCGAAAGGTCACACGTTTTGAAATTGCCTAGAGATGAGGCGGTCGTTACCGAACGTTTCCCGCAACAACTCTTTTGCCAGACAAGCAATATGTGGTGTCGCTCCATCTTACATGAAAATAGCGGTGTAGACACACTTACTTTATTGCAAATCTGGAATCAAGAGTTGCACAAGGAGGTCATTATAACGTGCAGATGTCACTGTACACCAAATTGGCCCACGAGGTGTCATCTCCACGAAGGAAAACGAACCGACGATGAAGGAGCTTGCGAAACCACACCGCACACCCACATGCAGGGTAAGCCCAGTCCAATGGATGGTCCTGCACAACACGTAGCGGAGTGGAATGCAATATGCGACGGTTCTGTGCATTTACGGCACCGTGTAGAGTAAAATTTGCCTCGTTTGTCCAAAGAAAACTCCCCGACCACATATTATTATTTTCAATGCGTACCAAAAAACGTAGGGCAAAGTCAGGGTGTTTTAGTCTTATTGGGGCTTCATTTTGAGTGCATTGAGAATCTTGTAGGGATACAAGTGTAAAGTACTGCAGTGTTTCTTATACGGATTTAATGGAATTTATATCCCATGGAAATATTACCATGAATTCAAACATAAATCTGTTCACACATGAATTTAAACTGGCTGAAAGTGCAACACCCTCATTTAACGTAATGCTTCGGTGGAGGCTCCATTATGCGGAATAAAATATAAAAAAGATAAATTTTAGTAATTATTTTTACTCCCTTATTTAATTGTGATGATCTGTGCTCTCTAGGTGTATCATTGCAACAGACCAGCGAGAATGTTGCATGGCGACATTATTTGGCGGATTACGACCGATCTGACACATTACGCATTTCCGTTAAACATAGCCCGAACCACGAATAGAAAAGATCGGAAAGATTATCTCATGGACGTATAGATTTGAAATGATGGCTTAAGCGACGAATAAGCACTATCAGTATTCGTTCGTTGCCACTAAACAATCCTCCCGCAACTTCTCTCTAATACGGCCTGAAACATTATTTTAGGAAACACACAATAAAAATCAAATATGACAAGGATGGACTAGGAATAGGCATCGAAATAATTACACTGCTGCTTAACATAAATTCACCGTTATCATTCAATTAAATAACAAAAACATGAGCGGCACTTACGTAATAGATCTGCTACGACTAACTAACTAGGCTGAAGTTTAAGAGGTTAGTCAGAAATAATAAATATGCAAAGAAGTGAGATACTGAAGTACGAAGGACTGACGAGGTGCGCTTGAAGTCCTCGAAGGCTATAGATACAGCGATAAGGAATAACTCAGTAGGCAATACAGTTCAAGAGGAATGGACATCTCTAAGAAGAAAAACGTATGTACAAAGAAGGTAACTGCGATGAAACCATGGGTAACAGAAGAAATACTTCAATTCATAGATGAAAGAAGGAAGTACAAAAATGTTCGGGAAAATTCAGGAATATTAATATTAGTTGCTGTGGAATGAAATAAATAGGAAGTGCAGGTCAGCTAAGACGAAATGTCTGCATGAAAAATGTGGAGATATCGAAAAAGAAATTTCTATGTGATGGTCTGACTCAACATACAGGAAAGTCAAATCAACCTTCGGTGAAATTAAAAGCAAGGGTGGAAACACTAAGAGTGCAACGGGAATTCCATTCTTAAATGGAGAGGAGAGAGCCGATAGGTGGAAAGAATACACTGAAGGTCTCTATCAGGAGGAAGATTTGGCTGAAGTTAGAGAAGAAGAAACTGAGTTGATTGAGAACAGATAGAATTTAAGAGAGCTTTGGAGGACCTAAGATCAGATAAGACGTAAGGGATAGATAACATTCCATCATAATTTCTAAAATCATTGAATAAAGTGGCAACAAAATTATTATTCACATTGGTGTGTAGAATGTATGAGTCTGGAGACATGCCATCTGAATATCGGAAAAATATATTACACACAATACCGAAGACTGCAAGAGCTGACAAATGCGAGAATTATCGCACAAATAGCTTATCAGCTCATATATCCAAGTTGCTGACAAGAATAACTTACAGAAGAATGGAAAAGAAAATTGAGAATATGTTGTATGACTATCAGTTTCGCTTTTGGGAAGGTAAAGGCACCAGAGAGGCAATTTTGACGTTGCTGTTGATAAAGGAAGCAAGACTAAAGAAAAATCGAGACACGGTAATAGAATTTTTCGACCTTGAAAAAGCGTTCACCAATGTAAAATGGTGCAAGATATTCGAAATTTCGAGAAAAATAGGGATAAGTTGTAGGGAGAGACGAGTAATTTGCAACATGTAAAAGAGCCAAGAGGGAATAATAAGAGTGGACGACCAAGAACGAAGTGCCCTGATTAGAAAATGTGTAAGATGTAGCCTTTCGCCCCTACTATTCAATTGGTACATCGAAGAAGCAATGATAGAAATGAAAGAAAGGTTCAGAAATATCAATGATACTATTCGCTGGTGACATTGCTATTTTGGGCGAAAGTGAAGATAAATTACATGATCTGTTGAATGGAATGAACTGTCTAATGAGTAATGAATATGGAGTGAGAGTAAATCGAAGAAAGACGAAAGTAATGAGAAGTAACAGAAATGAGAACAACAGGAACCTAACGTACGGATTAATGGTCACGAAGTAGATGAAGTTAAAGAATTCTGCTACCTAGGCAGTAAAATAACCAATGACGCTCGGAGCAAGGAGGACATCGAAAGGAGATTAGCACTAGCAAAAATGCCTTTCCTTGCCAAGAGAAGTCCACTAGTTTAATACATAGGCCGTAATTTGAGGAAGAAATTTCTGAGAATTTACGTTCGGAGAAGAGCATTGTGTCGTGGTGAAACATGGACTGTGGGAAAACGCGAAAAGAAGAGAATCTAAGCATCTTAGATGTGGTGCTACAAACGAATGTTGAAAATTTGTTGGACTGATAAGGTAAGGAATAACGAGACTCTGCGCAGAATGGGAGAGGAAAGGATTTTGTGGAAAACACTGACAAGCACAAGGGACCGGATTAGGACATCCTTTCAGACGTCAGGGAATGACTTCCATAGTGCTAGAGGGAGCTATAGAGAACAAAATCTCTAAAGGAAGACAGAGATTGGAATACATCCAGCAAATAATTGAGGACGAAGGTTGCAAGTGCTGCTCTGAGATGAAGACTTTGGCGCAGGAAAGAAATTCGTGGCGGGCCGCATCAAGCCAGTCAAAAAGACTGATGTCTCAAAAAATAATAGAAACAAAGGAAAAGGTGGCTGAGAAGAGAGAGAGAGAGAGTGAGTGACGTTCAGGTTTTACTCAAGACAAGAGAAGGAAGTGCGCTCTGTTGTTCAATAGAGAGCAAAAATTAATTACATATCACTGCTTTTCAAAGACGATTCGTTAACACATAACAAAATCTTCATATCACTTTACGCAGTTATTTACACAGAGAAAAAATAAATATTTATCATGCTTGAAGGATATCCACTGAGGTTTGGGCTATTTTCATTCCTTGTCCATACAGGAGTAATCCTTCAGTGCGCCCCGAAATCTTTTGAACTGTTGACCAGTGAAGAGAAAATTCCATTTCGACCACTGGCTGCAGAATCTTAGACATGTGCTGCACGGTGGCTATAGCTACAGCAACTTCGTCAAAAGCCTCCATGAGTCGCCACCCTCTTCCTGCTGCATCACCTACTTCACCTGTTTCTTCCAATCTTTTGATCATACTGTTTCGCCCACTTGCTAACATGGGGCCTCTTCGCACCCATTTCTGTCGGCGACATTCCCGTAATGCATCGATGCTATTGCTGCCGTCTGAGAAAAAAACTGTAGAAGCAAATTGATGATGATGTACAGTAACCAGCCACAAATTGGTTTCAAATTACTTTATTTGAAAAGTACCGTTACCAGTTTCGAATGTTTCACAATTCATCATCCGACGGTTTAGTCATGGTTTATTCAAAATAAATTAGACATTGCTTTCGTGTGAGTTGCCCTACGATAAACAATAATTCGCAAATATAAAAATGCAACCAAAAGGGTGCGCTGCGTATTTTTATTAACCTAAAGCCAAATTATATCTGGTTGCTATACACCATCAACAATTTGCTTCATATAACAGCCATGATCTCCAACTAAGTCTTTACTTGGAAAAATTGCATTAAACTTTACAAGCAGTTCACAGTCTTCCGTATGAATAGCCAATGTATTTCGTATGAAAACAGCCCACTACCGGTGACTTCACAAAAGACATCAACACGGGTCACCAAGCGAAAGACAGCATACTGACATCCAAATAGGAAACCTTCCACATTCTGACTGCTTACTGCGTCCGGATGGCTGAAAAGGAAGTGTAATTAAGAATTTTTCAACGTACTTCGCGATCGCAACGATTACTGAACATATCTACGATGTTTCAGCGCCATACAGTGTATAAGACCCACACTGCAACACTCGAAACGCCTCTAGTTTAATTTTAACCGTCTAGTCTATTGAAACATATCCTATATTTTACTGTTATTTTGTTAAAATCGTATGCTTCTGTGGAACATTAAAATTTTAAGTGACTGTAAATAACAGTAAAATTTGTAGAGGTGGTGAGAGATACGGTAACAAACTGTTCGTCCCTGCAGAAACGAACCCTGGATCTTTTCCTGTTTGCTATATCTGTGAACTATAGCCGTGCAAAAGATCAAAATCAGTGACGCGTTGGATGTGAGGTTCCCATGTTAGAGCCAATGAGATCGTAATTCCAGTCAGTGGCCTGGGGCCTTATTCTGTATCGTTCATACCGATCGGTGTAGTAGGTTAGTCTCGCTAGTGACGTCATTTTCGGTTCTTTATCGAAATATCCTATTGTGTAAGCTTCTGAGTATTGTTACCAAACGGTTCTCCCACAGATTTTACGACAATTGTACCGAGAGGTTTTGGATTTCGGTCTGGCCCTGTCGATCGGTGAGCTGTGGTTTATGTACACCTATAATTTGTTATTTTCAACATATTTAGCGGTTCTAGCTTTGGATTTAGTGATTGTGTTGCTAAAGAATCACCAGAGGACACATTCAATTGGAAAGTGAATTCGTAATAGACTATTTTCCTTTGTTAGAAATATGGTTAGGCTAGGTTGTTACTGTGAATGATTACATAAAAAAAACGTTTTCTGTCAATATTCTCTCAAAGTACTTGTTATTTTTATGCAAATAAGTGTTTAAAGATCATTAAATATCAAGACATCGACTCTGCTAAGGTATATTACATGAGTGTGAACTGACGTTAGTAGTGCCTTTGTGTACATTTCCCACAAATAGGTAGGTTAGTAATTATCGAAACGTGTTTACAACTTTCAAGTAACAATGGAAAGCAATTACATGAAGCCTGATATTGGAAACCTTCCAAACTGTCACGCATTTATGACTCATGGAGCACCGTTTGGCAACGAAGTCAGCCTACGTTCCTCTACGCAATACTACAACAGATGAGCACTGCGTTGCTGTTGTTTGGCGTGGCCAAGTGGTTAGCGAGCGGGAATGCTATTCCAAATATCGCGGTTTCGCGTATGGGTGAATGCAAAAAAATTTTTTTCCTCCTCTTATATGCAACACTTCTGGGACATTGTTATTCGTGTAAGTTAAGATTTTTCTGTAATATTTGTTAGTACTTATATGTAAGAGCGCACTTTCTCAGTAATGATTTCGTGATTTCTGAGTGTTCAAAATACGAAACATGAAATTGTTGGAGATGAAATTGCTGTGAGTTTAACAACCGACAGTGACCTTTATATTTTCTCCTGTCAGAAATAATTCACCATTTTTTCCGAATGCGTAGCGACAGGAATCTAAGAGCACAACTTAAATTACTGGGAATCTAACTAGCAGCAGTCATCTTCACAACCTTGCTTGTCATAAATATTTATCTGCGATTTCCCGCATCTCGTGGTCATGCGGTAGCGTTCTCGCTTCCCACGCCCGGGTTCCCGGGTTCGATTCGCGGCGGGGTCAGGGATTTTCTCTGCCTCGTGATGGCTGGGTGTTGTGTGCTGTCCTTAGGTTAGTTAGGTTTAAGTAGTTCTAAGTTCTAGGGGACTGATGACCGTAGCAGTTAAGTCCCATAGTGCTCAGAGCCATTTGAACCATTTATCTGCGATCGGGTCCTCAACCACAGTAGATAGAGATGAAATATTTTTTGACAGTAGCACCATATACGAAACATTTTAATTCATGGAATGCATGCTATAAACTTCGAAGAACTGGAGGACATCTCGAAAATGCCTTTTTTTTCCAATTTCGTTTTTAAGACCCAAATCGGTGACGCATCGTATAGGGAAGTGGGCTGCTTAATAATATGGATCTCTAGGAGCGTGTTATAACCACATTCTGTTTAACTTCTTATTCTTTGAAACTCACAGAATCAATTTTTCGGGTGTTTTTATACGAGTAGATGTATTAGTACAATGTGGTACTACACACTAAACCTAACCCATTTTCCGAAACGTAGAATGCAAAACACGATGTCAACGTGAATGAGAGTAAGATGATATAATGCGGCATTTACGACAATCTGCAGAATACAGTCAAATACGCTATCGTTATTATGCATGCATGGAAACATGCGGTCATTGAAACTGTAAAAAATTTTATGCATGAATCATGGAAATGTATATACTGTGCCTGATACTGTTAAGGAGGAGGCAAGGGCGATGAAGGCGGGCACGTAAGCTCGATGGAATGCGGCGTAATGCGTTATGGCAATGTAAACGCAATTTTCGGTACTTGGAAGAATAGCATGCCTGTGTCGTCCGCTAGCCACTTTGTGTTCGTGGCGCTGTGCGCGCTGCAGTGCGCATGCGCGGATCTGCGGCTGCTTGCTTTTGATTGGCTTGTGCGACACGAACCGACAACAGCGCTTCGGTTCTCTAGACCCGAACGGTATCGCTACCGAAATGCATACTGAATAACGCAGAGACTCTAATTTGAGTACTCGACCGTTCGGTGCTATTGAGTACCGAAACGATCGGCACAATGGCGGGAAGATACAGAATAGGCAGCCTGGACGGAAATGTAATGCAGGTCTTAGAGAGAGAGTGGGACCGCCATCAGCGTTATAGAGAGACGACGAGTGCGGCAGACAGGTCGCTGCAGATGCAGTGGGGCGCGGCGCGGCCGCCATCCGTCTTCATCAGCTGTAACACGCCTGCGGGCCGGAGTGATCCCAGCTGATCCTGCCTCGGGCCGCACTGCGTGCAGACTGCGTCACAGCCAGTACAGCGGCAGCGGCAGCGCGCCGAATAATGCGGCCCATTATACGCGCGCCTCGCGGTGCTGATTGGCCGGGCGGCGCCCGCGGCGGCGCATCGATCACGTGATTAACACGCCGGCCGCGTCGCGCCGAAACACCGCGCGGCGCCTCTGGGGGGAATGTTAAACGGGCAGTCGCTTCGTTCTTGGTGGGCAGCAGTTAGTACCATGTCCGGAGCATCATCAGTTATTAACTGGCTTTACACACGAGAGGGTTTCTACGACGGTCCAGAGCCGCAGGCCAGTTCCGCTGATAATCCTGACGAATCTGGCCTGCCAATCTCAGGCGCTTCGTTTTCCACTAGGGCTGCATTCACTGTGACACCGACAGCGATCGCCATACCCCATCGCCAGAGATCAGCCTATAATACATAGCCCGAATGCTTCGTCACCCGATAGCATCGGAGATAGTCACTGTACATCCGATCTCTTTCGCCTGTTTTTGGCGGCATCAAGGGAATTTCGTTATGTTAATCTCTGTTAAGGAGGTTAGAATCCATTTCAACTTTCGTAGGCGTGGTGGACGTCACGACATCTCTGTGCTCGGAGATGAGTGCTGCATTGCGGTTTTTTCTATCGGAAAGACGTTCGTGCTTGTCAGTGAGCGACATGTGGCTAGAAAAAAAAAAAGACGCTCTCTCCTGTGTTATTTGACTAACCACACAAATTTTATGAATACAGGGTGAATCACTTAAAACTTGCACCGGTTATCACGGAATGGACTGGTAGTCAGAGGCTCGTATTGTTGGCCAACAATACTGAGAAAATAATACTTAGAAAATGTACTTTTTATGTCAACATGTACTTTAGATGGAACAGTGCCTATTGACAGTAACGGACTAAAAGTAAGATAAATTACAATGCCAGGGGCGTTTGTTTCCGAAATGTAGTGCGATTCGTTTACGAGTTACCGTATTTTGTAAAGTTTCCGCACTGACACTTATTTGTACCATTCAACTTGAGTAGTTACGAGTTACCATGTTGTTTTCTCACAAAAATGTACTTCTCTGGTTCTTAAGGGCACTGCAGCTTGCTAGTCAGTGTGTGATAGTCCAAGCAGAAGGTCGTGAGTGGGTGATGAGATTCACCAATGCAGAAAAAGCTGACGTGTTGATAGCGTACGGAGAGTGTAGGACGAACGCAGGTCGCTCTTCTAAGGTGCTTGCGGCAAGACATCCCAATAGATATCAACCATCTCGGCAGTGTTTTTATCAACCTCTTCAACCATTTACTTGAAGCGATAGTGTAACACCTAGACATTGTAACAAAGGGTAACAAGTGCCGACAGTAGAGCGGGAAATTAACGTTCTTGTTGCTGTCATCACGACTGCTAGTGATACGAGGACGTTGGGATCCAGCACGACGTTCCGTATTACCCTCCCGAACCCACCGATTCCATATGCTGCTAACAGTCATTGGATCTCGACCAACGCGAGCAGCAATGTCGCGATCCGATAAACCGCAATCGCAATAGGCTACAATCCGTCCTTTATCAAAGTCAGAAACGTGATGGTACGCATTTCTCCTCCTTACACGTGGCATCACAACAACATTTCACCAGGCAACGCCGGTCAACTGCTGTTTGTGTATGAGAAATCGGTTGGAAACTTTTCTCATGTCAGCACGTTGCAGGTGTCGCCACCGGCGCCAACCTTGTGTGAGTGCTCTGAAAAGCTAATCATTTATATATCAAAGCATCTTCTTCTGTCGCTTAAATTTCGCGTCTGTAGTTCGTCATCTGCGTGGTGTAGCAATTTAAATGGCCAGTAGTGTATTTAAGCTAGAACAGGTTCACAGGGTTTATTGCATTAGACTGTTTATTCTGATACATTTTAATTACTTCAGATGTTGTGTAAGGTTGTCTGTGGTACGTGTTGGTGAAAGTGTTAGCTGTCTGAGTGAGTGTGTGTTTCCGTGCCGCTGTCTGTGTTGGTGCACGAATTGGAACTGCTGTCTTACGTGCTTCGTGTGTGTTGCAGTTTTCTGTTATACGGCCGTGTCTGTCTGTATTCGTCATGTAATGTACTTGATACATCATAAGCGATTTTATTTAGTATTTCCCTCTCGTGTTTGTCTCTTGTTGCCTGTATGTTCCCCACATGTACAAGCAGCAGTCTGGCTGCGGCAACGCGGTGGAAGTATGCAGGTAAGGGGCAAGACCTGTCAGAAAGTGGGATTGGTATGGCCCAGTCTCAGACGTTCCCTGATGTCCTGGACGAAATCCTACGGCCCTTATCGCTTAACTCGCATTCCCTTTGCCAGGTGTCGACCGGCCATTTAACGAGTTGGTGCTTCTCAGTAATGTCCTGCCCGGTAATCTCGATTACCTTCTCTTGTGTTCCCGCCTCAGCCAGTACAATGTAGCCCCAAACCCGAATGGTTAGGTCGATAGGGAAGGTTCAAAGCACCACGCAGAGTGACACCACTGACGCGATGTTGAAATGTCCAGACAGCCTAACCAGGGCACTTTCCTGCCCTCGCCGCATGACGTTTCGATTCGTCACCAGAGTTTCTCCGTGGGGCCATGCACTGGCTGCAAAACGTACCACAAATACTAAGAGCGCCCAATGGTAAGTTCTCAGTGCGTGTAACGGTACCCCTAAGTGTGTTATGTTGAGTCTGTCCAACTTGTGCATGATCTTCGCAGCCCTGTCAGTCGTTGTTCTTACGTGTTCGTCAAAGGACAGTCATTCGTCGAGTTTCATACAAAAGTGTCGTGTTTTCCGTTGTCTGTGTATGCTAATGTCGTGTAGTTTTAAGGTTGGATTACTTTCTCATCTTCCTGTGACCTGGAAGTCAAGGAAAGCAGGATTTGGCTACGATTGTGGACGGGGCAGTAATCAGTTACTATTGGTTCCCTTTAGCAATTACACGCATTCATTTTAAAATCGTACTCCAAGACTCAGCAATAAATAAGATATCAGGCGATACTAATCAAGGAATAAAGAACTGTGTAATTAATAACGCATTCAATGCAGTAGATTTTTTATGGCGTGTACTATAGTATAATAAAATAATGGAATAGATGATAATAAAATGCGTGGCTTTTTAAAATGTATTGAATTAATGAGATTAATTTTTCGGCGTGAATGACAAGCACAATAAGCTGAGCTATGCCTGGAAATAAGTCCGTATTAGTTCATATTATTTTGCAGGGCGGAGTAGTTTCTTTCTCCGCTGTAGATTTGTGCTTACCATTCTTTATAATACTACGTTTGGTCGCCGCGTTCACCTTTGAAGTCTTGACCGTGTTCCTATTAAACTTATCGGATCTTCGTAATTTTCCAAAGTACACAGGTGGGCTTCAGTTATTGTAATTATTGTACTATTTGAAATAACAACTCACACGACCTTTCTGTTAATAAAACAATACTGTATTTTTCCAAACGGTGCACATATGAAATCCACACTCCTCACTTATTCATAGTGACCCCAAAATGGCGGTCTACAATTACTCGCTAAAAAATTGACGTGCTTCTCACTCTTTCACTAGCTGAGCGCGAATCCCTCCTTCCTCCTACCGGTACCAGAAAAAATCCTCTGTTTATTAACAACTGAAAGTCAAAAATACGTGACGGTAGGCATAGGCTCTATGATGGGCTACCGCTTCATCTTGTCTCTTTGCCTTTAAGGAAGACGAAAACATAAAGGAAATGCAAAAGGTTTATCACAGTACCAGCGAATCCAGGACTGTAGTGCATGCTCAACAGGCCAGTTGCGACAGGCGACGGATTTCTGGAATAGCGACTGTGTCTCGCCAAAAATACGTTGTGTGGCGTTTTTAAGATATTATTTGATTGTATTACACTGTAAACTTTAGATAGCGCGGGTTCGATTGCGCTAGCAGATTGTCCTAGCAGTCATAATCGTACCACAAAATATTGTTACAGTATTACATGTCACATGTTGGACTCTAAAGATGATTGCTAGCAGAATCTAAACTGGTCACATCATTTCATACCCGCGCGATCAAATCAATCTAGATCAGTCACATCACCTTATTCACATCACCTTATAATTCGTAACCTTCGCAATGTAGACAAGTAAAGGATATATTAAACTTTACGATAACTTTTCCACATTCTGGGCCATGTCCAGCCTTATATCACTGTAGCACATTTCCAGGGTTTGAAGTTCACTTTATTGTGTAGAAGAACTTCCTACAGCCGACAGTAGGATGAAAATTATGGCGTCCTCTAGCAGTTTGTGCGCTTTGTACACATATTTCTCGAACGAAATCCCGCACAATATGAGTGAGAAAGTGGGCTGCCGAAAGGGAACGTGGCAGTAAGAAGGGCATGACTTTGTCTCCAAGATAGCCAGACGGGCTATTAGGTGGCTTCGTTTCATATCTGTTAGCACTTTGCAAATTGATGTAGATCATACGGTACAGCAAACTACATTTTAATTCTTAATGGTGCTTCAGGGTATTCTATCGAGTAGTTGTTTCCAGAACGAGATTTTCACTCTGCAGCGGAGTGTGCGCTGATATGAAACTTCCTGGCAGATTAAAACTGTGTGCCGGACCGAGACTCGAACTCGGAGCCTTTGCCTTTCGCGGAGAAGTGCTCTACCAACTGAGATACCCAAGCACGACTCACGCCCCGTCCTCACAGATTTACTTTCGCTATTTCAGTGGATGTGACCGAGCAGAAGTAATACGTCGTTGCATGTAATTGGATGTAGTTTATATGTCCTTATAGACAGCGGCTTTCAGCTTTTCCCACTGAAAAATGCCTGCAAGTCTCAAATCCGGGGCACGCGCCTCTGTGTCCAGTCCAGCGATTTGGCAAAAAACCGTGGGGACATTCTGCAGGTCTTCGTGCACTGTGGGCTGAATATCCATCACTTTGGTACCATACGTTCCTCCCAGTCTGTTCTAGCATCCGTGTAAGATGATCTATTAGGTCGCAGCGGTACCTGTGCATATTCAGTGTTCCTTCTACAGCGCTACAAACAAGAGCTACAAAATACACGAGAAGAACATTGGACCCCACACATGCTGAAACAGCTCCAAACCAACATTTGGGAGGAGCATCTCAAAATACAAACGGAGCGTCTAAAGACGTCAGTAGTCTTAGCAACGCTGAGACGAAATGACGATATGTAACAGAGGGGTGGAGAACTTCTGCGGAATTCCTCCTAAACAAACTCCCCGACGACGATCAACAGTGGCATGAACAGATTCATACTGAACAACGAATATAATGAACTCTTGCTATGAAAATGGTGCCGTCATATTCCGCTTGCATGTGAGGAGGTCGCACTTGCGATTGCCAAACTAAAGAACAATAAAGCCCCTGGGCCTAATGGTATCCATTCCGAGACGCTGAAAAATGTCGTTCCACAGACTGTTCCATACCTGACGGATCTACTAAACGAAATCTTATGGCTGGGACAGGTACTTTCCAGACCGCTCTGGAAAGCAGCAAATGTTGTCATAAATAAAAAACCAGAGGACAAGGATCTTTCAGATGCAAAAACGTATATACCTTTACGCTTAATTAATACCTTGGTTAAGGTCCACATGTTCGATTAACACTTTGGCCAAGGTCGAGGAACGTCTTCAGTGCGATCTATAGCAAATGCATTGGCAGCTTCTTGGCGTTAGTCCGCATCAGTTTGATTTCAGGGCCGGAAAATCTACAAATGACGCACCAAATAAGGTACTAATTACTGTTAATAACATAGGAAACAAATACACAGTTGCTATACCGATAGACATTTTGGGCACCTTTGATAATATATAGTGGCCCTCATTGTTTGGAAGACTCAGAGAGATACAGGTACCTAAGGTACTTGACGATAGCTACTATAGAAACAGGTTGGTTGAATGGTGCATAGGAAATCAGAAAGTGATTAAAGGAATCAGCAAAGGTTGCCCGCAAGGATCAATCTGTGCCCCTGTCTTTTGGGATGTCGCCCTTGGACACCTCCTACATAAACTGGATGGGGATAACTGTGCGAACTTTACGGTAGCATATGCATATGACCTTCTCTAATAAAATTTTCAGACAATTCTTGTCTATATGATATACCTTCCAAATCTAGATTATCTTGAAATTCTCTCATGAAATCGTAAGTTTTTATCACACAGTATTTCTTTCCAGATTAATTTAACCTGAAAGTTTTTAATAAAATCGTCAGACAAAACTTGTCTTTGTGATATATCACTTCAGCTCAGTTTGTCTTGAAATTCTCTGATAATTCCTTCAGTTAATTGTTTTGGAACACAGATATAAGACTCTAATTTACTTTATTTTGAAATTCTCTCATAAGATCTTCAGGTAAGACGGTATAATTTTCATTTACCCAATTGTTGTGTGTATTATTAGCTCCAAACCACCTGACATATACCTTTCTTTCCCAATACATTTCCAACAAGACATATCTGAGGATGTCTTGTCTTCTGTAATTCATACTAATAAAAGTTTCCTATTATTTGTTCACCACTTAAGTCTTTCAATTTATGTGTGATTGGATTGAAACGAATAACATATTCATTTTAAAAACATTCTGTTGACCATTTGGCTGTTTAATCTTTTTCAGAAAGGACTTAAAGTTTGCTGATCTGACTTTATCTCCTTTTTTAAAGTTATTTTTTCCTTTAGCCACTACAACAATTGGTTAATATTTACTTTAATTAACTTCTAACAGTTTCATTTTTACAGTTATATGTTTTGTGGCTTTATATTCCTAACATTTTCGAAATTGGTACAGCCTGTATATAATTTCCTTGAAGAGAAAACTTTTTTCACATCTCTTCTTTTAGTGTTCTATCAAATCGTTCAACAACAGATGCTTTTAATTCTGTAAAAGCTGAATAATGATTATTATTATATTTTTTCGTAAATTCTAGAATATTTGTATTATAAAATTTTTAACACTATGTGTTTGGTAAGTTTTTGGTGACTTCACTCTAAATATTTTTTTCAAAAGCATCGACTACATTTTAGCTGTTTTATCTTTAACTGGAATAGCTCCAGCATATTTTGAAAAAACTTCCATGACAGTTAATAAATATTTATATCTTTTATTTATTTTTGAAATTCCTTTTAATTTTCCAGAATGCATTTCTAATAGATCTGCTTGCCATAACCCATCTATATTGAGAGAAATTACATTTCTTCTATCAAAATTTTCACATTGGTACATGTAATTCATTAATAACTTCTTTGCATGAATGTATTCCTTCATCTACAAAATATTTTAATGGGTTTACTCTTTAGTTTCACATGCTGTACAAATTCCTTCAATTCTTAGTCTTCCATTTTTAGTTGCTGCTCTTTAAGGATTGTGTGTGTCAGTAAACCTTTTACACTTCGAACAGTAGATATGATTTTCCATTTATATAGAATACAAATTTAAGAAGATTTAAATTATTTCAACAAATATGATTAACTTTACATCAACTGGAACAGTTTTAACAGAATATTTTTATTGTACAGTACAAAAAGTAATTTGTTTACTATCATAGACACTTACTGCAAACCAAAATCATTAGAAGATAATACTTTATTTATATTTCGACCAATAATATGAATTTTTTAAGAATGAATCTATAGTCCAAAATCTGTATATTTTGTCACCTCCAGTCCTAAAAATAAATTCAATAATTTGGCTATCACACACTTTTTTATAAGATTACTTAGATCGTTTAAGAATGGAGTTAAGTCTGTTTTATTAACAGATTAACAACTACATGAACAGATTAACAACTAAATTAGAAGGTAGGAGACGAGGTAATGGCAGAAGTAAAGCTGTGAGGACAGGGATTGAGTGGTGCTTGGATAGCTCAGTTGGTAGAGCACTTGCCTGCGAAAAGCAGAGGCCCCGAGTTCGAGTCTCAGTCCGGCACACACTTTTAATCTGCCAGGAAGTTTTACATTAAAAAACTTGTATATTCAGGTTTTTTTAATTCTTTTTCTGAGTAAAAATTTGTTTTATAAAGATCAATAATTTTACAATCCCCACCACCTTTAATCAAACTGCAGTAAGAGCCACCATTTGCTGAAGCAGTCTCTGGACTGCATGCTACTCCAGCTGGCGCTAGTTCAATAACCGTACCTAATTTTCGTTTTATATACATGATAGCTCTATCTGCAGTTGCATCTATTTTTTCTCCTAATGAAGTATCATTTGCATGAATTCTTTGTTTTTCAGATAACTGAAGTTTTTTATCTGCTTTGTAGCTAGATACGAAATCTTTGTTATTTATATGGCCAATATCATGTTTTTACAGGCTTCAACTAATGGATAAATTTGTGGTCCCACGCCTACTGTACTGATGATCTGGAAGATGCATCTCAAATCCTTTGGCATGTTTTTCACTTTTCCAAAATCTAATCACATACAGAATTGTTTTAGGATTATTGACTATCAAACCAGTAAATTTATTTGTTAACAGTTGTGCTATGCCAACTTCTTCATTATGATAATTTTTATTTCCAGTTGATTCTTCATCATGAATTATTGCTAACCTATCGATTAAATTTCTAACATTATTTACCCAAACATATTCAACTCGCTTTTCTGTCAATTTTTAACTAAACATTTGCCTGTTTTTGTATATGAATAATCTGAATCTGATGATGGTTGATATAAATTTGAAAAATAGATTATAACAATTTCTTTTATCAGTTTATTGTATTTTTTACCTGTACTTGATTATCTTTTATTTGGGTTACTATCAGAATATAAATCCTCTGAACCATACAATATATCTGCATAATTTGGTAAATCAACAGAATAAAATTTTTCATCCGTATCATCGACAGTAATTTGTTTTTTAGTTAACATATTCATTAGACCACCTGTGCCTTATATTCTTTTGTACGAATTTTTAATCATTACCATTGAAATAAACTGCAAAAAAGGCCCTACAAATTTAAATCTATCAAAGGGTTTTAATTCAAAAGTTGGAGCTTCATTATGGTAAATACACTTTAACATCCTCTCACTAAAATTATTATTTTAAACATTATCCTCATTTATTTTTTTATCAGAGTGCATCTCCATTATTTTTTTAAAGCACCTTTTTCCTCTTCTGTATATTTATTCAATGGTGCTTGAATTTCTGATTCACTTCATGTAAAGTCATACTTATCAGGAATTCATCAGACAAATTGTATAGTATTCTAATTGACAAAAAATCTCCAAATTCTTCTAGATGAGGATGTTCATTATAAAGAAACATTTCTTTTTCTACTTCTCTATTTTCTTCAATAGCTTTCAAAACATTATCAAGTAAATTTCACTTCCTTGTTTTACATGTTCAAAAGTAACAATAATTGGTTGATCGTATGTATACTGTTCATACTTTGTTCATTGTTCTTTTTCCCAAAGCTTGAATTTTGTATCAATTCTTCAGCTTTCTTTCTATTTCGTCTAGTTTTTTTAACAACTTCTGAGTTGTATTTTGCTATACATTACTTACAAATAAAAACATTAATTAAGGAATTTATCATCTAAAATTTATATTTAACAGTTATGTTTCAATGAAATTTTGAATTTTATTTTTGAACTTATTCATTCTCTTTTCTATCCATCTCTATTGTAAATTGTTCATTCCAATATTTACTACACATATGTTTAAAGTCATCAGACTGTAAATCAGCATCAAGAAACTCATGATAAATACATATTAAATTTGTCCCAACTTGTCTCAAAAGAATTAAAAGATCATAATTATTTCTTGACTAACTGTTTTGCTATTTTTGAGTAAATTTGAGTTAAACAAAAATATTCTATTCATTTATGTCTTCCTCTAGTAACATATTCTCTAACTACATCCTGATTCTTATACAATTTAAATTTGTCCCATCTCGTCTCAAAAGAATTAAAAGATCATAATTATTTCTTGCCTAACTGTTTTCCTATTTTTGAGTAAATTTGAGTTAAAAAAATATTCTATTCATTTATGTCTTCCTCTAGTAACATATTCTCTAACTACATCCTGATTCTTATGTATGAAGTCAACAAATACTACTGCTGAACAATGTAGACATTTATCTAATGGGATAATTTCTTCATTATTGTCAGTGACAGTAGTAATTTTATCGTTGTGGTTATCTTTAATTTTTCACATTTTTAAAAAATCCTTGATATTTAGGTTGGTTTAAAATTTTTGAGTGAACATACAAATGATTAATTTTGTCCAGTTCAACTTTTGATTAATAATGTCGTTTTTCCACAACCATTGTTAATTAGAATTAGGTAAACGTTTACCATGTCTACTTTCTTATTTCTTTTCTGGGATTCTTAATTTTGGTTCCCAATCTGACATTTATTTAAATAAATTTCCGTTAATATAATTGGAATACCTATTTGAATTGATTGGTAGGTCATCTAATCTTAAAAATAGATTAAGTGTTTCTCTAATTGGTTTTTATTCAACTTTCCCAACACAAAATATTACATTTAAAAATGAATAAATTATATTGCAATGGAGAGATGATACAAATTTCTGTAGGTAAGTATAGTTTGAAATTCAGAAAAAATTATTCATTAAAAAAATCCAGATATTGAATTAGAGTAGAAGAAATTTTAAATATAATGGTTATCAAAAGTGATGTAAAATTGTACATGGATATAAAAGATGGTAATGGTAGTATATTAGGATTTAGTAACAAGGTTCTGTAGCTAATAAACAGATTGTTGCTAAAGACATTCCTAAAATGATTCTATTTGAATTTGTAAATATAAATTTTTAATCTAGCTGATGGAATGCTTGTTTAAACATACTAATGATGTTCATAGGCAAACGAATATTATTGCTGCATCTAAACCAAATGCTGAATTTGGAAGACCAATCATTTAAAAACCACATTATCCTGTACATATTTTTTATCATATCCAGAATATAGGAATTAATATAACTGATGAAAATGACAATCTGATTGACATTAAGGATACACACGGTATTTATAAATTGTGAAAAAATTGAAAGTTTTTATTATATTAAATTATATAGTCTTTCCTGATTACATTGATATACACATTATAGGGTTCCAAATAAAAAATGACCTATGTATACCAAACTTTACAGTTATGGTCATGTATGATGCCAAGCCCCTTTATTTCTGTTACAAAAATCAGTAATATTTCGAAAAGAGCTTTGAAATCTCTGTTTCCAGCGTTTATACATGTGATACATTGTATATGTTGGTAACATCGCAGGTTTCTGGTGTCTTTAAATGATTGTTTACTTTTGTTTCGCTGAAGCAGTTTGTTCACGTGTTACTGAATGTTTGATGCCCAGGTGCTACATATATTTGTGGAAGTACATATCCTTTAGTGTGCAATAAATACGAATTATGCCACACATCAAGAAAGTCAATAAAAGGAAATTCTGTGGTAACCAGTTCACAAAAAAAACACTGTTGAAAGCAACTTATGTATCACTTCTTCAGGAAAGGAACTCCCATATGGCATGCCTTCTAGTGATTCAAATTTTTGTGTGAACAATGATGCTCTTTGTAGTTTATTTGTTATTGTTGAAGTGCACATCTTATCTTCTTTGATAAATCAAGTGGTGAAATGTAAACAATGTGATGGCGCAGGCTATCTGGAAATAACTGAACAACACAATAGCAGGAATAGTTTAGCGTAAAAATTAGTTACTCTGTGCAGATCCTACAATACATCTACCTCGAAAATCACTTCGAACATTGTGCATAAGTCATATGATGTGAATTTGAAGTTAGTGTATGTAATGTGTGCAATAGGAAAACGAAAATGGCTGCTCAAACGTTTTGTGGATTGATGGATCTTTCTCCTCCTCTCTGTAGGTTCAGAAAGTACATAAAAGTACTATTAGGTGTCTTGACAATTGTGGCTAAAGCATCTATGAAATGTGCAGTATAAGGAACTGTGATTATTAGCGGAACACAGGACACTGCTGTTGCACTTGATGGGACATGGCGACGTCAAGGACATCTTAAAAAAACGGCTCTGAACACTATGGGACTTAACATCTGAGGTCATCAGTCCCCTAGAACTTAGAACTACTTAAACCTAACTAACCTAAGGACATCACACACATCCATGCCTGAGACAGGATTCGGACCTTCGACCGTAGTAATTGTGCGGTTCCACCCTGAAGTGCCGAGAAGCACTTGGTCACAGCAGACAGCCAGACCTCGTTCCTTGAATGGTGTTGTAAGTGCTACTTCTCTGCAGAATGTAAAAGTTGTTGATGTTGATTGCTTATATATGTACTGCCACACCTGCCATGGTAACACAGAAGGACATATTGAACATCCATGTTCTAAAAATTATGTGGAGGTATGGAGGTGTAGGTATGGAGTGTGATGGAGGTCGTTGCCTGTTTATAACATTAGATATACGAAATACCTAGGCAATGGGTACTCTAAAGCTATCAATAAAATTAATGAGTTCAGTGTTCACGGAAATACCTTGTTTACAAAACTGAAGTGTTGTGGACATGTGCAAAAGAGAATTGGTGCTAGATTGAGGAAGGTACGAAGAGAAATCAAAGGAAAGTAGCAATCTGATGAAAAATATATGTCTGGCCGAGGCAGGTTGATGGAAACTGAAACACACCTTCTTCAGAGTTATTATGGACTGGCCATTAGACGAACAGAACCTCTGAATGATGTTACAGCAATGAGAAAAGCTTTATGGGCCACCTGCTTTCATAAGTTGTTCACAGATTACCACCCTGTTCATGGAATTTGCCTTAAAGGAGCAGATTCTTGGTGTGGTTACCAAAAATCAAAAGGAAGTGATCAAATATACCATCATAAGCATTCTCTTCCTGAGCCTGTTATGTAGGAAAGATCAAATTTTTAGAGATCTTAATGACCCTGTTTTGGTTAGTAAATGTATCCATGGGGGCACTCAGAATACAGAGGAAAATTTCAACCATTGCATATGAGGAAGATTACCCAAGAATGTTTTTGTAGGACTACATACATTAAAAGTTAGTGTACTAGAAGCAGTGATATGTTTCAATGATGGAGTGATATGGAGGTTGGAAGTCTTGAGACTTTTGGGTTTAAGATTTGGCTCTAATATGGAAGATCAGTTGCTTGCATATGACAGACAATGGGTGCATGGAACTAAAAGATCCACTCTTCAAGTTACCAAAGAAGCAAGAAGTGCTAAAAGGAATGCCAAGAGGAACCTTGAAGATGAAGAAATGCTGCAGGATGAAGACTATGCTTCACAAATGTTTTGCGGCACAGTTTAATTGTTAATTATGAACCAATTTGCAAGTTAGAAAAACGAGAAAATATTCTTAAAAATCCAGAAGTTCGACATTTCTTTATGAACCTCAAAGAGAAGAAGTTGCAAGACTGAGTGTTAAGATAAATTTCGAACTAGATATCATAAATTACTATAACTAAGTGGAATTTGATGTGCTATGTTTCATATTTGTTACATTTCAGACAAATCGCAAAAACAATCAGTTACTTCACTCTTCATTATTCGACCATGTTAATCTACAGCATATATACTTTAGAAATGGAAGAAGCGAAAATTTCCCCCAGGCAATGTGGAATAGTAAGCCACTAAGCAGTTTTCTCAAAGCATACAATGCATTTCTCGATTTTAAACGAGTCACACCCCTCAAATCAGACGAACTATGCTATCTATGTTCTTAAAATGACATGTACAAAGGATATTATATGTTCACATGAAACGACTATGAAACTTTGTGCAACTTTTAATGAAAAAATTCCTACTGACACTTTAGCATGTGCAACAGTGTATGCTAAGAAAAATTTAACCGACGATACATAGCACAGAATACTTACTGAAAAGTTTTAACGAGAAATGAATAAAAAATCAGAAAAATGTTAAAGAAATCTTCACAGCATGTTCGCATTTCATTTTGAAGTATTTTCAGAAATACAGAGAAAATAAAGACTGATAAACTTTAGTATGTTAAAATTTGGTATTTCCAAAATCGGTTAATGTTTGTGTGAGATCAATGGGTAGTTCTAAGCCTGCAAGCAAGGTCACATGCTGAGTGACTTATGTAAACACTCTCTCATGCTGTTCACAGCCTGACTTACATAAGCTTTCTCTTTCGCCATTAACTATGCAGTTCAGAGATGGCGCTTATGTACATGCCATTGAAAATAATAGAGGAACATGTTTCACTTTAAGCAAAAGTTAATTTTTTTTCTTTTCAGTATTCATACTAAAATTTACATGTAATTTTCACTTCGTCTCTTCAAAAGAAGTACAATAATCTGAAGAAAATCATATACTTATGTCCAAAATAAAGTGGTGCTTTTAGAATGTACTTTTTACTCAAATACCAACTACACAAGCAATCTTTGCAAATCTTTACTCTATAAAATCTCTAAACTGAGTACACAGGCTGAAAGATGTTGGCCATCATGTCACAAAGTCATCAAAGCATCACTAGTGTAGAGGATAGATAGCCATTTGACGAAACGTTTTCTATCATCGCTTCTGTACAGCTAATCACCATCCCATATATGGGTTTGAAACCTGTCATAAAGAGTGGGTGGTGTGTATCACCCCTAAATAAAAGGACACTCTGTTAACTCAGAGGTAGGTCTCCATGGTGCACTGACGTACAGAAGGTTAGAGGCCAGAAGGTCGGTCTATAGGAATAATGGAATAGAAGGTTTTCAATACTGAATGTTTTGCATTTTTTTAGAATGAATTTCAAGATTTGGAATCCACTTTCTATTAAATTTTATAATCCTTAAATGGACAATACCAAGCAGCTAAAGCATTACTGTCACTGTCTAAAGAAAAAGAATATTGAAAAAATTCATAAAGATAGGTATCAGCAGGAAGCATATTGTTGTGTTTGTAAAGAATGTAAAAATAAATACATGAAAATGAAAGTTGCATTTGGCTGTGGTAGAACTGTAGTCAAGCAAACATTTAAAAAGCCATGATAAGTCAACAGTTCATATCAGTCTTATGGCTGCTCAAGAAGAAAGAATTAGTAAAATTTTGGGCAATAAACAGATTTCTTATGTTCAACATAATTGATTTTATTCGTTTTCTTACATTTACTTTTTATAAAAAATATTAAATTTATTTTCTTATGTTCACCTTTTGTATGAAAAAATTATTCTGAAAATTGCTGAATGTGATACAAAAAATGTTCATTTTTATTAATTTGCTAATTAATTTAATATAAAATAGACTTTTTTACATGAAATTATATGAGGTACACGTGAAAAGTAAGTTATAGTGAGTGCTTTAGTTAGTTCTAGAGAGCTAGCTCATGAGGTACAGGTGAGCTAGTGAACTAGAACTGAGCAAGAACCTACTAAAATAGTCTACTCGTGTCATAATTTGAGCTGTTATGAGGCTCAATTTCTTGTTGAGCATTTGAATTGTTTCAGCTTCAAACTTTATAAAGTCAGTGTTATACTGAATAATAGAGAAAACTACATTTCCTTCTCCTAGGGAATCACATTAAGAATAGTTGCTCTGCTTCCTGGATTCATTATCTACATGTACACCTCTCTTCAGAAAGTTGACGAGAGAATTTGTCAGGAGAATTTGCACATCCCAATGATGCAAAGTTTCAGCTTGAGACAAACAAGGGGCTTTTTCCTTAGGAATACCTGGATTCGAAGGAGACACTCAGCAAAGCCACATTGCCCAGCATAACCTCATTCACCAGTAAACTCACAGGCACTGCCATAATGGAAAGAAAAGGAAATGAAGGAGCCGTTTAGAAAGGGAATTGTAGCTCAGGGAAACAAAGCAAAAAGTTTGAGTGTAGCCAAATTAGGGCAAACGACAGCAATGAATCATGTCTAGGGAAAAGGTTGCAAAATGAACATCAAAAAAAGTAAAACATACAGTGGTGCAGTTGAATAAAATCAGGGAATGCTGATAGAATTAGATAAAGAAAAGAAGCACAAAAAATTGTACATGAATTTTGTTATTTGGGTAGCAGAATAACTGTTGATGTGCGAAGTAGAGAGTATATACGATACAGAGTGGCAACAGCAAGAAAAGTGTTTCTGTAAAAGAGAAGTTTGTTGACATCTAAAGAGAGCAGTTTTGTACAAAAGTAAAGTGAGGATGAGAAACAGTTCAGAAAAGGACAGAACAGAACTTGAAACATGGTGCTACAAAAGAATACTGGTCAGATGCGTAGATCAAATAACTTATAAAGTGATTCTGAATGCTGTTGCTCAAGAAAGTAATTTGTTTACAACTTGAATAAAAGAAAAGATAGTTTGATAGGACACAACGTATGAAGTAACCATTAATTAGGTAATGAGAGGGTTTATGTGTGTGTGGGGAGGGGGAGGGAGGAAGGGGTAAAAATCATAGAAGAAGATAAATGCTAGTCTATAGCGTGCAGTTTCAAATTGATGAGCGTTGCAGTAGTCAGGCAGATGTGAAGAAGCTTGCTCCGAATAGAGTAACCTGCAGAGCTGCATAAAGCCAGTCTCCTGACTCAATCCCACAAGAGAAACAACATGTATGTTTGTGACGTTTGTGTTCCTTTCCTAATATCTCAGGAGGGGGATGGGTTTTCAAGTGTAACATGCTACCTAATTAATCCAAATGACGTCAGTTTGGTGGTCAGGAGCAAGTTTTTGACTGAATTATTTCCATTAATTTATTTCACTGATATTGTACTACAGTATAAACTAATTCAACGAAATTTATCACGCGGTGCCGTCACATCGGCGCTAAAGACGTAGCCAAAACGAGCCTACCACATCCAACAACAGTCGTGACCAAGAATAAAGCTTCGCTCTATTTATGATATGCCAAAAGTGCAGCGTGCACTGTGTAAGTCGATTACGTAATCTACACACTTTGAGAATAGGGTTCATATTTTCCATTTATACGTCGACACCATCAAACGAAATTGTAATTTTATAGCACTACTGGAACTACATGCTTTTAGATGACATTCTACTTTTGTGGATTCCTGGCACATGTGCTGAAATTCGCTCAGACTTTCACTTAAATCAAGAATGCTATACATTAATACCCAGACAATCTAATTTTTGTTTTAGAAGTAAAAACCCAGTAATAATTTTATCGGCTCGAAGCACAAGATGAAATTTTTTGTTCGAAATTCAATGAAATCGTTCCGCTAACAGTATAACGGAAAACTAATTTATACAGTAATCCCATTACATTCTTGGAAGTTCTGCCAGGAATTACGCGATAATTAATTTTTACCTCAGTCTCCAGTGCAAATTGCGTGTGACCACATGTTGCCCCGTACGTAGGACACATTCTTATTACTTAAAATGTCGCACAGATGATCTAATACTACATTCGTGCTACCCTTCTCACTGTGTGATCCAGCGCGTTCTGTTTACTCATCCACTGTTGACGATCAGCTTTTCTCCTTACGGGAGAACAGTATTTTATTACGGACAGATCTCTGTCGGTGTCGTAACATTAGAGGGGATGTTCTCAGTATAATAATTGACTTCCATACACATACGCTAGCTGACTTCGTATTAACGTGCTTCACATAGTGCACTACGATTGTAAATTCCTTAGACATGAGCTGTAAATTGCTGAGACTCACTTACATCACGAGTGGTATACATTAAGATACGAAAAGTCTCGTTTTTGTTTGAGAAGTAAAAGCCCAGCAATAATTTTATCAGCTGGAAGCACTAGATGAAATTCTGTGTTCCAAATTCAATGAACTCTTTCCTCTAACAGTATAACGCAAAACTGTCTATATATTATGTAAATTACGTAATTCACTTATCCAGCTCGCACTACACATTTGACATTTCGTAAAAAGGTAGAAGTTTTAATATGTGTCACGACTGTTATTGTAGACTCGTTTTGTCCCGGTCTTTGGCGCCGAAGGCCTGCTAACGCATAATAAATTTCGAAACATCGCTACGTCTCCTTGATTTAATGTAAATCCAGCCCTCAACGATCGAGGGTATGCAACACTGCGCACTTGTCACTTTCCCAACCTAGCTGGGTAATAACTTTGTAGATAACACTGATTTCTACGGTATCACTGCCCGGAGTGCATATGGAGTAACTTTGACGTTCGTGTATCTTTTGTACGTAATTTGGGACTATATCGTTTACTTAAAATGGCATGCACACATAATTTTTCAGTTCTTCTTTCATTTTTTGCTCCACATTTTAAATATATCACACGTTACTTCCTAATTTTACAAATCATGTAGTCGTAAGAGGTTTCCCAGCTAGTGTCGGACGATTTGAGGTTGCAGTAGTATCACTTTAACTAGTTAAAATACGCTAGTAACAGCAGTCACTCAAAACGGACAAAATATCTGAGTAAAAATACTTTACTTTGTGCATGTCGGTTGATTTAAAATTGTGTTTATTTTGTATTCATTATTACCTAGAAATATCAAATAGCATCACCCAGAACTGAACAGTTGTTATAGGGAAGGAAGGCTAACGTGTATGTACAGCGACTCCGAGATGTCTTTCCAGAAGGAATATCAGCAGTGTATAACAACAATAATTATGTAGAAGTGGAGAGGTATTGCATTCTGTGTTATACGTTTCGCGCAGTAAATTACTAATAACAGCGAAATAAATAAGCTGAGCTTTAGTCAAATTTAATAGCTGGTGACAATAGCTGCTACAAAGCACAGATCGAGAGTGAGGGTAAGTCTTAGGATAAGGATGTTAATAGGTAGAGATAATGCTTCTGTTCGTTCTGATATCCATCCTATACCTTCTCCTCTGTTAATCCAGTGGGAGTAGGCATTTTAATGTGAATGAGCTTCAGCTGTAGACTAAACAGAGAACAATTTTGTAAGTAAAATCACAAGCTCAAGAGTGAACAGTGATGTCGATAACCATTTACCGATTTTAAAACTGTCCGTGGTGTACGTCTATGATAAATGAAATCAAACGTGCATGTGACTAGGTCCTCCCCTAGAGCAGACCGGTCGCCTGGTGCAAGTCTTTTTATTAGACGACACATCGGCGTGTCTGTCAGGGAGAAATATTGATGAAGACAACACAGCACCCAGACCTGGGATGGAGAACGTCTCCAACACGGTCAGAAATTGATCTGCGAGGCTGACCACTCAGCTCTAGAGGCGCACTGTCTATGAGAAACTTTTATCTCTTCCATGGGAATAACATGCAATTACCAGACTGGAAGCTGTGAATAACAATACGGAATGGAAGGTGTGCTTGGTCCTGTGGAAGACTGTCTAAATGTATTAAATACCAGCTTCCAATGTGCAGTAGCTTTGGCAGCTAAAGGAATAATGTATGGGTGACTTGGAAAGGTAGCTGAAAGTGGGTAGTTGACAGCATAGCATCGCGTGTTTCTTACCTCACCGAATATATATTCAATTCGGATGTTAAAACTAAGAAGATCGAAGTGTCCTGTAGTATCCACTAAACAGACAGCCTACATTACACTTGTCCGTCCTCTGCTGGGATATTGCTGCGCAGTGTGGGAACCTTACCAGGTAGGATTGACGGAGGACATCGGAAAAGTGCAAAGAAGCGCAGCTCGTTTCGTGTTATTGTGCAATAGAAGTGAGTCACTGATATGATGCGCGAATTGGGGTGGCAGTCACAGAAACAAAGGCGGTTTTCTTTGCGGCGAGATCTATTTACGAAATTTCAATCACCACCTTTCTCTTCCGAATGCGAAAATATTTTATTGACACCCACCTACGTAGGGAGAAATGATCATAATAATAAAATCAGAGGTCGAACGGAAAGATGTGTTCCGTTCTCCCACGCGCCATTCGAGAGTGGAATGGTAGAGAAGTAGTATAAAAATGGTTCGGTGAACCCTCTGCCAGGCACTTAAGTGTGAATTGCAGAGTAACCATGAAGATGTAGATGTAGAAGTTAGCCTTATCAGCAGAACATGGCACGTTTTGTATTGAACGATAAAGATAATGCTCCAGTATGGGGATCAGTATAATGTTTTGTCGATTTTTAAAAGCAAATGAAAGCACTTAACTGACAGCATAGCCATCTAAATTTCTTACCCATACAAAAGTGTTTTTAACTAAGATATTGAAAATATTGTTCAGTGTGTTATTTCATCGAAGTATTACGTGGTTTCTTTTGTGTGATAGCATAAGTCGGTCATCAAAAAGTGTACGTCAACTTGTAAGTTTGTTCGGTAGTGCCAATTAGTGAGCCATGTGAGTTTTTTACTGTTATGGTGCAAATCTTAACGTAATTTAACAAATAACACAGATAATTTTGCTTTCTTTAGAGTGATATTTTCGTTTTGTGAAAATCTCAAAATTTCGTCGACGATCACAGATCGAACTTCGCTCTATGTGAAATATTCTCCAAAGACACAGCTACTCCTGAAATTCATAGCGGTACAGCAAGCCATTTAGGCAAACATAGCACTCGCCATGGTAATCATAATTTGGCGTGTTTGGTGCTTCTTGCAGCTATACTTGGTTTTCGAAAATATAGTGTTTAAATGACATACTCCATAAAAAATCTCTCCAAAATACTTCATTTTTAGTGTAGTATGTCGTACTAAATTGTAAGAAAATGTGAGAGCAGCGGCTAAACATCCTATAGATCTCATCTTGATGTAAACTCTAAGTATTACAGTATTTAGTAGTTAATTATGAAAATAAAGAGAGAGATACAGTCTTATACTTTTTAGAGAGCCTTGTCACCATACTTCTGATTGGTAAATCTAGCAGCCCACTTCAGCATGACTCTAAGAGTCGCCCTGTGAAAATATAAAACTACGTGGGAATTTTCACGAAGTACAGCAAACATAAAAGCAGTTAACAACATCAGCTGTATTTTTCTAGTGTATAATAAAATATAGTACATACTTCTCCACCTCTCCCTTTAAAGGGGTACTTGGTGAGGTGAAGCATAACTTAAACACTTTTAAAAACATCAAGAGATTGATGTTCGAACTTTGTACCACCAGTAAAGTAGCATCAAGTAGGCCAAAGATCGAAGTGTCAACGTCTTTACGTATTTTCATAAACACAAAAGACAATTTAGATGTGTGAATAACATTATGACAATTTGAGTGTCCACAGTCATATTTCAGGTGTAAAATGTGTCTTAAGCTGAAACTTACACCAGTAGAGTCCACAATGTGAGATAAATGTGTTTTGCGCTGTTATAGTGCAAATCTTTACGTAGTTTGATAAGTAAGACAGACAGTTTTCTGCTTCCTTTAAACTGCTGTTTTGCTTTCTTACAAAGATTGAATCATAGTTCTCGCGAAATATAGCTTAACCCGTACTTTCAGTCACTGGTGCTCATGATTGAGTCACACATATCTTATATTGCACCAGAACAATAACACAAACAACTTACCCGCCACGGTAGCCGAGAGCAATAATGCGCTGCTTCCTGGACTCGGGTAGGTGCGCCGGCCTCAGATCAAATCCGCCCGACGGATTAACGACGGCTGCCGGTGTGCTGGCCAGCCTGGATTTGGTTTTTTGGTGGTTTTCCACATCGTACTAGGTGAATACCGGGCTGGTCCCCACGTTCCGCCTCAGTTACACGACTCGCAGACATTTGAAACACATTCACACTAGACGCAGACAGCTGGGGTTCACTAATTCCGTCCAGGGGGTATGGGGTGGCGGCAGGAAGGGCATTTGGCCACCCCTTCAAATTAACCATGCCAAATCCGTACTTAACCTGCCGACCCTGCGCACAATGCGGGATAAAGGCAGTAGCGATAGAAAGAAAGGAAGAAAGAATAACATAGACAACTTAGATTTGGAAATAATTATGTGATATTTCATTTTGGAGGTCCATTCTACTTAGTGCCAACTAGTGTCCAAAGATCGAAGTACAGGCGTGTTGTGGCGCCAAGTATGTTACAGAGAACGAGATGGCTGACTCTGTGGTACTTTCTGATTGACTATTTCATCTTAATGTCTGATAAAATACTGGGCTGTAATTGGGGGAACGAAATATGTGTATGTTGGCTTAGACCCTCTCTACTTGGCCTATTTGCAAGAAAGGGACGTTGACTGACTTACAGGTAGGTAAAGGTGGAGAGGGAAGCGGAAGGGTAATGATGACGTCATCGAGTCACTTCTTTCGGCCTCACCGCTGCATCCCTGCCCGGGTATGTTGTCATCTTAAATGTATCGTGATTTATCATTGCCTTGTTTCTAACAGCATATTTCACTCTTCACTTAACAAACTTTTTATTTCGATTACTTGTTAGTTTGGCTACTTGCAAGTACAAAAGCCTGTCCGTACATCGACTTCTAACTTTATCGAAAGACTTTCGTCAGTGCATCGCCTCAACAACTGCTACCCGAGATACGCTCATGCAGACATATCCGCAGATGTGGTAGTCTCAATGAATATTTGACTAATAGAACGTAATATGTTTTACTGCGGGGTGAAAGTTCAATAGGGATGAGAGCAGCATTGTGTAATCGTCAAGGAAGCTTAGTAAGACATCTAATGTTCCATACATAAACGAGTTATCAGAGAGGTTCCATAACTCCAAGAGATAATTCTCTGAAGATCGTCGTTGGACGTTCGCGATTTTAACAGATTGGACATTCATCATTGATGATGGTTTTCATCAATTTAAGTAGCCTGATAATTTTGCCTAACAAGCCAACTGTTATTCTGCGGTATTCTATAGTAACACCCTATACCATATGAGACAGCATCATAAACACAATAATTTTAAAAGTTACGATAGCGGTTCTACGAGTCTGTAGTCGACTTAAACAAATACAGTTACAGCGGACTATTGGAAATCTGATGCAGTTTTATATGTTAGTAGTTTTGTCGCGTATATGTAAGCACTGTTATGAAATGGTCAAACAGTTATGAAAATTTAGGATGACTTGAACAAAATTTACATTTAGTGTTAGGAGTGGCAGATCACTGTATATGTGGAAAATTAAAAACTGTGTCCATAACGAAGAGAGAGAGAGCCAGACAGTTTTCTGTGACATGCTTGAGCACGTTGGATCGTGTGAGTATTTGAGAGTAATACCAAGAAGAGAAGCAAAATCAATATCGGAGAAGTCGAATGGAAGACTTAGTTGGGACGGCTCTGGGAAAGTTCAGTGCATCCGTAAGGGAATTTACAGAGTGTGACTATTTATGATGTTCTAATATCTGGAGCCCATATTTATTGGGGATGAAATTAGACATGGAAGTAATTCGGAGACTGTAGAAGGAACGCTCAGCGAACTTAAATGGAAATCCATTGAAGAAAGGCGATATCTGCGAAACCCTGCTAGCGAAATTTAAGGGATTTCTACTTGAAGAACGCTGCATGACCACTCTGCTGCACTCATCATATGTCGGATGAAGTGTGATCATGAAAATTACAGCGATTATGAAGCATTCAGAGGCATATTGGCAGGGTCAGTCATTCTCCCCTCGCTTAATAATAAATCACTAATTTAGCTATGAAACATCCTCTGCTCTCCACAATTCAGTAGCTTGCATGATATGTTTGTTGCTGTATTCGAAGATGTAGATTTTTCGCTGTTCGCGAGTTTGTTCTGTTAACTCATTCGCCTCACAGTTATTTTTACGTATACCACATGCAAATTTTCTGCCGTACTATTTTTAATTGTGGCTATTTTTTGAGCCATTGTATTTCACAGTCAAGACTGCCTTCCTGCATCAGCCTTCGTATTGTGTGTTTCGAAGTTGGGTCATATTGTGATAGACTGGGTGTTTGTGTTGTCCTCATCATTTCACCTTCATTCCGGAAAGTGGCGCGACTGGACTGAGTAAAGGTTGGAAATTTGTACGGGCGCTGATAACCGCGCTGTTGAGCGCCCCACAAACCAAACATCATCATCATTATCATCATATTGTGATATATTCGATAATGTGTAAAGTTATTCTACATTTAAAAATAACATTTTCTCTGTTTTACAGAATTCGGAAACCAAATCTCATAATTCCTTTCTCGTCACCGAGATAAATTATTCTTGAGGAGTCTCGAAAGCACCTTCGTCCCTAGTTTAATCTAGATCCCAAAAGCAAATTCAAATTTAGAATCGACCATTTCTACAACATTGTTTACTTTTGTCAAACTGATTTCCTCCAACGGAGAGGATTCTAACAATTGCCTTCATCTTGTTGTTCTTCTGTCAGAAATCTAAATGCCAAAGGTTAAAAGATCATTTTAAGAGAAACAATTTTCATCACAACTAAAGACTGAAATTACGAGACTTAGGTTCATGCAGTACAAGCATGGAATTACGTCGTAACCAACTAAGACAAAAAAAATGGTTCAAATGGCTCTAAGCACTATAAGACATCAGTCCGCTAAACTTAGAACAACTTAAACATAGCTAACCTAAGTACATCACACACATCCATGCCCGAGGCAGGATTCGAACCTGCGACCGTAGCAGCGGCGTGGTTCCGGACTGAAGTGCCTAGAACCGCTCGGCCATTGTGACTGGCAACCATATAAGACAGTAATTAGCCTGCGCCTACGCTGCTCGGCGCTTACCAGCAACAAGCACATGATTCCTCCACAATGTCCCACAATCGCTACATTCATGTAGTGCTTATGGGGCTGATCCTTTGTCGGTAGTTTAGAGGAACACACAGAGGCAGTAGAGACGACCTACAACTAGGCCACAATTACTTTTAAAACTTGTGTGAAAGAAAATTTGGACATTACACATAGTTTTCTTGTGCGACCTGAACACCGGTGGTTTCACTTCTGTGTCACAAATAAGGTCAACGGATATAATATTTGTCAAGGCATTAAAACAGTGTAGTGGCAACTTTGCAGAACTGTAGATGTTGCTGGTCTAGCAACACGTAGTCATGGCGGTGACGTGGTGGGCATGTGCCTCTCGCTTGTATGGAAAAAGCACAGTCACCAATAACGTGGACACGTAGCAGTATAGAAGAAATGATCTGGACAATCCCACGAAAACAAAGTGAATCAAGTTTCCCAGTTTGTTTGTGTATCGATGCGGATAAACCACTTGGCTAGGTGGAATGAAGTATACAGCCCTGTCACATTCCTCTCCTGTTCCTTATGTGTGTAAACGTCCTTCCGCCTAACATTTAACAAGCAAAATTGGTGCTGTTGGCAGGTGATACTACTGTTACAATAAATCCCACCAGAGAGAAAGTAACAGAAGAGCTGGTAGATCATGTTTCCTAAAGAATTATTGATTCCCGAAAATAGACTCTTCTTAAATGTTGAAAAAACAAACTACATGCATTATTGTACAACAAATAGAGTCATACCAACAACTGACGTAGCATTTGAGCAAGACTCAGTAAATGGGGTGGAATGCTCCCAATTTCTGGGTGTATACACTGATGAAAACTTGAACTGCAAGAAGCATGTTAGTGAGTTTCTCAAACAATTAAGTTCAGTTACTTTTGTTCTTTGTGCAATTGCTAGTCCTTCAAACAAATCTACGAACCTCTAGACGTATTTTACATGTTTCCACTGAATAATGCCGTAAGGAATAATTTTCTAATGTAACTCATCACTTAGAAAGAAAGTATTGATTGCAGAAGAGCGAGCACTAGGAATATGTGGTGTTCACCCACGCACGTCACGTAAGTACCTCTTCATGGAGCTAGGCATTTTAATTGCGTCATCACAGTGCTAATATTCGCTAATGAAATTCGTCATAAATAATCCATCACAATATGAGGAGAACAGCAATGTACAGACCTACAATACAAGAGGGCAATATGAGCTTTATTACCCATTGTTAAAGCTGTCAGTAGCTCAGAAAAGAGTTGAGCATGCTGAAACAAAAATTTTTGATCATTTGCCCGATAATATAAAATGTATGACAGGTAGTGAAGCAAGTTTTAAATCAAATACAAAATCACATTTCCTGGACAGTTCTCATCCCAGTGATGAATTAAAAAAATACTACACTATGTGATCAACAGTAACCGAACACTTCCAAAAATATACGTTTTTCATATCAGGTGCATTATGCTGCCACATACTGCCAGGTACTCCATATCAGCGACCTCAGTAATCATTAGACATTGTGAGAGAACAGAATTGGGCGCTCCGCGGAACTCACGGACTTCGAACGTGGTCAGTTGATTGCGTGTCACTTGTGTCGTACATCTGTACGTGAGGTTCCCACATTCCTAAACATCCCAAGGTCCACTGTTTCCCATGTGATAATGAAGTGGAAACGTGAAGGGACACATACGGCACAAAAGCGTACAGGCCGACCTCGTCTGTTGACTGACAGGGATCGCCGACAGTTGAAGAAGTTCGTAATGTGTAATAGGCAGACATTTATCCATAACATCATCCAGGAATTCCAAACTGCATCAGGATCCATTGCTAGTACTATGACAGTTAGGCGGGAGGTGAGAAAAATTGGATTTCATGGTCGAGCGGCTGCTCATAAGCCACACATAACGCCGGTAAATGCCAAACGACGCCTTGCTTGGTGTAAAGATCGTAAACATTGGACGATTGAATAGTGGAAAAACGTTGTGTGGTGTGAGGAATCTCGGTACACAGTGTGGCGATCCGATGGCAGGGTGTGGGTATGCGAATGCCGGGTGAACATCACATGCCAGAGTGTGTAGTGCCAACAGTAAAATTCGAAGGTGGTGGTGTTATGGTGTGTCGTGTCTCTCATGAAGGGGACATGCACCCCTTGTTGTTTTGCGTGGCACTGTGATAGTACAGACCTACATTGATGTTTTAAGCACCTTCTTGCTTCCCACTGTTGAAGAGCAATTCGGGTATACCGATTGCATCTTTCAACACGATCGAGCACCTGTTCATAATGCACGGCCTGTGGCGGAGTGGTTACACGACAATAACACCCCTGTGATGAACTTGCCTGCACATAATCCTGACCTGAATCCTATAGAACACCTTTGGGATGTTTTGGAACACTGACTTCGTGTCAGGCGTCACCGACCGACATCGATACCTCTCCCCAGTGCAGCACTTCGTGAATAATAGGCTGCCATTCCCCAAGAAACCTTCCAGCTCCTGATTGATCGTATGCCTGCGAGAGTGGAAACTGTTATCAAGGCTAAGGGTGGGCCAAAACCATATTGAATTCCAACATTACTGATGGAGGGCGCCACGAACTTGTAAGTCATTTTTAGCCAGGTGTAGGGATACTTTCGATCACATAGTGTATTTAAGTGTAGTTGCATGAGAAGGACTAAAAATAAACTATTAATTAATGTTAACGATACTCATGTACTTATATGTATTCTGTAAACAGATTTGTTCCACATCATTTTGATAAAAGAATCGTTCAAATGATTCACGGAACATGAAAGTAACTAATTAACTTTATCATTGTGGTCTTCCATACTAAGGAAATATTTTCTTTCTAGTGTTGTGTTAGTGTTCTCGTTGATACGAAAGTATTTCTGTTCCAGAAGAGCCATAAAAATTTACCACCTCGATAAAGTAGACTTACGTAATCAAATTTTGTTAGATATTGTTGTGCGGTCGCGATACACATCGAAATCTTTGCTCTACATCACAGTGCCATGTCATTACACGAGCCAAACATAATGGTGTGCTACGGCACTTTGGTGCACAGATTTCGATGTGTACTACAACTGCACACATCAGCTTCAATTTTTAGAAGTGATAGTTAAATGTTCACGACTGTTCCTTGCAAATATCCTGTTCATAACGTGGATTTTCCGTTCATCATTGTTCGAATTCTTGTTAGGAAAGTAGCAGATAATGTTGCTGCAATGGTGCTTTATTTCCCTACCCATAACTTCAACCTACACATCTTAATTCCGGTTCTCCATTCAATTACAAAACAGTTCTTGGTAACAGTTCTGCTGGGGTGACCCAATGCCGGGATAGAAACCACTTCGGCTTTGTCACGATGCCGACCGAGCACCTGTTGTCGTCATTAGTCGCAATGCAGTATGCAAGATTATTCCATTTCCTTCTCAGAATACAAGTCGTTGTCATGTCTTCTGCGACGGCTGGTGGCAACGTAATCTGGGGAGAAATCCACTGACCTAACAGTGTACTTGCGGCTGCCGAGGACGCTGCATCAGCTCGGAGCGGAAGACCTCGACACTATGGTACAGTGGCTTACTGCCCGCTGGCGTCGTATGTAAGCCCCTTCGGTAGACCTTGGAGATGGTGGTGACCGCGACATCTCTGATTCACATGCCGTTTCGGACTCAATAGCTCCCACATCACTGTCCCTTTGTCCCATCGGGTGGACCCTATTTAGGATGCCGTGATGTCGTGCTGAACTCTGTAACTGGCCCACCGGTGCGATAGGCCATTAGACTCCTGCGACTCTGAGATATTAGGACAGCGTCTGCCCTACCGAACGAAGTGGCGCAGTGGTAAACACACTGGACTCGCATTCGGGAGGACGACGATTCATACCCACTTCCAGCCATCCTGATTTAGGTTTTCCGTGATTTCCCTAACTCGCTGAAGTAGGTGCCGGGATGGTACCTTTGAAAGGGTGTGGGTGACTTCCTTCCGCATCCTTTACTAATCCGATGGGACTGATGACCTCGTTGTTTGGTCCCTTCCCTCGACTCAACCAACCAGAACGGAGCACTGTTGGTAGACCTCTGGAATACCCAGGACGACGGTACATACACACGTCCAGCCATCCAGATTTAGTCTTACCCTGATTTCCCTTAATCGCTTCAGGCAAATTGCGGGATGGGTCCTTTGTAAGAGCACAGCTGACTTTTTTCCCCATCCTTCCCTAATCCTTTGGCATCGATGACCTCATAGTTTGGTTCCTTCCCCCAAATCAACCAACAATGCTGCCCTGGAACGGAGTAGTGTTGATACACGCTTGGAGTACCTACCAGTGCTGGCTGCTGTGATGATTGGACTTTTATGGCCGTGGCTACTTATTGCTGATCTTCTCGTGAGGCGGAAAAGTTACTACAACAGGAGAACAATCTCACACACACGATGTGATCATACCATGGAGTGCGAACGACATGACCGGTATAGATCCTACTGATCGAGAGCTCTAAGCCAGTGGCCGTGGAGAATGTATGTCGTTGGAGAGGCTCGGCTCTACTTCGTCACTCGTAATGATGCAGCGTCCTCGGCAGCCGCGCGTCCACCGTCAGGTCAGTGGATTTCTCCCCAGATTACATAGCCACCAGCCGTCGTAGAAGACACGACAACGAATTGTCAGCGGTCTTCACTGCCGCTACATTTGCTTAACGTATTCGTTGCAGTGTCTTTACTTCTTAGTCAAACTCCTGCAAGACGCTTTTGCGTACTACCTAATGTCTCTCATGTAACATTACGGCTGGCCGCTGTGGACGAGCGGTTCGAGGCGCTTCAGTCTGTAACCGCGCTGCTGCTACGGTCGCAGGTTCGAATCCTGCCTTGGGCATGGGTGTGTGTGATGTTCTTAGGTTAGTTAAGTTTAAGGAGTTCCAAGTCTAGCGGACTGATGAACTCGGAAGTAAAGTCCCATAGTGCTTAGAGCCATTTGAACCATTTGTAACATTACGAAGGCAGCTCAGTCCGCACTCTTCTGACCAATCTCTGCTGAGCTCTCTCCCAGTCGAACTAAAGTCTGTAGAGGATGCTGTCTTCCTGAATGAGTGACGGTGTAGAAATGTTTATGCTTCCCGGATGGCGGCTGTTGCTACTTCCACGTGGTTGAGTAACGCTAGGTGTTCTAACTTAGAAAATTTTTCTCTCTCCTTTCCTATCTAATTTGTCACGTAACAGAACTCTGCAACCGTCCTTTAATTACAATATTTAATACTTTTCAATTGATTTTGCATGTAACATAAAAAACAAGCTATATTACCCCACTGCACAAAAATAGTTCTACAACAAAAATTTTAAGATTTTAGTCACATATTTGACAGAAAAACTGATGTTTCAACGTAGAGGTCGAGTATTCATTGCTCAAACTAGATAACACAGTTGCACTCGCGAGGACGGCTATTTGGATCCCCTTACGGACAGTCAGATTTAGATATTCTGTGGTTTGCCGGAATCGCTTCAGAAGACGATAAAAAAAGTACGTGAACAATTTCCTTTCCCATCCTTCCCAAATACCAAGCTTTTATCAGTCTCCAATGACTGCATCGTCGATGTAACGCTGCACAATAATCTCCCTTCTTCTCTTTGATATGGAGACGGGTATTGGACTACTTAAGAGAAAGGGTTTGATCAGCCTCTGTGACATCTACAACTATCTACATCATACTTGGCAAGCCAACTAACGGTGTGTTGTGGAGCGTGCTTCTGATGGCATTAATATATCCCACCTTCCCTTTTCCATTCCCGAATGGCGCATGAGAAGAATGATTGTCGATAAGCCACTGTATCAGCTGTAATTTCTCGAATTTTTTCGTCCTGATTATTTCGCGAGATGTATATGGGAGGCAGTAATATTTTGTCCGTCTCTTCCCGGAAAGTGCTCGCTCGAAATTTCTTGTCAGTGACGCACTCTCATGTAACGTCTGCCAGTGGAGTTTGTTAACCATCTCTGTAATACTCTAGCGCCCACTATACAATTAAGTAAATAAGGCGCCGCTCTTCGTTGGATCTTTTCTATCTCTTCTATCAGTCCTGCCTAGTAATGATCCCATATGGATACTCAATCATCGGTTAAACAAGAGCCTTATATGCCACTTACTTCGCGGATGGGTTAACTGCCTTCAAATTCTATTTCAGTCTGGTATCTACTTTTCCTGCTATCTGTTCTATGTGGTAATTCCAATTAAAGTGACTCTGGGTAGTTAGTCCTAGATATTTTACGGTAGATACTGTTTCCAGCAATTTGTCATCAATAGTGTAGATGAGCAGTATATTTCTTTTCCTATTTATGCTCATATGTTACATTTATTTACATTCAGGGTCAATTGCCATAGCTTGTACCATTCATCACTCCTCCGAATGTCATTTTGCAAATCGATACTGTCTCGTGGCGTTGCTGCTTTCTTACAGACAACAGCATCATCTGTGCACAATCTTTAATATCTTCCCACGGTTTCTACTAACATTTACATACATTGTAAAAAGTGACGACTCTATCACACTTCTTTGGGATAATCCGTAGATTAGCTTTACATCTGTCAATTTTGTTCTTTTGAGAGTTATATCTGCAAGGAAGTCTTAGATCCAGGATCAAATCTAGTCCCATGTCTGGCAAGCTAGAACATTTTCACGAATTGGCAGTGGGGGATGCTGCAAATGCCTTCCTGAACACAAGGAGAATCGCATCAACCTGAGCGCCTTTGTCTACATTGTAATCGATTTCAAGAAGGAAAAGAGCGAGCTAAGTGTCCCAAGATATCCGTCTACAGAAATAATATTGAATTTTATAGAGGAGATATTCGTTCTCCAAAAATGTCGTAATTCTTGAGCATAAAATATGTTCCATAATTCTACAGCAGATTGACGTCAACGATATTGGTCTACAATTACGTGTATCTGCCCTATGACCCACCTTCAAATTGGGAATGACCTGGGTTTTCTTTCTCCAGTGGCTATTTACCTCTCGTTACTCCAATTATCTACGATAAACTGCTGCTAGAAGAGGAGCAAGTTCTTTCGCATAATATTTGTAGAATTTTATAGGAATATCATCTGGCACTGACGCCTTTCCACTACACTTCTCTGTCCGGCACATTTTAACCGACTGCATTTTATGCCGTGATGCAAGGGCAGAAGAACATGTTGATGGGGATCTGCCTTGTGTTGTAGCTAACGCTGAAATGCGTGTGTCTAAGGTTTTAAAGTTTTGTGTTGTGTCTGGACTCTGGCCTAAGCTTTTAGGCTGGAGGTTTTTGTGTATTGCAGAGTGGCTGACTCCCCCCCTTTTTTCCTTGCAGTCAGCCAGCCACTTCCATCTGCTATATTGTTTTAGCTCCCTCTGCCACTTTCTTCCTGTGTTGTCCATGTTTTACTGCTGACGACATTCTCCGTCCCACGCTTCGGTGTGGATAGAAACATTTTTTCGAAGCTTGTTACCTTGGTTTTACATTCTGTTTTACTGTTCTGAGTATTTTCTTGACACCCGTCTCACTATGTTACTCAGCGGGCGCCGAAGACCTTGCTGTCGTGCGCCCAAAAACCCTCTACTACTACAACAACAACTACTACTTTCCACTACTAAGCGATTGTTGTTGCTTTCCTACTCTGCGATCGGTTGTCTCAATATCAGGTATTTCGACCTTCGTACAATGATTGAAATGGTGGAATGTGCTATGACCTTCTGCGCTGTAGCAATTTCAGAAGACAGAATTCAGTTCAAAAATGGCTCTGAGCACTATGGGACTAAACTGCTGAGGTCATTAGTCCCCTAGAACTTAGAACTAGTTAAACCTAACTAACCTAAGGACATCACACACATCCATGCCCGAGGCAGGATTCGAACCTGCGACCGTAGCGGTCTCGCGGTTCCAGACTGCAGCGCCAGAACCGCGCGGCCACTTCGGCCGGCTACAGAATTCAGTATTTCGTCCTTCTCTCTATTATCATCCCTTTTGGTACCAGTATGGTACTGAGTGAATGAATAGATGATTATGAATGGATAATTACTAATCGCTTACTGATTTCACGTAAGACCTTTGCTCTAATAGGTTGACGAAATTTTACTTTCAAAGTCACTGAATGTCCCTTTCATTGCTCTCCCTAAGGTCACATTCGTTTCGTTCAGATTCTGTTTGCGCAATAGGTTTGGGCTTCACTGGAATCTGTGATGAATCTCTCTTTGTTTACGTAGCAGTTTTCTAACACGGCTACTAAACTACGGCGGGTCTTTGCGACGCCTTAAGACCTTGGTTGGAACATATTTGTCTACAGCATACTGGAAAACGCTTTTCAATTTTCATCATTTTCTTCTCCTTCATCAAATTATCTGTATGCTGTAAGATACAGTTGATCCCAGTAGTGCTATCGTCCTAATACCAGTCACCCCGAAACAACGTAGTGTATTCATTCCTGAAAGTAAAGTGTACATCAAATAGCCAACTTTGTTACTGAGGTCTGGCAGGTTGCCATCCTTACTGGAATCAAAAACATGGTGTATAAGTTAATAAAACAGTTGCGATATCAGTAACGCTCGGAATCTTGTGTCAGGAATGCCATGTGAGAGCTTTTTTACAAGCCGTGGAAGATGGTTTAAGATCGAAAAGGGTCGGAATAAATACGAAATTTTAAAAAAGCAGCGCTATGGTACAGGTTTTATACGGTACATTTTTGTTATTGTTTGTGTTCTAAAAACATTATTTTATTATTGGGGCAAGATAGTACATTCATCTACCGAACCTGAAGGTCAGTGATGTATAATGTATCGACTAACTAAAATTTTATTCACAGTTAAATTATCAGCTGTAAATTGAGCTGTATGCAAGCGCGACAAAAGAAGTACTACACGAAGCTATTTTTGGTCAAAACCAGATGTTGCAATTGTAACATAAGTACATTAGAAGAAAACTGTAATTTATAACACAAAAGAGTGAGACACAACGAAGAATAATAGTAGTTGATTACTTTTTGCTGCAGGAAAGAGCAGCCGACAGTAAATGAAACTCGACAATGCAAAACTGTGGATGTAAAATAATGGAACAGTCGTGGCAGTAATAAGATCGACAACATAGCAGTAGCACATAAAAACTATAAAATGAAACATATATTAACTTCGCAAACAACTGAAAACTGAAGACTGGAGTGGCAAATCTGTGAACAATCTTTGGAATGTCTTTGTGAATCAGGATTTCTTCGTAAGAAAAACAGATTCTAGTCAATGAATATACCGTAAAATAATCCCGAAAATACTGTATAATAATAATGCCTTTCCTCTTTTCTGATATGGCAGAATTTTGAGCAGCAAAGACACCGCTCAGGTATGGAGAAGCAGACTGCTTTTGTCGTTCGCGGCTCACTTCTGAACTTCGTGCTGGTGAAGACAGTCTCCTGATCACTCAGTAGCTTGCGTCATGCAGAGTCTCTAACTCCTGCTGGGGCAGTGAATTTCATAAATTCAGAACTGCGTCCCGGGAATTTCGGGTAACTCGGCTGACCATTACTCACGTCGAACTAATAAACTGGTCGCCAAGTTACAAGAACTTCGAGTTTCGAACTATGCTCGCAAGGACACGAAACAAATTTCAAAGTTGGTTTGAGTTAGAGGTACCCGAAGCGAGAGAGGTACGACCTTCAGCAACAAGCGACATAAAGTCTCCTGTGTCTCGTAACAGCCGCCTGGAGGTACTGTGATATCGCAGGCGGAAGTTAGCTTAGCTGACATGTGAATCTGTACCCGCAAGAGACAGAGAGAGAGAGAGAGAGAGAGAGAGTATGTAAGGGTGTGTGTGTGTTTAGGGTAATCAGTATTCAGGTCACATAGTAAATTAAGAAGTCTACATCACTGAACTGAAAGTAAGCAATATATCGTGTTACATGCACTAAAAATAGGATGTTTGCTCACTCCAGTACAATTCAAGATGATCAAATACACTACTGGCCATTAAAATTGCTACACCAAGAAGAAATGCAGATGATAAACGGGTATTCATTGGACAAATATATTATAATAGAACTGACATGTGATTACATTTTCACGCAATTTGGGTGCATAGATCCTGAGAAATCAGTACCCAGAACAACCACCTCTGGCCGTAATAACGGCCTTCATACGCCTGGGCATTGAGTCAAACACAGCTTCAACACGATACCACAATTCATCAAGAGTAGTGACTGGCGTATTGTGACGAGCCAGTTGCTCGGTCACCATTGACCAGACGTTTTCAATTGGTGAGAGATCTGAGAATGTGCAGGCCACGGCAGCAGTCGAACATTTTCTATATCCAGAAGGGCCCGTACAGGACATGCAACATGCGGTCGTGCAATATCCTGCTGCAATTTAAGGTTTCGCAGGGATCGAATGAGGGTAGAGTCACGGGTCGTAACACATCTGAAATGCAATGTCCGCTATTCAAAGTGCCGTCACTGCGAAGAAGAGGTGACCGAGGCGTGTAACCAATGGCACCCCATACCATCACGCCATGTTATACGCCAGTATGGCGATGACGAATACACGCTTCCAATGTGCGTTCACAGCGATGTTGCCAAACACGGATGCGACCATCATGATGCTGTAAATAGAACCTGGATTCATCCGAAAAAATGAAGTTATGCCATTCGTGCACCCAGGTACGTCGTTGAGTACACCATCGCAGGCACTCCTGTCTGTGATGCAGCGTCAAGGGTAACTGCAGCCATGGTCTCCGAGCTGATAGTGCATGCTGCTGCAAACGTCGTCGAACTGTTCAGATGGTTGTCTTGCAAATGTCCCCATCTGTTGATTCAGGTTTCAAGACGTGGCTGCACGATCCGTTACTGCCATGTGGATAAGATGCCTGTCATCTCGACTGCTAGTGATAAGAGGCCGTTGGGATCCAGCACGGCGTTCCGCATTACCCTCCTGAACCCACCGATTCCATATTCTGCTAACAGTCATTGGATCTCGACCAACGCGAGCAGCAATGTCGCAATACGATAAACCGCAATCGTGATAGGCTACAATCCGACCTTTATCAAAGTCGGAAACGTGATGGTACGCATTTCTCCTGCTTTCACGCGGCATCACAACAACGTTTCACCAGGCAACGCCGGTCAACTGTTGTTTGTGTATGAGAAATCGGTTGGAAGCTTTCCTCATGTCAGCATGTTGTAGGTATCGCCACCGGAGCCAACCTTGTGTGAATGCTCTGAAAAGCTAATCATTTGCATATCACAGCAACTACTTCCTGCCGGTTAAATTTCGCCTCTGAAGCACGTCGTCTTCGTAGTGTAGCAATTTTAATGGCCAGTAGTGTAATATATTCATATTAGAATGTAACTCGAGAGTAATTTTATCCCTGAAGTGACATAATCAACTAACTGATGCATGCATGTCCGAAGGAAAAGTGCATTAAACTAAAGCAGTGTAAATGACAGGTCCGAGTACCGGTAAATCCAGGTTTCGAGTCTCGGTCTAGCAGAATTTTCATATATTAGTAGTAAACAGTATATCAGTTGTACAATCGTATTCACAATTTGCGAATGCATTTAGTGAGAAATGAAAGAGGCAGAAGTGGGAGCTTCAGATAGCAAAGCATTGAGAAAAAAGCATATTTGGCACTGGTCGGGAAAGTCAGGAACCGTGTATGTTAGCATAGCCTCCAGTCAGTACTTACCGAAGGGGAAGTACAGAACGTAACAGAGTATCATGAGTTCGAGTCCTATGCGAAAACATTTTATTTTCTTATTTTCAATTTTCACGTTATTTACATTGCAAATAAACCGACAGAATGCTCACTATATCGTATTACAAACATTTTCGTAAAACGCATGGAAAAAGGTAACGAGAAAAATTTGGGTTACAAATAAATCTTCAGGAAGAGATTGTAAGGTATGCATGGGAACTTCGTGTGTAAAATTAGATACTTTTATTATTTTACAGTTTATGATTTACATATGCTGACGGATATTCAGGGTAAAAACGCAGGAACCAGTAATTTTCTCGGCATCCTGCCACATTTTCACTATTGGACTGCTGTTGTTAAATTCAATAGAAAAATAGTATTCTCACAATATTCTCAAAAAATCACACTAATCGGTGGAGAACTAGCAAGAGAATGAGCTCCACAGCCTAACGGTCGATACGTCGATTTTAGTTGAACCGGAGACCTATTGTTTGCGTGCAACTGCCGAGGGCTGCTCGTGCACGCCTTAATTGCAACCTCTTCTTGATAATTCCTTGTATAATCCTCGTGGACATTGTCAGTACAATCCTTTCTCGCAAATTTTCCTGCAGTTTTAATTTTTCCTTTGCCTTCCACTTCCATACCTTTTATGAAAATGTTAATAAACGCGATATATCATTATTTCGGTTTATTTTCATCACTAGTAAATTTTACGCGTAGCGACTTCACCCCATGACGCTGGAGTTATCGTTCTGTATTCATTCCGCTACTCCAACCGCTGACTGGAAGCTACGATTGACGTAAATCTACTTCTGCATCTACATGGGTACTCTGCAAATCACATTTATGTGCCTGGCAGAGGGTTCATCGAACCATCTTCACAATTCTCTATTATTCTAATCTCGTATACCGCGCGGAAAGAATGAGCACCTATATTTTTCCGTAGGAGCTCTAATTTCCCTTATTTTTATATAAGTGATCGTTCCTCCCTATGTAGGTCGGTGTCAACAAAATATTTTCGCATTGGGAGGAGAAAGTTGGTGATTGGAATTTGGTGCGAAGATTTCGTCGCAACGAAAAACGCCTTTCTTTTAATGATGTTCAGCCCAAATCCTGTATCATTTCTGTGACACTCTCTCCCATATTTCACGATAATACAAAACGTGCTGCCTTTCTTTGGACTTTTTCGATGTACTCCGTCAGTCCTATCTGGTAAGGATCCCACACCGCGCAGCAGTATTCTAAAAGAGGACGGACAAGCATAGTGTAGGCAGTCTCCTTAGTAGAGCTGTTACATTTTCTAAGTGTCCTGCCAATAGAACGCAGTCTTTGGTTAGCCTTCCTCACAACATTTTCTGTGTGTTCCTTCCAATTAAAGTTGTTCGTAATTGTAAAACTTAGGTATTTAGTTGAATTTACGGCTCTTAGATTAAACTGATTTATCGTGTAACCGAAGTTTAACGAGTTCCTTTTAGCACTCATGTGGATGACCTCACACTTTTCGCTATTTAGGGTCAATTGCCACTTTTCATATCATTCAGATATCTTTCGAAATCGTTTTGCAGTTTGTTTTGATCTTCATGATGACTTTATTAGTCGATAAGAGACAGCGTCATCTGCAAACAACCGAAGACGGCTGCTCAGATTGTCTCCAAAATCGTTTATATAGATAAGTAACAGCAAAGGGCCTATAGCACTACCTTGGGGAACGCCAAAAATCACTTCTGTTTTTCTCGATGACTTTCTGTCAGTTACTACGAGCTGTGACCTCTCTGACAGGCAATCACAAATCCAGTCACGTAACTGAGACGATATTCCATAAGCAGGCAATTTCACTACGAGCCCCTTGCGTGGTACAGTATCAAAAGCCTCCGGAAATCCAGGAATACGGAATCGATCTGAAACTGAGGCATAAATCACTTACGTCTCGTCCAACCCACGCCAGAAGTGCCATCTGGAGCTCCCACCAGCCCCCTCACGTTTCTTGCAAGCCCTGCATATACCACATATTTATATGAAATAGTTGCTGACGAGTAGACGTTGTCCCCTTGTGAGTGGTCAAAGGTAATGGGAAGGGACGTTACATCTAAATAAGTGTCTTGCATGACGGACGAATATAGCGATTAGGTGCCATATTTGTAGATATGGTATCTGACAAGGGAATCTCCCCATCACCCCCCCCCCTTTCAGATTTAGTTATAAGTTGGCACAGTGGATAGGCCTTGATAAACTGAACACAGATCAATTGAGAAAACAGGAAGAAGTTGTGTGGAACTGTGAAAAAATTTAGCAAAATATACAAACTGAGTAGTCCATGGCCCACATATGCAACATAATGGACGCTTTGTGTACAGGAGTGGCGTGGTCCTGTGGTAGCGTGAGCTGCTGCGGAACGAGAGGTTCTTGGTTCAAGTCTTCACTCGAGCGAAAATTTTACTTTCTTTATTTTTGCATAGTTATTATCTGTCCGTTCGTTCATTGACGTCTCTGTTCATTATAATAAGTTTAGTGTCTGTGTTTTGCGACCGCATCGCAAAACCGTGCGATTAGTAGACGAAAGGACGTGCCTCTCCAATGGGAACCGAAAACATTTGATCGCAAGGTCATACGTCAACCGATTCCTCCACAGGAAAACACATTTGATATATTCTATACGACACTGGTGACGGCATGTACGTCACATGACAGGAATATGTTGTCGACCCACCTAACTTGTACACTTGGCGAATGGGTAAAAAGATTCTTCTACCTTGCCCGATTTAGGTTTTCTTGTGGATGTGATAATCACTCCCAAAAAAGTGATGAAAACATAAGAGTTTGTCACATAAACTGAAAATAAATAATTAAACTTTTCACTCAATGGAAGATTTGAACCAAGGACCTCTCGTTTCACAGCTGCTCACGTTACCACGAAACCACGGCGCTCCTGTGATCCCGATCTCCTGGATATTGCCTATCTTGCCATGAACTACTCAGTCTGTATATTTTGCTTATTTTTTCACAGTTCCACACAACATCTTCCTGTTTTCTCAATTGATCTGTGTTCAGTTTTTCAAGGCCTATCCACTGCGCCAACTTATAACTAAATCTGACGGGGGTGCGATGGGGAGGTTCCCTTGTGAGTAGTTTCAACAGGTATGTGGTGAGGAAGGCAGCAGGTTGCGGTTTAAACGACTTTGAGCGTGAGCTGATCATCGGTGCGAGATGCATGAGTCATAATATTTCGGAAAAGACAAGAATTATGATTTCCGAGATTAAAAGTTTCAAGAGTGTATCTTCAGTATTTCAGACAATACGTCCCCAACTGTGTAAACCTACGCAAGAGGCGATCGTAAGTGTCACGTCGCCTCCACAGAGCCATACGGAGCTTACGTACAGCTGAGAGGGAAAACGCAGCCTATATCAATGTGGGGCGTCAGAAAGACATTTATGCGAGGACCGTACGGGAGCAAATGCACTGCATAGGCTTCAGCAGCCGACGACCACCCCATGTCACAGTGCCTCTTCTTGAAATTTGGCCACAAAGTCTGTTACTTCCCATAATAAACAAACTCAGTAAACTTGAAAGTTCTCCATTGTTAAACAATTATGGTAAATACCGCCCAGTCTACCGCCCAGTAAGCTAAACTGTGCATTGGCGCTTCTACTGGTGCTTACTCCACTTGTTTCATCACTGTGGTTATAATGGAGTGGTCGATGGTACAGAATAGTATACAGTCTGGCCGCCCAAGTTAAATATAGGCTATAACCCGATACATAGATCGTGCAATGATAATATTTCTGATTGCTGTTACCTTCCTGGGATTCATAATTTTGATGTTTCTCCAAGATGCAAATGTAAATAGGCCACTCCTGGCGGAGGTTCGAGTTCTCCCTCGGGCATGGGTGTGTGTGTTGTTCTTATCATAAGTTAGTTTAACTTAGTTTAAGTAGTGTGTAAGTCTATGGACCGATGACCTATGCAGTTTGGTCCCTTTGGAATTGATACACATTTGAACATTTTTTTGAAATGTAAATATACTGAATACTATTCCGTCAGATGTCGAAATCGTTACTGTACATAAAAATTAATTTGTAGCAATTCAGCTTAAAATTACTTACAAAATTTCTAAGAAACTTTCGACTATATATGAAAAATCCGCCGTAGGCGACACAAACAAGTCAAAGATTCTTCTTCAAAAATGTTAATTACCAAAACCAAGGGACACTGTTCGTCTATTGCAACGAATAACGATAGAAGACTGGCACGTTGAAAATGACAAACTGAAGGCCGTACTTTAGAAACAAGTTGGTCACAAGTTCAACCAAACGTTCAGTTCTTCCATCAAAGCACGGAGGTAGATTTCCAGCCGTGGTGTAGGTTCTTCGGTGTAGGCAGGGAATTATAGATCCCTTGGAACAGTCTACATTCAGTTTATCACAAGAATAATTTCAGTACCATTTTACGACATCCACAACCTTGACGACAGATCCGTCAGCGGAGTCGCGGCGACCGAAGGCGCTGTACGTTGTCGGCGGCAGCTGGTCGTCGGTGGAGATGGCGGGGTCGGCATGGCTGAATGTCTGCTCGGTGTGAAATGCCGATTGACGGCCGATCGCCAGCCTAAATACTGCGCAGCGGCAGAATATCTTGAGATCTATTTTCGGCCACGAGTACTGACGAAGTAAATAGGTCGCAGGGTCCCCGCCACCCACAACATATGGCGACGTTGTAGGGACGGCTAGTAGAAAACGAGGAAATCAACATTGCAGCGAAATTTGGCTGCCTGGCAAGCAGGCAACTCCCATCGCCGCGACGTATGATGTGTTGTCGGACTAGCAGGCGTAACAACACATCGGAATAAATTTGTTAGTTTTTGACAATGTTGACTGGAATACTCTCTTTCAAATTCTAAAGGTGGCAGGGGTAAAATACAGGGAGCGAAAGGCTATTTACAATTTGTACAGAAACCAGATGGCAGTTATAAGAGTCGAGGGACATGAAAGGGAAGCAGTTGTTGGGAAGGGAGTAAGACAGGTTTGTAGCCTCTCCCCGATGTTGTTCAATCTGTATATTGAGCAAGCAGTAATGGAAACAAAAGAAAAATTCGGAGTAGGTATTAAAATTCATGGAGAATAAATAAAAACTTTGAGGTTCGCCGATGACATTGTAATTCTGTCAGAGACAGCAAAGGACTTGGAAGAGCAGTTGAATGGAATGGACAGTGTCTTGAAAGGAGGATATAAGATGAACATCAACAAAGGCAAAACAAGGATAATGGAATGTAGTGTAATTAAGTCGGGTGATGCTGAGGGAATTAGATTAGGAAATGAGGCACTTAAAGTGGTAAAGGAGTTTTGCTATTTGGGGAGCAAAATAACTGATGATGGTCGAAGTAGAGAGGATATAAAATGTAGGCTGGCAATAGCAAGGAAAGCGTTTCTGAAGAAGAGAAATTTGTTAACATCCAGTATTGATTTAAGTGTCAGGAAGTCATTTCTGAAAGTATTCGTATGGAGTGTAGCCATGTATGGAAGTGAAACATGGACGATAAATAGTTTGGACAAGAAGAGAATAGAAGCTTTCGAAATGTGGTGCTACAGAAGAATGCTGAAGATTAGATGGGTAGATCACATAACTAATGAGGAAGTATTGAATAGGATTGGGGAGAAGAGAAATTTGTGGCACAACTTGACCAGAAGAAGGGATCGGTTGGTAGGACATGTTCTGAGGCATCAAGGGATCACCAATTTAGTATTGGAGGGCAGCGTGGAGGGTAAAAATCGTAGAGGGAGACCAAGAGATGGATACACTAAACAGATTCAGAAGGATGTAGGTTGCAGTAGGGAGATGAAAAAGCTTGCACAGGATAGAGTAGCGTGGAGAGCTGCATCAAACCAGTCTCAGGACTGAAGACCACAACAACAACAACATTGTGTGAAAGATCTAGGGCGAATATTAGCAGGTAAATAACTTTGTAACTAACATTTAAATTAAATTTATCGTGCTAATCCTTTACGAGATCTATTTCTATAATTTTTTAGTGGGGCTATCCAGAAACTAAGAGACATTTTCAAGTAAAAAATTTGCAATACGAGAAAACCAAATTTTTTTACACTTTAAAAGTACACTATTAAACATTTATACCGTGGCACAAGTTTTTCAGTATTGTCTCTGTAGAAATCTGCCGCCTGCTATTGGAGTTTTGGAACCCACCTTGCACAAAGTTGGTGGTAACCGGGCTTCTCCGCCACAATTTCATACACCAAAATCCTTGAAATTTGAGAAAGTATTGCTAAAGTTCCGTAATCGTGAAACGACGATTTTCGCGAATTTTGCCGTTGATTTACATCACCATCTCGCGTAACGTATATCCCACAGACAATATCTAACGTAACTACAGCCAATATATGCCTATGTTCGTCTGTGAAAATCGACTCGATAAATAACCTGAGCTATCAGTAAACGAAATCTAACCTGCCTAATACAGTGTGAGTGTTGTATTAGTGTCATTTAAGCCGTTAAGAGATCGTTACATGAAAAACTTAAAACTAACATTTGGATAAGCTCTCTGACTGCGTATTTGAACAAGAATGTACTTGTGCCATGGAATTTACTGGATTAGAGTACATGACATATTGTGATGTATCAGTGTCTCTGTTTTGGCCCTAAGTTTTGCACTCATTTCTTTAGACGACTGCCTTTTTCCATGTGGTTTGCCGCAATTCGCAGCAGCAGTGGCTAAAGTTTATTGTTAATTAAAATGAATTTAATGAAAAGGAGTTTGCTTTGTTCTCTGAACTACTAAATAACTTGTGAGAAAGGATTTCATACATTAACTCTATTTAAATGATAATGACATAGGTGTCAATAATGGCTGAGCGTCAGATTAACAAATTATTTCAATTTCAAAGCTACGCTAACATTTAATAACCGCAGCATATTTATTAATTTGATGAGGATAATTATTATTATTATTTGGAGGGTAAGGTGGCTCCTTTAACTGACAAGAAAAACATGGGATTATTGCAAACTCGGACCAAAAATCACGAGCCTAACCCTGCAATTGCTATTGCGCTAAGCTTGCGAATTTTAACTTGAGATCTATCTTCAAGCGTAGTTGTTGTTGTTGTTGTTGTGGTCTTCAGTCCTGAGACTGGTTTGATTCACCTCTCCATGCTACTCTATCCTGTGCAAGCTTTTTCATCTCCCAGTACCTACTGCAACCTACATCCTTCTGAATCTGCATAGTGTATTCATCTCTTGGTCTCCCTCTACGTAGTTAAGCCATCTAAATCTCTCTTGACTATATAAATGAAATCAGGCCTTGAGTGTGGTAAGATCTCCCATCACCGACGTGAGGGCAGCGTGACACGTCTTCTGCTTCCGAGCTCTCGACAGACGCTACTACTTCCACTCTCGCAGACAGACCTCGTCTCCCAACAATGCTTAGAATCGCACTCCCATGTTTCGCCCTCAGATTGTTACTATCGATGTCTTAGTGCTTTCGCAATGCAAAGAATAGCGTTAGGTTGGCTATATTGTTTTCAATGTAATGGAGTGTTCTGACACATTCCTTGCACTCGACAGTCACAGGGCTAGGATTGCCTCTGCAGTACTCATCTTGAACATTAGTACGGCCATTTTTAAAATCAGTGCACCATTGCCACACTCGGGTTTCACTCATAAACATGACAAAAGGTCGCGATTAATCTGAATTTGTTTGCAGTTTTTTGCCAGCCAATCATAATGACAGAAAGCACCTCACAAGTTGCGGGACTTTCTTTTGCAGTGCACATTTTAACACTTCGCAGAAAGCAAACTAGCAGAGTCACAGACAACACGCTACTACCACCGGATGCGTACTGAATGTAGGCACGTAACTGCACCAAGATGGCGGCTGTAGCCACCCCAATGGCGGCTGTAGCCCCCCCCCCCTCCTGCCCCGGCCGCGAAAGACCAGTTGTCTGTTACTTGCCAGCCTCGGTGGCCGAGCGGTTCTAGGCACTACAGTCTGGAACCGCGTGACCACTACGGTCGCAGGTTCCAATCCTGCCTCGGGCATGGATGTGTGTGATGTCCTTAGGTTAGTTAGGTTCAAGTAGTTCTAAGTTCTAGGGGACTGATGACCTCTAAAGTCCCATAGTGCTCAGAGCCACTTGAACCATTTTTTCTGTTACTTCCGCGATAGCCCCCGTATACAAAATATTTGGCTACCCAAATTTGGCTTACATAAAACTTGCCACCTTATTCTCTAGTAGAAGATCCTGTGTCCGAACTGTAAAAGAAGTTTCAATTATAGCTTCAAATATACACTCATGTAAAATACTTTGAAATATTTGAACATTTGTATGTTATTTACACATCGGCAGCGCTGCCAGCCAAATTAGTCTGCGTTAAGTCTAGTTCTGGTCTGCACTGTGCAGGTAGTCTGTGTTGGATGCTGCCAGAAATACTTAACGTTTTTCGCTGTCTGGTGAAATTTGAAATAATAAAAGAAGAGTACCGATAATTTAAAATGTTATTTGGGTTCATTAACCTTGCTAAAAGTTCAGGCAGAGTTTCTCTCACTTTCGCACTGGCGAGTATATTTCCGAAATTGTTCTTAGGTGTGCATTTATCATCCGTACTTTTAGCTCTCAGTGATCGACACTGGCAGTTGTTCTAACAGAATCAACTGTAGTATTTCAAAGTTTGTTATTTATAATGGTTATGAAGATATTAGTTGCACGGTTTTGCGAATGGTAGGTGTTACAAGGTGTCTCCACCGTGTGAACGAACAAGACTTTGAGAAAGGGTGTTTAATTCGTTCGGCCTGGTTCTCGTTATGGGGCAGAGCGGGTATGTTTTTGCATTTATTTCGGCCGTCGCAGCAGCCGGTCGTTTGCACGCTAAACACTTGTGGCCGGCCGCGTAATGGAAGCGGTAATGGCGGCACGCGACGACCGCCGGACGCAAACGGCTGCTCTTCCGCCAGAAAATGTAAAACCGCGCCGTGCGCTGCTCTTCCTGACTTTCGATTCAGACTGTCGGCATTGTCGTGTGCTGACGCCAAGAGCTCAGCTTCTTGAGAGAATGGATGATCTGTAGTGTGAACTTACCAGTGACGTAGCCCTACTGAAAATGTTTTCTTCATCTTCTTTTTTCTTCTTCTTCTTCTCCCTCCTCCTCCTCATCCTCGAACAGTTCCGTTACTTAGGTCAGCTATCTTGAGGCTCCATTTCTTTTGTCTGTATGCGTCTCGTTCTAGCAGAACAATCTTCTTGATGCTCGCTTCACACATGGCAACCAGATGCTCAGAGGCCTGGTTCTTCCTATCTTAACTACAGCGATTGAAAAACTTCACTTCGCGACTTGCAAAGAATATAGGTTTGGGCCAGGGATTAGTAGATGTCAACATAAGCAAAGGCAATGAGTTGATATGCTCTTCGGCGTGGAGCTGATTCTCCATCTTGCTTGAATTATGCTTACTCTACAGAGAATAGCTAGATTATTTCTATTTCGCTTTATGTTAATCCAGAAACAGTGAAATGTCACAGGTGAGAGGCAGAGGAAGACAGAGACTGAAATACATCCAACAAATAATTGAAGACGTAGGGCGAAAGTACTACTCTGAGATGAAGAGGTTGGCACTAGATTATTGAGAAGACCGCTGAGTAAGGAAAAGAAAAAAGAAAAAAACATACGTTATTTAGTATTTGAAGGAGACTCCGACGCAAATGGTGTGGGTTCTACTTCTACAGTTTGAAATACTACTACAGTAACTGGCGGTAGTTTGGGTGACACAGTGTCATGTGAATCGGTGCAAAAAGCATCTTACGTGGTATAAATGTTATCTGCTGATCTATGAAGCTTGGTTATTTCGTAACAAATTGTATGAAATATTTCGACAGGAAAAATACATTAGTGTTGTGTGCGGATAGTATTGTGTGACAAAATTGTTCACTTTACTAAAAGAAAAGTGCTGCCACCTTGAATAGCAATAGCGTTAAATTCGATAAACGATCTGCAAATTAGTGCCATTTACGCTGCTTGACAGACAACAAGGTGGAGATTTATATAAAAAAACAACGATCATAAGCCAGGAAAAGCAGTGTTTAAATAAAACCTCGTGTTACATCGATAATAAGTAACTAGTTTTATTGTAATCCTATTGAAATTGTTCGGCACACAATCAAACCACAATACTCGCACGCCACAGTACCTAGGACGTATCAAATGTGAAGTTGATTGTGCGTTAATCCTCTTGAAATCTTCGAAATTGTGTTGATAACGTTTTTTTCGAAAGTCACGTGGTATATCGCCATACTCATACATTCTCCATTCTACGCATCAACGTGAATACCCATTTTGTAGCCCTTACACACAGCCCCACCCCCTCCCAACGATTCTGCAAATTCTAATGGAATCTGATCTATCCCTTCTGTCTTATACGATCTTAAGACTTCCAAAGCTCTGTTAAACTCTGGATCCCCTATCCTACATCCGCTCCTGTTTCTTCTTCTATAACGTCATCAGACAAGTCTTCTCACTCATAGAGGCCTTCACTGTACTTTTTTCATTATTTCATTGAAAAAAGATCTCTGCTTTCTTGAATATCGAGGTGGATATGAAAGTTTCACTTATTAATCAAATGGCAAAATACTCTTCTCTTTGTGTGCCATCGTCTACTAAAATCTTGTTTGGGTATCTCAGACCATTTATGAGTTACGAGGGATTTGCGAATATTTCATTTTGGTCTTTTCACTGGCACTTGAGTACGTGACAGCGCTCTTTACATGCATTCCATTTTCTTGAGACGGCAGACAGATAGCGATATCTTCGAAGTTTAAAGAATAAGTCAATGTGTAATCTACATTTCATACGCAGCAACATGTGACGTAACATGCGGCAAAAACAAATTCATATCAACCATTATTTCTCATTGCAAAGTTTAAGAATTTCTTGTAGTAGTTTACCTAATATGGAAATATCACAATAACTACGAACATTATTGATGTGATAGGCACTTTTCATCCTGAAGCTGACTATATAAGCTATAAAATGTGCGAGAATGAGAGTTTATTAACGAATATATTCCTTTAAATCGTGTGAGAAATATCGCAGTTCGGCCGGCTTTCGCGGCTTCGTGTTCATGCAGGCGATCGAGCCTGACGGGTTCCGCGCCGACTAGGCTTGGCGCTTGCTTCACCTGCTCACGCGCTAAACATACACTGGTAACTACGCTTCCTTTCACTAACTTCGCACGGAAATTTCAAAAGTCGCAACTAATTTTAAAGGCACTATAGGTGCTGCAGCACCTTAAATTTGGAAATATGGCGAAATATTCACGTAAATCTAAAGCATCTACACAGATCAAAAAACGTTTTTCATCACCCAGTTCCAAAAACTCATGAAGTCAGACGTTGATGTGGATATTGTATCACAGACAAATTCCCATTGACTGTTCAGAGATGTACCTAAACCCGCCCAAAGATGTCAACAACCATGCATGAGCAAGTCTGACAGCCGATCAGTTCCAGTCATTTCACCAGGAAGGAGGTACACGGCTCGTGTTGTATGTCAATACTGCGGTTCCATCGCGTCCGCATTGTTACTTTGTGCAAGGAAGGACTCTCAACAAGGGAAGGGCCAGGCGTCTCAGAGTGAACCAAAACGATGTTGTTCGGACATGCAGGAGATACAGGGAGACAGGAACTGTCAATGAAATGCCTCACTCAGGACGCCCAAGGGCTACTACTACTGCAGTGGATGACCGCTACCAACGGATTATAGCTCGGAGGAACACTGACAGCAACGCCACCACGTTGAATAATGCTTTTCATGCAGCCACAGGACGTCGTGTTACGGCTCAAACTGTGAACAATAGGCTGCATGTTGAGCATCTTCACTCCCGACGTCCATGGCGAGATCCATCTTTGCAACCAAGACACCATACAGCGCTGTACAGATGGGCCCAACAACATGCCTCTTGGACCCCTCAGAATTGGCATCATTCTCTCTTCACCGATGAGTGTCGCATATGCCTTTAACCAGACACTCGTCGGAGACGTATTTGGAGGCAACCCGGTCAGGCTGAACGCCTTAGACACACTGTTCAGCGAATGCAACACGATGGAGGTTCCCTACTGTTTCGGGGTGGCATTACGTGGGGCCGACGTACGCCGCTGATGGTCATGAAAGGCTCCGTAACGGCTGTACGATACGTGAATGCTATCCTCCGACCAATAGTGCAACCATATCGGCAGCCTATTGGCGAGGCACTCGTCTTCATGGACGACAACTCACTCCCTGATCGTGCATAACTTCTGAATGACTACCTTCAGAATAACGACATAGCACAATTAGATTGCCCGGCATGTTCTCCAAACATGAACCCTATCGAACATGCCTGGGATAGATTGAAAAGGGCTGTTTATGGACGACGTGACCCATCAACCACTCTGAGGGATCTACGCCGATCGCCATTGAGGAGTGGGACAATCTGGACCAGCAGTACCTTTATGAACTTGTGGATAGTATGCCACGACGAATACAGGCATGCATCAATGCAAGAGGACGTGTTACTGGGTATTAGAGGTACCGGTGTGCGTAGAAATCCGAGCCACCACCTCTGAAGGTCTCGCTGTATGGTGGTACAACATGCAATATGAGCAATAAAAAGGGCGAAAGTGATGTTTATGTTGACCTCTATTCCAATTTTCTGTAAGGTTCCGGAACTCTCGGAACCGAGGTGATGCAAAACTTTTTTGATGGGTGTATACTAAAATCTGCTAAGGTCGTAGTTTCTTGTGAAGCCAATACATGCCTACATATCAATTTGTTGCGCATTCTCTGATATTTGTTAATAAACTCTAATGGAAGTAGTGGAACCATTTCTAAATGACTTTAGCTATGATGCTTTCCTCCGTGGTTCTAACACCATTTCATTTGCTTCCACCAGCAGCGCATTAGTTGGGGAAGATATGAATGCTTAAATGCAGACCGATACCTCTGTATAGACAATTATGTAGTTTCTCTAGATCATTCTGTATTGGTGAACCGTAACAGATGCTTCTCTAGCCCATGTAAGTTCTGTTGAATCACACTGACGTGGCCTCCTGCGAAAAGCCTGAATAACCGCATTTTTGCAGAGCGGACCGCTGCGAGACGTGCCGGAAGGGTATCATTGAGGTTCTGGAAGGCATCAACATAGGTTAAGAACTACACTATGTGATCAAAAGTATCCGGATACCTCCAAAAACATACGTTTTTCGTATTATTTGCATTGTGCTGCCACCTACTGCAAGATTCATCCGCGACCACAGTAGTCATTGGACATTGTCAGAGAGCAGAATGGAGCGCTCCGCGGAACTCACGGACTTCAAACGTGGTCAGTTGATTGGTTGTCACTTGTGTCATACGTCTGTAAGCGCGATTTCCAGACTCCTAACATCCCTAGGTCCATTGATTCCGATATGATAGTGAAATGGAAACGTGAAGCGACACGTACAGTACAAAAGCGTACAAGCCGACCTCCTCTGTTGACTGACAAGGGACCGCCGACAGAGAATAGGGTAGTAATGTGAAATAGGCAGAAATATATCTAGATCACCATACAGGAATTCTAAACTGCATCAGGATCAACTACTAGTACTATGACACTTAGGAGGGAGGTGAGAAAAATTGGATTTCATGGTCGAGTGCCTGCTCATAAGCCACACATCTCGCCGATAAATGCCAAACGACACTTCACTTGGTGTAAGGAGCGTAAACATTGGACGACTGCACAGTGGAAAAACGTTGTGTGGAGTGACAAATCATGGTACTCAATGTGGCGATCCGGTGGCAGAGTGTGAGTATGGCGAATGCCCGGTGAATGTCATCTGCCGGCCGGAGTGGCCGAGCGGTTCTAGGCGCTACAGTCTGAAACCGCGCGACCGCTACGATCGCATGTTCGAATCCTGCCTCGGGTATGGATGTGAGTGATGCCCTTAGGTTAGTTAGGTTTAAGTAGTTCTAAGTTCTAGGGGACTGATGACCTCAGAAGTTAAGTCCCATAGTGCTCAGAGCCATTTGAACCATTTGAACGACATCTGCCAGAGTGTGTAGTGCCACAGCAGAATTGGTGGTGTTATGGTGTGGTCGTGTTTTCCATGGAGGGGGATTGCACCCCGTGTTGTTTTGCGTGACACTATCACAGAACAGGTCTACATTGATGTTTTAAGCACCTTCTTGCTTCCCAATGTTGAAGAGCAGTTCTGGGATGGCCATTGGATTGCGTCTTTCAACACGATTGAACACCTGTTGATAATGCACGGCCTGGGCGGAGTGGTTACACAACAGTAACATCCCTGTAATGGACTGACCTGTAGAGAGTCCTGACTGGAATCCTATGGAACACATTTGGGGTGTTTTGGAATGCCGACTTTGTGCCAGGCCTCATCGACCGACATCGATACCTCCCCTCAGTGCAGCACTCCGTGAAGAATTGGCTGCGATTCCACAAGAAACCTTCCAGCACCTGACTGAGCGTATGCCTGTGAGAGTGGAAGCTGTCATCAAGGTTAAGGGTGGGCGGAAACCAAATTGAATTCCACCATTACCGATGGAGGGCGCTACGAACTTGTAAGTTATTTTCAGCCAGGTATCTGGATACTTTTGACTACATAGTTTATGAAGACTCTACGTGAGCCAGGTCTCTAGGCTGAGAATCCATCGTCCGAACAGCCTAAGTGAGTTGTGTAGAGTTTTGTACCCCCAAAAAGCAAGGGAGATGGTTCAAATGGCTCTGAGAACTATGGGACGGAACATCTGAGGTCATCAGTCCCCTAGACATTAGAACTACTTAAACCTAACTAACCTAAGGATATCACACACATCCATGCCCGAGGCAGGATTGGAACCTGCGACCGTAGCGGTCGCGTGGTTCCAGACAGCAAGGGAGAGGATGTTGTTATGTGTGGCTGGTATCGTCTTTCTACAACACAAATGCACACGTGGACTGTTCTTTGTTTACATGAAGCTACTACTTAACTTGAATAGCGTCCATGTTCTTCGTGCAAGCTAATCAGTAATATCGGTTATCTTGCTATTACAAAGTTTAGTCTCACTGCTAGCCTCGCTGAAGGCACTAATCCGTTCCCTACGAATTGTCATAACCTGCGATGTAAACTGGGCCCTCTCGGCGACTATGCTGACAGACGCCAGCTGCGATGAGTGTGAGGCCCTCCGGTCAGCGGCGACGGCCTAAGTACATGCTGTCGTCCGTTCTCTGGCTCTCTCGTGATAGGCGCACTTAATCCAGCGCCTACTGTCTATCTTTGCTCTACACATTTGACGTCTGGCATGCTGGCAACAGCTAACGCCAGGCCATGTCTCCACCCCACCCTCCTACCCCTCTCGCACCCCGGAAATGCCACACTATTATTGCACAGTAGGATGCAAACGACAACGGGGAGAGGGGTAGAGTAGGCAGTAAGCTGGACGTAGAGAAGTGCTAGGAGCCGTGACTGTGGAGGACGGCGTACTCCCTATCGTTCCCCGCCATCTGCCTTGCGAGGCGAGGCAGCAGGAACATCCTCCGGAAATCTCATGTCAGGGCACACGTCCAGGCCTGAGGGCGTGTACTGGTGCGATGACGGCGACGGCGACGGCGACAACGGGTCCTCGTCGATTGGGTCGGTGAGCGGGGACGAAGGGGCGAGGCTGCATCATGCATCCGCTCCCCCTGGGGTGCCCTGGTGGCGCCAGCTGGCGGCTGTGAAGGCCGCGCTGTCCTGTGAAGACGTGAATTGGAGGGAAGAGAAGCAGCAGAGTCACAAGTCAAATGACACGCACGAAACCTAAAAGATACCATCTTCATACACATGTGGCTTACCGGTCAACGAGCTTCTTCAGTGTCGATGCACTCTCTTTTACGGGAGTCGATAGATTGACTACCGCGAGTAATGTGTATAGTGCGCAGGTCACTGCAAATGTGGTGTGTGGACAGTGGAGCCGGCCGGTGTGGCCCTGCGGTTATAGGCGCTTCAGTCTGGAACTGCGTGACCGCTACGGTCGCAGGTTCGAATCCTGCCTCGGGCGTAAATGTGTGTGATGTCCTTAGGTTAGTTAGGTTTAAGTGGTTCTAAGTTCTAGGGGACTGATGACCACAGATGTTAAGTCCCATAGTGCTCAGAGCCATTTGAACCATTTGAACAGTGGAAGTTGGAAGTGTGGATCTCACAGGGAGTGTGTCAGAGATACGTCCCTGCAATCGCACTAGCCTGTGTGTCCTCGGTGGCTCAGTCGGATAGAGCATTCACCTCGTGAGCAGGAGATCATGGGTTCGAGTCCCAGGCGGGGAACATATTTCCAGCTGTTCTCGTTGATATTTATCAACGCCTGTGAGCAGATAATGGTCTGGATTACATTGTAATTTGATTCTTCGAGAGCTGCACGATCACTAACAGTATCTATTATTTCGGACAGCTCCTTTTTGTGGCTGCTTGGGGAGGTAGCCAGCAAGGGGCGACTCGACCCGACAAATAGGGGCATGGTCAAACAGATCGGCCGATACGGCACCCGAATCATATTTATCTAACATTTGCAATACTTGCGGAAGTGATGGATTAGAGTACCTTAAGATCTGTTACCGTATTCCGCTATCCGGGTCACTGAAAGTTATTGCATCCCATAGCGTTAAACCACTATAAAAGTTGCCACAACTACAAGTGGTTCAAATGGCTCTAAGCACTATGGGACTTAACATCTGAGGTCCCCTAGAACTTAGAACTACGTAAACCTAACTAACCTAAGGACATCACACACATCCATGCCCGTGGCCGGATTCGAAACCGCGACCGTAACAGCCACTTGGTTCCGGACTGAAGCGCCACAACTACACCTAAATTTACACTTCCTAGTCATGCCCATTAATTCTGTATACCACTGGCGGTACGTCTGTTCCGGCTTTTTCTGCAAGCGAAAGAACTGATGTCTAGCTGCAGCTACTTGGACTTGCTGGTCATAATTTTGAGTTAAAGCAGCGATTATTTGGTCATATCTGTGTTCGTTGGGAGACACTGTTGGGGACAGTTTTGCTATTAGCATGAACACTTGGAATTCCGCAATTGAAAGGAAGTGTAACTTTACAGTACCTTCAACACCACAAACTTGACAATGTGCTTGGAACTGAGTCAGGTGTTCAATCCATTCCTCTTTTGTGTACTTAAACTGCTGGAACGTTGGTGCACTGGGAGGCGGCACTTGTTGGGCTGGTTGGTTGGTAGTTTGTGTGGACGTCGCAGCTTGTGCAGCGAGTAGTTGTTATACCGTCGTCAGTAAAGTTGTAATTTCTTTGTTCTGCAGCTGAAAAGCTTGTGTTAGATCCATCACATTGGCTGTCTGTGGCTGTGGCGTGGGGGCACGGAGTGGAGGGGACGGGGAATGCATGATTCGCACAAATACGTCATATCAAAAAGCAAGCAGTTCCTCTGAAAAGAGATATTTGATTATTTCTGCGGCTCCCCTCCTGGAATACAGGTAATAATAGAACAACAAATTAGGAAATATAAACACTTGAATATGAGCACCCCTGCAAGCTAAAACACAAGAGAAGCAAGCAAAATCTTCGGTCAAGTTGATTAACTTCGATCGCTACTGAATTATCCTCGTTCGCCACTGTAGTAACTCATCCTCGTCACAGTGTAGAATCTGGTACCGCAAGGAAGCAAGGGAGAGGATGTTGTCATGGGTGGCTGGTATCCTCTTTCTACAACACAAATGCACACTCAATTAATACGGTTTTTTATTTAAATCAAGCTGCTACTTAACTTGAATAGAGTCCATGTTCGTGGTACAAGTTCATCAGTAATAGTGCTGGTCGCTGTGTACCGTTGTAACCTGCAATGTACACTGAGCCCGCTCGGCGAGTATGCTGACATCAACTGGGATGAGTGTGTCAGTGAGACCCTACGGTCAGCGGCCTATATAGATGCTGCTGAGGGGGCGTTGTCTGCATGTTGCTTGCGAGTCTGTCTCTGGCCTCTGTCTTGATAGGCGTGCTTGATCCAACACCTACTATCGTTCTTCTTGCTACATCTTTGCCGACCAGTGTGCTGGCGACAACTGAAGCGAGCACATCTTTCTCAGTCTAGCTGTACTTCCTTGGCGCCAGCGCCAGTGTTTTGGACCATAGGGCATTCCACACAATTCACTTGAATGGAAAGAACTGCTACCAACCCTTGATCCGATGTGCTAGCCAGGACTCTGAGCAGTTTTTGTGGATCATGTGCTATCGGATATGGGGGATGGAAGAGACACTGCTTCAGATCCGGAACGTTTTCTGGCAGGTGGGTGATCAATGTCACTTGATATCTTTGCATTGAAGGTGGTGCAAATGCCCTGTGATGGTGACGATGTCTGACATAATCTTTTAGTAATAATTAAGTTGCTCCAGGACCAACTTTAATTGTTTGGTGTTTGTGCGTGCCAGCAACTTTTGTATAGCTTCAGGTGTTGGATGGATGTCTGAAGTGCTGAACATATGGCCTAGATATTGCATCTGAGAATTGCTTTCATCAACAACTGGAAGAGCATCTACGAATTTCCTGATACGTCCCTTGAATTTCGTTCCATGTCTATAATTCATTCAAATAGTTTGCTGTTTCTGGGACTTCGTGGGTCAACTGTTCCAGGGAATGTCGAACATCGCTGGTTCATTTGAATTCTCAGATGGCAAACAATTGTTCTGAGATATCCCAAATAGAGTGTTGGTCACCAGAGTGTGTCTGGATGCTGAACCCGAAGGTAATTGTAGGTAAGATGGAGGTAAGTATTCACAAAAATAGTACTGTCCACTAGTTCAGACAAAATGTGTTCCAATTTCGGATAGGGTAGGTGTGCACTATTGCCTGGGCGTTCATGGTCGACCGAAAACCAATATATACTTGTCTGGTTTTTCAATATAAACGATGATGCTATCTCACAAACTGTTGGTCACTGGCGTGAGAATCCCTTGGTCCTGTAGCCATGGAAGCTTTAATCGCAACTTTTCTCTTGAGGCGAATGGAATATTCAATGTGTTGCAAAGTTTAAGAACTACTGACGGTCGCAATGTTATGTCTGCCACATAGTTGGCAACAAAAGTCATCTGATCATCGAAAATGCAGGATTGTGGAGATCCGGAGTTGGTAAGGAGGCCCTTATCTGATTGGTAGAATTGTACACTTCAAGGCCTCATCTTGTTAAAACATTTAACTTTTGGTCTCCTTTTGTTTGAACTACCGATAAATTGTCTCTTATAGATGACCCCTTACAGTAGACTGTGTGGCTAAATAAGCCTATCACGGCGACATCATTGTTGGTGTAACTATGAAATTGCTTTGGAAATGGCAAAAAGGGTGGCGATAAAAGTTACCATGTTGAAGGTCGTTGCCGAGGAGTCTGTATTTTTTTGGAAATTGACAGGTGTCTCGTTGATCAACACGTCCAGAGTCAATGTGTGGGTGGAAGAGGGCAGTACTGCATGAATTTGGAGCACTATCGGAGGCTGAGTTCTGAAGATGTGCACTGTGTACATGCATATTGCTAGCAGAGCGGTACACTTCTGCTTTGTGCCGTAGCTTGCTCCACAACATACACCATGACATACTGAAGGAACACTGCCCTCGATGATGAGTAATGAAATAACTAGGGCAAGAATGTAGCTTTCTTGAAGAACATCCTCTAGAATCCTCTTGAGCTTGGGCTGCTGTGACCAGTAGCAACGTGTTCCATGAACGACGAGAGTAGGCCAGGTTCCTGGGGAGCTGACGTGCGGGAAGGGGGGACAAGTGAGGCTGACAATCACCTCATGGTTTTTTCAAATGTGCGAATGAGTGACAGACATGCTGCCAACGATGAGTCGTTCAGTTTCATTAAGTCGCTCCAAAGTCCCTCGTCTGGTAGATGTACCAGGATCACGTCACGCACCAAGGACCAATACACAGACCCTAGCAAAATCTTTCAACTCGGCTATCCACTCGTAATACGTTTGGCCAGTAGAGGGCACATAGATCTCGGAGTCAAAATAATCTTCCGATTTGGCACCGTTGTAAGGTGACAAAAAAGCTCATCGATGAGTATCACCTGTGATTCCAATTGCAATGAAATGTAGCTCAAGGCGCGATAAGTAGTTCCATTCCGTTTTCAAAAGCGGGAGATGTCAGCGTTGCGGGCGGGAAACGTTTGACCGAGGACTCAGTCCATGAGAGATGATTAGACACATTCAGCGTTATGGTGATAACGGCCATATGGCCCAGCAGTAATTTTTGTGGCATCTGCAAGTTTGGGTGCTCATGTCTGCAATGGCTGCGGCCATACTGAAAATAGCCTGTCGCATTAGCACCCTGGCTAAACGCCATGAAAAATCTGAGGAATGCGCTGACAACTAGGAACGGTTAGAGTTTTTAAAACATCATTGCCTTTGCCTGCAATGACCTTCCATGAATTCACACCTCAAGACAAGATTCACTGGTAGTTATAAAAGAAACGCACTATTCCAACACACATAAAATGAAATGATTCACATACAACGTGCACTGCGATCCAATGACTGGATGCTAGTTGTGGCTGCTATGGTTTGTCCCTTAGACTGGTGCTGTGGCTGGATGTAATGGGTCCGTAACTGGCGGCCTCTTAATTACGGCTCAGGTTGTCGAATACTGCTCGGCCTACCTGGGGACAGTTGAAGCAAGTACCACTGATCCAGTCATGCTTCTAGCGGCGACACAAACGCTACCTGTGGCGTCTGCTGGAGTTTTACACGAAAACAAGCCAGTGTTAATGTATGTGTTTATATGTGATTCTCCCGAGGTAGTTGCCTGCAGGACTGGGCTTCAGCAACTCACCGAACAGGCCTGTATTGCTGTTGGACGAAGTGTCCCGAGACAGCAAGTATGAAATCTCCTGTCACACGTAACTGCTCCTCCCTATCTACAGGGCGTCCCATTTATCTTGACCATGCGAAAATACTATTTCTCCAGAAGTAAAATAGAAAAATGTATCAAACAAATGTTGTTCAGCTGCTAGTGGGATATTAACCAGCATGATTACCTGTTTTTAACTTTCCTTGATATGAAGATAGCAAAAGGTGTAAGTGTTTTTCTACGTAACACACCATACTTTGTATTCGCTACTCTACTTCCTCTCCTCTAGGCCTGTTCAAAAAAGTGTCAGAGTGCACCTTTCACTTAACCAAGTCATTATTAAACCATTCTGGAACCGCGCGACCGCTACGGTCGCAGGTTCGAATCCTGCAGCGGGCATGGATGTGCGTGATGTCCTTAGGTTAGTTAGGTTTAAGTAGTTCTAAGTTCTAGGGGACTGATGACCTCAGAAGTTAAGTCCCATAGTGCTGAGAGCCATTTGAACCATTTTTTTTTATTAAACCATACAAAATGGACTACAATAAATTGTAGGTAGCCAGGAAACCTTGTGCACCTACTGGAGTTAACAGTAAACCAATGGAAACCATTCTGCTAACTTGTGTTTACCATAGATGAGTATCAAGCCGCCTGCTCTTTTTTGGTGTAGTCTGTACTCACGCACACTTTCACGTATAGATGGTTGATTGCGCGTCTGGTGAGCATTTGCTTTCTGTTTCCATATTTTTTACTGTCAATACCAGCAAGTGGATCAGTTACGTTGTTATGGCTATCTAAGCCTGTGTGATACTATGGGAGAGTCGAAGTCTCTTTAGTGTTAAGTTTTTAGTGAATTTCATATTTCTGTGAATGATTTATTCTGATACGTTTTGGACCAGGTACTGACTAGCGGAGCTAGGTTACTCAATAAAACACATAGAATACATGACCAAGGTTTCGGTACATATAAATATACCTTCATCAGAAGTAAAAAATCTGAAATTACATCATGCAATGGAGATTAATAAAACAATTGTGCCAAAGGCGTCGTCAATAATTAAGACATCTTCTCCATTTCTACAACATGACTATAGGCACAGGGTCAAAGCGAACAGTTTAGCACCATTACTTCGCCTTCATAGGCCTTCATAGGCCCTGTGCCTATAGTCATGTTGTAGAAATGGAGAAGATGTCTTAATTATTGACGACGCCTTTGGCACAATAGTTTTATTAATCTCCATTGCATGATGTAATTTTAGATTTTTTACTTCTGATGAAGGTATATTTATATGTACCGAAACCTTGGTCAAGAATTTTAATAAATTTTTATCCTGCTACTGTTTTTTGCTGTCATCCTTTATCGTGAAGAATTTCAACATAGAATACTGTTTAAAACAGACGTACTGCTTTCAATATCATCGTAACGAATAAATTTAGAAGAAAGGTAACCATAATGCTACTTCCACTCCATTAGGCCATCTAATACAGCAATCGTATATAGAATATTTGAATTAAAAACAGTTTTGGTTGCAGCTTACTGTTTTCTTAACAATGCATTTCACTCGACATAAACGTTTTCTGGGTATGGTACCGCGTCATAATGTGTAGACCCAGATGAAGGCCGCTGCAACAGTGGCCGGAACGTTGATTTTTCTCGAGCAGCAGTAGTTTTATACATTACGACGCGGTAACGTACCCAGAAAACTTTTATGTCGACTGACTCTGGCAGCGGAAGCCTATGCAATAATAATGCATTTCACCTTCGTGGGAAATCTTCAGATTATCTGTAGGGATGACAAAACCAAAAATTGGGCCAAGGTCCTAACTTGCGTGATTCTAAATGTGGATAATTAATTGTTACTGACCTTAAAATTTTCCTTTTATAACATATTAAATAAATCATAAAACGACTCTCTGCTAGAATGAAGCAGGCCTCAAATCGGATAAACCCGCAAAGAGATTTTCCTTTTCCAACTTTTTAAAACTATAAAAGTGCTCTCTGATGGATTGAAGCATGCATCGAATCAGATGAACCGGCAGAGGCCTAGTCAAAAACCAATAATTTAAGGTCGTGTAATACACAAAGGAATTACAGACGTAGTCTGCGAGTGGGCGTTGATTGAAATCAATGGAGGAAATTGAAAATTTGTGCTGAACCGGAATTCTAACGCGGCTCTCCTGCTTACTGGGCAGATGATATGACCACTAAGCCAGTGGTCTCTTCAATTGCACGGAATACCCTGGTACGCTTCCTGTCTCACCCAAAATCTCAGCTTATCCTCACACTTCAAATGTAGTGCCCCTTCCCATTATCCTCATAATTCGCGGCAATTCGCCGATTCCCGTAGGAGTCCGAGTCTGTTGTGCATTTGCTTTGAATAGATCATTGGCCGTCACACCTTAAATATATAATGTCGTGTGGATAAGGAACAGAATGCTAAATAAATATTCAAAATAAACGAGACAAACCTTAAAGTCTTACCAGCAGGCCAAGGCCAAAATGGTGCAATGGAACGACAACACTCACAAAGAAGTGTACACATTTAAACATAATACACAATTCTGGCACCCATAACATCACAGCGGGAGCGTCCAACTGCCACACCTGGATGAATGGAATGAGGCTTGCATACAGTATCTGCAAAGGATCCACATCACTGGCGCACAAAGCAGTTATGTGATGATCAGGATATTTAATGGTTACAAAAGATCTAAAATTAGTTGATTCACTATAGCGAAGTTAAATGGTTACAATTAATTAGACCATAGTCACTCATAAAGTAACCTCTAAAGGATTGATAACAGATAAAGTAGTAACATCAGTAGTACCTAAATAAAACCGTAAGATAACCACCAAAGACGGGCGCCATCCTAATAACCGAGGATAAAAGAAATTCCTAAAACAGTAAAACAATAAATCCCGACTCGACTTTAAAATTATAGTGTCTACAAATGAATCATTTGAGTGACGGGGGGGTGGGGGGCAGCAGTGAATTAATAAGACAGAAATGGAACATAAGAAGAGCATAACGAAACTAATCTAAAAGTTAAAAAAAAACTGGTACTATTGAATCATAATAGTCTATGTTCTTACTAAGGAGCTGAAACTCAGCAGTTATTCATCGATCGCACAATACGCTTAAGGATATCCAACTCTTCCAATAAATAAAGATTTTTGCCTTTCCGAGCACAATTAAGACGCAGAAAAGATAAAGCGTGCGTGGCTGGAGCACTGCGTTCTTCAGGTGTTCAGGAAATGTACAGCGCTACTTTTTTTGAACTTTTGTGGCTAACAAATGCTCGGTAAATCTCGTGGTAACAATTCTTGCAGTTTGGCCAATACAGAATTTATGGCAGGCATTGCGTTCCAATTTATAAACCTAAAGGGGGTATACTAATCTTTAGTAGGCCGCTCTTTATGCACAGAAGAGTTTACAGCTTCGTTATGTGGTGAAAAATCTACACGGATGTCAAGGTTTTGGAATAATGTAGGTACTGTTACGATATTTTATCCACAAACGGATGCTTTGTATATTTCTGTGGTGATCACAAAAGATTCGATTGCATGCAATAAACTTTAAATTATCATGCTCTCCGTTTATAGATAATCTGCTGAGAAAGACACTGCAGAGGCGGTCATCATTGCTATAGAGAAACTTTGTTCGTGCTGACACGGATGACATGATGAAGTATGGGTACTTAAATAATTAGTTATGAGCTTTCTAAAAATATCAAAATTAATAGTGTTTTTATCGAACTGCAATTGTAAATCTAAATGATGAAGACGTCCGTCATTGTTGATAACTTCATGCGTAAAGGACATATTGGGATGTAAAGCATTAAATTCCATTGTTAACCTAGAAACATCCGTGTCAGATCCATCGAATATCATAATTATGCCATCTACATACCGCCGATAAACAAGTATTTTATCGCATTATGGAAGTTTCAGTTAAAGTATTTTTGTACCTGGGAATTCATAAAAATGTCCGCAAGGCTGTCTTTATTTACAGCAGATGTTACTGCTTGATCTACTTGGAGTAATTTAAAGGTTCCTTTACGGGCGACTATGACCTGATTAATTGTAATCGCTTAATTTAATTACAATGAATCAGATATTTTTGTAAGCGTTAAATCTGCTGTCATGTTATTGCTTTGACCGCCACTTATTTGCGTCTTCTGCAGACAGCCTATGCAAGCCTCATTCCGCTGCTCGCTAATGTCCCTGCTGGACGCTCCTGCTATGAAGTTACGGTGGGAGAACTGTGTATTATGTTTAAACTTGTACACTTCTTTGTGAGTGTGGTCCTACTATAGCTCCATTGTGGCCTGCTGGTACGACTTCACGGTACGTATCGTTCAATTTGATAATTTATTTAGAGTTGTGTCCCACTGTTAAATGACATTATATTAGTTGTTTTTGACTAGGTCTTTGAGGGTTAATCTGATTCCACTCAGGCTTTAGTCTAGCATAGAGCCGTTTTATGGTTGAAAGTTGGAAAAGGAAAAGTTAAGGTCAGTAACACCTTCTTATTGATATTTAGAATCTCGCAAGCTAGGACCATACCCTAATTTTGGCTTGTTTTGTCATCCCTTTAGATAATCTGCAGATGCCCCACGAAGGCGAAGCACGTTGTTAACTGAAGAATAATTTGCAATCAAGACCGTTTTTCATTCAAAAAGGTAATAATGCCGGTTAACATTTGCGTGACGCAATTTTTGTTTTCTTTATGAACAAAATGTGATCAAGACAAATCGAATAACGTGCATAGTATTGTCTTCAAGTGCCCCAGTATAGCCGTTCTACATATTCCTTCCACCTTTCGCCTTTTCCTTATTTGCTTAGTACTGGCTCTCCTAATGTTTGTTCAACTGCTTCTCTTTTCTTCAAAGGCTTCGAAGCCCAAAAGAAGGAACAATCGTCTTCATACCACGCAGTGACAGATGCTAAGGAGCTATTGCTCAACACATTCCTAAGGATTTCCTCTCAAGCTTCTCCACCCCTCGTAAGATTACACCCTCACGAAAACGTCTCCCAGTCCACGCATACCGACTGCTTTAATCCTATTACGCCACTTACGTGCTACGTGCTTCCATATGCATGCACGGACGCATTCTGAAACGACTGCAGACTTATCAAACAGGTGTATTGCTGTACGGCTCGGTCTTAAGATTAATCCGAGCAAATTCGACGAGAGATGGTACACTCACTGCTCGCTTCACTTAATATCTTCTCCCTTTTACCGACGTACTCATTTTATAGATCAGAATTTTTCTCTGGGGTGCGTGCATCGAGTGGGGCTGCCGGTGGAACGTGGGTGAAGGCGCGCATTTCGGGAGTCTTCACCTGTTCCCACCCCGGCGGGCCGTGAAGTCTTCGCGCGCCCTGCGGTGCTTGGCGGTGGGGGGCTGCGCGCTTATTACGCCGTCCATCTCGGCCGCCGGTGCTGGGGGGCTGAAGAGCGGAGCTGCCGACGCGTGGAGGCGGCGGTGGCGGTAGCGGTGGGGGCGACGTGGCGTACCTCAGCGGTAGGACGGCGGGGCGTCGCCGCCAAGAACGGCGCCCAGCTTGCGCCAAATTAATGGCGCGTGATCTCCGGTAGGCCGCCGTAACTCGCCTCGCCGGGAATCCGGCAAGTGGCGCCAGTCTGCGATGCCTATCTCCGCTGCCGTGCGCTCATCCAGCGGCGGCCGTCTCCGGCACTGAAAGTAAAGTCGCTCGCTCTCTTTTAGTGCCTCCGTTCCGGTACGCTGAATGAATACTCATGACTTTCATGTTTATGGAACGCTCTCATTGTCTCATGTTGCATAGGTTGTGTTTACTCTGCTATTTTACCTTCCAGCTTTGCAGGACATCAATACCACGCCGTCAGTAAAACTAGATGAATTAAGTTTACTTTACTCAATTTGTATTTGCTGTTGGTTCATAGTCTCGTGAAATTCTCTGACAGACTTCATGTTTGTCATTGATTGCACATTTATTAAAAAGCCCAGTATTGCAGTTTCAAACTTTTGGTCAGTTAGAGATGCAAACATTATATACACAATGTGAGACCTGAGTTTCTCCTGGCGTATACAATTTTCAATTTTTACTACTTTTTATTCCTTTTATTGATGACTACTTTGTATACAATGAATGTAGGTAATGTTTAATATCTTTTAATCCAGATTTTCGTGACTGCACTGTAAAACACCTATGTGTTACGTTGGTGGACTGTTTGACCTTGTGTATATAATTTTCAAATAACTTCCGGGAATTCAGCCAGGTAACACTTTCAGCGACCGCCGATATTTCGGCGGGAGAACACCCCGCCATTTTCAAGGCAAAATGCAACGGACAGGCGGCGTACAACCAAATTTAAAACCTCGGTTCTCGGACTGAAGCAGGAAAGATAACACACGCACTGAATACTAGTGCCACCTAAGATGACTAAGAGCTATCGATAGTGAGAATATGAATTCGCAGGTGAGGTAGCATTGACTCTGTCCCTCTGTTTTTTGACAAGGGAGAGAGACGGATTCCAAACAGTTTAAACAGACCCCTCCATCCTTGTTAATGAGGTTGCTCTCTAATTTAATCCCAACTGCCTCCCTAATAACACTCTCGCAATAGCTGGACGTGCATGCCAATATCTCGGTGTTATTATATAACATGGAGTGACCAGTATCCAAGCAATGTTCGGTAATAGCAGATCTACTTGTCTGCTATAATCGTGTGTGCCGTTTATGCTCAGTACATCGGTCCTCCACGGTCCTGATAGTTTAACCAATATATGCCATGACGCAGCTACAAGGAATACGATATATACCCGCCTTACGCAGTCCAAGATCATCCTTAACGGAACTCAAAAGTGCTCTAATTTTAGATGGAGGTCGGAAAACACATTTCACATCGTATTTCCGGAAAATACGACCGATCTTGTTGGACGTGTTTCCTACGTAAGGCAAAACGGCAGTAGACTTAGGTGTTGGCTCAGAATTATCATCGATCACCCGATTGAAGTACTGGCAGAATTAAAGCTGTGAGGATGGGTTGCGAGTCGTGTATGTGTAGCTCCATCGGCAGGCGCCCTTCAGCAGGCTAGCAGCATGGACATCTTTTTGTGTCCTCGCCGCGCAGCTAGCTGGCGGAGTTGTTTACGTGATTCTGCCGTCTTACGTGCTATATTTCCTTAGAAAGAGAGTGGCTTATGGCCACAGAAAATCGGCACTGAAGGTTAGCTTTCCATCTGAATAGGCCCGACGAAAAGCACTTCAAATCAGTTTATCGGAGAAGAAGCCATGATTGATTACAACGATCTTATTGGCATCAACCTCTCTGTAGTTAGCAGTGTGGTATACGTGAAGTTAATTAATGAACAATTATGTGACAAAATTGTACGTGCAACTCTAAGTGAACATAAGCTCCGTCATTCTGATGGACACATCGGTGGCGTAACTATGGAATATGAGGGACTTGGACTGCACTCTTTTCGTGTATTTGAACTCCCTTTCAAGGTACCTTCAGAGGTGGTGGTATTCACATTCCATCCATATGGAAAGGTGATTAGTCACACAGCTGAAAAGTGAGTGCAATTCACCGCATACCCTGTTCTCGATGGCTTACGACAGATCCGCATAGAGCTAACCAAACAGGTGCCGTCCTAATTATGTATTGGTGGCTGCCGTAATTTATAATGGCCAGCCGAAGACGTGCTCTGGATGTAGCCAAAAAGGACACCGCCGTTCTAGCTGTCTGTAACGCAGAATCGCACAGTTAACGCCTGGGAACCAGCAGGCCATGACCGCTCCGTCGACGCTCCCGCTGACGTTTCTCGAAGTTCTGTATAACGACCCCTGACCGCGATCACCACTGGCTCTTAATACTGACACACTGTCGCCTCCGGTAATGCCTCAGGCTGTTACGGTCGCACTGACGCTCTTGCGTCTCTGGTGTGGGGATGACCCTTGACTCCATTGTTGTGCCTACCGATGCTTTTGTGCCTGACCATCTGGATCCACAGGCGTCTTCGAACACTAAAGATCACTTGTGCAATTAAACTGGGTGCACCTTACCTAGGTATCTTTGCGTGGTCTGATGATGTAGATGACGAAACATCCATTGTTGTAACAGCAGAGAATGCTGCTGCTCCAAACCACGACTGTTAATCAACAGGGTTACTGGATGGGGATGTGCTGCCTGCTAGGACAACATTCCCCGTTCACTGCTGCTCTTCGTACGTTCATGTGTGTCCCAGTAGTTCCAGCTCCGCGACAAGCTTACAGGATTGGCTCCAAATGTCAACAGCATTGGCACCCCTGTCAAACTACAATTTCTCCGAGAAGTGTTGAGGGCGTAGGACCTCGACATTGCCCTTCTGCAGGAAGTTCGCCTACCAACGTTTCCTGCTATCTGTGGTTATATTTCTTACCTTAAGCCGTGTGCTGACAGTGGCAGTGGGACGGCTATCCTTTTAAAGAAAGGCATTGAGGTAGACGTGGTTTACCCACTGTTGTCTAGGGCTCTTGCTGTGACTTCCCATGGTGTCCGAATCATCAATGCTTACACTCCCTCGGGCACTGCCACACAACGGGAATTCAGAAGAGGTCGTTCCTTTTTTTGTGGACCCTATGACCATATTATTCTCGGCCAACAGCAACATTTCATCACGTGCCAGGAACTAAAGCTGTCGTGCATGAACTGAGCCTCACTAATACCTGGGACCGCATGGATGGTGATCGACCTCGATATACGTATGTTACCATTCAGTAAGTCGTCTTGACCGTGTCTGTGTTTCCCAGGGAATCGTAATTGCCACGCTGGACGCTGTGTTGTGGCCTACCGCCTTCTCTGACCATATCGCCTACATTTGCACTGTATCGCTCCAGAGGTAGAACTTGTAGTGCTGTCGGGGCCTGCGGAAGCTATATGAAGCCCATCTCAACGATCTGGAACGCAGGCAGGTTTAGAGACTACGTGGACCAAATGTGTGCGACGCCTTCCAGCATATCCTTCAACTCCTCAGTGGAGGCTCGACTGCACCAGGCCCGCTTTACCTCATTCGATGACGAATTATAGTCGGTCGCGACAAAATTCTGTGGCAGCGACGTACCATGGAATACTATTTTAAAATTCTCTGTGAACTCTCAGGCCATGCCCCCTCATTTCAACGACAACAACCGCCGTCCATGCATCATGTTACCCGAGAGAAGCAGCGGTGTTGGAGAAAGTTGGTCAATGCCCTCGACATACCAGATAGTCGCCATTTGACGTCCCAGACTGATGTCGCACATGTCTTTGTGTACCACTACAAACAGTTCTATGAAGCAGAGGACCAGAACATTGAGGTAATGACTGACGTCCTCCGTTTGTTGACAGGAATCCATGATGGGGCTGCTGCGGAGATTCTCAGAGCCACGATTACGGCTGATGACCTCGCTGATATTCTTCATTAGGGTGCAGTGAACAAAGTTCCAGGTCCCGAGGGTTTTCCGCTGTAGTTATACAGCCATTTCACGACATCATGGCTTCACGTTGGGCTGCGATGTATGAAGAACCTTCCCCTCCCACTGGTATTCATAGAAGACTTGCTTATCCCGGTCCCCAAGCCGTCGGGAGGTTGGAGAGTTGGACATTACGGCAGTTGACCATGTTAAATTGTTACTTCACCCGGATTCTTGCCGCTGACCTTCGGCACATCAGCTTTGAACTCTACGGATAAAACGTGCTTTGGTGGTGACAGTAACATTCAAACGACATTCAGCGATTACCGTGACATCTTAGCCATGGCTAGGACCTGCCGCAGCCGCGACACCTTTGAAAGAGTGATTCATGACTTTCTAGAAAACGTATTCCGACGGATGACCTTCCCCCACGCATTTATACACATCGTCTTGCGACTACTCCGAGGTGCTACGTCGTGAGTGCTGGTCAATAGCCATGTGGCAGGCCCTATTACTATCACGCGGTTTGTCCGCCAGGGATCCCCTGTCGATACTCCTTTCGGCCATCGCCCTTGACCCTTTGTTACGCGGTCTGAGGAGCCGGTTGACAGGGATGAAAATGAGGGAGCTTGCTTTCATCTCGTGTGCTTACGTGGATGACGTGGTGTTCTTGGTTCCATCGGACAATGAAGTGTGATAGGCACGGGGTGGTCCATTGATCGTGACTGGGCCAAATATCTCACGAAATAAGCGTCCAACGAAAAAACTACAAGGAACGAAACTCGTCTAGCTTGAAGGGGGAAACCAGATGGCGCTATGGTTGGCCCGCTAGAGGCGCTGCCGTAAGTCAAACGGATATCAACAGCGTTTTTTTAAAATAGGAACCTCCATTTATTTACATATTCGTGTAGTACCAAACAAAATATGAATGTTTTAGTTCGACCACTTTTTTCGCTTTGTGATAGATGGCGCTGTAATAGTCACAAACCTGTAAGTACGTGGTATTACGTAACATTCCGCCAGTGCGGACGGTATTTGCTTCGTGATACATTACCCGTGTTAAAATCGACTGTTTACCAATTGCGGCCGTCCGGGTTGGCCGAGCGGTTCTAGGCGCTACCGTCTGGAACCGCGCGACCGCTACGGTCGCAGGTTCGAATCCTGCCTCGGGCATGAATGTGTGTGATGTCCTTAGGTTAGTTAGGTTCTAAGTTCTAGGGGACTGTTAACCTCAGAAGTTAAGTCCTATAGTGCTCAGAGCCATTTGAACCATTTGAACCAATTGCGCAAAAGATCGATATCATGTTGATGTATGGCTATTGTGATCAAAATGCCCAACGGGCGTGTGCTATGTATGCTGCTCGGTATCCTGGACGGCATCATCCAAGTGTCTGGACCGTTCCCTGGTTAGTTACGTTATTTAAAGAAACAAGATGTGTTCAGCCACATGTGAAACGACTACCACGACCTGCAATAAATGATGATGCCCAAGTAGGTGTTTCAGCTGCTGTCGCAGCTAATCCGCACATCAGTAGCAGACAAATTGCGCGAGAAGCGGGAATCTCCGAAACGCCGGTGCTGAGAATGCTACATCAACATCGATTGCACTCGTACCATATTTCTATGCACCGCGAACTGCATGACGACGACTTTGAACGTCATGTACAGTTCTGCCACTGGGCACAAGAGAAATTACGGGACCATGACAGATTTTTTGCATGCGTTCTTTTCAGCGACGAAGTGTCATTCACCAACAGCAGTGACGTAAACCGGCATAATATGCACTATTGGGCAACGGAAAATCCACGATGGCTGCGACAAGCGGAACATCAGTGACCTTGGCGGGTTAATGTATGGTGTGCCATTACGGGAGGAGGATAATTGGCCCCCATTTTATAGATGGAAATCTAAATGGTGCAATGTATGCTGATTTCCTACGTAATGTTCTACCGATGTTGCTACAAGATGTTTCACTGCAAGGCAGAATGGCGATGTACTTCCAACATAATGGATGTCCGGGACATAGCTCAGAGGTATTGAATAGCATATATCATGGCAGGAGGATTGGTCGTCGAAGCACCATAACATGTCCCGCACGTTCACCGGATCTAACGTCTCCAGATTTCTTTCTGTGGGGAAAGTTGAAGGATATTTGCTATCGTGATCCACCGACAACGCCTGCCAACATGCGTCAGCGCATTGTCAATGCATGTGCGAACAATACGGAAGGCGAACTACTCACTGTTGAGAGGAATGTCCTTACACGTATTGCCAAATACATTGAGGTTGACGGACATCATTTTGAGCATTTATTCCATTAATGTGGTATTTACAGGTAATCACGCTGTAACAGTATGCGTTCTCAGAAATGATAAGTACACAAAGGTACATGTATCATATTGGAACAACCGAAATAAAATGTTCGAACGTACCTACGTTCTGTATTTTAATTTAAAAAACCTACCTGTTACCAACTGTTCGTCTAAAATTGTGAGCCATATGTTTGTGACTATTGCAGCACCATCTATAAAAAAGCGAAGAAAGTGGTCCAACTAAAACTTTCATATTTCCTTACGTACTACACGAATATGTGATAAGAAATGGGGGTTCGTATTTAAAAAAACGCAACTGATATCCGTTTGACCTAAGGCAGCACCATCTAGCGGGCCAACCATAGCGCCATCTGATTTCGCCCTTCAAGCTAGACAAGTTTCGTTCTTTGCAGTTTTTTCGTTTGACGCATATTTCGTGAGATATTTGGCCCAGTCACGATCAATGGACCACCCTGCATATAATAACGGAACCATGTCAGTGATTTTTTGCTATGTACTGAAAAGCATTTGTGTTAATCGAAAATTAATTGTATGTATTAGTAGGTACAGGATTTACAAAAAAGCTTCGCAGGACACACTGGAAGCAACAACGAGATGTGGAGATGGAACGGGGGGCTAACGGCACAGCTGCAGAGAAAGGCGGAAGCAAGGGATGTCGAGGGTAAGCCAAAACCATGTCGTGGACGAGAGCAAACAGCAGACCTATTCAAATGCCGCTGCCGGGTGGCCAGCGACAACAGAGCAGGTAGCAAACGACCATCCACAGCAGCCCTACTGGGCGGATCAAGATGGGCGTTGAAACGGGTACTAATGACTTTCCACTGTTCTGTTACACGATGGAGATGGGATGATAGTCAGTTAAGCCTACAGCAACTGTTAATGCTGTATGGAACTGTGAACTCTATTTGCAGCAGTCAGTCACCTGGCACTGACTTCTGAGGAGTGTGAGTCACACACAATGACTCAAGTTCCATGTATAATGTCACCAAACAGATAACCTACCTGTCCACAATTACCAGTATCCTTATCCAAAATACAATATTTATATCAAGAGAAAGAAGTGACATGAAGAACAGAAGAGTAGGAACACAAACATAGTAAAATGAAGAAACACATAGAACTGAAGACTAGATACCATTACACTTCTCTAAGCCAACGCAGAAGAATTTTAGGAGACCTATAAAGATCCTACCTGATTGTACCTCCCTCATACTGTGTGCAAATTCGACGAAAACTTGGCTGTTTCAAAACATACACCCACTTACCTTGCTGTATAAAGGATCTTCCACATCATCAGCTCTGCAAGAGACTTGTAACTTGACAGGATCAACAATGGGCTGAGAGTCCAGAGACGGACTTGAAAAGCCACCATGACTGATCTCAAACAGTTGATGAACCAATCATCTCCAGAATTAGATTTTCACTCTGCAGCGGAGTGTGCGCTGACATGAAACTTCCTGGCAGACTAAAACTGTGTGCCGGAACGAGACTCGAACTCAGGACCTTTTGCCTTTCGTGTGCAAGTGCTCTACCAACTGAGCTACCCAACCACGACTCACGCCCCGTCCTCGAGTCTCTATCCGGCACTCAGTTTTAATCTGCCAGGATGTTTCGAACCAATCATCGCTTCCTAAACATTAAAAAAAAACTATAGTTTCCATCCCCATACACAAATGAGGATGAAAGTGTATTGTGATATCCGAATCAGTGTGTGGCTCTTCATAATACAAAAGCTGTGTAATTTAATAAATAGTGAAGAGTTACACCCACAAACTCACAGTTTACAACATATTTATTATTTTTGTAAACTTCTTGTACTTATTTTACAGGGTAGTCTTAAGAAAATATTTGTGTATTTATTCATGTAAAATTATTGTTCGTCATTCTCTTTCATAATGATGCCAGACGCTTCAACGTTTTTAATTATTTCTGTATTTACTTATGTCATTTTTTTATAATGATGCTATGAGTTTTAAAGTATTAATGTATTACATTTTTATAAACTGTGAACAAGAACATTAGTTAAATTTGTGGTCGATCTGAACTCTTATTACAAAAATCAGATGCCGCAGTAAATGTAAATGCTGCCTGTCAAAGAACACTTTAGAACATAAGATTTGTGAAATGTTTGAAGAGTATACACGTTAGGGAAACACTAGACTTTGACAATCACTTTGTGAAATGATTTCTTTTTTTTTTAATGTAAGCCAAGAGCATAAATATGACCATGTATAAAACTTATGCAGGATATTTCACAGAATTTTATAAAATTGGATAATGACCAACAGATAACCTCTAGAATATTTGATGTAACTACTTGTTCTGCATATTAGTGGCTAAATGAGGCACATGTAACTTATTGGAGGACCTCCTTGAGAAGATTAGGACACTTTAATATTTCTTGCCTGAACCTATGTCCTAGGGATGGATGGATGACAGAGAACATGGGCCTAAAGTCTAAAGAAAGATGAGAACTGATACTTTTGAAAGAGTATAAAAAAATTGTAATGTTCGTTAAATTTATTTTGATAACATGGATTGTTCAGTAAGTTATTGCATATTCCAATTGTCATATCTCGAAAAAAATTTCCAGAAACAAAAACATAAGAACCAGACAGAGTAGATAATAAATGTGTGGTAAATAAATTTATGGCAGTAAGCCCATGAATGAAAGCAGAATAACTGTAGAAGAACATATCATGATTCGGTTGTTGGTCTGCCCTCGTATTCTTATTAGTTCGCTTGTACAGAAAATTGATAGTTATATTATTTTGTACTGGATGAGGTAATACTGTAAGAATTACCCCATCCAAGTACAAAATAGTTCATAAGATGGGGGTATTGTAAGTTGGCTATAATTTCACACATTACAAGCACTCATCTACATACTTTGCCATGATTTACAACCGGAATTAGGTATCATTTGATAGGTTGTACATCGTATATATGAATATTTAAAGAAGACTGACATTGTCCCGTACACCTCGTAAATAGTTGTTAATGCTTATTGAATGAAAGGTGACGGAGTGTCTTTATTGTTAAAACAGCGTAATGAATGATTGCCTATACTAGTAGCAGTTGGAATGCCAGTGGAAATGAAACGGCGGGCGTAACTCAAGCCCTGGGTGGAAAAGCGTGCACAGGTGTGTTTGTCCCGCTTGACACGGTAAGTAGCTAAGACGGACGGTCATGGCACCTGAGCGCTGAAGTACAACACAGCGGCGGCCGGCGGGTTTATAGCAGGGCCGGAAGGACAGCCGGATAATACTTCGGAAACTCTGGAAATCTGGGACGCAGCATAGAGGGAAGAGGATGCGGTACCGCGGAAATCACGCAGGCTGGATTACTTCCCAGGATATTTACTCTGAGAAGCGTACCATTGAACGTATTTCTAATTGACGAAGATAAGTATTTCCTCGCCAACATTCCGTGCTGGACGACAAAAGACTAAAATATGCTTTGTTGGCGTTCGGAAGAATCTGTAGAGAAGGAGAATATTATGTGCTTACCAGAATATGATTCGCTTTCTGCAGTTACGTGGGAGGGGAGCCGAGCTTTGCTGGGAAGCTAGCGGTGGAGAGAAAGTTGTCTTCCGTTTTGAGCACCGATGTTTGACGATCGCTCAGTATCAGCTTTGTTTGGTACAGACGGACTTGCTGTCTTTGCTCTCAGGAGGTTTTATAGTTGGAACGGTTAGACACTGTACTTTTGCGGACTTATACGATTCTGGCCTTCGCCTCCCGGTAGGGAGTCGTCGTTGAGTATGGAGCGTTCAGTGATTGAGAGCACTTATTCTGCCTGCACTCACGTTGAGACATTATCTGAACTCCATCCTTGTGGCTGGGAGTTCGCGTTTCTCGTCTGTAGAACAGTGAGGAAAAGACAGAATTAGATTATACTAGTAAGAGGACCGTCTTCTGCTTCCTAGTGTTTGAATGAGAATTTGTTTTATTTTGTGGCCGGAGTTCTTCCGTCGTCGCAGACGTGTACCAGAACCATCACTCCGATGCTCCGGGCGCAGTATATACGGTGATATTGCTAACTGCTTCGGCTTATTAGGGCTATGAAGCTAAACAGCTGTGATCACATAAATTTTATTTCCAGTGAGGTTGCACACCATTGTAGATCATCTTTGAAAATAGAGTCTTCTAGTATTTGGTACGAAGTCATCTCGCGTTAGCTACATTAGGTCGCGTACCCATAAAAGGGGCAGACTTGGGCAACTGATCAGTTGTATAAGTTAGGAAAATCATTGGTATCTCTTTACGTCCATTCGACATTCATAATGGGATTTTATGCTACAATAAATGTATAAGTAGAAACAGCATTTATCATTTTGTAGTTACTAGTTCCCTTGATCATTCATTTATATTTTTGTTGTAATTTATATGTTATAGAGCAAGGTGGAGGAGATAATATCACCATTAAGAGAACCTAAGACCTGCTTCAGGGAGTAGTCAAACTGGGACAAATCTTCATTTCCACGTTCAGTATTTTCCGTTGCGCATATTCATTTTTCCACCCTCCTCGAGTAGCATCTTGGACCACAAATACGACAGATTCGTCGTTATTCCCTCGTTGTCACCTTCTTGATACGAACGAACATTCCACTGATGCTCGGACCTTCTGCAGAGGTGGGCAGTTGATTCACAAAATGCTTGTCTTTCTTCTACGTACGGCTCCCCATGCCATTACACCGAAGACACTTCTGTTCCCAATTGAGACTTACTTCCCACGAACGAAGACCAATGCGGTGAACTGGATAAAGGGCCTCTAGATCTCTTATTTGTTCCACGGAAGCGATAAGAGTATTCTTGATTTCTGGACGTTGCTGCAAGATCGTTTTACTTTTCTCATGCACCATCCGCGATACCATCAACACTATGCGAACTTTTTGGGTAGTGCCTCCTTCGACAGCCCGACGTAGTGGTCGAGCGGTTCTAGGCGCTTCAGTCTGGAACCGCGCGTCCGCTGCGGTCGCAGGTTCGAATCCTGCCTCGGGAATGAGTGCTCAGAGCCATTTCGAACCATTTGAACCTTCTTCGAATCTCCTGCAGCTGGGGGAGGGGGGGGAGGGGGTCCCAGGTATGAGCAGGTGATTTCAGTGTGGTTATGTAATACCGGGACTTGGTGCAATGTATCGGCAAAATTATGTATTCTTAGAGAAGGCATGCCCGAATGGTGCCTGACTGCCTTGGGATTCAGAGTGCGGCTACCTAAAAGTTGGTAGGGCCCGGATGCCATTTTTCTTGTTCTGCCTGGAGGACTTTTTATCCATTTATCTTTAGTTTGTTGTTGATGGTAATTGCGCATCATTATTTTCCAGCTGGAGGGCGTCGTACGTGGTCTAACAAATAAAAAAAAACAAAAAACAAAAAGTGGTATTATACATGCTCCGGAAAAAAGTGATGTTGAAAAAGTATAATCATTTACGTTTTCAAGGAAAAAAAATTTATTTAATGAAGAACAGCGTCTTTTATTTTTGAACAACAGAGACGTTTATTTGCTTTGTTGGTTCAAAATGTTTCAAATGGCTCTGAGCACTATCACCTAGAACTTAGAACTAATTAAACCTAACTAACCTAAGGACATCACACACAACCATGCCCGAGGCAGGATTCGAACCTGCGACCGTAGCGGTCGGTCGGTTCCAGACTGTAGCGCCTACAACCGCATGGCCACTCCGGCCGGCGCATTTGCTTTGTCATTACTTACAACATTTTACTAATGTAGAAGGTGTTTAATTTTTGTTTTTTACGCGGAAGACGTTACCCTTTTTTAACATAAGAGGGAATTCATTTACTTCTTTCAAGAAAATCCTTAAAAAATGTTGGTAGGAGAACAAAAATCGAGCACTTTTTTGAGAAAAAGGTCTCTAAAAGCACTTTCCCGTGAAAGACAGGGGTCCCGAGTTCAGCCTCGGTCCAGCTCATAGTTTTAACCTGCCAGGTTGTTTGATGAAAATATATGGTTGACACAATGACAAGACAGATCGACAGTTGCGTAAGTTCAAATTTTAAAGGCTGGTTTGTCAATTTAGGACTAAATGTCAACGAACAGAAAAGAAAATACCTGGCAGCTAGGAAGGCGCACAAGGAGAACATGTCAGCCGAAATAACGATGGGTAGTTATATCTCTGGAAGAGTCGATTCTTTCAAGTACCTGGGTTAGACTGTAAACAATCTAAATTATACCTCCTGTGAAATAAAGCAGAGATTAACTGCAGCCAATAAAGTTTATTTCGCCTTAACAAACCTTCTATCTCCTAGACTCTTGACTAGGACCACAAACTAACCATCTATAAAACACTGATGACAGCAGTGCTTACATATGCCTCTGAAACACAGGCTCTGACAGGAAAGGATGCTGAATCGCTGGATGCATCTGGGGGAAAGACGCTCAAGAGAATCATCGGCCCAGGTGGCGAAAGGGAAAGATGAAGGACGAGATATGGCCGTGAGTTGTACCCATTTAAGAAGATAAGCCTCTTAGAATTGTGAAGTCGTCTAGACTGAGGTGAACTGGACACGTGGCATGGAAGAATGATATGGAAATACCACAAAATATTTTACAAGGAAAGCCAGGTGAACAGACAGGACGTTGTCGACCGATATGAATGGAAGGAGATAGTTGTAGAGGACAAACCTCATCGTGAGTTGTAGAGCAACAGTAGCGGAAGAAGAAGAAGAAAGTTTGTTGAGTAATTAAAATATTGATACAGATGAAACGGAAAACGAATGTTTCGTAAAATATAATAGACAGATGGACAGGTGCATAAATTAAAAGGTAAAAGGCTAATTTGTTGAATGATTAAGACAGAGACATAGATGAGAAAAGTAGTGAGTGGTTATAGACTGCGAGGGATAGGCGTATCAAGGGAACGCAGTGGTCGGGGTGAAAGGGTACAGTACTGCCCGACATTGAAAATAGGTACAACATTCCTCGATATTCTTGTCAGTACAACATATTTTTTCTAATAATAACTCAATTTCAATTAATACAGCGAAGCCGGATAGCAGTGTGGGAAAGAATGACAATTTATTTAATTGATCACATGTGCACTCCCTACATCCAGTTTGGTGAGATCTGTGAAATGAATGAATGTATGGTCGTCTGCTAACCGCAGATAGTGAATGTGAATATGTGATCATCTTTAAGATGATATTTTGGTCACCTTTGGTGGAACCAAAGAGATTAAATTTACCGGAGCTTTGAGCGCCTGAAATGTGGCTGACCAATGGGTAGCATGGTCTTCCCCCACCTCGACGGAGATGCGAGATGACCTGAAGAACGGCCATGTTTCAGCACTCTGCCGCTGGATCTTGTGCTGTTAAGACCTGTCTTAGGTGTGCTCCGTAAAGACAAAAGAGTGGAGACATGGTATGCATGTGAAATACTTAAGAGTAGTTTGGAATAATAATTTCTCTATTTCAGGAACTTTTGTGGGGAGAATTAAATGTCAGGCAGGTAATATTAAGGGGACCGTAGTGATATTCGGAAGTGACCAACGGTCACAATGAAACCACGTGTAGCAATAAGTTGAAATACTTCCGAGTGCTTAAGTTAAGCTGAATTACTAGCGTGTGTACTGTAAGTTGGAAATGTTTAAGAAATGGCGTGTGCAGGACTTGAAATTAGAGACGAGTACTTCCAAGTGGTGAGTACTGTGTGAGTCTCAATCTGTTTATGAGACAAAGGATAAAGAGAAGTACTCGTCCATGGTATTAGTTGAGGACTCGCGTGTGTGACGAATATATTCTTAATTTTACTTTGCGTGCTATGTTTCCGTGTGACGCTTGATTCAAACTACAATACTCTGAGAGTGAAGCAAGGTGAGTCAGCCGTCTATCCAGCAACGCCACTTGGCTTGCATTGCACAGGAAGACGTGCATATATCCTCCAGACTTCGTAGTAGGAAAGAAAAGTTACGAAGTGGGGCAGTGTAGTGTGAAACTGGGATGAATTTTAATTGAAGTGGGAAAGCTGAAAGTGATGTGATTATAACGCTGTGACTATTCCTTGTTTTGTATTGTATGTCGCCAGTGTGATGTATTTCATGAAATTTAAGTATGTGTGGTTGGCATGGGAGAGTAACAAGATAGTTTCAGAGGCAGTGGGTATTGCATGTTCCTTTTTGTACCACTCGGCCTGGAGGAAAGTTTCGTGATGATGGGTGTGAGAGTCGAAGTCTGAGATATAGCAAAAGATCCACCATCCTATCCAGAAAGTGCACTGTAGCGTTAAATAATTACGAGACCATAAGATAGAGAATCACGAATGTAAAGCCATACCCACTGGGAGGAAATTCTCATGTGTTATTGTTGTAAGTTATAGAATTTGTGTGTTTAGGTTATAGAATTTATCGGAATAAATAAGATAGTGAAAAGAAAAAGATTGGTGGTCTTCGCCTTCGAATAGTATGTTGTCATGATACCCAGAATTTATAATGTGTGCGCCATTCTTATTCAGTGCGATGCCCACGTGTTGATCAAAGCCGTTGAATAAGAAAGAAAATGTGGTATTGCCAGTGCGTAGTGAACAATCAGAGTTGTGTAAATTTTTAATAGTCAGATGTGCGTTATCCGTTTCCGTTGGTTAATATTCAAACAGGAGAATAATTTGTAACTTAATTGTGAGTACTAGAGCTCATGTTACTTGATAAATAAAAAATGAATCCACTAGCTTGGTAGACCACTCATCTTGCAGGCCTGACTGCTTGATGCCACAGTATGAGCAAGGCATGTGGGTGCCTCTCAGGGGTAGTGCATAAGAGGGTGTTTGTGTAGTGGATTTTTGAAGGAGGAACCTGAGAGAGTGAAGCGGGATGCCGTTCTGGACCAAGCTTTAGGATGTGGGTGGAGTGGCAGAGAGGGAGACCTGACCAACCAGGGGAGGAGGGGTGAGTTCTTCTGGATCTGGGAGGACGGGCCTACATCAGAGAGTATTTCATGGCCGGGTAAGGGAAGGGGATTAAAGTTTCAATAGGAGGTGAAGGGTGGGGTGGAAAGGTGGAAGAGTGGTGTAGGAGGAAAGTGATCGCAGAGACGCAGCAGAGCGCCAGCAGCAGTGAGCAGCAGAGAAACTAGAGGATGGATAGAGTCAGGTATGTGGGAAACGTAGGATACACGCAGAGTGCAGACCGGAATTTTATAAGCTAGTAGATGACTCGTGCAGGATTCAAAAGGCCAGGCGGATACACAGCATTAGAGGATCTGTAGGGCGTGATAACAGGAGGGAAGAGAGGAGCCGCAAGACAATTTTGTATAACAGAGGATAGATCGGATCAGGGATATGTAGTTGTGGAGGATCGTGCAATGGTGCAATCCTCATGTGTGGCCGCTTAGTAGCTTCAGTGAGTTTAGTCTACTGTGAGCTTTCTGCCGAATGGTTAATAGGCGAAGCTTCCATGTTAGTCGGCGATAAAGTGTTAGTCTGAGGTATTTTAGTGTGTTAGTTAGCTCGATCATCTTTAGAAACGTATTTTATACAAATAAAGTACAAAATGCATCAATATATTATCATTGAGCATCCTAAACCACACATATACACCAAAGCGCCAAAGAAGCTAGTATACAGACATGCGTATTGAAATACAGAGATATGTAAATAGGCAGAATACGGCGCGGCGATCGGCAACGCCTATATAAAACCAAAATGGTCTGGCGCAGTTGTTGGATCGGTTGCTGCTGCTATAATGGCAGTTTATCAAGATTTAAGCCAGTTTGAACGTGGTGTTACAGTCGGTGCACGCTCGATGTGACACAGCATCTTCTATGTAGCGACGAAGTGAAGATTTTCACGTACGAGCATTTCACAAGTGTACCGTGAATATCAGGAGTCCGGTAAAATTTCAGATCTCCGATATCGCTGCGACCGGAAAAAATATCCTGCAAGAACGGGACCGACAACGACTGAAGAGATTCGTTCAACGTGACAGAAGTGCAACCCATCCGCAAATTGCTGCAGATTTCAATGATGGGCCATCAACAAGTGCCAGCTTGGGAACCGTTCAACGAAACATCGTCAGTATGGACTTCCGGAGCCGAAGGCCCACAAATGTACCCTTGATGACAGCACGACACAAAGCTTTACAGCTCGCCTGACTCGTCAACATCGACTTTGGACTGCTGTTGCCTGGTCGGACGAGTCTCGTTTCAGATTGTATCTAGCGAATGGATGTGTACGGGTGTGGAGACAACCTCATGAATCCATGGACCCTGCATGTCAGCAGGGAACTGTTCAAGCTGGGGGAGGCTCTGTAATGGTGTGGCGCGTATGCAGTTGGAGTGATATGGGATCCCTGAGACATCTAGATAAGATTGTGACAGATGGCATGTACCTATGCATCCTGTCTGATCACCTACGTCCATTCATGCCCATTGTGCATTCCATTGTGCAATTTCAGCAGGCCAATGTAACACCCCACATACCCAGAATTACTACAGAGAGGCTCCAGTAACACTGTTCTTATATGAATGCATGGTTTCATGGCGATATGAATTAATGAAATTTTCTCGGGCTTCCAGCCGCGTTAGGTGGTTTAAATCCCACGAGCTTTCGACCGAGCTCTCCCTGGTCATTGTCAAGTGGTAAGACTGACTGCTGTGTCGCCCTGCCTGCGTCGTTATCTAGCCGCACTGCTGGCTGTGACGGCACTGGTGTTCTCTTCCTTGCCATATATGGGAATGTTTTCCTTCCGCGTCCGTCGCGCCCTTTTTAACATCGCCATAGCTGGGTCCCAGGCTGTGCTGAGCTGGAAACCTCCGTCCTTGTTGATGGTTTTTTCAGAGGTTTTTATTTCAATAGCTTCTTGTGTTACGCTATCCCAAAATCCCTTCGTCTTCATAACGACAGATGTTTCGTCGAATAGATTTCGGTGTCCATTTTCTAAGGCGTGTTCCGCAAGGCTGATTTTTCTGGATAGCGTTGGCGTAAGCACCTCTCGTGTACCGTCCTGTTCTGTCCAGCATTGCTCCACCGTGCGTACTGTTTAGCCGACGTAGCGGCTACATAACGACGCAGCCACGGCGACACTTGACAATGACCGGGAGATCTCGGTCGAAGGCTCGTGGGTGTTCAATAACCTGACGAGGCTGGAAGCCCGGGAAAATTTCATTAATTCATATTATCTTAGTTTAAACACTTCCTATGGCCATCAAACGTCCCAGACATGAACATTATTGAGCAATTCTGGGATGCGTTGCAGCGTGCTGTTCAGAATACATCTCCAATCCCTCCTACTTTTACGGATTTATGGACGGCCCTGCAGGATTCATGATGTCAGTTCCCTCCAGCACTACTTCAGACATTAGTCGACTCCATGCCACGTTGTCTCGCGGCACTTCCGCGTGCTCGCGGGGGCCCTACATAACATTAGGCAGGTATTCCACTTTCTTTGGCTCTTCAGAGTAAATCCAACACTCTACACTAAAATTACCGTTGTGTGACAGATAAAATAAAAACACATGAAATAAAACTAGTGTTTATTGTACATGTCAATAACAAACAGCCTAGTAGTCGAACCAGGCGGAAAAGAGATCCAGCGAATTTACGCTATCTCCAGAGACTGCACTCTAGGAGCACGCACGTATTCTGACGCACATCCATTGTCAGCGTAGGCACGTATGCTCTTAGGTGCTTATACACTCCTGGAAATGGAAAAAAGAACACATTAACACCGGTGTGTCAGACCCACCATACTTGCTCCGGACACTGCGAGAGGGCTGTACAAGCAATGATCACACGCACGGTACAGCGGACACACCAGGAACCGCGGTGTTGGCCGTCGAATGGCGCTAGCTGCGCAGCATTTGTGCACCGCCGCCGTCAGTGTCAGCCAGTTTGCCGTGGCATACGGAGCTCCATCGCAGTCTTTAACACTGGTAGCATGCCGCGACAGCGTGGACGTGAACCGTATGTGCAGTTGACGGACTTTGAGCGAGGGCGTATAGTGGGCATGCGGGAGGCCGGGTGGACGTACCGCCGAATTGCTCAACACGTGGGGCGTGAGGTCTCCACAGTACATCGATGTTGTCGCCAGTGGTCGGCGGAAGGTGCACGTGCCCGTCGACCTGGGACCGGACCGCAGCGACGCACGGATGCACGCCAAGACCGTAGGATCCTTCGCAGTGCCGTAGGGGACCGCACCGCCACTTCCCAGCAAATTAGGGACACTGTTGTTCCTGGGGTATCGGCGAGGACCATTCGCAACCGTCTCCATGAAGCTGGGCTACGGTCCCGCACACCGTTAGGCCGTCTTCCGCTCACGCCCCAACATCGTGCAGCCCGCCTCCAGTGGTGTCGCGACAGGCGTGAATGGAGGGACGAATGGAGACGTGTCGTCTTCAGCGATGAGAGTCGCTTCTGCCTTGGTGCCAATGATGGTCGTATGCGTGTTTGGCACCGTGCAGGTGAGCGCCACAATCAGGACCGCATACGACCGAGGCACACAGGGCCAACACCCGGCATCATGGTGTGGGGAGCGATCTCCTACACTGGCCGTACACCACTGGTGATCGTCGAGGGGACACTGAATAGTGCACGGTACATCCAAACCGTTATCGAACTCATCGTTCTACCATTCCTAGACCGGCAAGGGAACTTGCTGTTCCAACAGGACAATGCACGTCCGCATGTATCCCGTGCCACACAACGTGCTCTAGAAGGTGTAAGTCAACTACCCTGGCCAGCAAGATCTCCGGATCTGTCCCCCATTGAGCATGTTTGGGACTGGATGAAGCGTCGTCTCACGCGGTCTGCACGTCCAGCACGAACGCTGGTCCAACTGAGGCGCCAGGTGGAAATGGCATGGCAAGCCGTTCCACAGGACTACATCCAGCATCTCTACGATCGTCTCCATGGGAGAATAGCAGCCTGCATTGCTGCGAAAGGTGGATATACACTGTACTAGTGCCGACATTGTGCATGCTCTGTTGCCTGTGTCTATGTGCCTGTGGTTCTGTCAGTGTGATCATGTGATGTATCTGACCCCAGGAATGTGTCAATAAAGTTTCCCCTTCCTGGGACAATGAATTCACGGTGTTCTTATTTCAATTTCCAGGAGTGTAATTTCCAGGAGTGTATTATGGTAATGGCAAACCAAGGTTAGTTAACGGTGGTAGAAAATAGTAGCAAGAAACATATACGTAAAATTCATAAGCCAGCGAATACCTTTAACGCTACATCGTTACGAAGGGACAAAATAAGAAGGCGTGGTTCGAAAATGTTCTGGAATTACATAGTTATCTGACTTTTACATATTCTCCGCAGCTTGTATGTATCTTGTTGTACACCATCAGTTGCACTACAAAAGAATTTATTTACTAGACCTGAAATCGAGCATATAGTACGTCATCAGTGGCATCTACGCAGAGAACAAACAGACCAATATATTACTCGGCAAGCCGATCTCGTTACTTGATGACGCGGTAACTAACTTGGTCGCGTGACTAGGTACAGTCACATTCCAATTCAAGGTAGCGCGCGTTGTTACCTGGCAGTGCAGGCGCGGATAATGATCATAAAAAGTGATCGTGGAAAATACAGTCACGGGTAGTCACGACAACGTGATGATATCGTCATGAATTTTACTCAAAACTAGAACGAGGAAGATGTGACAGTGCCGACAGAGGAGGCGAAGGAATATGCGAGCAAATTTTGACATGAGAAAGTAAAGTAAAGCAACGGTGTGCATATTACACACGAAGGGATACGATTAGTGAAGCAATTTTCAGATACTTGCTCCAAAGTGGAGTAAGTAAATAGCACACAATACGTTATTCATGATGTAGGCAAATGTATTTGTAGACGGCGAAGTAACGAACAACACAAGGAAATACCATCTTTACAATAATTTCACAGCTTTTGTTGTAATCGGACTTCCAGCCTAGCAAAGATACTCTGAGAAAAAAATGTTACTTGGATAGGATTTGATCTGAAAAGATGCCACAATAAACAAGCAATTATGGGTAGACGAGAGGTGTTAAGCAGAACATACTACATTATTTATAGTTATTTTAGCATTTAACAAACAAATATGAAGAATTCCTTACATTTGTGAGTCATATGTTAAACTAACAATAACGATTATCTCCATAACTGCTACCTCTAGCCCTCAAGATGTACAATACTGGAATATCACATCAGTCTTTATTCGAAAGAATGAAGCATCAGAAACTACGCAGTTTGATTCCGTATTCGTTATTAATAGGCACCGCTATCAGTGGCATGTGCAGTTGTAGCGTGTAACTGTAACAGGTGTCCACTTGTGAGCGTAGTGGAGTGTACACTACAGCTATTGCCTCCCCTCTCCTCCATACTTCTTGGGCGTAAACAAGACGGTACTGCAAAACTGGCCAGGTAAGGAGTTCGCCTTGCAGAGTAATATGATTATCGATGATGCTACAAAAAGCATTTTGTGTACCCTAAAGTAGAAACACACGGTTAATTACATACTTGGGCGTCTACATCAAACAACGTATCTGACAATTATAAATCTTTATAACAGTAAAAAATTATTTTACACTTCACAAAGACGTCGTTGCAAGTCGATGCATACATTATGTAAATTATTTTATGTTTTTACTTTATTCAATACAAAATATTAGTTTGTTTCCGAGATGGATATGCATCCATTCGTTTGCCTGTCCCCTGTATAAAATTCCACTGCTAATCAGCTGTATGATCGATTTCCGGTGTGACACAAACATAAAGCACAGTTGATGGCGGACAGTAAGACGTCCTGTATCAAACAGATCAATTTTTGAAGCTCGATTGTGGAAAATGTTGCTGGAACAATTGAAATAGTGTACAGCGTTAAGTTTGTTTATGGGTTTTACATTCATACAAAACTTTTTTAAATACGTCATCGTCTTCTCGACTTTGGCTGCTAGAGATAATTTATTTGTAATAGCCACTGTCGCAGTTTCTGCCGTTGAGCTATTTTCAAGAAGAATATATTTCAAATTTTCGCTTCAGTGTCTGTCACAATTTAGAAATATCAGATGTTTAATGATGAACATGTGCAGCACCGTCGAGTTATTTATTCAAAGGATGAAATTCAATGTATGACTGACATTTTTAAAATTTTGTATGGGCTGAAACGTAAAATTTTCACTGTTTTGCTCTTGAAAATTCCTAAGCGTCATAATTTAAATAGTGGATAATATAAACAAAGAATTTTTGACAGGAAAGCCTACAGCAATGCCTTTCAAATTATCATACTGTGTTGTTTGTGATATCATCTCTGTTATAATCACAGAATAAGATGAGCAGGCCAAATTCACATTAGTTATTTCGATGCTAGTAAATCAACAGTCGGACACAGTCAGCCAAAATGGCATCATAATATGTTCTTAAACGAAGTGGTCGTTACATTCACTTATATTAACAATTATGTAGTTAGTAGGGTAGATATAAGATTAAAATCACAGGTCAGTGTGCAGAACCTATTAGCTTTAACTGCCAAAATGCCTAACCCTACACTTTACACTTTCGTCCTTAACCTGAAACATGTCCTCTTTCCAGCTCACCTAGCAACTCAACGAGCTATTTAGAATTCTTAGAAGCCTGCTTCTTGAAACGATTTGAGGACACCCCTGGCATGGTGAGTTGTTTTTGTTAGTCTAATATTACTGCAGTCGGGAAACTTGCAAGAAAGAAAAAAAAAGTGGGTATCGCCCAATCAAAATCAAGGTGAATATCAATTAGACCATGTGGCAATAACAACTCGTAACTACAAAGAAATCTTGGATTGCAGAGTGAGGAAGGGCCTAAACATAGACTCAGACCATTATCTGACTGAAATAAAGACCATGTTCCTACCGAAAAAACCTAAACCAAAAATCTGTTACACGAGACTGCTGAAAAAACTGGGCTAAAAATATACAATGAAAAAACCGAGTATGTAGAACACAAACATAATACAGAAAAGTTTGTGAAAACAAAGTACGGAAAAATTAAAAGAGTTGATAAATTCAAATACCTTGTAGAGTGGATCCAAGCTAATGGACTGTATAACGCAACAAATAAATAAAGAATAAAAAAGCTAGAATTTGCATATAAATTAACACAAAACTACTACAACAAGAAATCAATATCCATACAAGCGGAGATTACACATCGTAATTCAGTTATTAGGACACAAGCAACATATGGATCAGAGTGCCTAACTTGGAATAAGGAAGGTGAACTAAGAGAACTAGAAAAAGAGAAAAATACTAAAAAAAATTCTGGATCCTGAGGAAACAATGAAAATAGGTGGATTAAAAGGAGAAATGAAGATTTATACAAAAATACAGAAAAGATCACAGATACAGTGAGGAGGAGACAGCTAAAATTTTATCGACATTTAAAAAGAATGGAAGAAACACGGATTACAAAGAAAAATTTTAATTACGTTAGTAAGCTGAAAAAACAGTAGGATGGATAGAAACAGTAAATAAAGATGCCAGCAAAATAGGTGTAACAGAAGACATAATACGTAACAGAATCCCTTCAGGCTACTGATAGAAAACGCAAAGAAGATGAGCCATAACGTCGACCCAAGAGAGTATGGACAGATGCGCAGAGACGAGCAGTTGGAGAGAAAATGAAGACGTATTGGGAAGAGAGGAAGAAAAAGAAACACCCTATGCGGTCCAAAGCTGGCCAAACTCATAAATAAATTTAAAAAAAAAAAACACTTCCGTCATATGCGAAGGATGCCATTACGTACGGGTGCATGTGATTGTGTCGACCATTAACTAGCGGGTTGTGTTCAGAAACTCGTAATGTGATATTACTGTTCCAAGCTCAAGCAAAAACATAAAGCAGACTCTGTCGCTGCCATTTGTTTTTACTGGCCTGTTGTTCAATACTGAGGCGCAGGCACGATTCTGAAAGAGGGAGAAACAGATACAGGAATAAGATATACAGTACAGAAGAAACATTTTAGATTTCACATTCAGTCGACGACGAAGTCATTGAAGACGGGACATAATCTCGCTCAGGACATATGATTTACGAAATCGACCGTTTCCATTGCAAACAAACCATTACTAGTTTCATCTTAATGAATTAGGGAAAGCTGTAAAAGTCGGTATCTTGATGAATTTTAACAATGTTCTTGTTAAATAGAAGTTTAGTAAGAGATGTCGCAGTTTTCTGGACGCGTGGGTTCATCACTTCTGCAATGGAAGCTTTAAAAGAAAAAAAGAATGAAAAATTCTCTCTGAAGTTTCTAATTGTCTCTATGCACGGAGGAATTTTGCGGATCGTCTTATCTCTTGGGGTAACTACAGTACACATCAAATTTTTGGTTGCCGTAATGAACACTCCCTCGTCCTCCTGCAAGTGTTTGTCAGTAAAGATGTAAATTAATTTTACATCCTCCTTCAAATACAAGAAAACTTCGTTCTGTTTCCACAATATAAAGTAGGTGTAAGTTACTTTTTTACACATCTTTGATGCGCGAGCTACATTTTTCGTTGCCGGAGACTATATTAACGCGTTATTCTCGAGTTCAGATGTGCGTTAAGATGTTAGTCTGTGATATTTGTGAATCCTGAATGAAATTTTCACTCTGCAGCGGAGTGTGTGTTGATATGAAATTTCCTGGCATATTAAAACTGTGTGCCGGACCAAGAGTCGAACTCGGGAGCTTTGCCTTTCGCCGGCGAGTGCTTCAAGTCTCCGTACGGCACACAGTTTTAATCTACCAGGAAGTTTCATATCACTGCACACTTCGCTGCAGAGTGAAAATTTCATTCTGGAAACACCCCCAGGCTGTGTGGCAAGCCATGTCTCCGCAATATCCTTTCTTCCAGGAGTGCTAGTTCTGCAGCATCGCAGGAGAGCTTCTGTGAAGTTTGGAAGATAGGAGACGAGGTACTGGAGGAAGTAAAGCTGAGAGGACAAGTCGTGAGTTGTGCTTGGGTAGCTCAGATGGTAGAGCACTTGCCCGCTAGAAGCAAAGGTCCGAGTTCGAGTCTCGGATCAGCACACAGTTTTAATCTGCCAGGAAGTTTCATCTTTGTGAATGTTCGTCGGCAGATGCGTCTCATATCATTCACAACCAACCATAGCTCAGAACCTTAGTTTCCGATTCCACATTGAAACTTCAGTAAATGTGTGACATAATTCACCTGAAATGACGCTTCTTTTCGGTAGCATGTTAAGCAATGAAATCTGTAGATTGTCTTACACTGTCCTATATTTTTAGCTCATGTTTCATTTCGAACATCATATTCATTCTTAAAGCTACAGTTGTCCGTGTAATACTCTTCACTGCGACATCATAAGGATAAATATCTGTATCTCACGTGTTTTAGTGAACTTATCATTTACCTTTCTACGCAGATAAATAACAATGCAATTTTTAATATTACTTTCAATGCAAATTAATTGTTTCATCGATAAAGCTTACAAATATGACAAGATAAGTTAAAAGGAATAGTGTGTATGAAACAGTACATCTACAGAAAGAAAATCATGTGTAATAAACTATTCCTCGACGTCACATGCAACAGAATCAAAAGGTATATTACAAGAAGTATGAACATCGCAATGGTGGTTCTTCAATATCGACTTGCTGTTTTGAAGATGAAGACACGCTGTGGAATGTTCGCTGACTAATAAAACGTGGTATTATAAGAGCTTAAAGAATTTATCATATAATTTTCCATTCATTGGAGGAGACTGGCTACTGTTTAAATGAGGAAAATTGTTTCACTCCGATATGTAAACAATTAGTGAAAATGTCATCCTTTCGAACGCTTTGTTTGCTTGCCCTAACGTGATTGTAAATGGATGAACAATATTCCGTAAATTCACAATGCCATAGCCTCAGTTTCTCTTTAGTCGCTACCGAGTATTTTAAAAAGGATTAATTTCAGCAGTGCTACTATTTCGGATCACTAAGCTGAATTTACAGTTGGTGGAGTTGTTCATAATCATAATCTAAATACAGTCACACGAAACTAACAGTAGTAGACTGGAAGATAAATGCCCTAATGACCTCTAGAATTTATCTTGCGTGCTCAATCTAATCAGTGATACCAACTGCTTTTTATATCCAATTCAGCGTTATTTCTGAAATGTGCCTCATGTATCTAGAAGCCAAGCCTTTAGTAAACCATGCGATGCACTGAAGAGTAAGCCCCTGGGAAAAATGGGGAAGGGGCTTAATTGCTGATGGATTGAACAACTGGGAAAGAGGAAGACACAGGAGGGGGGAGCTATTCAACTTCCAGTGATGAAAGCTAAAAGTTATCGATTACCATCAGAAAAATGCAGCATACGACAAAGGCACATTTTTCAACAGTTACTCTGTCGTGACTACATATTTCGTTCAAAGCTCTCATATATCGAAAATTTGCTATTGTGTCTGTATACGTGGGACATAAGCTGGCATCGACGATGAAACAGCGGCGTCTGCTCCGCGACAGTTGTATAGACGAGGAAGTAGTGAACAAAAGAAAAAAGAGAAGTAAATCGTGGATGAGAAATAAATGCTGAAAGGTACTTCTAATCCCGAAATCACGAATGCTAACGACAATGCTATTGTAACAAGCCAAATAGAATTGTTGTATCCAGATCCCGCTCCAGCTACCGCCCGATATGGGCTGTTACTGCGGATTTACGCAATGTTAATTTCAGAGGGTGGTCGGATGCCCTTCCTGTCGCCTCCTGTACCACCTGGGACGGAAGTAGTGCACCCCAGCTGTTGCGTCTAGTGTTAACCGTGAAATAGTGCGAATGTATTTCAAATATCTGCGAGTCGTGTAACTGAGGGGGAACGTGGGTACCAGCCTGGTGTTCACCTAGTGGGATGTGGAAAACCGTCTAAAAACCACATCCAGGCTGGCCGGCACACCGACCCTTCGTCGTTAATCCGCCAGGCGGAGTCGATCCGGGGCTGGCAGTCCTACCCGAGTCCAGGAAGCAGCGTATATCGATGCCTCTTCTTAAGACTTCTTCTTATTTCTTGTTTATCCTGGCTTCTTGAGATCTCTTGTGAAGAGACACGATACAACACGTTGATTGGTGACGTGGGACTATCAATGAATTTACACAGCAGTTAGTAATTTAAATTCCGAAACCACCGGTTTATTGGCAATTCTGGAAATAAAATCACTCTCATACTCTCATGTTGTCAGCAAATTTCGTGTAACAGTTGGTATGTGTAATGGAACTTATTACGTCGCAAATCGTTCTAATGATTTAATTAACCCGCATTACAGTGTTGCTAAGCAACGCGATCACCAAGGCTATATGTCTCAAGTAAAACAGAACCACGATATTTTGAATAAACTTTCGGTTCATTTTTGTCAAAATCAGCACTTGTCTCAAAATTAAATTCCAACTTCGTGCATTAAGTCCAAGCGCGTTTGCAACTATTGTATGTGATTCACTGGACAGCTCGGTCACGCACTAGCGTGTAACGTATTTCAAATCGAGTTCTCAGGTCTCAGTTTTCCCTAATGGGCTAAACGACTCTTTTGGAGTAACGTGATGTGTCTATCACACGTAAGTCTGAATGAAACTGTATTTGTCTCCGTTCAGGTCAAAATCACAAAAAATGAAATTCACCGCGCAGGTCAGCGAACTGTACTCGCGCAATTTTAGTACTGTAAGTTAAAGCCGCACATAAAATCACACATTTTCATGTGTTGATAAACGTTTAACGCTAAGTTAAGTTATGTAGCTTCATGCCGTGAGCGTGACACTAAAGGCTCGTAGCAAGTAAACAAAAATAAATTTCCAAGAATCTTTAAATATGTGAATGGTGGTCTACGAAGTCAGGTCTGAAATTTATGTAGAGGGAGCACCGAATCAAAATCTGTAAGTAAGTAATGCTGGGGACATCATGGTAACAAAAAGGAGACATTGGTGTAAGATGTAGTAAAACGACGAGAGCGTCTGTAATGACAAGCAAGGGTTAAGGCGGTTAACAACGCAGGGAAGTGAGAGATATGTACCATGGAGTACTGCAAAAGTTGACACTTACCTCAGTGCAGAAGTGATCCAGCCAATGCCGAAAGATATAGACGATAGGCGACGCTTTATAATATTGCGTTAGCTTGTTAACTCTGCAATTTACGAAGAGAATAGACAATAATAAGAAATTGTGGATAATTAAAATTCCTTCTAGTTCCGTCACTTATTGTTTCTTAGAAACATTGAAAAGCGGCAACCATGCTTTTCCGTTGTAGGATTAGTCGTACAGTTTGTAACGTAATCTAGCAATCTGCCTTACCTCCCTTTGAAAGGGATCCCCCCTACGCTATATTGATTACACATTTCTTTCCTTTAGCTTCGCGAAATTACAAGTAATCCCCCTTTCCTACTACATCACCAACTTCAGCTACTTTACGAACTTCATTGAACAGTTCCGATTGTGATAATGCCAGTTGGCCTGCGTAAGAAGTCGCTTAAAAAACCCTTGTTTGGCCGATTCTTGAAATCTCTCATTACTCCTGGGACCTGACCTGGTTGTATTAACACAAGAGATATAAAAGATTCAACGAACAGTAGTACGTATCGTCACGAGATCGTTCAGTACACGCGAGTGCGTTACGGAGATTCTCGATAAATTCCAGTGAGAGACAGGAATGGCTTACTGTAAAAATTCCGAGACAGTGCGTTTGAAGTCGGGCACCATATTGCTTCCTCCCCCATACATCCGGTAAAGTGACCATGACGAGTAAATCACGGAAATTAGAGCTCATACGGAAGTTGATCAACAGCCGTTTCCCACCACCCGCCACTGAACACGTACGGTGGGGTATGATAGTGAGAGCAGAAGTACCCTCCACCACCCATCATAAACCAAAGTAAAGAATTGATTATTTGACAAAAAACAAGGAATTACTCTCTTATTGCCCATATTTATATGATTTGTCACATATAAGCTTCTTGATGTTTCTGTATGTCAAGAAAAGAAACCCTCTGACATAGATTTTCATCATTTTAAGGACCTGTTCAATTCATACAAACTATGTTTTCATTGTGGGAAAAGAATGTCTCCAGAATTATTTCGAACGATCCAAAAAGCTCGGAAATTTTAAAAGCAAACATTTTGAGAAATGGTAAAACGATCTGTACTGAAAAAGAAAGTAAAGCATATGGTGTTTGTAAAAACGTTGACCCTCGCATCATCCAGGAACAACTGGAATGTTGCCTGTTCAATGTTTGCTTTCAGTCTTCCCGCAATACTTTTGCTTTTTACAATTGTGACTTTGTCTTTTTAATGTTCTCTTCCATCATATTACAGTCAGCTTCGATTAGTTTGGGCTACCTCTTTGCAATGAGGATGTTCTCCGCAGAACCCGCGAAGAAACGAAGATACGGAAAACGGTCGCCTGAAGAAGTAACCGGATGGCAGGACATGTGCTAAGATATCAGGGAATAACTTACATGGCACTAGAGGCAGTCTAGGAGTAATAAGGGTTTCGAACACATCCAACATACAGATGAGTTCGTAGGGTGCAAGAGCCTGCTTTCGAGGTGAGAGCGTTTGAATTACAAGTCGTTGTGCATCGACATAAAGAGTACAATGATAAAATGTTCAAATGTTTGTGAAATCTTATGGGACTTAACTGCTAAGGTCATCAGTCACTACGTTTACACACTACTTAACCTAAATTATCCTAAAGACAGAAACACACACCCATGCCCGAGGGAGGACTCGAACCACCACTGGGACCAGTACAATGATAATTTCACTGAAAAGAAGAGAGTGGACGATGGATGATGGATGATCAGTTTTGAGTCGAGCGGTGATATTTACCTGCATAACAACAGTGGCACAGAGAGAAAATGCAATGGGACATTTAGCAATGAACGGTAAGGTGGTTCTATACTCTGCTATCGACAACACTTTTGAAATCCTCCGGTAGATTCTTCAGACAGGTGTGTGGAAGACAGGGGCACATTTACGACGATTTATTTTCGGAATTTTAAATTTTTTCGCTAGTTTTATCCTATTTAAAATCGTTTAGTCTTATAACGCCTTTACTGAAATACAATTTGGTAAATATACTTCTAACTTCTCATTACATTTCAAGAGTGCAAAATAATTTTATGTAAGCTTAAGTCGAGTGCATAAACATGCTTACGCATATAACACACTTACGGTAAAAAATCACAACACCGAAAAACTAACTAATACAGAGTAATGAAATGTCGGAAATACATTTCTCTAGGTAACATATTTAAGTGACCAATATTGCAAGATCACAAGTTAATCTAAGCACGAGATAAGCCATTGCAAATGTGAAATGGTGGTACATCAACAACCGGCGTAACTGCCAGAATATTGAATACAACCATGCAAACGTGCGTTCGTTGTGTGGTACAGATGCCGTTGTTCCTGTTACGCAAGGTCGGTCAATACATGGACAGATAATAGTGTCTGTGGATGACGTTTGAGTTTTCGTCCAATGATGTCCCACATGTGCTCTATCGGAGATAGGTCTAGTGATGGAGCAGGTCAAGGCAACATGTCGACATTCAGTAGAGCATACTGCGTTGTAACAGCGATATGTGAGTGAGCGTCATCGTGTTGGAAAACAGCCCCCGGAATTCTGTTTATGAATAGCAGCACAACAGTTCCAGTCACCAGACTGACGTACAAATTTGCAGTGACGGTGTGTAGGATAACGACTAGAATGTTCCTGGTGTTATGAGAAATCGCACCCCAAAGCGTGACTCCAGGTGTAGGTGCAGTGTGTCTAGTACCCGGACAGATTGGTTGCAGGATCTTTACTGGCCTTCTTTTAACCAACACACAGCCGTCAATGGCACCGAGGGAGAACCAACTTTTATCAGAAAACACGTCTCCATCCTGCCCTCCAATAATCTCTCGCTTGACACCACTGAAGTCGCAAATAGCGGTAGTTTGTGGTCAGTGAAATGCACGCTACCGAGCGTCTGGCTAAGAGTTGTCCTTGAAGTAAGCGGATTGTCGTTGTGGTACCAACTGCTGCTCTAATTGTTGCTGTAGACACAGTTCGATGCGCCAGAGCCATACACTAAACAAGATAGACTTCCTTCTCCTTAGTCTCATGTGGGCGTCGGGCCCCCAGTCTTCTTGCGACCGTAAATTCTCGTGATCACCAGTGCCAGCAGTCATGCGCAGTGTTTACATCCCTGAAACGTCTTTTTGCATTTCGCAGAAGGAACATCAGCTTCTTGTAGCCCTGTCGTACGATTTCGTTCAAACCCAGTGAGGTGCTGATAACGGGTGTCGCCTTAGAGGAGTTCTTCACAAACAACAACTCACCACGTCCAGTATCAAATGTAGCTAACTTGCATCCTCATAGTGGCGCTATTAACGTCACTTTTACGCGACTGGCGGAAAATCTCAACAGATATCAACTTTCTCTCATGTCACAAAACTCCTTCTTGGTGTTGCGATTTTTTTTTTTTCCGTCAGTGTAGAACACAATAATGAGTAAACAAAACAAAGCACTCAATTTTTCGAAATACGTTTTATTTGCAGTGAACAAAATTACAACATTATTTACACCAACTATAATCGTAAAATACAGACATCGCGCTAGTAGAAAACAATTTTTTTATTTGTTATTTTATTTTATTCTGCTTTTCCTTTTTTTCACTTTCCTTATTTTTTTGTGAACTTCCGCCTGTTAGCATAATATGGCCTACCTAGATGCTTGATGTTAAGTAAAGGACTATTCATCATAAGTGTCCGAGTTGCAACTTACGCATACAGAAAACAACGTGTTTTTTGTGGCACCATCGGCGTGAGTCCACTATACCGTCCCAAGCGAAATAATAATAAAAGACTTAAAAAACAGTATTTATAAAGAAGAGACATTTAAAAATTGAATAATATACATTTTCCTCATGTATCCGTATTATAATAATTTCTCTGTATAAGTTTCGAGGGCAAAGAAATATAGCAAAATGATCTAAAGAGACGACAAGACATGCTCTTTTGTTAATTTTTTAGTCGTCTTCACTTCTTCTCTTGTCTTGGTTGCGTGTAGACGGACATCTTGCGAGTGCTGGCAAATGTAAGCATATTTGTACTAATTGAGCAGATAATATATTGATTTAATATTATTGATCACTTTTAATTTGCAACAGGTGATCCCGATTTCATGTCCGCCTTCCTTGAATTTACCTGCATTCGAGTAACTTACATTGCAACAATCACAGCGGTCGATGCAGCCAACGACGCCATTACGTGGCGATATTAACTTATAAAAATTAGCGGAGGCGAAAAACTCGCCCGCTATTAACATAATATACATTTTTCTCCACAGCAAGATTCTTATTTTCAGTACAACAGCCGAGAGCCAGAGCCAGGACTCCGACTACAATGCAATGGTTAACGGAGGTAAGAAAAAATACTCTCGCGTGTGTGTGTGGACCGTAATTGTAATTAATAACTAAAGATTTCTTGCTTTAAAGTGAACTGACTAGCCGAGGAAATTAATATGAAAAGTTTATTCCATTGTTCAACTTACATGTTCATGCTTTAAGATTCAGTGAGTCTAACGTTCATTAACGTGAAAGATAATTTCCACTCAAGTTTAATATTGTTAAAAAAGGGAGAAGTTCACAAAAGCATTTAATTGTAAATCAAAATAAAATGAACTATCATTTTTATTAAGACCCACCACGTAAGTCGGCAACAATCACCATCACCAATAATTTTTTGTCTTAAATAATATAATAAATTAAAACAGCCGACGGACGCGAGACTACATTTTACATTTAAGGCACTGGACCGATTCTTGATTACTTTTTGATTGGTTGTATCCTTTCAAGCAGTGAATACATAAGGCAGTTCTCATCCACATCAGTAGAAGTAGGCCTACCCACATTTTCCCTGTTCTTCCTTTTAGTAATTTCTTCTCTTTATTAGTCTTTTCTTTCATAGAATTAACTCTTTCTGATTCAGATTTGTTAGTTCAAATAGTTCGTTAGCAACTTCTTTCTTTCATTCTCCCACGTCTTCATTATTCTTAGACTGCGTTTTTAAATGTTGACTGCCTTATGAATTAGGATGGCTGATTTCCTCTCTTACGCAAAGCAATATAGCGCTAAATGTGTCCCAACGGAACTGTGTAAACTCGCCCCATCGCCACGCTTTGTAGTTTGGAAACTACAGTAGCAATTTTTAGGCTTTCAGAGTATAGAAAAGTACCTTGTACAGCAGAATAATATGCTGTAAACGAACATATATTTAATACTAAAATGTAGACTTTCACGGCCGGAAATATCATGTCCATTATAATTATCCGGGCTGTTATGCCGTGGTTTGATGAATTCTGTGTCGATTCCCAACGTTTCGTCTCCGACTGCGGGAGACATCTTCAAGGGGTTCCGTAGCTCGATGGAAGGTCCAACACACCCACTGGCTCGCTACTGACTGCCGCTAAATTCCGTGTCCGCGCGCTCCCACGCTGCGGCGTGACGTCACGTGTTTTGAAAACGTCAGCTTTAAAACTCCTGAATGACGACGATAGTATTTTGGTTCTCCCAGCTGACAAAGGAAGGGCTACGGTGGTTATGGATGTGGCCGACTATCAGAGTAAAATTACTGATCTACTGGATCCGCAAGCATATAGGGAGCTGAATAAGGACCCCACTAACAACGTTCTCAGAACTGTGTCGCGGTTAATAAAAAAGTCCTCCATTGAAGAGAGTGTACATAAAGGTCTCTGCAATTCGGTTGCGCTACCACCGAGGCTTTATGGATTGCCCAAAATTCATAAAGAAAATGTGCCGTTAAGAACGATACTAAGTGCCATTGGTTCACCCACCTACTCGTTAGCCAAGTTTTTGACTACGCTGTTAAAACCACATGTGGGCCGTTCGGACTCTTATATAAAGAATTCGACACATTTCATCAGCAGATTGAATGGCATAGTGGTCCAGCCGGAGGACATATTGGTCAGCTTCGATGGGGTATCGCTGTTTACCATGGTTCCACTTAATGATGTATTGGAACAGCTGGATCGAATTTTTCCTGCCGACATTTCAGAACTGTTTAAGTGTTGTTTGATGACCACGTATTTCAAGTGGAATGAACAGTTTTATGAGCAAATGGATTGAGTGACTATGGGAAGCCTCCTAAGTCCCGTAATTGCAAACTTCTTTATGGAGAAATTCGAAGAACAGGCCTTAGGTACTGCCAGCAAGAAACCAAATGTTTGGTTCCGATACGTGGATGACACGTTTGTGCTGTGGAGACATGGTAGGGAGGAACTAAGCCGGTTCCACGAACATCTGAACAGTATAAACACGAGAATTCAGTTTACAATGGAGGAGGAGGTAGACGGCAAATTACATTTCCTCGATGTGCTTGTTTTTAGAAACGATAATGGTAGTTTGGGCCACTCAGTATACCGCAAACCCACGCACACGGACCGTTATTTGCACCGGGATTCGAACCACCACCCACAACAGAAGCGGGGTGTTATCAAGACGTTAGTGGACAGAGCTAGAAACATTTGTGAACCTGAGTTGCTCGACGCTGAGATGGAACATCTCCACAATGCACTAATGAAGAACGGATATCCGTCCGCCGAAATAAAACGTCCGTTGAGGCAGCCACGCAGAAATCATACTGACGTACAGGCTACTGCAAAATCTAAGTTTTTCCTGCCGTTTGTTAAAAATGTAACGGAAAGAATAGGGAGGATCTTGACGAAGCGGAATATTACCGTAATTTACAAGCCCACCAGGAAGATACAGGAATACCTTAAGCCTGCCAAGGACGCTCGCAAAACATTGGAAAAAGCTGGAGTGTATAGGATCCCATCCAGCTGTGGTGATGTTTATGTGGGTACCACTGAAAGAACGGTTTCTAAACGTTTGGAAGAGCACAAGGGAAATTGTAGAAGAGGAGAAACGGAACGCTCAGCTGTTGCGGAACATGCTTTCCAGCCAGGGAACCACAATATTTGTTTCGAGGAGGCGGAAGTACTAGCGGCCACAAGCGGATATTACGAAAAGCTCTACAGGGAGGCAATCGAAATCACTAAACACCCAAATAATTTCAACCGAAAGGAGGAGGGCGTGAAATTTAACGGTATATGGATGCCGGTGTTAAAGAAGATGTGTACCACCCGTCCACTACTGGGTGATGGCAACGGCGATCGACGGCGACGGACAACGGCCAATTGCACTGACGTTTTCAAAACACGTGACGTCACGCCGCGGCGTGGGAGCGCGCTGACACGGAATTTAGCGGCAGTCAGTAGCGAGCCAGTGGGTGTGTTGGACCTTCCATCGAGCTACGGACCCCCTTGAAGATGTCTCCCGCAGTCGGAGACGAAACGTTGGGAATCGACACAGAATTCATCAAACCACGGCATAACAGCCCGGATAATTATAATGGACAGAACATATATTTACTTTCATTTCTAAAAGGTAAGCTCCCTAGGAGCTTCGATAGTTCAGTAACAAAATTTACTCATTTCGTACTAAAACACAAATCTGTTCGTGTTTAAGGCGTTCACTCACCTGATGGAGTATTCTTGTGAGGGCTCTCAGAAGATGGTAGTACTAGACCTCCCTCCTGGGTAGTGCTCTAGCAAGATTGGTTCCCGAGAAAAGTGCTCTGCCATCCCTAAACGTGCCACGAACTCCCCTACTTAGGATGTTTCTGGCACCTATTTGCATTTGAAATCCGTATGAGTCTTTGTTCTGCTATTATTGCTTTAATAAATTTTGCACTACTTTACGGAGAAGGAAGGAAATCGATGGAATAGTTGTGAATATACGAATTTTCTGAAAGATCAACGAACAGAAGTGTTCTCATGTTGAAACGTGTAATCTTAGCCCAAAATTTAAAAAGTTAGTCCCTCATTGCGTGGCGTGCTTCAGTGAACTCCGGGCGGAAACATGAGTTAAGTAATTTTCGACACAAGCCTAACGACGTGCCTCGGTGACAGGGCGTAGGATTCTCGGTGTACGCCTCCAGCTAGACGGCTCTATGTCGGCTGCGGAATATTTCTCGCAATTACATCAGGGAAATTACCTCATCCGCGTAACGTGATACGCGTGCTCGTTAGAGGAGAGTCGGCGATGCGTCACGGGCGTGACACATGACAAGAATCCGCTCCACTCCGAGCCTGTCCGCTGACTGGCGTTCCGAGTAATTCAACGACAAGCGAGATTTCGAGAAGCTTGAATAGCCTAGATTTCCAGCAAAAAGGTTAGAAGGCTACTGATCTCATGTTCACATCTACGTCTTCCATCATATTATGCGTTTGCACTGTTTAAGAGTGAGATTTTTCTTCAGTGCACCACTGCGTAATTGAGAACGCTTGATCAATGAAAACTGAAACAGTAGGCTAGGTGCTACTGATGAAGGTTAAGAGAAATTGTGTGTGTATTCAAATCATTCTAAATTAATGAAAACTGTTACCGTAACAAAAGCCTCCCTGACAAAGAACAAATAGAATAGTAGAATGCAACAAAGAACAGCGAAGAGTCACAATTATCAGTATATTTGTTAAGAACGATTCGCTACATATACCATGCGAATACTCTTTAGTAAGAGTCTTTAATCCTGACCTCCTTCCACCTGTCTACGCATATCGTATTTTAATCAACTAGCGGATGTCGTTTTAGCAGAACTAGGTGCAGCACAAGAACTTCAGAAGTTCCCTACAGCATCAGAATACTTTAACGATTTCTTTCGGCGAAATGATTGCTGAAAACATTCCATGAGAGTGTCACATTGTATGTTGATATTGTGGTTTTCAGCTGCTTTGATGCAGTTCACCGCGGTAGTTGATACCGTGCAAGACTCTTACACTCTCCATAGCTGCCGCAACCTACATCCTTTTGGAGCTGCTTACTGCTTTCAAGCTCTAGTCTCCCTCCACAGTGGTAACCCACACACTTTCGTTATTGCCAAATAGACGATTAAGTAACACCTTCTTTTAGTCAATCTGCACCATAAATTTCCTTTCTCCCCAGTTCAATCCAGAACCTATCCATTCTTCTAATTCTCCAACATTCTTGTGTACCAGAACATTTCAGAAGCTTCTACCCTCTTCTGTGCTGATTATCGTGCACAACTCACTTCCGGACAAGGTTACGTTGCATACAAATACCTCCCGCAAAAATTTAGTAACTGTTAAATTTACATTCGATTTAAAAAAAATTTCTTTTACAGAAATTCTTTTCTTGGTATTGCCAATCTGCAGTATCCCCTCTAATTCTGCCATCATCAGTATTTTTCCTGCCCAAATAACAAAACTCATTGACTGCTTTTAGGTCTCATTGCCTGATCTATTGCTATCAGCATCATCATATTTAATTCGATTACATTACATTACATTAATCTTGCTCCTCCTTTACTGATATTCAGTTTGTAATCCTTTTTTAAGACACTACCAATTCTGTTCAGCTGCTCTTAAGGCCCTTCGTCGACTGGCCAACTGTCAAATTTTTACTTTTTCTCCATGAAATTACTTCCTTTTCCCAATTTATCCTTCGTTTACGCCTATGATTATCGGAATCCTATACTTGTACAATTGGTACAAGTTGCTGAAAGTACGATGTGTGTATTGATAGTGTCAGCACACTGTTTTTTTTATTAAACATAAGATAATACACCCATGAAGTACTGATATAAGTCGTCGAAGGAACACACAAACGGTTCTGTAGCATTAGTCATTGCAAGAACTACTGGCAGCCGTAAATTACCTCACTGGAGAAACTGACTGACACCGCGTTTTTTAAATTCTTTTGTTGTTCAATTTCTTTGTTTGTTAGGGCGAATCCGGACGATGCTCTGTTTTATTGCCGCCCATAAGGAGTGAACATTTATAAAATATAAAAGTACAATATTCTAAAAAAATTGAAAACGTAATAAAGGCTATTTTTTTTTAAAAAAAAAAAAAAGAATATTAACTTGGGCGGTTGTATGCTCAAGATTCTATGAATAATACTGTTGTATCTTGAAAATTGATGATAATCTATTTAAAAAGCCGAAGCATTTCACTTTACTTGACCAAGTTTAAGGACGTGAGCAATCGATGAGGAGGGTTGTTGGAAAGGGAGAGTCTCTTGAGAGGAATAGGCGACGGAAGAGTTGGGAAGGAGGACTACTGTCCAAGCTTTAGGAAACGGGAGAGAGAGGAAGAGGGGAAGGACGAATTCAGACATGGAAAGGAAGAAGGGTGTTCCGCAGAAGCTGCATAGATCGGTAGAGCCCTGGGCGGACTTCGTGGTCAGGACGGCGGACGTAGTTAACGTTTCATTGGAACAGGATGTGGAGAGGGGAAGTGTTGATACAAATGCGCCAGAGCACGAGTATGGGGATGAAATGGTAGGTGACCGGTGCCAAGGTTTTCGGAAGTGTCCAAAAGTTTTCCTGAGAAGATAGAGGAAATCGGTAAGTTCTTACACGATCGCTCTGGGGGGGGGGGGGAGGAGGGGGGGGAGGGGGGAGGGGGGGAGGGGGGGTCTGACCGACACAGGAAGGCGAGGAGGATTGCATGGTGTTTGAGAATCTGTAGGGAGTCGTAGAGATGTTGGAGTGTAAATCCAGGTGCCATAAGAGAGGTTAACCACAAATACTACGATCATAACATTATAGGTTGAATAATATACTGACATAAATGGTGCATTGTATTTATAAAACATCTACTTAGGTCTGCTCAGATGATTTACCTTTTAGTATATACATTTCCTTTCTGATTGATGACCCTTTAGAGCAAGAAATCATGTTACTTCGATTAGTTGGACAACAGTCAACAGATCGCCTGTTCCAAAAAATATTTCAATCTGGGAAACGAACGTGAAATATTTGGAAATTTACAAGGAATTGCTATTAGTTCTATTAAGTTTTCTCAAATTCAGCATGTTAATTTTCTTTGTCCGCTTGATGTCCTGTGCTGTTTTTAAACTGAATTCACTGACATTCCTTGATATACGATAACCCAAGAGCGCATATGTAAATTAGTGTCTTATTTAAGACGTAGAGCAGTTCATAACGAAGCTACGACGACACTCTTTCAGCTTGATGGCGGAAACTCATAACAACAGACTTGGGACAACGTACGGCCATTACTGCTCAGTACTGAAGAAGACTTCAATTGTTAATGGAGACGAAAAATGGCTGCAAGTATCTCTCAACATGGTCAGAACCTTTAGCTAATCTCTGTGACTTGGAGGAGGTCTACAACGGGAAGTCACAATGTGTATTTTCTGTGGCCTTTCGTACGAGAAACAGGTGCACCGCACTGCTAAGGTCAAATTTCCGTTGTAGCACTTCTGAGACAAGGCATATGATGTGTTAATGTGTTCCACTCTGCTTGAATGTGAGTGCAAGAAACTTTAAACGTAATATTATGTTTATCTGTACAATAAATAGCTTTAAAACTTATCTCCATGAATCGCATTGCGGGAGATCGGACCAACAATGAAATAAATGTAAGAGACAGTGAAAACGCACCGTAATGCAGCCATTGGTTCACGCTACTTGTATCCCGCATTTATGCATCAGTTCACTCTTGAATAAATGAGTTGTTATTGTGTGGAAATGAGACACTTAAAGTAGTAAAGGAGTTTTGCTATTTGGGGAGCAAAATAATTGATGATGGTCGAAATAGAGAGGATATAAAATGTAGACTGGCAATGGCAAAGAAAGCGTTTCTGAAGAAGAGAAATTTGTTAACATCCAGTATTGATTTAAGTGTCAGGAAGTCATTTCTGAAAGTATTCGTATGGAGTGTAGCCATGTATGGAAGTGAAACATTGACAATAAATAGTTTGGACAAGAAGAGAATAGAAGCTTTTGAAATGTGGTGCTACAGAAGAATGTTGAAGATTAGGTGGGTAGATCACGTAACTAATGAGGAGGTATTGAATAGGATTGGGGAGAAGAGAAGTTTGTGGCACAACTTGACTAGAAGAAGGGATCGGTTGGTAGGACATGTCCTGAGGCATCAAGGGATCACCAATTTAGTATTGGAGGGTAGCGTGAAGGGTAAATATCGTAGAGGGAGACCAAGAGATGAATACACTAAGCAGATTCAGAAGGATGTAGGTTGCAGTAGGTACTGGGAGATGAAGAAGCTTGCACAGGATAGATTAGCATGGAGAGCTGCATCAAACCAGTCTCAGGACTGAAGACCACAACAACAACAACTTTGTGTGTTCATATTGCTTGATAAGTGGATGTAGAACATATCACAGCCAGGCTTAATTATTTTGCTCTATACAGAATCCGATTTCTTAATTCTTGCAGTATTTCAAAAATTGTTGGTCTCCATTCTAAGGCTGTTTGTGTGACAATAGCTCTTCTTCGTGATCCTAAATGTACGCTGTACATTCATCTCCGAAATGTCAGTTCGTCTAGGAATTTTTGCGTCACGTTTGTGCAGAAGTTAAATCTCGAGTATTGGTTTTACATTCGGTTGTAATCACAGCTTGAAATGATATCCCGTGTCTCCCGTTTCTTGCCCACGTTTTAGCCTGTATCTTCAAACTTGATCATCACAGTTTTCAGCGATTAACAGGTCAGTGTAATGTTTTAACTTCGGTATCGGCACTGAATGCAGGAACGGGTAATCGCATTTGAAACGTCTGCGTTCTGATAATACGACTTGAGTCAAAGAGACCTATGTCGTGTAGATAACGTGCGTCATCCAAGCTGTTAACACTGATTTTTTTATAAGGTTTAACCTTAACACCGACTAAGAAAAAAATATTATTTTCAGCACTGTCTCATGATTTAAGAATGCTAGCCACCAAATCTCTTTAATTAGAGGCTGGGAAGCTTGGAGTCTAATCTGCTGATGTCAAATGTAATATCGTTATAAGAATTTTATTTTTTGTAGAACTGGTGAATACTCTCCCTTTAATAAAAGCAATTAATAGAGGAAAAAAAACATTACATATGATAATTCACAGGTGCTTAGTTTCCTGCTTTGGTAGGTACGTATTGTTTGGTGTCTGCACTGGAGCCAAATAGACATTAGCCCAGAGTACTCTTGCATTGCTTGATATACAGTTTCCTTGATACACCTCACTTATATACAACTGCAGCTACAAATTTTCTGTTATGTAACATGTTCCGAAGCTTTCCGCGTATTTAGGTAAATACTTCACCAGCTGGATATTGTCTCACTAAACGAACTCATCATCTCTTTGATTAATTCTGTTTAATAAGAGTTTCGGGCTACAACATTTAAGAAAAAATCTCAGGAGAGTTTTGTAAGAGTAGAGTGTACGGCTCCGTATTAATTTCACAGACCCAATAGTCCCAATATGGTTAGCCTGTTGTTGCTGGAAATAATGGTTTTTCATTTTGTTTTATTGCCACCGTAAGTAAACATCCTTTAAATTAATATCATCCCAGACTAAATTAATACATTGTTATTAATTCGACAAATACATTTACAGCCTAAACAACTACGAGAACTATAAAATCATTTCATTTGACAATTTTCTTAATAATAAACAGCCTTTGGAACCACTCCACCTACATCTTACAAAATTTAGATACAAAATTTCGTCGGAACACCTGAGAAATAGTACCTGTTAACTTGTAGGTGAGACACTAGGTATATCTTCTTAACCAAAGTACTTACTACTCTCTGCACTACTTACATTTTTGCTTGATGCTTAGTTACATTGGGTCCACAGTACTTACACATCTTACACTCACCCAACAAAGTAGTAACTAGTCGTAATTAATGGTAACAAAAATAAACAGCTTCTAATGAGTGCATAACAGTGTGAGGACTCTTTGTGGAATTTTTGCAATAAATATCTCTAGGTGGAACACGTAATGCCTGTTGTCATGTGGACAGTGTCGACTACTTCATCAGTTGTGTTTTTGCCAACACAAGTGGAACTGCTCCCTGTCTTAGCTAAGGCACTTCGCTCCAAGCAGCGCCATTTCCAAGACCACAAACGCCCTGTAATGACGGCTATTTCGAGCCGTAGTGTCGGCAACTTATTAAAACTGCCAACCAGTTAAACAATCTGTACCCCTCTCCAAGTTATTTATGTAAGTTTAAAACAATTTGCTAAATACTTCACAGGCGCTAATAGCCGGCCGGGGTGGCCGAGTGGTTCTAGGCGCTACAGTCTCGAACCACGCGACCGCTACGGTCGCAGGTTCGAATCCTGCCTCGGGCATGGATGTGTGTGGTGTCCTTAAGTTAGTTAGGTTTGAGTAGTTCTGTTCTAGGGGACTGATGACCTCAGAAGTTAAGTCCCATAGTGCTCAGAGCCATTTGAACGGACTTAAAATCGCTCTTGAGATTTGGTAAGGCAACAATTTTGGAAGAAGGGAGCACCAGTGCAGCGAACTATGCGGAAGAGATTTTTTATGTTTACAAAGTAGGGAAAAGGCAGTGGTAGAACTAAAGCTGTGAGAAGGGGTCATGAACCATACTTGGATAGTTCAGCCGGTAAGAGAATATCGCTTGAAAAGCTAAGTTTCTGGTTCAGGTCAGGTTTGGTACACAGTTGTATTCAGTCAGGGTTTTAGTCCTAAACATCTCTTTCCGTAAAGGCAGCGCAGGAGCTCCGCCCTCAATGTTTCCTGGCATTGGAATACATTTACAACAAACTGTGTGACGGAAATTTTCTCCATTTCTAATTACCAGAGCTATCTTTAGTGATACACTTTGTACGTAACGTTGACCTAATGTAACTTATATCTTTTGTGTATTTATGTATGTATCGACTAGAATGTAAAGAAAATGTAACATAAACGTATGCATTTTGAATACATTGCCAGAACCCGTTGCACTTCTCTTTCTATTTCAAAAACCACTACCCGTTTCGGTCCCCAAGACCACAATCGAAGGTATCTCCAGAGTACCTTAAAACAAAGTACAACTGAATTAGTCAGATAGAGAAAAATGTAGCAAAGGCATCATCCACAGCAAGTGTAATCTATGAATGTTGCAAATCAACTCGCCCAGAAAGTTCATAAAAGCAAAATAATAAAAAAAATGTTACATAAACTTGTTTACAATTTAAAAAAGTTATATTTCAAATGAACTAAATAATGCTGAGAAACAACTCTTGAAGAAAAAACGTAATAACAAAATCAATGTATAAACTTGTTTTCTATCTAAGAAATCGATATATGTAACACTAATTTAAATGTCAGGAACCCTGAAAAAACACACAACCGATGAGATGTAGAAGGTGGTGGCACTTAAATAGCTGAGGGACAAGTTACAGAAACGGTGGTAGAGGAACGAGGGAGGCAAATAATAAAACAAAAATTGATAAAATGATGTAAAAGTAAAATACATTACAGAACAATGTGGTATTTAAAAGTCTGACATAGATACGTGAGAAGAACACATGTAAAAAGTATTGTTATGAAAAGAGAAACCACAACAGACTACACCCAGAGACACTAAGAACGAAGTGTCGGTCTAGAAAAGCAGCGATGGCATCCAAGTGGAAAAAGCCTAGGATACAGTACCTCTTCCCAGTTCAATTTTTCGTTAGTGTTATGGACTCTGAGAGTCATCTGTTATAATATCTCTCTTCGAATAATACTTTTTACGTGTCTTCTTCTCATGCAGCTATGTCAGTTTTTAATGTACAGTATTGTCCTTACTTCATCTTACTTTCAAAATATTTTATCAATTCCCGTTTCATAGCTTGCCTCTCCCTGGTCACCTCCCTGTTCTCTAAAAACCCTCCCTGTAACTTTCCACTCCTGTATTGAAGCACACGACTCATCAGTAATTCTGTGTTCCCCGAGGACATCTAAAATGAGAGTTCAGTTTACTTAGTCTATAAACAAGTTCATGCAGTGATATGAGAACGCTGGCCTTCTTGGCGAATCTCGATGATAAAATCTTCTCGGGTTGACAGCCGAGACAATGCATCGTTCTCTGGCAACGTTTCGGCAAGTTTCTGACTTGCCATCTTCAGGCGAAGTGATGGTTTCACGTCTCGTCCGGGTCTTTATAACCGCGGGACCACGGGCTTCTCTGCGTCCTCGGCGTCGGTCGGGCCAATCAGGTGCGAGCAGAATTGGCGCGGTGGCCCGCGGTGGGAGGGGAGAGCCGCGGGCGCCAGGTCCCGGCGTCTCGTCTCCATGCAGCTTGTTTATCCCATCCGCCTTCATAAGACTTCAACCATTTTAACTTTCTCATCTACTGCTATTGTGTAGTCCAGTTTTGGTTAATCTTGTGAAAGTGTAAGAAAACAATTCTAGATCGGACAGTAGTCGTCCATTAATATGCCACAGCAAACAGTTCCATAGCTAACAGAGCAGTCCCACTGCTTTTGTAAATATCGTTTTTCTTTGAAGTTGAGACTGTGAAAGAGACACACTGTGCAACTGAGACTGAGATAAGCTCTAAGTAGATCGTCGACGGCATCATACCAGCTTTCTTTTATCAGCCTATTAATTATGATGCAGCCCTCTCCTCTGCTGAAGTCTTCATCTTAGAGTGCTAAACACACCCAGTGTATTCCGATCTCTTTGCTGTGCCAATCTGCTCTTCATGTCCCCCTTCCTTCATCTGTAATGTGTCGTTTTACCTCCAAGGAACAAGTATTCCTTCTTTTCTACTTCGCGATCTGCAATTTTGATGTTAAATTTAAAGCTACACTCATTTTTCCTACACCTTACTTTCGCCTTTCTTTTATTTATTTTCATTCAACATTATGTGTTTATTAAATTGTTAATGGGTACTGCAATGCTTTTTCACTTTCCTTGAGGACAGCAACGTCATCAGCGAATCTTATCACTGACTTCCTTTCATCCTGAATTTTAAACTAACTCCTGAATCTTTCTTCTGTTTCCATTACAGCTTCTTCGATGTTTTGCTTGAGAAATAAAAGTGAAATACTGCACCCTTGTCTGACATTTCTTAATCCAAGCACTTAGTTCTTGATCGCTATTGTAATTGTCCCCTCTTATAGTGTGCGAAGAATGCCATGGCCGTCAGATGGGCAGACAGCAGGGTATGTATGGGGAAAGCGGTAGTGGAGATGGTTAAGGGGAGGCACTGTAGGGGAAATGCCAAGACCTGGTGTGGGGGGGGGGGGGAGGGGGAGGGAAGTGCCATTCTAGACTGCTGAAGCGTACACTCACAATTTCTGTAAATATTAAGGGGGGCGGGGTGGGTATCCGCGCCTATACTTGCATAGTGGTCAGTCAGAAAGATTTACTGTGTCACCTCTGCTTTGGTTAGTATCTATAAATGAATTGTGAATTTGCAAAACGACTTAAGTCCCCCAAGGTACATTTTCAGAAGCAACAAAAAACTGCCTATTATCTTATGGAAGCGAATATTGCACTACTTATTGCATTATATGTTACATACATTGTAACTACTGTCATTATAAAAGCATGATCTTGTACTTTCTTCATGTTCAAATTTTGGTTTAAAAAAGAAGGAATTAAATAGTTTTTGAAATTAACTTCAGTTTTGTTCCTTATGTAAAAAATTTATGGTAGATAAACACATAATAATATATTTTGTTTATGGTAAAAACTTTCAGAATACATAGAACAGTAAATCCAGGGAAATGAACATACAAGACAAAATTTCCAAAACGAAATTGCAGTTTTACTCATTTGTCTTTGTTTCCCAAGCTGCAATTTTCTCATACAGTGCTTCGGATTCATTAGGGTTGGGAATGTACTTGAGCACTTTGAGTATATCTTTAATTTTATTTTCATTGATTGGGCACACACCATTTGGAAAAGCATGCCTCTGTGACAGTTGTGGGATGTGTGGGTATGTTGGCCCAAGGATGAAAGAATGTTGAATTCTTCCTCTTATGAATGGTTTTGCCTCAACTATTCCGATCTGTTCTGCAGAAAAGTAGAATTCCATAAAAGTTGAAACAGTGAAAGACACCTTTTTATATCTAGGAACGTCCTTAACAGACGTCTCTATGGAACTGGCTTTTATTTATAATAATGTGGTTACCAGCTGTTGCAATCATAAACATTGTCACTTTCGACGATTGTAGCTCTAAAATTTCCTTTAGCACTAGAGCTGACTATGTCTTCACACACGTCTTTCATTGTGTAGAGTCTGTCCACACGACTCAGTTGTCTTTACACTACAAAGTCCCTCTCATTTGGCAGAAAGGAGTGTCCTCTGGTAAGGAAAAGGAGTCTGATGTTCAAAATACGCCCCTGAGCACTTATAGCCATTAAAAACCTAATGAGAGTGTTGTTCTTATTCTGGCCTGGACACACGTCACAAAACAACCAGAATTCCTTAACACTATATCAGACACAGGTATTGAAATAGTGGAGGAGAAAACTGCATATCTCGTGTGCACTTTTCTTAGCTTGCCCCTCATGATATATGTAGAATTATACTGTATTAGTTTTCATGTTATGGACAGAGAAACCTAGAATTGTCAATTGACGATAATAATACATGTCCTGAACTGGTATCTTAGGCAAGCATAAATTTTGCATTTAGTCAAATGTTAAAGCAAGAAATTCCTCTCTCTCAGTGCATAACTCGGTTGCATCTTCTAGTGTTTTGTACAACTGTTTGCTGCGACCTTTGTGAACTAGGAGTTCTGCTGCGGCTACAAGTTTAACATAATCATTTAGTTCACCACTTTTCACTTTAACATTCAGTTCTTCACACGTAATGCATGTGTCTACACTGGACCTATCAAATCTCAAATAGAAATAGTTATTGAAATATCTGTGATAACAGCGGTAAGACACGTTACTGTCAGGGATATTTGACAAGAACAAGAAACATTTCATGCACAGTTTTCACAGTTCGTTCACTGTGTATGTAGAAAACATCTGTGTTTCCATAGTTTGTTGGTTTAGTTGGAAATTATGCAATTCGGGTATGAATAGAAGCAATTATTATCAGCCTCTTTTGCGTTCCCTGGTTTGTGTTTTCCACGTTGGTCTTTAGGAGACATGCAGTGACGCAGCAACTTACACAGTCTCTTCATCCTGGATTCGGTAACACAATAAACACTGAGGAAGGCTTTCTTCATATCTCTATCTGCTTGTCTGAATTTTTAACATAATACTTGAACATAGTTGCCCTAGTACCAGGCTCGTCTTTCCTTTATCTTCGTATTCTTTTGGCAATGCTTTCAGTTTCTCCCCATAAGACAAAATCTGTCATGTAATTAGTGTCAAAATCTGTCATGTAATTAACTGCTTCTAACAATGCATTTTCGGAAATCATGTTGAGACATTGTTTCCTGCATCTGAAATACAGTATATGACAATTTTTCATAAACAATAGTCTGCATTACTAGTAATTTACCGGTCTCAGTCAGTTACAATGTTGTGTACAAGAATACTGTGTACTACAATATTATGAAACAAAATTAAATCCAAATTGCTTACCTACAAGCAGGTCCTGTTTGTTTAGCTGAAACTAACTTCTTTAAACTTAGCACACTTTATTGTAGCTATCTTGTATTCTGCAGCTTTTTTCATTCTTTTCCTCCTTTTTTGGTCATTTTCTTCATTTTCAACAACACCAATATATAAAGAACTGCTGTTAGACGCCATTTTCGTTTTCGACTAACACAAACAAAAGTAACATAGACTTTTACCAACTTAAAGCTATACATGAATCTCTTAACAATTATCATTACTTGATAAGCAAAACAACTTAAATCAGACTAAGAACAGCCGACCAGTTGCAAAGGATAAAGTAATCTTTACCTAGGTTTCAATAGATATAAATCTATCTTCTTCAGAAGACGGCAGTATTATAACATGAAGTGATATGTCCTTATCGTTTAGGCAAACATCCGCCTAAACGATAAGGACATATCACTTCATGTTATAATACTGCCGTCTTCTGAAGAAGATAGATTTATATCTATTGAAACCTAGGTAAAGATTACTTTATCCTTTGCAACTGGTCGGCTGTTCTTAGTCTGATTTACGTGGAACCGTTGCTGTAGCGCAGCTATGTTTAAAGTACCAAAACAACTTAAGTCCTGGACTAAGGCTGTTTTGCCGGTAAACACGAATGTTCTGTTACTGGAATTAATATACAGAAGTTAGGGACTAAAGTCCCGTTGGTAT